>NW_006399774.1:13881354-13890519 GCF_000299155.1 Elephantulus edwardii
GGCACATAACAACAACAACCAAATGACACTTCCCTTACACAAATAAACTAAACGTTCACTGCCCTCATGCCCCCCAAGCAAGTGTGACTTGTCTCTACACTTTCCCTGCTACTTCCCCATTCCATTGTCCATTTCTTGTTTAGAAGGATGTAAGTCCAAATCCCATGTAATAATTTCAGAGAAAGATTTTTGCTTGAGGCCCTACTGAGGGAAGATCCTGGCCACAGAGCTTCTGCTAAATTCTGTGACTTACTGTCTCTGTTTACATTGCTGACACAATGTGATAATTCCAAGGTCCAGACAGATCTCTTCTAGATCTGATACTGTGGTGGTGTTTGTTTTAGACAACTGAACATTTTCCAGAATTCAGACTCCTTATGTTCTGTTCTCCGTTTCAATTATTAATAAATATTTGAAACTTTTTTATCATTTTGAGTGTTGTCCATGAAGGTCCTTCATTGGGTGAAAACTGTACTTCATTTGCCTCATTATGGTAAATGCTGCTTTGAGGACCAAGAAGCAGTCTTTCCAACAGAAAAAGGGGGTAGTGCATGATTTAAAATTAGGAAAGATTTGCATAAATGTTTTAGCCTTTCTTCAAGTTGGATTTAGGAGAGGCCTAACACCAGGAATATTATTGCTGATGTTATATGGATCTTTACTGAAAGCAGAAAATATCACAAGAGTGTCTATTTGTGTTTTATTGATTATGCAAAGGCATTTTGTATGGATCATAACAAATTATGAGTAACACATAGGAGAAGACTGGGAATCCCAAGACACTTGATTGTGCTTGTGCAAAACCTATACTTAGATCAAGAAGCTGTTGTACAGAATAATGGAACCCTGAATGATTTAAAGTTGGGGGAAAATGTGTATCAGAGTTGTAGCCTTTCTCCATACCTATTTAGTCTGTATGCCGAGCAAATCATTTGAGAAGCTGGACTATATGAAGAAGAATGTGGCTTTGGAATTGGAGGACGACTAATCAACAACCTGTGTTATGCAGATGATAAAATCTTGTTTGCAGAAAGTAAAGAGGACTTGACATACTTGTTGCGAAGATAATGGGCTATCTAATCTTCTGTTGCTGTCTATTTGCTGGTAACAAACAGTGACACCCTGATGAGGGTAAGCACGAAGGAGACACACCACTCCGGGAGCCATTCAGAGAGTCGATCCAGCTCAAGTTTATTGGGGGCTGCAGCACACTTATATATGAGCAAGTAAACAGGAAGACAGGGTGGGTTTGCAGACATAGGACATGAAGATTGGATAGGAGAACCTCAGCCTTGTGTGGACCACTCCCAGCTCAACAGATGCAGCCCCTGTCTTCCCAGGTGGCGAGCTTTCTCAAGCCAGTACAGCCAAACACAGGAGAGCTTTCTCTATCCCGTATTAAAGGCCGTTGGGAGGCTTGCAGTTCTCCAGAGCTAGGCAATCTGTCCTGGCAAGAGGCCCTCCCTTCCTCCCCAACATTCCCCAACAGTCTTCAATATGGATTACATCTCAATGTCCAGAAAACAAAAATTCTCACTACTGGATCCATAGGCGGCATCCTGATGGGAAAAGGTTGAATTTGTCAATTATTTCATATTACTTGTATCCACAAACAACCCTTGCTACCAGCAGTCAAGAAAAGATGTGTTGCAGTGGGAAAATGTGCTGTCAAGGATCTCTCAAAGTGCAAAAGAACAACGATATCCGTTTGAAGACTAAAGTGCATATGATCCAGGCTGTGGTCTTTTCAGTCACTTGCTGTGCATCTGAGAGTTGGACAGTGAACCACCTTTCACATTAATAGAAATTATTGAAAAAACCATTGGCTGAATCAGGTGCACATTAGCCTTCAAACTGATACATACCAGTGTTCTTCAGTAATTTGCAGAAGCCCCTGACTACTGACTTTCCCAATGCAATAGGTCTCTTCATCTCCTGACAGCTGGTACCAAGGGTATTTGTTGATTGTAGATCAAAGCAAGATGAAGTCATTGGCAATTTGTCTTTATTATATTCTCTGTACATACAGTGATGAGAATTTCTTTTCCCCTTTATGTTGAGATGTAATCCAAGTTGTAGGCTGTAGTCTACAGTTATAGCAGCAAGTGCTTCAAGTCTTCCTCACTTTCAACAAGTAAATTTGTATCACCTGCATAACAGATTGTTGCAGAATCTTCCTCCAATCCTGATTCTGTGTTATTCTTCACAGAGTCCAGTTTCTGGAGTGATTTGCTCAGCATACAGATTAAAAAGGTATGAAAAAAGGATACAAGCCTGACATACATCTTTCTTAATTTTAAACCATGCAGGGTTCCCTTGCTCTCTTTGCAAAACAGCTTCTTGGTTTTGCATTAGCACAATTATGTGTTCTAGGATTCTCATTTTTCTCAATGCTAGCCTTAAGTTGTTAATGTTCTACACCGCCAAATACCTTTGCATAGTCAGTAAAGCACAGATGGACATTTATATGGTATTCTTTGCTTTAAGCCAGAATTCATCTGACATTGGCAATGATAACTCTGGTGTCACAGTTTTTACCAGACCCAGCTTGAACTTCTGTGTTAATGTACTGCCTTGGCCTTTTTTTTTTTTTTCATTATCCTCAGTGTTTTGCTTAGATGTGATATTAACGATATTTTAAAACAGAATTTTCACATTCTGTCAGATCATTTTTTCTTGGTAATGGAAACAAATATGGATCTCTTCTAGTCACTTGGTCAGCCAGCTGTTTTCCAAATTTTTGGGCAAAGGCTGGTGAGCACATCCAGGGTTATATCTGTTTTTTGAACATGTCAATTTCAATATTGATTCCCTTCGATTTCTAGTACCTCATTTTTTGCCAATGCCTTCGGTGCAATTTTATTTTTTCTTTACCATTGGCTCTTGATCACATGATACTTCCGAACGGTTTCAGTGTTGTTCACTTATTTTTGGCACAGTGATTCTGTGTATTCCTTCCATCTTCTTTTGATTCCTTCTGGATCATTCTAGATTTTGCCCGTAGTATCTCTCAGTGTTGCAATCGAGGTTTGAATTTATCTTTGAGTTCTTTTAGCTTGAGAAACGCTGAATAAGTTCTTCTCTTTTTATTCTCCAGTTCTAGCTCTTTGCACATTTCCTTATAGTACTTTGCCTTGTCTTTTTTAGCTGCCCTTTGAAATCTTCTGTCCAGCTATTTTACTTCAGCTTCTCTCCCCTTTGTTTTGATTTCTTGATTTTGTAGTGCAATTTTCAGTCCCACTCATAATGATCCTGTAAACAACAGAGTTGAACTCTGTCCTATTCGGTGCCATTCTCATCTCTGACAATGCCTGAGTCCATTGCTGCAGACAGTGTATCAGTCCATCTTGTTGGGATCTCTTTCTTTCACTGACCTACCTTTCCAAGCATGATGTCCCCTTCCAGGGAGAAGCTTCTCATAGGTAGCTCCATTGACTTAGTGGTGAGGCACTGTTCTGTCAACCCAAAGGAACATGGTTCGAGTCCATCAAGTGCTCCATGGGAGAAAGATGGGCAATCTCCTTCTGAGCTCTGGAAGTTCAGTTATGAGTCACTTCTGGCTCGATGGTACACAGCAATAACACCAGGAGCTTACACAAAGAATATGAGATGAAGTTTCACCATCCTTGTCTGCAAGGAAGACTGTGGCTGCACATTTTCCATGATATATCTGTTTGTTGTTTTGACAGGTCGTAGGATATTTAGCACTCTTCTCCGATACCAAACGTTGTTGAGTCAGCCATGACTCATACTGACCCCGGTGCGACATACTGAAGCTTTGTGCAGCCCTGCACCTGCTCACAATCTCTGCTTGGCTTAAACCCATTGGTGCAGTTACTGTGTCAGTCCGTCTCACTGAGGGTCTTCATTCCTTCACTGATGTCTCTCTCTTCCCAGTGTGATGTCCTTCTCCAAGGACTGGACCTTCCTTACCTGCCCAATGATGTATCTCATCATCCTCGCCTCTCAGGAGCAGCGTGGCTGTATTTCTCCCAAGATTTGTTTGATCTTTTGGCAGACCATTTTCATCATTTTCTGTTATTTTAACCGTGAAAAGAAACTGTAAAAGTTATGTTTGTGTTGCAAATAGAGGTGTCCTCTCCTGCTCAGGGGAAACATTCTGAGCTGTTTTGGAATGCTTAATTAATTCATTCAGCTGGATGCATTCACATCCACCTGGCACAGTCACAGAGCATTACAGTGTACTGACTTCAGTGGTGATCTTCTAAGAAGCCCGCTGTCGAGAACAGTTAGTCCAGTTCTGCCGTGACACTCGAGGCACTGTGAGTCAGAATTGACGGATGGAGGTCGCCTGCTGTTGGTTAGAAGTTGTGTGTATGACTCACTGGGCTAAAATCAGCATGTCAGCAGGGCTTCTTGTCTTCCAGAGACTCTCAGGGAGAATTGTTTCCCTGACTCTTCTAGCTTCCACATGCCCCCAGGGCTCATTCCTTCCCCAGACCCCCTTCTCTCTGCTGGCTCAGAATTTTCTCTAATCCCCTCTCCCTCCACATCTTCTCTGACCGCAGCTGGGAGATGGTCTCGGCATTCATTTAGGGATCCTGTGATCACAGTGGGCTCACCCAAATAATCCGAGGTGAAGCCTATGTAATCTTGAGATCATGCCGTGTTGAGCTTCTTAATCAGGGTTACAAAGTGCCCTTTTCTGTGCTTTGAAAGTAACATGTCCTCACGTTTCAGGGTGTAGCTACCTTTGCTAGAAGTGTGCAGACCACACTGTCGAGTAACGTTTCTGTTTATCGTCATTAACCCTGTGGCCATCAATGCAATCCCGACTCAGCAACCCTGTAGGACATACGGTGCTTCTAACCCACAGGTCAGCAATTCATATCCACCAGCCACTCTGCGGGAGTCTTGTAAAGATTTACGGCCTCCTAACCCAGCGGACAGGTCCTGTGAGTCAGAATGGACTTGAGGGTAGTGGGTCTGGGTTCTGTTAGCCCTCATCACAGTCCTGGCACATGAGGGTCACCTTGTAAAGAAAGAAGAAACAGAGGCTGGAGAGGTCTGGGCTGCATGTAAACCATGGAGACTGACTCCGGAGCCATTGCTCTGGGTACTGTCTTCTGGAAAGCTCTTTCAGGGCACCTACATAGCCCTGGCTTAGCTTTGATACTCAACTCGAAGATTCCCAGTGCCCGCACCGCACTGCAGTGTGAACCCGTGCTGCCATTGGCCTCCGTGCCCTCTTCCTAAAGGGGGAGTTTGTGATCAGAATGTTTGACTGCTGTTGACAGTATTTCTGGTAAGAGGAATCTGGAGCGGGGGTGGGGCGGGGGGGGAGGAAGCAGGGGGAAGCTGCCTTGGGTGTTACATCCTGTCCGTGGTCTACCTGCTCTGCTTGGTGGTCCACCACGTGTGGGGGGCATGTGACCATTCCCTCTGGGCCCTGCACTGCTCCTCTGTCCTCCAGCCCTAGAGGGTGGCACAGCATGGGCCCACTTAAGGAAGTCCCTGGCGTTGCCATGGTCACCAGTCTTCATGGGAAATGGCCCCGAGACATTTGCTCCCACTGCCTGGCTCAGTCTGAGAAAGTGGAGATACGGAGATAAGTATTCTCAGGGCAGCGGGAGCCAAGGAAGCTGTTCTAAGTTTAGCACCGGAGGAGCAGCTGATGCTTTTATGTGAGAATTTGCAGAGGCCACTTCAGCTTCCCTGGACCGGCCAGCCCTGCTGTGTGCCCGCACTTGAGTTTCTGGAGCATGAGGGGCTGCTGACTGCATCATCCTGGGGAGACCACGTGCTCATGTTTAAGCTGGGATGGTGTGAGCTCCCAGACAGCCTGTTTGATTTTTTACTTATTAAACTAGTTGTCGATTGCCTTCGAATCAAGCATGACTCCTAGCAACCCTGTGAACAAAAGGCCTGAAACCCCTCTACAACTACCGACTATCATAGTTCATAGAGCTTCTGGAGGCAAGTTGTTTAGGAAGTGGATGACACTCCTGCTTCCAAACCTGTCGTAGAATGTTTTTGGTTGAATCTCCTGGGATGCATAGCAACCCTATGTATAGCAGCTCTGAACCCTTCCCTGTCCTGAGCCAGTCTCACTAATCCTGACACACCAACAACCCCCATTACCCCAGTTACTGTTTCAATCCATCTCATCTGGAATCTTTTGCTCCTGCACTGTCCATCCACCCTTCTGAGCACAGAGTCACATAAGACGGGATCTGAGAGTTCTTCTAATCTCCTTGATCAGGTAACACCTTTCTTCCAGAAGGGTGTCGGCTACCTTAATTTCATTTTTTTGAGAAAGGATATCTTCAATCTCATATCTACTTTGAGCCTGAGGGCCAAAGGCCCTTGGGGCCAAACAAACTCCACCACAGCATCAGATCTAGAAGATACCTACCTGTTCAGACCTTGGAATTATCCCATTGCATCAGCTGTGTAAACTAAGACAGTAAGTCGTAGAATTTATCAGAAGCTCTGTGGCCAGGACCTTCCTTCAGTACAGTCCCAAGCAAAACTCTTTCTCTGAAGTTGGTACATGGGATTTGGACTTCCATCCTCCCAAACAAGAGATGGACAACAGCGTGAGAAACCAGTAGGAGTGTGTAGTGCAAGACATCACAGAAGTGACTGGTGATCATATTGAGAGGTGGCTGGGGAAGGGAGGGTTTGACCAGGTAGCCGGGTGTGCAAGGAACGGGGAGGTAGCAGGGAAGGGGGAGAGACAAGTCAAAGTTAAAACTAGTAAGTGTACGTTATTAGACCTAAGAGGGAGCTCTAGTGACCTGGTGGTAAGGAGTTGAGCCACCAACCCAGAGGCAGGTGGTTCGGATTCACCCCCTACTTTGTGGGAGAAAAAAGGGGAAGATCCTACTGTGTGATTACTGCCTCTGAACACCTGCTGATGGTCAGCTCTGAGCCACTTCTGACTCAACGGACTCACAACAGACATAATAAGGGGATGGCATATTGTGGGAAGTCGGGGAAAGGAGGGATGCCCTTGTCTGCGCCATCCTCATTTATCACTTTGTTTCTGGCTTTGTCTCTGCAAAGTCTGTGCTTCAGTGTTGTCAGTGTGTTGACAATGATTCCAGCCGTGGTTCACGCCCTGCCATCCTGCCGAGGGTAACTAAGCACCTGGGAGAAGGACCAAAAAATGACTGATACCCACATGCTCATGGGGCCATAGAAAGAGAGAGGGACAGGATGAGAATCTGTTGGTCAGTTACTCAGTAGGTAAAAGGAGAAGAGAGGGCAGGTTTTAGACAGACTGGCCCAGGAGGATTTTCAAAGGTGAGGAGTTCAAGGGAAGGCTGACATTTAGAGGTGAGTTTTAGGCTATTACTCAGCAAAGGGGCCAGTGGAGCTGAGCTGAGCTGACCGAAGAAAGAGGAGAGCAGACAGATGTGGAGGCCAGATGGGTCGGGCGCTGATGGTCTTGTTCTAGCCTTGGCTTCTACTGTGATGAGACTGGAAGATAATACTGGAGAGTTTTGAGTAGAGGAGTGACGTGTTCTGCTTGCCTTTAGAAGAATCACTCAGATTGTTGTGTTGGGAGGGAGGAAGTGAACAAGGAAGGAAGCAAGATGATGAAGCAGGAAGCTAGAGGTAGGATAATGGTACAAATGGCTAACACACTCAACAGCCAACTTGAGGTTCAAATCCATCCAGAGACTTCTTAAAACAAAAATTCTCGCCACTGGACTGATAAGCAACATTGTGATGGATGGAGAAAGGATTGCGACTGTCAAAGACTTCATCTTACTTGGATCCACAATCAATACACTTGGTACCAGCAGTCAAGAGATCAGGAGACATATTGCACTGGGACAAACTGTTCTCAACGACCTGTCCAAATCATTGAGATGCCAGTTTGAGGGCTAAGGTGACCTGATCCAAGCTATGGTCTTTTCAGTTACTTGGCTACGCATCTGAGAGCTAGACAATGCGTAAGGATGACAAAAGAAGAATTGCTGCCTTTGAGCTGTGGTGTTGGAGAAGAGTGTGGAATATCCCATGGACTGTCAAAAGAACAAACGTATGTCTTGGAGAAGGCCCAGAGTGATCCTCGGAGGCAAGGATGATGAGGCTTCATCTAACATATTTTGGGAATGTTGCTAGGAGAGGTTATTTCTGGGAGACGGACATCATGCTTGAGAAGGTGGAGGGACAGTGAAGAAGAGGAAGACCCTCAACCAGGTTGGTTGACATGGTGACAGCGCAGTGGGCTTCAGTATCAGAGGTGATGAGAATGGCACAGGATAGGACAGTGTTTAGATCTATTGTCGCCATGACACCTAACAACAACAACAACAATGATTTACTTAAAAATCAGGCATTGAAAATCCTGTGGAGCACAACTCTGAGTTGAACTTGACAGTTTTCTGGCTACACTCACACACTTGTTTTCTCCAGCACAGAGGCAAATTCATCTCCTTGTGGCCTCTGATCTGGGCTTTGGGCTTGGACACCGAGCTCGTCACTGGCTGCTTTGGTTCCTGTTCCCTGTGCCAGGCACTGGGACGGTTGTGTGTTTTGTCTCTTGTGCTCATACCCTCCCCTCAAACGGTTTCATTGGTGTGGGGAACGCCCACCTGGCTGAAAGGGAGGTGTTTCTGATAGGAGTCCCCTGACAGAGAACTTCTGGCAGTTCCAGCCTTCTCGGAAGTGTCCTGTCCAGTGTGGCCAAATTCATGTTCTCCCAGGGCTTGGGGTCAGAGCACCCACTCCCCATGAGGAGTAGCTTCTGTGTTAAGTTATGTGTGTCTGGCCTAAGGCAAACATGGTTCCTTGGACAAAGTCTGAGTGTTTCCGGGTCTGGGTTAAGTGCTAAATGACTGAATCACCCTTTCACCAAATACTCTGGCAATATTTCTAAAGGGATTTCTGACACTCAGCTGGGAATCGGAGGTCCTCCCAAAGGTCCTTAAAAACATACCCAACTGTTAGGGAGTTTTGATGGCCTAGAGGCAAGAAGCTGTACTGCAATTCCGGAGTTACGCGGTTCAAATCCACCAGATTCTGTGCTGGAGAAGGAGGGACAATCTCCGACTGTACCAATCAGATCTGATTTGATCCACAGAAAATTAGATTTTAAGGGGAGCTCTGGTGGCCTAGTGGCAAGGAGCTGCAACTACAATTCCAGAGGCACACGGTTCGAATCCACCAGATGCTCTGCCGGGGAAGGAG
>NW_006399774.1:13891439-13953128 GCF_000299155.1 Elephantulus edwardii
CATGCCATATTTGTCCTTTTGTGACTGGGATATTTCACTCAGCATAATGTTCTCCAGAGTCAACCATTTTGAAGAATATTGCATGAGTTCCTTGTTTTTCAATGCAGCATAGTATTCCATTTACTTTGTGTGTTTTATAATGTTGTTGTTATGGTGTGCCGTTGAGTCAGAATTGACCCCTATCTAACTCTCCAGTGGGTTTTTCAGAGGCAGTAAATCACATGGGAAAAGATTGCCCATCCTTCTCCTGCACAGCCGCAGGTGGGGCTGAAGTGGGTGCTTTTGGGATTGCAGCGCAGCTTCTTATCACAAGGGCCACCAGAGCTCCGTGTTTTGTAATGTACGCAATATATGGGAACATGTAGCCCAAGTATGCAATTTCTAAACAAGTGTGCACACACGGGGTTAGCACCCAGGATGTTTTAGAGATAAGAGATCATGATAGAACAGTCTGGAGTGCGTTTGCGGTGATTATTTCCTTCCTTTCAATGGGAGTGTGGCAGAGTGTTGACCTGGGTAAGACAAGTCTTGGATGCCAGCATGAGCTAATCACACCTGGCCCTGTGGGCAGCTGCTGGGAAGACACTGACGAATATTGATGCTGGCTCCTGGGGAAGGTGGCTCTCCTCATGGCCTACCTCCCATCAGGTGGAGTAGACGAGAGTGTTCCCTGCCAGGCAGGTGAAGTCACACAGCTTCCTGGGTGGAGTAGACATTCTCCCCTTAGCCATGAGTGGGAATAGGAACTTTGACAGCAGTAAAACTTAGCTGACAAACTTGATCGTATCTGAAAAACAGCTTACCGGTGAGACCAAAGACCAAAGTCAAAGGTCTAGAGATTGCTCTTGAACGTGAAACATAAAAAAAAAAAAATCCTTAAATGAAAGTTATGAGAGATTTAATTCTATTCAGATCAACAACATGCATGGAAGCAGAGCCAAGAAATCAAAGGATGCATTGCATTAGGCAGATTTGCTGTAGAACATGTCTGTGAAATGTTAAATAGCAAAAGATGCATCTGATCCAAACCAGGTCTTCTATTCTTTAAAATTGTATATTGGTTTGCATACAGAATTAATATACATGTGCTTCATTTATGTACATTGTGTTTCACACATTCCTTTATTCACATTGTGTTTCACACGATCAGTCCCCTACATCGTATTTTATAAAATTAATTACCCCCCTTTTCCTTATGAATCAGGGTGAAGTCTCAGGGAGGAGTGATAGGGAATGGCAAATGACACACTGACAAAGGAGATTAATCAGAACTGGCTTTGACAAGCACTGTGGCAATTGAACAATTAAAACAGACATTCGGGGCGGGGGAAGAAGAATGAACTGGGGAGGAGGGTAGATAAAACAATGCAACAATGAATGAATGAGAACCAAAAATCTCTGTAAATGTTCATTAAAACTAATAAAATTTAATAATAATTAAAAAAATAAGAACTCTAAAAAAATTAATTACCATTGATCTATGCCCACTATCATCCCATCTTTTCAGGTCCGCACTGGATTTTTCCCAATTCCTTCACCCTCTCACTCCACCCACCAAACTCTGTGACTGATTTCTCCCTCCCCTTCAGACCCCTTTCCTTCCCCTTTTCCCTTTGGACTTTTGTACACATTTCACTAGTTATCCTATTTTTCCAATAATGGTCTTATGCAGTATTTGTCCTTATAAGACTGAGCTAGTTCACACAGCATAATACTTTCTAGCCTCCCTCATGTTATATAGTACTTTACAAAATCACAGCTCCTGAGCCCTGCATCTTCTTTTCAATCACTTCACGGCATGCAAAATGAAGTGGAAGTGGAGTGTGAAAAAGGAAGAGAAAGCTAAATGGAGTGACTCTCCTAATATAAGAAACCAACTGTTGTTGTTGTTGTTGTTGTTGTTGTTGTTGTTATGTGCCATCGAGTCGTTTGCGACTCATGGCGACCCTATGTACAAGAAACCAGTACTCTCCTAATATAAGAAACCAGTACAATAGAGGTTACATTAAATAAGAGTGACATGCAAAGTTTCAAATAAGATGAAGTCAGGAAAGCCAAACATCACAATGGTGAAACCTGCTTGGTACTTGTTGGAATCAGCCCTGTATCAGAAGTGAGGTAATATTTACAATATTTTCAGGTAGATTACTTTATGAAGCTCATTTTTTAATAATTCTGGCTTGAAAAATCATTCAACATATGTACTATTTAAGATTTTAATATTTTTTTTAATTTTTTTTACACGAGGACCTAATCAGAGGGAAGCCTGAGCATGGCGTTCGGTTCCCAGGTAGACACACAAAGTTCCTTGCTGTTAGTAGAAGTCCAAGCTTGCACAGTCTCGTCAAAGTCATGCCTCAAGCATCCCAGAACAACTGTGTTTCCAGATGAGGCCATATTCACAGGGACAGTCGTGAGGCCTCCATCTTTTAAATGGAGTGCACAAGAACATCAATTAGGATTGTCCTAACACCTTGTATGACTTTTAAATGCTCCACGGTCTGTGTTGTTGTGGGGTTCTACTGAATGGACCACAACTCCAGGCAACTCAGCCATCATCTGCAGAGACCCTGAATTCCCTCAAAGGGTCTTTTCTGGATTAGCCTCTGCCTTAGACAGGGTCCACAATTCAGCCCTAGTCTTTCTTCTTCTGTAGTCGTTAGCCACGTGTCTGCTGTGAAGTGTGTGCAGGAGCCTATGTGATCCCAGAAGACCCTCTGCCACGGGCTTCATTTTCTGTAGTCCCCCGTCCTGCCAGCATAAGGTACTCAGAGCCCCTTTGCCTTAAAGCTCTGGCCCCCACAAACCCAGTTAGTGAGAGCTTTTTTCCTGGGGATGGAAAGATAACTTCTTTGCCATCATGCATATTTTGGACTCATGATTTCCCATGTAGCCTCTGTGTAGGATCCAAGGGGCCCTGCTATTCATGTGTTGTGCCAAGTCTTCAGAATCGTGAAAAAAAAAAAAGAAAAATAAATAGCCGACTCCCCCACCTCCCCCGCCTGCCCCTGAACCAATTTTGGCTTTCTTAGAGTTCCCTCTGCTCTATTTTTCCAAAATTCTACACAAATCCAGCACAGGAGCCAAGAATTTGACTTTCTGCTTGAGGTTGTGGCCACCTTCCCCTGGGACGCTGAGTGTCTCTGGTTTGGACGGTGGAGGGCTGTGGTGAGAGGGGTGGGAAACCTCAGCCTAAAATCCCCAAATCGATCCTGCTGCTTTATTTTCATCAGTCTTGGAGTCAAGACAGCCAGCCTGTTTCCTAGAAACGAGGATGGCAGGAGTTCGCCTTGCTTACATTGGACCCATCCTCAGGAAAGGGTTTGATGAAGCACCGGGTCGGCAAAACGGAGGGAAGTCTTCTGTGATAAGGACCTACCTGGAGACGAGAGCCATCGGTGACTGGGGTGGCTGGTGCAGGACCGGGGAATTAACTTCCCTACGCCAGAGCCAACATGAGAGCGAACAACCACCTTAAGACCATTTTACAGAAGAGAGCTCTTGTTTGTCTCTTAACCGAATGATTACTGACAAATTAGCACCAATTTTGTCTCTTTTGTTGTTGAGTAAGTTGTATTTCAATTCCTGGTCTGACAAAAGTAATTGGGAGTTAAAGGAAATTTCTGGTCAGATGACAGTGAAGCTGAATAGAGAAGAGACCACCCAGGGTCAAAGACATGGATTCTTGGCTTTTAAGCTAAAAGCAAAGCAAAATGGGGTGGTTTGAATGGTTGTTCCATTTGACAGAACTGCTCTCCCTATACCCCTTATCCACCTCTCACCCACAGATTAGATATCTCATGAACTGGAAAAAAGGAGTTAGAGGAGAATTGGCAAGCTTACAGTCCAGTCTTTTTGTGGATCTCTGAGACCAAACAGGGTGGAGTAGGGCTGATTTATATGAGCCCACATCCCTCAGGGTAGCTGCAGAGCCAACTCAAAGGCTGGAGTTGCCAAAACGTCTTTGATATACTATAGAGGAAAGTATGCCAAAGCTTATGGAGCTAAATGTTGGAGTCGATTTATGATAAATGTCCTGCTTGCTCACCCACTAAATTCGTTAACCAGGAGGCCCCAGACAACTCTTCACCAGGCCTTAGAGAAGTGTTAATGAGAGGAGCATGGGGTCTCAGGGCCCACGATGGCTGTTCTCTGTAGATCAGCAGTGGTGACGGGAGACATTGCCTCTGGCATGACTACTGAGTAGAATGGATGAGCACGGAGAAAGAGAAGGACCAATTTCCTTGGACCAGAGATAGGGAGGGGCTTCCTAGACATTAGAATTTGCTGACACTAATTCCCAGAGGTTGAAAAGGCTCCTGTGTGCAAAATGGAGCTATCTTAATGATCTGTTCTTCAGAGGGTTTCTTTGTGTTGTAGTTGACTTGATGGCACTCAACAACAGTCACAATATAGTAAGATAATAAATTTTTAAGGTCATCTATTTGTAATATCTCTGTTATGGAAGCACAAAACAACTAAAAAAGTAAATATTCTTCTAAAAAAACCCACAACCCAACAAAAAAAGGCTCCTGTGGTCTAATAAAAGACGTTGCTAAGTAGAAGGACATGGGATGAAGTTTCTGTTTGATTCTTCTCAAGCTAAACATGGTTGACAGAGTGGGTGTGGATGGTAAGGTAACACGGGTAGATTGCTGGATCGCATGGTATATTTAAGTCTGGAAATTGTATTTCCCTCAGTCCATGTCCCTGTATGGCTCTGAGCTGAAGTTAGCTGACAGAGGAACCTCATGAGAGATTTGGAAGCTGGAAGGGAAGAAGACATACACTCTGAGATGGCTTTGTGGTCTAATGGAATAACAGACACAGAGGCACCTGTCAGGGCCCAGACGCAGTATGACTTCCCAGCTCCTGGACCTGACAACCAACAGTGACCCCAAGCCAATCATCAAACACTTGGCTACTCTGAAGAGGTCCCTTCAGATTCTTCCGTGTGCTCCCATCTCAGGAACCAGACGTGCACAGCTTCTAGAATTTTCCTTGAAGCCCACCCACACCAGTGCTTCACATCGTTATGATAGTTTCTAGGATCCTCTGACTCCTTCCTTCCAGACTTAGCTCCCCTTCCGCTCATCCACGCCACCCCCCATTTTGCCTTTAGTAGCCCGGCTTTTCTGACTGAACCTGCTGGTATAGACAGGTCTTCTGTTGACTTGTAGATGCTGGTGGTCCTACCTTAGACCAGCAAGGACTCTTCCACATTGACTCCTGATCTCTGGACACCGTGGCAGCTGTCATGAATTATTTCTAAATACCGTTGCTTTATTCTCTCTAGAGTCCAAGTCCCACGGCTTGCTTTCACACTCTAGTCTGGTCACTGCTTTTGTGTTACTACTTCTAGAGATAGACCTTCCCTGGCTTCTTGTTGCTAGGTGCCATCGAGTCGAGTGTGACCCACAGCGACCCTGTGAATAACAGATCTGAATGCTGTCCCCTCATCACCTCTGACACGCTTGAGCCCATTGCTGCAGCCCATTCCCTGGCCATCATCTCTAAGATAATAGCCGTCTCTGTCCCTTTTCTCTATTTAATGCTCAATTATAGTACTGGTAGAGTACCTACCTTGCTGTGCGCTGTGATGCTGGAACCAACCCATAGCTGACCCTGTGCAGGTTTTCAGAGGCAGAAAATCGCACAGGAGGAGATTATCCCTCCTTCTCTCATGGAGCAGCTGGTTGAACAGCAACAACAAATATTGGTGCCTGACACATACTTCATTTTATTGCTAATCTCCTCTTAGAATGTGTGTTCCTTGAAGGTATGACCTTTACCTTGATCTTAGTTGTTTTCTTAGGATTCTGATCAGGGTATGCAAATATTCAGTAAATAATTTTTTTTAATTGTGTTTCATCCGTGTACATTTTTTTTCTGTCTCCTTCCTCCACCCATCAAACTCTGTGACCTCATGATTTCCCCCTCCCTCCCCTCGGCCCCTCTGTTTCCTCTTCTTCCCTTTTTGGATATCCATATACATCTTAATGGCTCTCCCTCTGTTTTTACAATATTGGTCTTATACAATATTTGCACCCGAGTTAGTTCACTCAGTATAATGCTCTCTAGCCTCTCCCATGTTATATAGTATTTTTCAAAACTGTTGCTCTTGGTAGCTGCATACTATTCCATCATGTGAATGTACCACAGTTTTTCAGTCCAGTCATTTGTTGATGAACATTTGGCCTGTTTCCATGTTCTTGCTGTTGTGAATAATGTTGCTATGAACATCAGTGTACAAATCTCTTTTTATGCCTCAGTTCTATTTTTCTTAGTTGTCATATAGCTGGGTCATATGGAATCTCTATGTTCAGCGTCTTGAGGGTACACCAAACTGCCCTCCAGAGTGGTTGTACCTTTTTCCAGTCCTACCAACAGTGTATGAGACTTCCAATCTCTCCACATTCTCGCCAACCTTTATTGCTTTCTGTCCTGTTGAACTTTTCCACCACTATTGAAGTGAGAAGATATCACATTGGGGTTTTGATTGGCATCTCTCTTACTGCCAATGGTTTTGAAATATTTTTGTTTTAAATGGATGAATAGAAGTCCTAGTTGGGAATGACTCAGGGATGTTCTTTAGTCCCAAGTTGAGGTGTGGTTGTCAAGGACAGAGAGAGAAATAGATCCTCATACTGGGATGGAAGCAAAAACCTACCCAGGTACCTTGCGCATGGGCGTGGATAGTTGTATAGGAAGGGCATACATTTGTTTCTGAGTTTTCTGACAGTCGGCATAGATAGTTGTATAAGGTAGGGCATACGTTTGTTTCCGAGTTTTCTGGCAGTCAAAGCGAGGAGAGAAAAACAGTAAGACTCAAGTTGTCTGCACACAGTTGTAGAGAACAGCTAGTCTCTATTGTAGAGTATGTTCTTTTTCTTGGTGCTGAGAGTTCACAAGGAGCTCTTTGTGTGATGTGGTGGATAACGTCCTCACCTAAATCTCTTCAATAAGCAAAAGTTCCCTTACAATGCTTCTGAGTGTCAGCTAATCACATTCTCAAAGAGCAATTTTGTGAAGGTGACTTATTTCAATGTACCTTTTTGATTGCCATCAAGTTTGAACATTTTGCATGTTTATGGCTAATTTGTATTTGTGTGTCTGCGTTTGTGATGTCTGTGCGTGTATGTGTATTTGCCATGTCTTTTACTTGTTTGTTTGTTGATATCTTATTGTTTTTATTCTCCATTTAATTGTTGTTGTTACAGGCCACTGAGTCAGAACTTGAAGCAGTAAATTGCAAGGGAGGAGATTGCCCGTATTTTTCCCATGGATTTGAGCCACTCGTTTTGGGGTTGGCAGTGCTACTCCTTACCACAAAGCCATCAGAACTCCCTCAGTTTCATTGAATAATCCTCAGTTGGTGATGGAATGTTAATTAGCTATCATGTTTGTTAAAAAGACATTTTCTAATTAAGTCCCATAAAGTGCATTTGTATCTTTTCTTGAATCAGCCCAAATAATACCAAATTAGAATATATTGAGTGGAATTGGTTGAGTGGAATCCAACTTAAGAATTTATTATATATCAATCAAGTTGGACCACAAGATTATCCCAGTTAGAAATGGAGGGTGAGTAGAATCCAGGAATAGCCCTGAGGAGCCTCTGCATTTACCGAAGCCCGTCGGTGGTGCCTTGGGACTATGGCAAAATGTTTTTATTTTAATAAAAAAAGAAAACCCCTCATTCCAAAAGGAATTGGCAGCAGTCAAAATGAGCTACTTAGAAATGAAATGAGGAATGATGGATGGTGGCCTGGAGAGATTTTCAAACAGCTATTTGAAATCCTCTGGAAAAATTATTCTGGGAGAAATACTCTGGAAAAATATGTGCTTTTACACATTTTGCAAAGAAAGCAGTCTTCAGTATGTTTCAATTTATGCATGAATATATACTCACTTCATACAAAATGGAAAAAAACCCCAAACCTGGTGGAAAATTTCATGTCCAAGAAAAGCTGCTTTGATTCTGTTGACGCTGCTTCTCATTCTTATAGGATGCTATTCGGGAGAGGCTGTGGGGCACTCATATTTCAATACATCTGACAGGAGGTACTCAATACTGTGAATTATCAGGATATCACTAGAGAATGGTCAGGAGCATCTCCTGAAAACCTTCACCAGCAGCTTGGGGTCCACAGCGATAATGCTTATTTCTTTCTAAGAAAGGAAAAACTCTAGCCAACACCATTTCCTCCCCTCTTTGACTAAGAGGACCACAAGATTAAGGAGACAGACAGATGGACAGAGACAAATGAGAGAGAGTGGGGAAATAGTGTTGAGGACAGAATTGTAAATAGTTCAGAATATGACCTTTGAAAGATTGCCTTCAATATTTTGGTTGTAAGGATGGGTTTGGGAATCAGACTCTTTGGGTCCCATTTTGGCCTTGCCATATCTGTGCCCCATGACCTTAGACATTACTTAGCTTCTCTCAGCCTCAGTCCTTCATCTGTAAAAGGAAAGATAGCAACAGAATCTCATAAGGTTAAGAAGATGCAATGAGATAATGTGTGGTAACACACAGTGCCTGGACCATCCTAGGTGCTTAGACAGGTCATTGACGACAAAGTCACCAACAGTGAAATGCACAATGTTGATAATGAATATTGTCATGAATATTCTTATGAATTCCGAAGAAAAAGATGAATTTCTTTTTAATCTTAGGTGACCTACCAGGCTAGGAAATGAGACAAGTGATTTTCCACACGGCTTTATCTTTTCACACACTGAGTTAAAATAGACTGCGCTTCTCTCAAGAGATGTCCTAGGTGAAGGCCATCGGAGAGGAGCAGGAAGAGTTGGCACCCACGTCTGACATGGGTTTTTCCTCAAAGACCCTTTGCAGGGCTTCTTTTAGTGACTTTCTGCTTTTCTTTCTCCTAATACTGCCCACCACGAAATAGACAATTGGGTTGACACTGCAATTGATAGTAGACAACATATTCAGATGAGGATAGAAGTGCCATACGGAGGCGTCATGGCCATAGTACGCCAGGATGAGCAGGACCTTGGTGGGCAGGGCAAAGACCAGGAACAGCACCACCGTGGCCGTAATAATGACATAGAGTTTGACGGGCTGACGTGGCTTCCGGTTACAGCTGACTTTGATGAAGAGAATCAGACTGGAGCCCACCATGAGAGGAACAAAGACCAAGGTCAAGATGCAGGAAAATATGTACACAAACCGACATTCGGGGAATTTAGGCTGTTCTTGCAGAATGCAGAAGAAGTTCTCCAACCCAGACACGAGGAAAGAAAGCGCCCACAGCAGGGTGCAGGCCACAGCCGACTGGTGCTTTGGGCGTTGGCAGTGGTACCAGAAGGGAAAAAGCACCAGAAGGCACCGTTCCACGCTGATGGCTGTGAGGAGGTAGAGACCCGTGTTGTAGCCAAAAATCACCAGGTACATGAAGTAGTGCAATTGAGTATAGTTCTCAGAGTGGCTGTAAGTGATGCTCATGAGCTGCAAGACAGACGTGCAGAGGAGGACCAAGAAATCGGCAATGGCGAGGTGCAGGATGTAGACCGTGAAAGGCTTCCTCTTGATGTGGAAGACGAGGAACAGTATCACCAGCCCGTTCCCGGACACTCCCAGCGCACAGATGAGGAGGGTAACATAGACCTGACCGAAGGCTGGCTTGGGATCGAGAGGCGGCTGGGTGCTGTGCTGTGGTGACCACGGTCCTTGGCCCAACAAGGACTCATTTCTGGTATGGAGCATGGTGGCCAGCGGATTCCGGGGGGTTGTCGACAGCTCCATTCTTGGGAAATCACCCATCTCCTCGTGGATACCTGTTGTCAGAAATGGAAGATGGAGTTCAGGGGCGCTGTGACGGGAGTCACTGCTCAGGCCTTCTTGAAAGGCCAGAACTCATTTTCTAGAGATTTACCTGGTTTCCCAGGGTATAGGATGGGCTCTCAGTTAACTTTCTTGTAGCTGGTGTAGACAACTGACTCTCTCTGTTGGGATTACTGTTGGAGTGTGTGAAAGGGGGCGAAGGCTTCAGTCAGGGTCTTTCCTTCCTGCCTCGGCTTCTCCCCAGCTGGCTGACTTCTCTGCCTTCCGTCCTTGGGCCCAGGGATTGGTCTCTGCTTTCCCTTGTCACAGGCAGGGGATACTGAGTACCTTTCACTCACATCCCCCTGCAGAGAAAGAAGGCTGTCTGTGGGCTCACCCAGCCTCAGGAGAGCAGGCCCAGGAACTGCTGAGCACTTCCTAAAGGCTGACAAGACACAGCTCCATGGGGATCATTTCCAGAAGTCATGGATCTTCACAGACACACTCACGCTGGCTCTGGCCCTTCCCTCACTCACTCCCGCTCGCTCCTGGCCCGGCCTCAATCTTCCTCTCTTCCTCCTAACAAACCACAAACCTCCCAGCCTGCAGGAGCCGTGACTCTAACTTCTTTAGATCTTTGAAAGAAAACGTTCAACTTTGATGGATTATAAAAGTCATACAAATTCATTTTGCAAACTCCTGACAATGCAGAAGAAAGAAAGAAAAGGGGAGGGGGGAACCACCCCAAAACAGCTCTCAACTACCAGGGCAAATAGGCACAGAACGTGGAACAATTTCCAAAAGGAGGAACAGAGACCACCAATGAGCATATGAAAACGACCCAGGTCCGTGCCACTCCCGCCTCCTCCCTCCAGCACCATCCAAAGATAACTTGTGTTTCTATGTAGACTTAGTTCCTGGAATCTGTAACAGAAGCATTTTTGTTTCTGCCCTTCTAACTTAGGTTTGAATTTTACTGTTATTAAAAAAAATTCTTAAAAATATGAGCATTGTAAACTACCTAATATGCTGTTTTATCTTTTGGTTATTCTTTATTTTACTTTTTTTTGTTGTTAAGTGCCTGCTTTTTAAGAATTTCCATGAAAAGCAAGCGGCGAGCACCCCCTTGCATACACATTTCTCCCTGTGTCTCTGAAGGCTTTCTTAGGTGATGGCAGGTATAATGACTTGTAGGGTGGTGAGGATGGTTTAAGAGCTCAGATACTAAATGAAAGGTTAGAGGTTTGAGGCCTCCCGGAGGGACCTGAGGAGAAAAGCCTAGGGACCTGTTTCTTTTTGGTTTTTGGAGGCTGTGAGTCATGTGGGAGGAGTCTGTCCACCTGCCTCCCTTGCAGCTTCTGGTGGGCTCCAGTCTCTGGGCTGATAGCACAGCTGCCTGTGGCCTACACCACCAGAGCTCTGAAAAATGTTGTTTGAAAGCCATTGATCAATTCTAATTAACTTGTAAAACATTATATATATTATACACATACATATACACACGTGCGCGTGTGTGCGCACACACACACACACACACACACACACACGACTCGACTGCACTTAACAACACCACCACCACCAACAGCATAAGAGAGAGAGCAGTTGGCCTAACGGACAGAAAGCCATGCTCTCAAGCCAAAGGTGGGTGACTCCACTCCGCGGCCCTCAGGCCTGCCTTTAATTGTGTTTGGTGAAACATTCTCCTAGGTCGTGTAACCCTGCTATGTCCACTTTCTGTATAGAGGTCACTCATGGTCTCTATGAAGCCGACCACTGTGACACTGATGAGTCAAATGCGAGAATGGTTACCCATGGTGGACAGTGTTTGGTGGTGCTCCCTGATTAAAACAAGCTTGGAAGCAGGAGTGGCATCCACGTCCACAATTGCTTGCTTTGGGAAACCCTATGAACCTGGAGAAAGGACGAAAATTATACAGGAGGTGTCCAGGACTTTCATTCATGGGGTCGCTATGAGTTGCCTGTGACTCGACAGCACTTAACAACAACAACAAATTATATATATACACATACATACATATAAAATAAATATATCTCTATCTCTCTATCTCTATCTATCTATCTAGCTAGCTAGCTAGCTAGCTATCCGGAGCAGATTATCCGGGAGGCTGGGCTCTACGAGGAGAATTGTGGCGTCAGGATTGGTGGAAGATCTATCAACAATCTGCGTTATGCAGATGACACAACCCTGCTTGCTGAAACTGAGGAGGACCTGAAACGCTTGCTGCAGAGGGTCAAGGACTGCAGCCTACAATATGGATTGAGGCTCAATGTCAAGAAGACAAAGATTCTCACCACTGGACCAATTGGCAGCATCAGGATGAATGGTGAAGAGATTGAGATTGTTCACAGCTTCAGTTTGCTCGACTCCACGGTCAACACTCTTGGCACCAGCAGCCAGGAAATAAAAAAAGTATTGCGATGGGAAAGTCTGCCGTTAGGGACCTCTCTAAAGTACTCAAGAGCAATAGTGTCACTCTGGAGACTAACGTGCACCTGATACAGGCCATGGTCTTTGCAATCACTTGTTATGCATCAGAGAGTTGGACAATGACTAGGAAGGACAGAAGGAGAATTGATGCCTTTGAGCTGTGGTGCTGGAGAAGAGTATTGAATGTACCCTGGACTGCCAAGAAAACAAACAGATTCATCCTGGAGAGGGTTAAACCAAGCTACTCCTTGGAGGCAGGGATTCTGGGGCTTCGTCTGACATACTTTGGGCATGTTGCAAGGGGGGACAGGTCCTTGGAGAGGGACATCATGCTTGGGAGGGTGGAGGGACGGTGCAAGAGGGGAAGACCCTCTATGAGATGGATTGATTCAGTGACTGGGGTAATCGGAATGGGGGTGTCAGAGGCAGTGCGATTGGCACAGGATAGAGCAGGGTTTAGGGCTGTTGTACATAGGGTTGCTATGAGTCGCAAATGACTCAATGGCACATAACAACAACAACAACAATATATATATAAAAGATTGATTGATATGCCATGGGGAAAATGTGTTTGTTGCTGTTGTAATGGGCCATTGAGGGCCAGGGAACACAGCATGGTTTCAAATCAGGAAAGGTGTGTGTCAGGGTTGTATCCTCTCTGTATTCTGCATTGAGTACTTAATCTGGATGCTGAGAAAACCATCCTAGTGCTCTGCAGAAGTCAGCCACGGAGAACTCTGCGCACACAGTCAGGCTCTGACGCCGTGTGACCACAGCGAGTTGGAGTCCACTCAGTGGTAGGAGGTTTACAACCTCAGGAGTCCAAGAGTTTGAGACAGAGGAACAGCAGCGGGGAGCTCAGGTCGTGGGGTTTGAAATCTGATTTGGAATCCTGGCTCTCAATTATCACTTGCTTTGTCTTGTGATACATACAGGAGCACAAGCGGTTAAGCACTTGACTACTAGTCGAAAGGTTGGCTGTTGGAAACCACCTACAGGTACCTTGGAAGAAATACCTGGCAACCTGCATCCAAAAGGTCACAGTCCTGTGAACCCTAAGAAGGCAGTCTGTGAAATACAGGATTATCTGTACTGAAATCAGCTTCATGTCCACTGGTTTGATTCTAGGCAAGTTATTAACCTTTAATCTTAGATTTTCTGACTCTCAAGTAGAATGCCTGGCCTCGTTGTTGAGAAAATGAGAACAGCCTCCTGTTGGAAAGTGCTCAGCGTGTGCTGAATAAATCCACCTGCTGCTGTGATCAAGGAGCCCTGGTGGTGCAGTAGAGTAAGCATAAGACAACTATCTTAAAGGCTGGTGGTTCAAATCCAACAGCCCCTTTGGAGGAAAAATATACGGCAGTCTATTCCCATAAAGAATTTCACCTTGGAAACCCTCTGGGGACGTTCTGTTTTGTCACACAGAGTCACTACGAGTCAGATTGACGACAGTGGGTTACTAGTGAGACCATGTTTTACTTCCTTAGGGCATGTGTGTGTCATACAACTTTTATTAGAATTTTACATTATCCTAAACCAAAAGAAAACATTACCTGTTTGATAAGAGGAAAAGAGTATCTAAAAGTTTTAATTTAATTTGTTCTCTGACCAATGAGGTTGAATATTTTTATATCCTTTCCTTTGTGAATTGTTTTGTGTTCTCTGCCCATTTCTAATGTGGGGATTAAAAAAAGCACTGCTTTCACTGCAATCTGTGTTTGACACCAACCTAATGAAAGGTTTAAACCCAGCCGGTGACATGAGGAAGAAAAGCCTGACACTCTCCTATAAAGATCACAGGTAGGTTCACTCCAGGGAGCAGTTCCATTCAATAACACATGAGGTCACCAGGGTTAGAATGGACTTGGTGGCAATGAATTTGGATTTTGTTTTATTGACTTGTAAGTGCACTTTGGAAGGAACCCAGGAGGTGCCACGACTAAACACTCATTTCCTTACTAAAAGGTCAATGATTTGGACCCACCGTCAACTCCTTGGAGGAACTAGATCTGGCTCTCTGCTCCCACAAAGATTTGTTGTGGTTCTTACATACAGTCTAATTGACTTTGATCATAGTCACCCTGTGAACAACAGATCTGAACCTTGCGGTGTCCTGTGCAATACTGTATCTGACAGTGGTTTTCTGTTATCCATAGGCCTTTGTAAGGCCTCTTATGTCAGAAGTGGATGGTTAATCCTGCTCCTTGCTCTTAGTCTGAAAACTGTGCTAAAATCTGTCCACCATGGATTACTGCTGATATTTGAGATACAGATAGCAAAGTTTCCATCATCACAAGAAGACACAAGTCTGTACCCACAAAGGTTTGCAGTGCTGATCTGTCATATAAGGTTGTTATGACACAGAATCCTCGGGACAGCTCTCAGCAACAACTTCACATTCAAGTCCTCGAGTATTACAAGTGATAATAAACTCAAGAGCTAACTGACAAGCTTGAGGCTAGGGGTTCAAGGCCACTCAGAGGTGCCTCAAAAGACAACCCTGGAGATTTGCTTCCAAAAATACAGCTACTGAAGGATGGTTACCAGGGATGGGAAGAGGATTAAAAGTTAATAACTAGGTAAGTAGAATGAAGGGAAAGGCAGTTCCCTTTAGTAACAGTAAGGGTTGATCAGCCATTGTGGCTAATTAATCTTATTAATCAAGCCTAATTATTGTTAGAAAACAAAATGTGTGTGAATGATTGAATGAAAACCCAGCCAGCATGGCTTGTAAAACTGTCACTCAAATACAAACATAAATAAATTAATTGAAGAAAAAAAAAAGTGGAAAAGAAAAGAGTAAAAGTGGAGGGCAGCTGGGCCCGCAGTAAGGGCGCTCAGAGAACACGGGTTCCCCACTACACCAGTTACGCTCCAAACCACCAGTTAACCAGGAACTTTCAGAAGACTTCAAGCCAGACGAGAAGCACCTTTTCTTCTTTCTCTCCAGAGCAGAGCCCACAGAGTCTGATGTCTTATAAGGTTCCCACAGATAACACACCCACAGTGTAATGACACACCTCCGTGAAGTGGTGTGTCCTAGGAAGTCTCTAAGAGCAGGGACTAACATAAAGAAAACTATTTATATTGCTTTAATTGGGGGTCATTGTGGAATGTTGGGTTCCCCCTTTTTTTCTTTTTTATTATTATTAAAGCATCTTGTTTACAGGCAACAAAACCTCCTGGAGGGCCCTTAGATTTAGTAAGTCAGGCCCTAGGGATTATCTTTTAATCCTTTGCTACTATATTTTGGAGGAACATTCTTTAAGTTGTACAGTACTGTTCTGTCAGTTTGCTCTGCTGAGGTAATCTGGGTTTGCTGTGATGCTGAACCTTGTACCATTGGGGTCTCAAATGCTGTAATGCCTCCCCATGGTGGACAGTGTTTGGTGGAGCTCCCAGTTTTAAGACAGGTTGGGAAGCAGGAGTGGCATCCACTTCCTAAACCACCTGACTGGAAACTCTATGAACTCTATGAAAGAACGATGGTTATAGAAAGGCCTCAGGTCTTTTTGTTCACGGAGTTGCTATGAGTCTTGTGCGATTTGACGGCAATCAATAACAACAACAACAACAACAACAACAACAACAACAACAACAACATGTAGAACAGATCCATGTGGGGTCTACCTAAGTCAGGGCCAACTCCATGACAACTGGTTAAGAGCCTGTTGATCCTCTTTCCTGATTATTTTTAACTCTTTGTTGTAATTTGAGAACAGGCTCAGCTCATTTTTTTTTTTTTTTGCCTGGCCGCTCGGGCTGCAGGAGAGTCGACCTCACAAAGACGCATCCCAAACACAGGCGGGTGGCTCTGCACCCGCTGCTCACTCAGCTCCGCCGCTTCTTCCTTTCCTTTCCCTGCTGCTTTCCCGCTACAGCCAGCCTGGTCCAGGGACCCGGGGTGGGCTGACCCGGGGTGACCTGGGGTGGGCTGACCTGGGGTGACCCGGCGTGGGCTGACCCGGGGTGGGCTGGAGTGGGCTGACCTGGCCTGGGCTGACCAGACCTGGGCTGACCCGGGGTGGGCTGACCCGGCGTGGGCTGACCCGGGCTGACCTGACCCGACCTGGGCTGACCTGGGCTGACCCGGGGTGGGCTGACCCGGGCTGACCTGGAGTGGGCTGACCCGGCCTGGCCTGACCCGGCGTGGGCTGACCTGGGCTGACCTGGGCTGACCTGGGGTGGGCTGAGCCGGGGTGGGCTGACCCGGAGTGGGCTGACCAGAGGTGGGCTGACCCGGCGTGGGCTGACCCGGCGTGGGCTGACCTGGGCTGACCCGGGGTGGGCTGACCTGGGCTGACCCGGCGTGGGCTGACCTGGGCTGGCCTGGGGTGGGCTGACCTGGAGTGGGTTGATCTCGGGTGGGCTGAGCGGGGTGGGTTGACCTGGCGTGGGCTGGGGCTGACACGGGGTGGGCTGACCCGGGGTGAGATGAGAGGCAGGAGGCTGGTAGAGAGCAAGGTTGGGCTCCAGAAGGAATGCACCAGCTGGCACTGTACAGAGCGCAGAGCTGCCCATTGCTGCTCACAGTGGCCTTCAGACATATGGACAAATAAGGGAATTGTGCTCTGTAGACATAATATTTCTGTCTGGACTCGTGTAAACAAGAGTGAACTTGCTTAAAATTTTGTAAATCCTGGCTGTGGGAATGAGACTTGCTTTAAGAAAGAAAAGTAAGTTTGGGAAAGGAAATGAACTGATAGGGTGAAATGATGTCGCATACATGCTGGCTACTTTAGTGTATTTCATCTTGGTTCTCAGAAGAGCCCAGCCCAGGTTTTATCTGTATTAAAAATGGAAGGTAAGCAAAGGAGTATTTTGGTGGCTTGCTCAAGGTCTCCCTGCCTGGGGTTACACCTTTTCCTGTACAGTGGTGATATCTAGTCTCGCTTATGCCCAAGATGGCTCATCCCTGCCGCCCCCAGGTGCCCATAAACACTGTCTTGTTTTGCACATGGAGATTCTTGCTGTGGGGTGGAAAGGCAGGAATTTAGAGGGGAAGTGACTTCCACGGAGATCCCCATGGAATCCTTGAGATGCGGCAGAGTTTGAAAAACTTTCTAGGGGATAACTGGCACATACCTCTCCACAACCAGGGTAGTTATCCTCCACCGCCCTGATCCTGCTTCAGAGTATGTGGTCTGGAGCTTGTGATCTGTTGACTGATGTCGCCAACGTGCTCAGCCTTTTAACTGTGGTTGTAAAACCCGGCCATAGAAGGAGCTCAGCAGGGGTTCAGTGTGTTCCTGGTTGTGTGGCAGCATTACAGGGGATACCTCTTAAAGTTCTGCCACATTTCATTAAGAATGATTAATTTCTCCCAACTGAACAGACACCCCTAGTGAGCCCAGACCTGGCTTCGGCACACGTGAGTGGGCCTGGAAGACAGAACACACCGTGACACTGAGGGCATCAGAGGGCCCTCCAGCATTTCCAGAGGGAAACCCAGCAGTGGTCCCAGCCCAAACAGAGCACGTCTGGTTGGAACACAGAAGACAGGAGGCTCCAGTCCCCCAAAGCAGCTCCTGGAACTTGAGGTCCTTTCCTGGGGGTCTCTCTTCCCACCCAGAATAAGCACCCTTGCAAAGTGATGAGGGTGGGTGCTCACTGCAAACCGTTAAGCCTAATGATTTTTCTAGAAGGAATTAGCGGAAGGACTCAACTCACCGGCCTGCGGGTTTGGTCCCTCTTCGTCGTATGGAGTCAACTTGTGGTCATCTATCCTTTCCTCCCAGCGGGTTATTTTGCTGATTCTCACCAATCTTCTAACTCTGAAGGGCGGCAAGAAAGGCCTGGAGGAGAGGGCTCCCGAAACCCCTCAGGGCTGTCTGGCCGTGTCCGTTCTCAGGCTTTTCTCTTGGCCTCAGACCCAGCCCAGGAGCTTGGCACTCTCTCTTACAACCCTAAAGGGCAGAGGCTGGGCTCAAGACTGTCAATCAAGGGAAGTGGGTCAAGAGCCACGCACTATATTGGTCAACTGGTATTGGAAAGCACCCAGTTCTACCCCTACCAGTGAGCCCAAGACATCTGCTCATCTCAGATGGTCACTACAGGAAACGTGTGTCATTCTAAGTGCCTGATGTTCCCATCACTCGCTTTGAGCCCTTTCTGTTTCCCATGTCACACGAACAGAAGACCAGGCCTGCAGGAAGGATGGGTTCTCTCCTTACTCAAACGCATGACAGGCACTGTTGACTGTCAAGAACCACAGTGCTCCTGCCCCAACCCCTTCCTCCCCTAGTGACCCACGACCTAGACATCCACCTCCCCTTTTTCCTTGACAAATGACCCAATATGTCGGAGGACGTGGAGAGATTGTAGGATAGAGTCTTCATCTAGTGCTACTATGACAGCGAAGATGACTTTAGTGAATGTTGCTGTTGTGTGCATAACCCGGAACCGACTCACAGCTGACTCGCAGGGGTTTTCAGAGGCAGTAAATCACATGGGAGAAGATCTTTCTTTCTTCCGCAGAGCAGCTCGTGGATTTGAACCACACTCCTTCGAGCTGACAGCACTATGCCTTATGATTAGGCACCAGAACTTCCTAGAAATTTATTTTCTTATGGGTTAGGAGTCAGGAAGCCCAAACTCAGGACACTAACTCTAGAAAAAGCATCCCCAGCTCTGTGGGTAGTGGAGCATAGTGTCTATTTCCTTCATCATTCACAGGCCCAGCACTCCACGGGCCCCATGTTTTCTGACCTACCCAATAGCAAGGAGCTTTGTAGAGCTGCACCTTGGGTCCAAAAGGACGAACTCCGTTCTTACTGATAATTTTTTTGGCGGTGCTAAACAGCGGGC
This sequence comes from Elephantulus edwardii, assembly GCF_000299155.1. Classification (NCBI taxonomy): domain Eukaryota; kingdom Metazoa; phylum Chordata; class Mammalia; order Macroscelidea; family Macroscelididae; genus Elephantulus; species Elephantulus edwardii. Next base: position 13,910,489 of record NW_006399774.1, read on the forward strand.
TTCTTAGAGGCAAAGAGGGTGAAATTTCATCGTTCTTATTTTGGGCATGGAGGGGCTAGTCTTCAGAAAAAAAAAAGGACATCATGCTGGAAAATGTGGAGGGTCAGTGAAAGAGAGGAAGCCCTTCAACAAGACTGATCAATACAGTGACTGCAGCAATGGATGTGAGCATCTCTGAGCTGGTTACGATGGTTCAGTCTAGGGCAGGACTCTGATCTATTATCCCCAGAGTCACTTTAAGTCACGGCCGACTGGACAACACCTAAAAACAGGGGTCCTCCCCTCTCAGCTTTCTTTTTTCTGCTTTTCTCTCTAGTGATATTAAGGCCACATCTGAGAGGAACTCCCCTTACATTCAATGAGGGCTCTGATTAGATGAAGGGCTGTGATTGGATGAAGAAGAATTGCTTTCCAACCTAAATCTTCCTATTAACTATTTGGTTTATCAGATGGTAGGGGATCACTACATAGACTACAAACTATGTGATTATAAACACGCATTTTTTTAACACAATTAAATCCATAGCTGAGGAGGAACACTATTCGTCACAGTGTGCTGCCCCCAGGACCCCTTCTCTCCACAGATTGCAGCCCGAGCAGAAGATTCCGTTAACCCAGACCTGGATTCTTGAAACACAGAAACCAAAACAATACATATGTGCTGTTTTAAGCCAGTACTTTTATAGTGATTTGTTATACTGCGACAAAACCTCAATCTACTACATGGGAAATACATGAATTCTAGTTTAAACAAGAAGGTTGTATGCATAACACAGGTTATTGATGAGTCTTCCTTCAATCCTGACGGCACATTCTTCATACAGGCCACCTCAGATTGTATACTCAGCACACAGATTGGAGAGGTGTGGAGAAAGGATGCCACTTTTACACACACCTTTCCTGATTATAACAATGCAGAAGTCCCTTGTTAAGTTTGGACAACTGCTTCTTAGTCTAGATCTAGGTTTCACCAGGGCACAACTTAGCGTTCTGGGGTTCCCATTCTTCTCAATGTTAGCCCTAGTTTGTTATGATCTACACAGTAAAATTACCTTTGTATATCAATAAAACACAAGTAAACTCTTTCTAGTATTCTCTACTTTAAGCCAAGATCCATCTGACTTCAGCAGTAATATCCCTAGTGCCACAGCCTTTCCTGAATCCAGCTTGAACTTCTGGCAGTTCCCTGTCAATGTAGTGTTCCAGTCACTTTAAGAGAAAATAATTCTTAGAGAGATTTCACTTGCATGTGATGTTAGTGATATTGTTCCATAATGGAACACCATTCTTGGGAATAGGATCTAATATGAAGCTCTTCCTGTCAGTTGGCCAGGTAGCTGTCTTCCATATTTGTTGGCAGAGGCTGGTGAACACATGCAGGGTTATATCTGTTTCCTGAAACACTTCAACTGGTATTTGTTCAATTCCTAAGACCTTATTTTTTTGCATCTGAGTTCAGCTTGCACGTCTCCCTTTAGGACTATTTGTTGATCATAATAATAATAGACTACTTCCTGAAATTGTTCCATGTCAATGAATTCTTTTTGGTACAGTGTCTCTGTGTATTTTCATATTTACAGAAGGAATCAGTCCTTAGAGAGAGACATATTGGGAAACGTAGAGGACCAGTGAAAGAGAGGAAGACCCTTAACAAGATGGATTGCTGTGGTGATTACCACAATGGGCTAGAGCCTGATGGAAACTGGGAGGCTGGTACAGGACAAGGCAAGTTCAGACCTGTTGCTCATAGTTGACTTGATGGCATCTAACAACAACAACAACAACAACAACAGTTTAAACAGAATACATGGAAACACCAATTCAAGTAAGGAATTATCACTCAAAGAACGGCAAGCCTGAAGGTTTCTAGTCAAAGAATCTCTTGGGAGCCTCAAACAAGAGAGATAAAAACGAAGGTATGAGAGGACATTGTAACGTCTGTTGTCACAGCTGTGTTGCTGATTTTAGAGGGCTGTTGACACTGCTCTGGCTCACGGTGATACAATGTACAACACAGCTCAACTTTGACATCCTCATAATCTTTGCCGTGGTCGAGCCCATTGCTGCAGTTACCTCGTCAGCCCACCTTGTCAATCGTCTTTCTCTTTCCCACCAATCTTCTACTTGACCAAGCACAGTAGCCTTTTCCAGGCACTGGACTTTCCTAAACACACAAACAAATTATGTGAGACAGTTTTGCTGTCCTCACTTCTCAGGACCATTCTGGTTGAACTTCTTCCAAGATGGATCTGAGAACGTTTCCTGACATTTGCAATCTGAAATGTGTAAAAAATGCAACCAGGAGACATAAATAATAATTGGTGAATGGAATGCAAAAGTTGGAAACAAACAAGAAGGAATAATGGTTGGGAAATGCATCCTTGATATTACAGACTTTTGTACAGTTTGTGGTTTATTCATTACAGGTACTTTTTAAAAGGCAGCTACGCCTGACTGAATACACAGGAATCAGACTCCATCTGTGCAGAGGAGTGGGGGAGAAGCTCAATATTAGGAATCAAAACAGATCCGGGAGCTGACTGTGGAACGGATCATCAATGACTTACATGCAAGCTCAAATAAGGTGAAGAAAATAAGTCCCTAAGAGCCAAAAATAGAACCTTTACCTCAAATGAATTGAAAAACAAACTAAAAGAGAGAAACATTAGAGAGGCTGATAAACAATGTATATAAACTTTGTAAGTAAAACCAGCGTAAAATAAAAAAAGTTAAGAAAGGAAAACTAACTCAAGAGTAATAGATCTGAGACACTGAACACCAGATGGATTGTGGGATGATATCACGGATATCATCCATGAAGAGAGCAAAAGGGACATTATAAAGACAGGAAAGAAAAGACCAAAAGGGATGTCAGACTCGGAAACTTTCACTGGAATGAAAAGAAGCCAAAACAAGGGAAGAGAATGCTGACGTAAGAAAGCGGAACAGAAGTCTTTACAGGGCAGGCTGCGGAAACAAAGCAGAATTTGTAATGAAATGCACAAGGAACTTGAGTTCGAAAACAAAAGGGAAGACTATGCTCAGCATTCCTCAAACTGTAAGGACTGAAGAACACATTCAACCCTAGAGTTCAGCACTGAAGGAGTCTACGGGCAAAATCCTGAAAGAAGCAAGAAGCATCAAAAGAACACAGAAGGAATACAGAGTCACTGTGCCAAAAAAAAATTGGTTGACATTGGAACATTTTAGTAAGTAATATATGATCAAGAACCAATGGTACTGAAGGCAGAAGTCCAAGCTGCACTGGAAGCATTGGCAAAAAATAAAAATAAAAATAAAAATATGGTTCCAGGAATTGATGGCAGCAGTCAAGAATTCAAAAGAAGTATTTACTTGGGGGAAAAGGACCTCTTTAAAGTACTGTGATGTTAGGATTTTTGAGAAAGACTTTTTCATCCATTGCTTTGGTTTCTCTCCACTACCCAGGGGTGGGGGCATGATTCCACCTACCTCAGCTACAGACAAGTGGGTCTTCACTGATCAGTCACATTGATGTCTTTAACATCCTCAACAGCTGGGAGACCAATATAAGAAAGGGTGCTAACCAGATAATATAGCGAGACTGGGACAAGGTGTAGTCTGATAGAGCCCAATGGAGTCACAGGTTTTGCTTGCTGGAAGACTGAAGCAAGAGCTGGTGTGGGACTGCCACTTAGGGAACCTGGCCTTTCTCTATGTGATCGCCTTTTCCTCCTCTCCCACTCTGGCCGCCTGCCCCCATTTCCCTGGTAAACCACACAACTGAGTAAAAAGATGTCTTGTAAAAGTCTGTGTGGTCATTTGCAATGGGTTTCAGACCCAGGAATGAATAGAAGTAGATGCAGCAGAGTAGATGCGTATGTGTGTGTATGTCTAGTCTTATGGGAATTATTTTTATACTGTAGATGTTGTTGATGGGGACAGTCCCCCTTGTGGAGTTAGTAAAAGTCAAACTTGGCCTTCTGCGTGTTGTCCTTGCTCTAATAGCAGTTGGTGTCAGAATCTATTCTTACACGTCAACTTGGCGAAGTTCAGTGATTTGGCACATGCTATCCAGGACACGTTTCCATAATGTAATAATGCTCCACGATGTTATATAACAAGCCAATCTGTTAAAGAGGACTTTCTGTGGGAGTGTCGCCTGCACCCATTGTAGAAGTAGGGGTTCTGCCTGCTTGCTCTCCTCCTTGACTCTGTTCTCTTTTTGTTACAGATTTCTAGTTCTTGGGGATAAAAGCCTGCAGAAGGACTTACACATTCCAGATTTACCAGCCCCTGTGAGCACATGATCCAGCAGACACATTTGGTGTGACACCTGCCCGATGGATTTGGGACTTACCAGCCTGCACGATTGGCCGACCCACTTCCTTGATGTAAATCTATTTAATTTTTATCCTACTTACTTTGCTCTCCTAGAAACCCAGCCTAAGACAGGGCTGGAATGGAAAAACTGAACAGCATGCACATTCACATGTGTAATGCCAGCAAGAGATGGAAATAGCAATGAAGAATTTCTTTTAATGCATCTGTATTTTTTACAGCATATTCTTCCCATTTAATTCACCCCCATTCATTCATTCTTGCACATTTTCTCCCTCCCCACCCCTTCCTACCCAGTTTGCTTTTCTCTTTGAAAAGAAAAAAAAATTCATTGTTATACAATCTACCCCCCCCCAAGTCCAGAGTCCACTTTACCATGCATTTAATTTTCTGGAATCTTGTCATGAAAATAATACCTAATCCTATATTCTTTTTAAACAGTTCTCTCTCTCATCTGTTTCAATGCAGTATACATTATTTACCCACTCTTTTCTTAGATTCCCCCCAATCCTGATGTCAGTCCTGTTTTACAACAGTGGCACTATGCAGTATTAGTCCTTTTGCAACTGAGATATTTCACTCAGCACAATGCCCTCCAGGGTCACCCATTTTGTAGAATAGTTCATGAGTTCCTTGTTTTTTAATGTAGTGAAGAATTTTTAAAATGCTAGATATTAAAAACACTAATAGAAATGAAGACTGCTTTTGATGAGCTCATTATTAGATGGGACATGGCTAGTGAAAGACTCAGGTTTGAAAATTTTCCAGTAGAAATTTCTTAAACTAAAAAGCCAAGAGAAAAGAAATTAGAAATGGAATACCTACTATTTGTGAGAAAATCACAAAAGGTACAGTATATTTAAAAAAAGACAGAATATGAAGAAACTTAAAATAATCACACCTGAGAATTAAAAAATATTACTGACAAATCCCAACTCATAGATCTGGGTTATTTATAGAACACCAAGGAGAACAAATAGAAAGAAAAGAGACACCTGAGGTTACCGTATTCAAACTATAGAAAATTAAAGGCAAAGAGAAAATCTTGAAAGGAGAGAGAAAAATCTTCATTATCGAGGAGGAAGAAGAGTTAGAATTACATCAGACTTTTCTTTAGGAGCCATGTAAACAAGAAGTTGAACAAAATAGTGAGTGTATGAGAGAGGAAAAAAAACAACACCCACAAACCCAACCTTACCAACTCACACTGCTGTTCTAATGAGATTACTCTAAAAAAGAGGAGACAGGAAAAAGCACATGGTCAAGATCCAAGCTCCTGGCTTCTGACAAGGTCATAATTTAGGAAGATAGCAGCCCAGGGCCTGTACAGCTAAGACATATTTAAAAAAAAAGAGAGAGCGAGAGAACGCAGATATGGATGATAATCTTGAAACCCTGCATTTCAAAGAAAATGATAAAGAAGTAGTTCAAATACCAACTGAAGGAAGAAACTTCGTCAAAGTCTTCTCATCAAAATGAATCACGAAGACTTAGTAAACACTCAAACCACAGCCCCTGGTCCCTGCTGGTAACATGTTCCAACACAGACTCCACTTGTAAAGATTACATTCAGCCTCTGAAGCTCGAGGTGCGTCACCATGAGTCAGATTGACGTGAGCGGGTTTATGCTGCTATCAGAGAGCAGAGCAGAAGTCTCATTACTGATTCCGTGGACATTCAAAGAACGATGAAGAAATACCACGAATTGCTCTTTTCCCAGAAATCTCACATAGATGAGATGGACAGCTTACTTACAAGAGTCAATATACCAAAATACATGCAAAAAAAGGCAAGGTAATCTGAATGTACTTATATTTATTAAAGATGTTGGAGCAGTAATTAATAACCTTCTCAACCAGAAAACATTAATTAACAGATGCATTAAACAATAATCTGTGACTGGAATAGAAAAGTTGGAAACAAAGTAGAAGGAATGGTAGTTGGAAATGATGGAATTGGGGGCAGAAGTGAGGCTGGAGGTCAAATAATGGAATTTTATATATTCAGTGATTAATTTATAGCAAATATCTTTTAAAAGAAGCACAGATGGTGACTGTGCTCATGGACTTCTAGTACCAGTAGTCAGGAGATGCATTGGCAAAGTCTGTTGTCAGAGTCCTTGTCAAAGTCCTGAAGAGCAATGATGTCAATCTAAAGACTAAGATGTGCCAGATTAAAGTCATAGTCCTTCCAATCATCTACTATACATTTGAATGCTGGGCAATGAATAAAGATGACAAGAGAAGAATTGTTACTTTTGAGTTGTATGGTTCACCAAAAGGACAAGTAGATATGTATTAGAGAAAGTGTAGCCAGAGTTCTCCTTAGAGGCAACAATGATAAAGCTTTGTCTCACATGCTATGGGAATGTTGCTGTAAGAGGCTATTCTTTGCAAAGGGACCTCATACTTGGAAAGATGGAGGGTCAGCAAAAGAGAAAAAGACCCTCCAAGAGACGAATACACATATTGACTGCACCAGTGGGATGGAGTGTGTCAGAGATGATGAGGACGGCACAAGATATGACCGGGTTCAGATCTGTCCTTCATAAGATCACTATGCACCTCAGTGACTCAACAACAACAAAACATAAAGCACCAGGCCTAGATGGTCTTGTGGGTGAATATTATCAAACATTTAAAAAGAAATGATACAAATTCTTTACCATCGAGTGTGTGGGCCCACCCCATGGTTTCTGTCTTTCTGCTGTGTCCAATCCTAAGAAACTACAGGCACAGGATGATGTTTTAATTGGATGTCATCACTGCCAATCATGTTGGGGACAAAAGAGAAAACTAGGTCCTCTCATGAGAGAGGCGCAGGGCCTGGGTCATGTCCTGGAACTCTGTGGACGGTCTTTATTTCACTCTTGCAAGCGGGGGTCGGGTGTGAACCTTTAAAACAATTCAAGGAAAAACATCAGAGAAGTGTGGGATGTTTTGTAACGTTATTTTGAGTGGAAAAGAAGAGAATGTCATAACCCCCCCCCCAGTGAGATATCATCTCACTCTGGTAATAATAGCACAATTCAACAGAGCAGCAAACAACAAATGCTGGCGAGGTTGCTGAGAAACTGGAACCCTTATTCACTGTTGGTGGGAGTGTAAAATGGCACAACCACTGTAGAAGGTGGCATGGCATTTTCTCAAATAGTTGCAAATAGAAATACCATTTGACCCAGCAATTCCACTACTTGGAATATACCCTAAAGAGACCATAACTGACATCCAAGCAGATATATGCACATTCATGTTTATTGTGGCTTTGTTCGCAATAGCAAGGATGGATAGAGAAGCTCTGGTATATTCACATAACAGAATACTATGCAGCATTGGAAAACAAGGAATTCATGAAATACAAAATGGATGACCCTGGAGGACATTATGCTGAGTGAAATATCTCAGTCACACAGGGGCAAATACTGCATAGTGCCACTGTTGTAAAACAGCATAATGTCACTGTTATAAAACAGGACTGACATCGGGTTTGGGGGAAACTAAGGAAAGAGGGGATAAATAATGTACACTGTACAGATGAGAGAAAGAACTATTTAAAAGGGATGCATGATTAGGTATTATTTGCATGGCAAGAGTCCAGACTAAGAGTTGCATAGGAAAGTAGACTTGGGGTGGGGATTGTATAACAATAAAAGAATTGGTTTTTCTTCTCAGAAAGAAAAGTGAACTGGGTGGGGTGGGGTGGGCAGGGATGAAAGTGTGCAACACTGAATGAATGGAAATCCAAGTTCTCTATAATCTTTCATTAAAATCTCCATTAAAAAAGGAGAATTTCATTCAAACCCCTCCTGAGAATCTTTCCCTTAGAAATTCAGACCCACTAACAATGAAACAAATTTGTTAAAATTTTTATGATCTTCATGTGCTTGTTGGCCATCTGAATGTCTTCTTTGGTGAAGTGTCTGTTCATATCCTGTGCCCAGTTTTCTATTGGATTATGTTCAAAATCCCTAGCTCTAAGAGAGATACAAATTAAAACAACTATGAGATATCATCTCACCCCAGTCAGAATAGCAAAATTTAACAGAACAGCAAGCAACAAATGCTGGCAAGGTTGTGGAGAAACTGGAACCCTTATTCACTGTTAGTGGGAGTGTAAAATGGTGCAACCACTGTGGAAAGCAGTATGGCGCTTTCTCAAAAAGTTGCAAATAGAGATACCATTTGACCCAGCAATTCCACTATGGGGAATATATCCCAAAGAGACCATAGCTGACATCCAAGCAGATATATGCACACCCATGTTTATCGCGGCTCTGTTCACAATAGCAAGGAGTTGGAAACAACCCAGGTGCCCATCAATAAACGAATGGATAGAAAAGCGTTATGGTATATTCACACAATGGAATACTACGCTGCATTGAAAAACAAGGAATTCATGCAATATTATTCAAAATGGGTGAGCCTGGAGGACATTATGCTGAGTGAAATATCTCAGTTGCAAAAGGACAAATATTGCATGGTGTCACTGTTGTAAAATGGGACTGATATCAGAGTTGGAGTAAGACTGAGAAAAACTGGATAAATTGTGTATACTGCACTGAAACAGACGAGGGAGTGAATAATTTAAAAGCGATGTATGATAGGGTATTATAGTTATCACAAGAGTCCACAATTAAGGTTGCATAGTGGAATGTACTTGGGGCAGTGGGAGGGGTGTGGGGGGACTGTGTACCAGGGAGGGAGTGTTTCTTTTACTTTTGAAAGACAGAATTGAACTGGGGCGGGTAGAGAAGTGCAGCAATGAATGAATGGAAATCCAAAATCTCTGTAAATGCTCATTAAAATTATTAAGAAAAAAGAAAATAAAATTTTTTTATTATCTATATGATGATAGTTTATGTTATATTATTTTTATAGCTTTGTTTGCTATACAGTTTACATATGTGTATGTATTATATATTAGTTGTAACTTGTAGATAAATAATGAATATGAACGATTTACATTTTTATGTTGTGGCAAACGATAATGAAATTTGCAGTTGTAACCATTCATATATAATTCTTTGTTGTTACCTCCCCCCCACAATCCTGTGTAACAATCACCACCTGTGCTAAGAAGCTTTACACCCGACGGCATCGTCTGTAGGGAGTCGCACCCATAACCCAAAGCCCAGCCTCTCCGGCAGTTTGATTCCACCAGCTGTTCCTTGAGACAAAGATGGAAAATATCCAGGCGATTTACAGCCTCAGTAAGCCAATGGAGAGTCAGCTTAGAGTCAATTCAGATTGCATGAAAATGAATGTGGGATTATTAGTTCCTCAGCTTCTACCACTAGCCGCTGGTCACCTCTAGTCTATGTCCGGCCTCGATAAGTGTCTCTATTCTGGACACTCCACAGCAGACATGCTGTTGTTATGCGTCATTGAGTCACCTGTGACCCATAGTGACCCTACGAACAACAGCTTTGAAGCCTGCCCTGTCCTGAGCCAGTCTCACTAACTCAGACACAACAACCCCGTTGCCCCAGTTACTGTATCAGTCCATTGCATCTGGGGTCTTCCTCTCCTGTGTTGTCCTTCCACCCTTCTAAGCACAATGTCCTTCTCCAAGGACCTCAGGAGATATTGCATGGTTTAAAATCAGGAAAGGAGTGGATCAAGGTTGTATCCTTTCTCCATACCTATTCAACCTGTATGCTGAGCGAGTATTTGAGAAGCTGGACTATATGAAGAAGAATGTGTCATTGGGATTAGAGGAAGACTTAACAGCAACCTGTGTTATTCAGGTGACACAACATCGCATGCTGAAAGTGAGGAGGTCTTGAAGCACTTACTGAAAAGGATAAAAAACTCTAGGCTTCCTTGTGGAGCATACCTCAACGTCAAGAAAAAAGAAGTTATTACACTGGACCAGTAAGTAGCATCATGATAAGTGGAGAAAAAAATGGAAGTTGTCAGTAATTTAATTTTATTTGGATGAACGATCATTCATGCAAGCACAGTAAAAAACTAAAAATACATGTTGCATTGGGAAAATTCACTGCCACTGATCTCTTGAAACTTATAAAGGTCAAAGGTATCACTTTAGAGACCAAGATACACCTAACTGAAGCCATAAATCCAGTCAGTGGCTTAGAGGTAAGGAATTGCGTTGTCCACGCAAAGGTACATAGCTCGAATGCATCAGGTTCTCTGTGCAACAAAGAGAGTCAGTCAGCTCCCGTGTGATTTACTGCCTCTGAAAACCTGCTGGAGATTCAGCTCTGGGTTGGTTCTGTCTCGATGGTACACAAGAACAGCATATGCGCGTCAATGCTGTCATTATGGGCCATCAGGACTGTTGTCCACGGGATTGCGATGAGCTGTAGTTGACGGCACATAACTCCACCACCAACAGCAAAGTGAAAGGGTCTTCTCTGTTCTTCTGGGGAAAATTCCCCGAAGACAACAGCTCAAGAGACAAAAAAAATTTCCTATTTTCTAAAGAAGCAGAGACAAGAAAAAGAATCTTGAGAGTGATTTTCCTTTTCTTCTATTACCATGCAACAAAAGCTTTATTAGCATTTTGAACAGGTTCAGCTATTACTGAAACTGGTAATTTCGGAATTTAAACTGTGATAAAAAAGGCTCTTGTACAGACTAATGCCGTCATTGGGCACTTTGAATGCAGAACTGAACACTAATGGCCAGCCACTCCTCAGACGCTGTCTCCCGGCTGCTTGCTGCAAAGCCGAGCCTCTGCTGGTCAGCACGGATGCCCTCCTTGTCCGGCAGCGTGGCCTATGTGACGCTTGAGAGGGGGTATCGCTGGGCTCCACCTGGTCTTGGCAGTTAAGGTCTCTACGAAGACTTGCCTTTTGACCTGTTGACAATGTGTGAAATACTGAGAAGTTTGTCCAGCAGCCCCCCCCCCCCCCCCCAGGACACTCAGCTGAGCTACGCGGCCTCTGATTTCTTTTTTTTTAAAGAAACCAAATCACCACTAGATGGCATCAAAATCCAAGGATCTGAAATAATGGCTTCTTGCCTGCCAGGGGAAGTCATTTTAAAACTCTGCTTTCCCTTCCAATAGGAGGCAGGTAATGTTTTTTTTTTTGAGACTCATTATGTGGTATTTTTATTTGGAAACAGTCTACCTGCTTCAGTGGGACAGGTTTTGATATTGTCCAGAGTTGAGTTTCAAAACAGAGTCTAAAAATTGAACACTAAGAGTAGCTGAGGGAGAGGTTCTAGTAAGGCCTAAGGCTGGCCTTGAAATATCAGTGAGTTCGACCTGCAGGACTGGAGTCCTGAACTTGGGCAAATGGTTGACTAGGTTCTGATAGTAACAGAAAGGTTGGTGGTTCCAGTTCACCCAGAAACGCCTTAAAAGACAGGTCCTCAGATGTGAGCAATCAGCCTTGGTAAGCCCAGTGAGACAGCTCTATTTTCACGTCCGTGGGTCACTAAGGGTGGGTCACTATCCGTGAGTCAAGACTGACTCCGAGACAGCTGGGGTTAGCCTGGGGGACTAGAACTGAGTGTTTGTTGGAAGACAGACCCCGCTCTTTGGGGCTGGGGTGGCCTGCATTTGCCCTGCGCTCACGTCTGAGGCCTGTCCCAGCCTCCCCACGAAGTCACAGAAAGGTACTTCCTCTAACAGTGTCTTTGCACATGGCTTCTCCAAGGGCTGAGGACAGGAAACCTGGAGGAGCTGGCCCTCCACTGATGACCTGTTTTTCTGGGCCTTGAAAGTTGTCCATTTTGGACAGGCTTAACCTCTTCTCTCCCCTGTTGCTGTGTGACCCTCAACAGGTTTCAGAGGCTGTAATTGTACGGAATAGTGACCATCTTTCTCTCACAAAGCAGCTGGAGGATTTGAACTGTGAGCCTTTGTATTGGCAGCGGAATTCCTTACCTCAAAGCCACTAGAAAATCCTCTACTAGAATTCAGGTGGTTTAAAGCAATACTGGAGGCCAGAAGTCTGCTCTCAGGGGGTCCACAGGGCCATGCTCCCTGTGAAGGCTCTGGGAGGTGGTCCTTCCTCCTCTCTTTCAGCTTTTGAGAAGACGGACTGACACAGCAGCTGAAGCAGCGGTCTCAAATGTGGCAGTGGTGGAACAGGACCAGCAGGGTTTGTTGTCCGTGGGGCCCCTGCCACCACTGCTGCCACCACCACCACCACCATAACAACCACACCATAACAACCACCACCACCACCACCATAACCACCATAACCACCACCACCACCACCACCACCATCACCACGGACTTCGGCTTGAGGCAGCATCCTTCCAATCTCGGTCCTGTCTTCCCCTCTCTAGGTCTGTCTCTGTGTTTCTTTTTCTCCACTTTGAAGGAACTTTTTAGAGAAACAGACTAAAAAAGAACCATATTCCTTAAAAAGGTTTTTTTTCTTTTTTAAGCCCTCATGTCACCACTTGATGGCACTAGAATATAAGGAATCAAAAGCACACGCGTTCCATTGGCCCCACGTGTTAAGTGAAATGAATGGCTTTAGCAAGGGCGCAATTTTCAAAGTCACATTCATAAGCCGTAGGAGTCAGGCAGTGAGTGTAGCTTTCTGGGGGGCACAGACCCCTGTAACAGACCCTGACTGACACCCCCCAACACTGGGAGACCCCTGGGCAGACTGTTCGTGCGGTCCCCTCCCCCGCCTCCTCTGGAAAAGAGGGAGACAGGAAAGAACTCTTTAGAGAGGGGCGCGACTCTGGTGTGGAAAATCCTGAATTGCCTATTTACCTTAGAGAAACTATGTAAACCACAAGAGACTAAATACCATTGGGGTGCCAAGGTGAAGCATGCTTCCAGAAAAGAGTGGGTATTGGATTTGGAGAGCAAAGAGGCTCAGTCCTAGGAAATGAAAGACAGCTGTGTTTTCTTTTTACATATCTAGTCAGATGTGCGGCCTCCACTTGATTGATGACGCAGTAAAGACGTGTCTGGGATCCACTGAGCGGGCCTCCTGCTCTGAGCTCCTCTGAGGCTGTCCTCACGGGGGAGGACGGGTAGGGGGCTGGTCGTTGTGCAGGCTGAGTGAATAGCCCAGGCTGTGGGCTTGGTGCTGCCTCACAGAGACTCTCCCCTGGGTTTCTGAGAAACTTTTAACGGGAGGAGACTGCCTGCTTTTCTCAGTAACACATGAACACTGTGCCACCAAGAACCTTGGAGGGGTGAATGGTGTTCTCCAAGTTCATGTCTGCCCAGAGCTCCTGAGTGTGAACCTTACTGAGACTCAAGAGGTGGTAATAATCAGGGCCTTGGAAGTGTGCAGTGTGTTACACTGCTACACACAAGGTCAATCGTCCAAACCCATCAGTGACTTCACCAGAGGCGTATGGGCAGCTCCTGCATCCGGGCAGCCTCTTGCAAAGAGTTACCTCCTCAGAAACCTGATGGAGGGTCGCTGCAGAATTGACTCAAAGGCACTGGATAAACAGAAAAGAAAGTTCTGTTTGCTAACGACATCCACTTTAGAAGCACAGGTTAGCTGAGACGCTGTGTGGTTGTCAGCCACAGACACAAAGTCACTTCTCAGCAGCACCTACACCGGTTTCCCTGACTAACCGGTACCACAGCCTTGCCAAGCTGACACAGAACCGGCGGGCACACTCAGCCCAGTCCCTCGTCCTAACCTGGCTGAGCTGGGCGAACCCTGTCTCCCTGGTCTCTGACTCCTCCCCTTGGTTCGGGGGTTCCTGAGGGGAGCAGTGCATGTTCCTGGGCCGTGTGTTTGTTCAGCGAGGGGCCCCTTGCTTTTTTTGGCAGCCGCTCTCTTGCTCTCAGCACTCAGGAATCCAACTCACGCCCGCCCTGTACTTGCCCTGCCCCACAGTGTGGGGACACAGAAAGGCTAGTGTGTCCTGGCTCAGAAACGTGACTTGAGGTGGCCTAACACATGTCCCAAGTCACATTTTCAACTTTCCTTGTCAGAAGAGGACAGGGTGTGAAAACTCGGTGGAAGATGTTTTAAAAATCCCTTCAGTTCATTCTGGCTAGTAACCGTGTGACCTCCTTCTCCAGCACTTTCTCAAATAATAAAATAAAATATGAGTGGTGGGTCTAACCCTGTCTGGTTTTTCTAATTTCCACTGTTTAAACGGAGAAACTCTTTTGCTCCAAGGGCCCCATTCCCCAAGGGTCAGCGTGGAGCTGGGCCCCCCTAGATTTTCAGTGGGTGATTTTGTAGAAGTTGATCACCGGACTGTTCTCTAAAGGGGCCCCCGGGTGGACTTCCACCTCTGACCTTGCAGCAAGCAGCAGAGCGCATTGACTGCGCCCCAGGGACGCCTTGCGCAGAGATAGATCTGTGCAAATGAAGGCCGAGCAAACACGGACACAAGGGGTCAAGGACTTGGCGCTCAGCCCGTGGACTGCTCAAGTCTGAATCATAGGCGGTTAGCTGGACTTTCCTTTTTTCCACTCAGAATGGCCATGATTCAAGTTGGGACCCAATGGAGAAGTTTGGCGACGTTTATTTTGCCTAATTTTCATTGTTGTGGGCCGGACACATTTTTGGTTTTATCTAATACGATTTTGTTTTTTAACTAAACATGGAGTAGCTGGGTAGCTCTTACGTGGCTACTGTTGCCAGCTACATTTAGAGGGATGTCTCCGGGTTGCAGATGCCCTGGCCCTCAGCACAGTGTGTAGACGTTCCCCTGGCAAATCCGCACTGGCAAAGTGAGCACGGTGTCATCCAGGTTGTGTTCAGACAACAGAAGCGAGGCTGATCGGATAGATACCTTTTCACCTATGTGGTCTGCCACCCACATCGTCCAGTAAGAGCACGGTGGACCATGAGAGAGCACTCCAGGTGGTGGTGGTTGTTGTTAAGTGCCGTCGAGTCGCAGGCGACTCATAGCGACCCTATGAAGGAGAGTCCTCGACGCTTGGGTGCCTTTCATCCTCTCTCCAGGTTCATAGGGTTTCTGGAGGCAAGCTATTATGGAAGTGGATGCCACTCCTCCTCCTATGTGGTACAGGCCTTTTTTTCCAATTGATGCTTTTGAAACGGGGTGAGAGAAGTACTGAGGCTCCATCCCATAGACGGCCAAAAGAGCAAACACATGTCTGGGAGAAGGTGCAGCCAGAACGTTCTCTGGAGACAGGATGGTAAAGCTCCGTCTTCCAGACTTTTGGCGTGTGGCTAGAAGAGACTGTTCCCTGGAGAGGAACACCATGCCTGGCAAGGTGGAGGGTCGGTGAAAGAGACGACAACCCTCAACCAGACGGACAGACACAGTGACTGCCGCAATGGGCTCAAATGTGTCAGGGACTGTGAGGTTGGCACTGGATAGGACAGGGCTCAGATCTGTTTTTTGTGGGGTCACTATAAGTTGTACTCAACTTACGGATTGACTGCTAGCTACGAGGTCCATGGTCTGAACTCAACCTGGAGGCATCTTTGGGAGGCTGAAGGTTCAGTCTTGAAAATCCTGTGGTTTCAAGAAGAGACTCCACCACCACGCACATGCCAGACTCTGACAAAACACTCGGGCTCGAGATTAATCAGAACTGGCTTTGACAAGCACTGTGGCAATCGGACAATTAAAACAGACATTGGGTGGTGGGGGAGGGGGGGAAAGAAGAACGAACTGGGGATGAGGGTGGCGAAAACAGTGCAACAATAATGAATGAAAACCCAAAATCTCTGTAAATGTTCATTAAAACTAATAAAATTTAATTAAAAAAAACAAACAAAAACACTCGGGCTCTACTAAAGATCATCAACCAGCCCTTACCCTCTAAAGTGTCCCCGCCAGGAAAGATGAAGGTGTCCCGAGCAAAGCTGTGTGGCTAATATTGTGTCATTTGATGGAAATTACGAGACTGTGACTGGAAAGACCACATAAAAGTGATCCATGGCACTGTGCTTACAAGAAGCAATTCTTAAATGACCCATCTTGAACCTGTGTGTTGCGGTGAGGTGTCATGGAGCCCAGTACAACTCTCAGTGACCCTGGAAGCAGACTGGAGACTTGCTCGAGCCAGCTGTGGCCCCATCTGCATGCTCAGGACATTCGTGCGGTCGCAGTGTCAGCTCACCTCAAGGAGGGTCTTCCTCTGTCACCAACACTCTTATCTTTCTAAGCACTGTCTTTTCCCAGCAACAGCTCCTCATGGCAACATGCCCAAACGATATGCGAGGATGTTTTGCTGCCCTTGGCTGTAAGGTGCACACTGGGTTATACCTTCATGGTATATTCGAAGTTTATGGTCTAGTCAATACTCCCACCATTACCACGACGTACGGGCACCCATCAATCAGCTTCAGTCACCCTTATACTCTCACATGAATAGGAAGTTGTAAGAATACCATGGCTTGGGTCAGGCAAACTTTAGTTTCACTCTTGCTCTGGTAACAACTGCAAATTTAACATATTTATGATATTTATTTCTTTTCTTTTTTTCTTTAATTTTTTTAAATTTATTGTTTTTTTTTGTGTGTGTATATCGTCAAATCAGATCTGACTGGTACAGGAGGAGATTGTCCCTCCTTCTCCAGCAGAGCACCTGGTAGATTCGAATATTCCTTTTCCTAGTCAATACTAAAAGAGTAAGCCATGCCCTAACTCAAAGAGTTCTCTAAATTTTTGGGGGGAAAGTAACACAAATACAGGTAGCTCTAGCATTCCTTGACAAGGGCTCTAACATGCTACGACCTTTTCAATCATTTGCTATGCTTCTAGAAGTTCAATGAATAAGGATGACAGAGTTTGAGTTGTGGTGTTGAGGAAGAGTACTATCTTTTATCAAAAGAACAACAGCAACAACAACAACAACAACAACAAAATAGGTCTTGGACAAAGCTCAGCCAGAGGTCTCCTTAGAAGCAAGGTTGGTGAAATGTGTTCTCACACGCTGTGGGCATGAGGTTAAGAACGGGCCAATGCGAGGAAAAAACATCATGCTTTGGAAGATGGAGGGTCAGCGAAATTGAGAAGACCCTCAGTAAATTGAATCGACATGGTGACTGTTACAATGCACTCAAGTATATCAGGGATGGCGGGATGGACCAGGAGAGGGGAGGGGTCAGGTCCACTGTCATAGGGTCGTTATAAGTCACAGTCAAACCTGCAGCACCCAGCAACAACATCACAGGCCATGGACTGCTGCAACAGGAGAGAAATCAGTCTTAAAAGAAAAATAACTGGGATGCTTCTCAGAAATGAAGGAAGTTGAGACCTTGACTCACTCACTCGGGTATGTCATCAGGAAAGACCGATACTAGAAAAGAACATTGTGTCTGGTAAAGTAGTGCGTCAAGGAAAAGGAGAAAAACCTCTGAGAGGTGTGTTGACCCACGGTGGCAACATACCAATGAACAGAAAGACATAGCTTGGTCGAGCCACACGTTCGTGTGCTGTGTGCAGTGTAGGCACGAGTCAGAGCTGGCCCACAGGCATTTAACAACAACAACAACAACAACAACAACAGAAGATATTGTAGGTAAAAAAGATTGTTTTCCCAAATCCACTGTTATTGCCTAAAAAAAAAAAGACACTAAGAATACAAGTTTAATAGCTTCCAGATTTGACCTTCGAGTTAGTGATTTTAAACATTTAAAATACCCCGCACCCCCAGTAGCCATATGGTGAGTTTGCAAAAGGCAGGTCAAGTATGTGACTCTGGGCTCCATAGCAGGAAAAGCGAAGGAAAAAAGCAAAAGCTCAACTGTACGAAGTCAAGTCTTCTATTGATACAAACAAGGTGGCTTCTGCTTGTGGGAAAATGAGCTTCTCTCGATGCAAAAACGTCTCAGGAGGAAAGAAACCTGGTAGGTGTGGTGGGAAGGGTACAGCTCCGTCTCCACAGGGACGTGGTTTTGATATTTTTATGGCTGTTTCTTAGAGAGCCCCTACCGCTCGCTGATCACCATCTCCAGAGGATAATTTGGAAATGATAGTCTACGAAGGGCCAAAGCAGCGCCGGCCAAGTATGCAGGCTGAGCCTGGGGTCATATCAGGAACATCTGGAGGAACGGACAGGCTGCGTGTCCAAGGCGGTGCTCCAAAAACTTCTTTCTCACAACTGAATCTGTTCATCATGTTTGGAGGTGAAGGATCTCGGGGCCAACGTGTCAGTGCTGCAGATGAAGTTCAGGTTCACATCCTGTGACAATTAGCCGGGTGCGGACGAGGATGTGACGTAGCGATTGAGGAATCTGCTCGATGCTTTTGTATATGTGGATGGAC
Organism: Elephantulus edwardii; assembly: GCF_000299155.1. Classification (NCBI taxonomy): domain Eukaryota; kingdom Metazoa; phylum Chordata; class Mammalia; order Macroscelidea; family Macroscelididae; genus Elephantulus; species Elephantulus edwardii. The sequence continues at coordinate 13,928,968 of NW_006399774.1, forward strand.
GTCTCCCTCTGGCCCAGAGAAGGTCCCAGGAATTCTGCCAAATTACTTCCCAGAAAGTTCTGTCGATTTATATTTCTAGTGGAAACCTATGTTTCTTGAATACACTTCCTAGGGCTGAGAATTTTCATTTTGAATGGCTTGCCAATCCACTAGGTGAAAACGAGAAATAAACTTTTAAATCTCACATCCCTTCGGTTAATGAGGAGGTTGGAATCTGCCGTGTCCGTGGCCCATTTTTCTCTTGGAGGTCTCAGCATTTTTTGTATCATTTGTATCGCTTCTCATATATTAAGCACATAAATCCTTAGCAGCTTGGCTCGCAAACCTTCCCAGTGGAAATATAGATGGAACAGCAACATCCGTGACCAGTTTTGGCAAGGACCGCAGGGTTTAGTTGGGTTCAAGTACATAATCAGAATATTGTCAGATAGAGAGATGGGAAATGAACTCCACCCCCAGGGTTGGAAGGTAGTGCACATTAGCCATGACAATGGCCGTAAACACACAACAATCACAAAAACAGTGGTGCAGAACGGGGCCACGTTTTCTCTCACATATGAACCAACTCTATGCAACCAACAACAGCAGCAAAGTACACAACACTCTGATTCTTTAGGCTGAGATAAAATCCTTTCGTTTGGGATGTATTTTTTAACCCATCTTGATCCCCCTAAAAGACTTGCAATAGATAGCAGAAACCTAGAATAATAATTTGGGTGTGGGACAGAAGAGGAGAAAAACAGGGGCAGAGAAATAGTGTGTAACATTAGTGAGTAATGTGAAACGATCGGAAAAATGAATCCAGATTTTTTCCCTTCCTATTGCGTTTTGCTAAGAAGGCATTTCATTTTCTCTATATGTGAGTGTCTCTGCATGTGTGGTTTGCAGCTTAGTAACAAACCACTTTCCTTACCGCTAAAGGCAAAATGTGTGAAGATTTCAGTGACTAAACTCAGCTACATTTTTTTTTAAAGCCAAGAAATGTCTCGACAGAGGTAAAATTTACATCGAGTGAAATGCACAGATCTTAATTGCTCAGCTTGATCTGTTTTTACAGATGTACACACTTTTGTAACCCAAATGCAATTCGTTATGGAACATTATCACCCCAGAAAGTTCCCCCGCGTTCTTTCCCAGTCAATTCACCAACGTTGGTAAGAGGTGATCAAGTTTCTGCCACATGGACCAGTAACTCAAAGTGTACTTCCAATTAGGGAGGATACCGTGAGAGCACAGGAAGGTGTCGGCTCCAGGAGTGGTGAAGGGCTTTTGGGGAGGGAGACTGGCGAATGAGACAGGTCCCGGGCAGTGGCAGGATTGGTTTGCTTCTCCACGAGCCAGGGAGGAAGCAGGGCTAACACAATTTAAGGAGACCCCTGGTTCAGATTTCCAAGGCCGTTCGGTCAGAAGTTACAGAAGAGAGAAATAGCGAGACGTGAGCTGTGAGAGGCAAAGTGTGACCATCCTTGGTCTCATACAGCCCATTTCCTCCTCAACAGCATCGGCTGGCTTTGTCTACTCTAGGACTTTATACAGATGAATTGACCCAGCTGTGGCAATGGACGTCAACAGAGTAATGAAAAGACAGGATGGGGCAGGGCTGCGTTCTGTTACACACAAGATTGTGATGCGCCAACCTGACAACAACAACAACAACAGCAGCACCATCCCCACATATAACCTTTTGTGCCTGGCCTCACTCAGCACGCTTCTCTGGGGGTTATCCATATTTTTATACCTATCATTTCTTATCTCTATTTTCCTGCCAAATCGTATTCTCTTGTATGAATCTCTTTCAGTTTGTTGATCTATTCTTTTGTTGGTGGATACCTGGACTGCTCCCAGTTTGTGTTGTTTCATGAATAAGGCTATGATGAATGATCTTGTACAAGACCTTTCATTTCTCTTGGGTAAATACCTAAGAATAATTTTTTTTTCATATGGTAGATGTATGTTTAAGAAATTTCCAAGTGGTTTTCTAGAATGGTTGTACTGTTCATGCTATCCTCGGCAGTGTGTGAGAGTTTTGATAGCTTCACAACCTCCCTGATGGGCGGTGTGGACACTCTTCTTGTTTTCAGTTTTGTGGGTACAAGATGGTGTCTCAGTCCTGCCTCAGTTTGCATTTCTCTGGTGTTGCTGATACTGGACACTTCCTCATGTGTTTATTGGTCACCTGTGTATCTTTTCCCTCGAATTTCATCTCTTGAAATGTTCACTCAAGTCTTTTGCTGTTTTAAGAAATCAAGTTGCCTTTTTATTTACTGAGTTGCAGAACAGTTGAATATTTACATAGAATACACACTTTTTGTCAGACATACATACTTCAAGAGTTTTCTTCCTAATCTGTGACTTGCCTAGACATTTTTAATAATAATGTCTTGGATGAACAGGAGTTTTTAACTTTGATAAAGTTTATTTTGCCAAATTTTCCTTAATATTTAGCGATTTCTGTGTCATGTTGTTTTTACAAAACCACTGGCCTGTTACAGACCCACTGGAAACAGGAGTGGCATCCACTTCCTAAACAACATACCTTTGGAAACTCTATGAACTTTGAGAAATGACGATAGTTATAGAAAGGCTTCAGAGGGTTACTATGAGTCGTGCTTGACTCAATGGTAATCAACAACAACAGCAGTATTACAGACCCGTGAAGAGATTCTCTTCTGAATTTTTATTATTAATTCCCGTTGAGTTAACAACTTGTAGCAGCCTTGGTATAACAGATGGAGACCATGGCCTGTCTTGTGTCACAGCCACGGGGCTAATCCATCTGTCTGAGGGTCATCCTGTGTTTTAATGCTGCTCCTCTGTTCCAGGCATGATGACCTGATCCAAGGCCTGGCCGTCCTGAGACCACGCCCAGAGTGTGTGAGACCACCTCACCATGCTCGCCTTCCAGGAGCACCTTGGCTGTACTTCCTCCAGGAGTCATTGGTTTGTTCTTTCAGCCATCTGTGGTCGTATTTAATGCTCTCTCCCAACACCACAGTCCAAACGCGTCTAAGATCTTGAGAAGCTTGGGAATTTTTCTGTTTCTGTTTTGATCTATGATCCATCCCAAATCAATTTTTGTATGTGCTGTCAGGTGGAAGCGGAAGTTCTTTTTTTTATGTGAATATTCAGATGTTCTAAAAAAGATCTACTGTTGCCATTGGATTGTTTTACTACTTTTTTTTAATTTTAGGAAAAGTTTACAAATCATTCAGGTTTTTCTTTTAATCATGCAGCACATTTTGTCTTATAACATTGTAGTTATTTTCATTTGATCATTCAAACACATCAACTATAATTGTTGTTGTTATGTGCCATCACGTCGCTTGCGACTCATAGTGACCCTATATACGACAGCCCTAAACCTTGCTCAATCTCTTACCAACCTTATTGTCTCTGACACACCTATCCCCAATATCCCAGGGACAGAATCAATCCATCTCATCGAGGGTCTTCCTCTCCTGTGCTATACCTCCACCCTCCCAAGCATGATATCCTTCCCCAAGGACTGATCCCTCTTTGCAACATGTCCAAAGTATGTCAGATGGAGCTTCAGAATCCTTGCCACCAAGGAGCAGCCTGGTTTCACCCTCTCTCTCCAGGATGAACCTGTTTGTTCTCCTAGCAGCCGATGGTGTATTCAACACTCTTCTCTAGCACCAAAGCCCAAAGGCATCGACTCTCCTATCATCCCTAATCATTGCCCAGCTCTCTGATGCATAGCCTATAATAGATTAACAAAACTAATTTCTTTTTTTTTTGAAGAGAATTTTGTTGTATATTTTTGAGTTGATTACTGGGCTCTCTGTTCTGTTCCTCTGACCCATTTGTCTATTGACTTGTCAGGGCTGCACCATATCAATTACTGTCGCATTGCACTCAGTCTTGAAGTCAGGTAGAGTAGAACAATTTTCTTGAATTCCTCTTTTCCCATGTTGTTAGGCTCTAGACTCCATCTACCTTATTTCCAACTCATGCTGTTCAGAGATGCCAAGTTGACTTTGACCTTACGTATGAAGAACAAAACATCGTTGACCCCGTGTCATTGTCACAACCGAGGCTGTAGTGCCAGTTCATCTCCCCCAAGGTCTCCTTCACCTTTGTTGATCCTCTGCTTCGCTGCCCAGGACGTCCTTCTCCAGAGTTTGATTCCTCCTGGTGACATGTCAAAGCCAGGCTGCCAGGTAATATTCTTGGGCCCCATGACATGTTTCCTTCTGTTTTTCAGTTGTGATTTGAGTGAACGTTTACAAAGCAAATTAATTTTTCCTCAGCCGTTCACACACATTTTGTTCTGGAACAACTATTTCACTATCTGTAGTGTAATTGCACTTTGCCCACTACAATTCCGAGTTCCATTAATCTTGATCTTCTCTTTGTCTTCTGCTTCTTTAGAGTTACTTTCCTGATCATCCTTTGCGGTATGTTGCCTTTATCTTCACCTGTCTTCTTTATTTATTGATTTCTACTCCCCTCTCCTTCCTCTCTCTCCTCTGATAATCACTCTCCTGGAGCCTTACACTCATTATACAATAATGGTTTTATACAATATTTATCCTTGTGGGACTGAGTTAGTTCACTCAGCATAATGCTCTCCAGTCCCTCCCAAGTTAGGCAATAATTTACAAAACCATTGCTCCTGCATGCTGCATAGTATTCCAATTGTGTGAATGTACCATAATTTCTCAATCCATTCGATTGTGGTTGGACATCTGGGCTGTTTCCATGGTGTTGCAATTGTGAATAACACTGGATCAGCATTGCTGTACAAATCTCCATTTGTGCCGCAGTTCTCACTTTCTCATAGATTTTTAGAATGTTGTTGTTATGTGCTGTTGAGTCGCTTGCGACTCATAGCAATCCTATATACAACAGCCCTAAACTCTGTTTCTGACACTCCCATCCCGATTACCCCAGTCACTGAATCAATCCACCTTATAGTGGGCCTTCCCCTCCTGCGCTGTCCCTCCACCCTCCCAAGCATGATGTCCTTCTCTAAGGTCTGGTCTCTCCTTACAACATGTCCAAAGTATGTTAGATGGAACCTCAGAATCCTTGCCTCCAGGGAACCACCTGGTTGAACTCTCTCCAGGATGAATCTGTTTGTTTTCCTAGCAGTCCATGGTAACCTCAATACTCTTCTCCAGCACCACAGCTCAAAGGCATCAATTCTCCTTCTATCCTCCTTAGTCATTGTCCAACTCTCTGATGCATAACAAGTGATTGCAAAGACCATGGACTGTATCAGACACACCTTAGTCTCCAGAGAGACACCATTGCTCTTCAGTACTGTGGAGAGGTCCCTAGCAGCAGACTTTCCCATGGCAATGTGCTTTTTAATTTGCTGGCTACTGGTGCCAAGAGTGTTGACTGTGGAGCCAAGCAAACTAAAGCTGTGAACAATCTCAATCTCTTCACCATCCATCCTGATGCTGCCAATTGGTCCAGTGGTGAGAATCTTTGTCTTCTTGACATTGAGCCTCAATCCGTATTGGAAGCTGCAGTCCTTGACCCTCTGCAGCAAGCGCTTCATGTCCTCCTTAGTTTCAGCAAGCAGGGTTGTGTCATCTGCATAATGCAGATTGTTGATAGATTGTCTACCAATCTTCACCCCACATTTCTCCTCATAGAGCCCAGCCTCTCGGATGATCTTTTCTGCATACAGGTTGGAAAGGTATGGAGATAGGATGCATCCCTGGAGTACGCCCTTCCAAATTTTGAGCCATGCAGTGTTTACCTGCTCTGTTCTGACGACTGCCTCCTGGTCCAAGTATAGGTTTTGCATTAGAATGATCAAGTTTTCTGGGATTCCCATTCTTCTCAGAGTCAGCCATAGTTTGTTATGATCCACACAGTCAAAAGCCTTTGCATAGTCAATGAAACACAGAAATAGTGGGGTTTTTTTATTAATTTTAATAAAAATTTACAAAGACTTAGAGTTTCCATTCATTCGTTGTTGCACTTTTCTCCCTGTCTACCCCCTCCCTCCCAATTCGTTCTTCTCTTAGAAAAGAAGAAGAAAAATTCTTTCATTGTCATACAATCCTTCCCCACCAAGTCCACCTCACTGTGCAGCCTTCCCAGAATAGTGCTTTTGTGCACTATTTGTGTTTTTGTGACAGACTTATTTCACTCAACATAATGTCCTCTGGAATATGTTACTCAGTGTTTATTGAGATCCACGAGGTTTTCATTGGTTATTTTTCTTCATAAAGAGCACGAATGTGAGTTTAAAACTATGCATGTGAAAGCTGCACAATGAATACGGAAGACTATGGAACTGAGGGCTTTGAATTGCGGTGTCGGCAAACAGTATTGAACGTACCATAGGCTATCCAAAGAGCAAACACATTCTCATGAAAGATATGCAAACAGGGTTGGGTGACTGAGAAAAATTATGTCTACAGCATTGAAACAGATGATGGAGAGAACAGTTTAAAAGTGATATATGATTGGGTATTATGGTTATGACAAGAGTCCCGAATGAAGGTTGCATAGTGGAGTGTACTGTGTGTGCGTGTGTGTGTGGGGGATTGTATATCAATGAAGGAATTTTTCTTTTACTTTTCAAAGAGAAGAGTGAACTGGGCGGGGTGGGCAGGGAGAAAAGTGCAACAATGAATGAATGGAAATCCAAAGTCTCTGTAAATGTTCTTTAAAATTAATAAAATAAAAAAAATAAAATAAGAAAAAAGAGTGATCAAGGAAAAAAACTATAGGCAAACAGTGTCCTCCGTAGAGGCAAGGGTGATGAAACTTCAGCTCACTTACTTTGAGCATGTTGTTATCTTACGCTCGTCCTTGGGAAAAGATTTTACTCTTGGAAAAGCAGAGGGTCAGCCACAAAAAGGAAGACCCTCAGTGGAGGGTGGGGTTGACACAGTGATTGAACCAGTGGACTTTTCAGTAAGTGTTATGAGGATGGAACTGCAGAGGGTGAGGTTTCAATCTCTTGTTTCTTAGGTCGCTATGGAGAGCAGTGGTTCAATGGCACCGAACAGCAACAAAACCTACAGTGTCCTTACAGAGAGTATCAGGCCTTTCTTCCTGCTTTGTCTTTCTCTGGAAGCTACTCTGAGACCTGATTACCACGGGTGAGCAGGTTAGTGTTTGAAATCGCAGCGGCACAGTGTCTAACATCAAAGGATCACGCACGGCTCCACAGAGTGATGGACTTACAGAGGGTGGCGGTTCTAAGTCGTGCTGTTGCTAGCTGCCATCAGATCAACTATGGCTCAGAGTGACCCTGTGAACAACAGAGCTGAACCCTGTCCTGTCCTGTGTCCTCCTAACCATCTTTGTCGTCCTCAGGCCCCTTTATGGGAGTCTCTGTGTCAATCCATCTCATTGAGGGTCTTCTTTTTCGCTGACCCTTCACCTTTCCCTGCATGATGTCACTCTCCAAGGACAGGTTCCTCCTGGAAATATGTCCAAAGTAACTGAGACGTACTTTCACCATCCTTGCCTCAAAGGAACACCCTGGTTGGACTTCCTTCAAGACAGCTCTGTTTGTTCTTTTGACAGTATATTCAATACTCTCCAGCAACACTATCATTCCAAGGCATCAATTCTTCTATCATCCTTATTCATTGTCCAACTTTCAGGTGCAAAGGAAGCAATTGAAAAGAATCATGTCCAGGTTCAAGTGCATTGTAGTCTTCCCCCTCCCCCTCCCACTAGATTATTTACTAAATTCAAATACAAACTTAAAAAATTCTTTCAATTTCCCTCACCCTCCCACCCACCAAATTGTACAGCCCAATGGTTAATCCCTCCTTCCCCCTGCACATCCACCTCCCTCTGCTTCCAGCCTCTCCCACCCCTCCTGGATCCTTACACTCATTGTACAATAATGGTTTTATACAATATTTATCCTTGTGGGACTGAGTTAGTTCACTCAGCATAATGCTCTCCACTCCCTCCCAAGTTAGGTAATAATAATTTACAAAACCATTGCTCCTGCATGCTGCATAGTATTCCAATTGTGTGAATGTACCATAATTTCTCAATCCATTTGTTTGTGGTTGGACATTTGGTCTGTTTCCATGTTCTTGCAGTGATGAGTAATGCTGCTATGAACATGCACCTTAGTCTTTAAACTGATATCCTTGCTCTTTAGAATTTTGGAGTAGTCCTTGACAGCAGATTTCCCCAGTGCAATACGCCTTTTGATTTCCTGATTGCTGCTACAATGGGTGTTGGTTGTGGATCCAAGTAAGATGAATCATTGGTAACGCCAATCTTTTCTCTGTCAATCAGAAGTATTATTTTAGAAGTTGTACTTCTTACTCTGTCAGACTGCAAGCTCTGAGGGAACTTGTCCACCATGGGTTACCCTGCTGGTATTTGAAATACCAGCGGTATGGCTCCCAACATTACAGCAACATATAAGCCACCACAGTGTGACCGACTGACAGACAAGTAGTGGTCCTCAGCTGTAGCTGGTGTGAAATGCCTATGCCCAGTGCTGTAGAGTTGATGCCAGCTTATCATGGTCTATGGCATTCCCAAGGCTGTAATCTACGTGGAAGCAGACTGACACATCTTTCTCCCATGAAGAAGCCTGTAAGTTTGAATCAACAAACTTTTGGTTAGCACATGAGGATTTTAAGCACTGTGACATCAGGGCTCCTTGATAAAATACAGGTAGGTGCACTCTTACAGAGCTGCTAATGGTGTCAAGATTGTGACCATTTCTGCTTTTAATTTGTTTGATGCTAACATATACTTGTGACCCCTTTCCTTCACAAAATTATGTCCACATTTTTAAAGGAAGAAACTTTCCACTCTCTAATACAACTTTCTAGATTTGGGGAGGACACATCAATAAAAGGAAGAGAAATGAGTGCTGAGGTGAGATTAAAATCTCCTACTTTTATAAAAACCCTAAACTTCATTGGCATCAGTGGATTCTGACTCACAGTAACCCTTACCAGGCGTCTGAGGCCATAAATCTTGGGAGGAGACTGCCCATCGTTCCCCTGAGGAGTGCCTGTTGTTGTTATGTGCAGTTGAATTGCCTGCGACTCATAGTGACCATATGTACAACAGTCCTAAACCCTGCTCAATCCTGTGCCAACCTTATTGTCTCCAACACACCTATCCCTGTTACCCCAGTCACGGAATCAATCCATCTCATCTAGGGTCTTCCTCTCTTGAGCTGTTTCTCCACCTTCCCAAGCATGATGTCCTTCTCCAAGGACTGATCCCACCTTGCAACATGTCCAAAGTTTGTCAGATGAAGCTTCAGAATCCATATCTCCAAGGAGCAGCCTGGCTTCACCCTCTGCAGGATGAACTTGTTTGTTCTCCTAGTAGTCCATGGTATATTCAATACTCTTCTCCAGCACCACAGCTCAAAGGCATCAATTCTCCTTCCATCATCCTAGTCATTGACCAGCTCTCTGATGTATAGCAAGTGATTCCAAAGACCATGGCCTGGATCAGGCACACCTTAGTCTCCAGAGTGACATCATTGCTCTTCAGTACTTTGGAGAGGTCCCTAACAGCAGACTAGTGGATTCGAATCACTGACCTTTTGGTTATCAGTCTGACGTGCAATGCACTACATGACCTAGGCTCTCTTAAACATACCGTTTAACAAACGAGAATTTAACCTCACTCTTCATCCTTCGTTGGGTTTTAAGACTGTAATTAGTGACAGGAGCAGATTACCCATCTTTCTCCTTCCGAGCTGCAGGTGGATACAAACCGAGGAAAACTCTCAGTTGTTGGGCGAACAGAAAACCCCACTATGGACCACATCACGAGGACTTAATTTGATTTACTGCAGACAGGTAAAATTTTGGGCTCTGGAGTCATTCTGTCTGTGCTGTCAAGGACATGGGTGGATTACCCAATATTCAAGGACACGTATGCTTATTTGCTAATCAGTAGTGAACAATTTCACATTGATTTCACCACGTCTGATGAATAGACGTGTGCAGTTATTCACTGTTGTTCTTTTGTTAGGTGCCGTCAAGTTGACTATTCCTCCCAGAGACCCTGTGAACCACAGATCTGAACGTGCCCCATCCTTACCACCCTCAGCACCTCTGGTATGCTCCAGTCCTTTGTTCTAGGCACTGGGTCACTCCATCCTGTTGGGGTCTTCTACACTCTCTCTGACCCTCCACTTTTCCCACAATGATGCTCTTTTCCAAGGACTGGCCTGCCCTAAGAACATGTCCAAAATGAGACAAAGTTCCACCATCCTCGCTCCCAAGGAACCCTGATTGCACTTGCTCCGACACAGACTCATTTGTGCTTGTGGCACTTCATGGAGTATTCAGTATTCTTTTCCAAACCCACAATATAAAGACACTGAATTTTCTTTGGTCATCCTTATCCACTGTCCAACTTTCAGATGCACAGGAACAATTGAAAACATCCTGGTTTTAGTTTTTAAATATCACACCTTTGTTTTTAAATGGACATGATTGCTCTTTAAAACTTTGCAGGAGTCCTTAATATTGAATTTTCCTCTTACAACATAACATGTCTTTTGATTTCTTCACTACTATAACTATGATTGTTGATTATGGATCCAAGAAAAACAAAATCATTGACAACCTCAATACTTTCTCCTTCTATCCTGATATTACCCGTTGATTCAGCGGTGAGGAGTTTCGTACTCTTGATGTTGAGATGCATGTACTCTGTAATGAAGACTATAGTCTTTGATCTTCTGCAACCAGTGCTTCAAATCCTCTTCATTTTCTGGTGTGTTATTTGCATAAGGCAAGTTGTTGACAAGTCTTCTTTCAAACCTGATGCTACCGTCTCCTTCACCTAGTCTAACTTCTTGAATGACTTGCCCAGCACAGAGACGTGATAGATCATGAGAAAGGACACAGCCTGAGGTGCACCTTTTCTGATTTTAAGCCATGCGTTGTTGCCTTGTTCTGTTCAGACATCTTATTATTCTAACTATAGATTTCGCATAAGCACATGAAGTGTTCTAGGATTCCCATTCTTCTCAATGTTAGCCATGATTTATTATGATCCACATAATCTAATGCCTTCGCATAGTCAATAAAACACAAGTAAACATCTTTCTAATATTTTATGCTTTCAGCCATGATGATTCGACATCAGCAATAACATCCTTTGTTCCATGGTCTGTTGTGAATCTAAATTCAGTTTCTGGCAGCTCCCTGTTGATGCACTATTTTGATTAATCTTCAGCAAGATTTTACTTCCTGTAATATTAATGATATTGTTCAATAATTTCTACATTCTATTGTGTCTCCTTATTTTAGATTGGGAACAAATATGGATCTCCTCCAGTCAGGTGGCCAGGTAGCAATCTTCCAAATTTCTAGAAATTAAGCACAAAGAAGTTCATATTTCCCATTTTAATTAGGTATAACTTTCCAGTGAGAAAGTCTCTGTAAGTTTCATCCCACTTGACTACATTGAAAATAACTGGTGGACACTTGCTGAACAGATCTCTTCAACCATCACACTAGTGTAGGGTGTGTCTGAAGCCTAATCGTTTTTGAGTTTTAAAGAAGATTAGGTACAGAGAAGAGCATAAAAGCTGGGGGACAGGTGAGGAACCTCTAAGACCAGGAACCAAGGAACGCCCAGGGCAGCCGGCAAGGAAGGGACGGACATGGTGAGGACCTGCCTTGGACTTTAAGTCTCCAGAACACCAAGAAGTCAAGTTTCTGTTCTTGGAAATCAAACAAAATCTCTACTTCACCAGCACTGGGGCACTAAGATCAATGGATCAGAGTTGGCAGGGAAGGAAGTGCTCTGCATGCTGTCAGTAATGGGGCGAAGGTGGGAGCTGCACGGCAAGCCATCACCCCCCTGACAGGCCTTCCTCAGGGTGCCAGTGAGGCCCCTCCGTCCCCGACAGATATTGCAGGTTTGAAAAGCAGCTCTGACTCTGTTAGACAGTGCTGTGGAGTCGGGAAGGAGGGATGCCGGGCAGACCACCTGTGTGTGGAGGTGTTCACTCCGGCTAGTGCATAAACACGGGCAGCCCGACACTGTTAAGGGCGGGAGGGGAAGGAGTCTCTCTATGCCTCAGTTCCTTCTCTGTGAAATGAGGTAGGAACCGCTGGTGTGGAAAGAGTTAAGCACTTGGCCGCTTGTCCAAGGCTGATGGGTTGAACGTAAGACAGAGCTGGTCATGTGCTTCCAAAAGGCCACAGGCTTGACCACCCTGGGGAGCAGGTCCTCAGCCCATGTCGGGTGACCCATGTGTGGAACCCACCTGAGAGCTTCGCACAACAGCAAAGGAGAGAGACTTCCAGGGCCAAAGTAGAATTTTGTTTGGACTTAAGTTCTCTCTTGACCCACCCGAGGATCCTTCCAGATAACTTAGTGTGTAATGACTTAGTGTGTAATGTGCTGGGCTACTGACAGTAACGTTGGTGGCTCAGATCCCTCACCCCCCAGTGCCCCTCAGGACCAAGGTGGTCAATCTCCTTCTGTAAAGAAGTTGGATGTGAGTTGGAATTGACTTGACAGCAGTGGATGTTAAGCAACAGCTGTGGCAATCTAGGAAGTGTTAAGGTGGTGTGAGACAGGGTCACACACACACACATACACAGAGAGAGAGAGGGGAGGGAGGGGGGAGAGAGAGAGAGAGAGAACACAGATAGATGATCTACCAGCTTTGTGCCAGGGAACATTCTGGAAGCCACTGCTTGCCTGTTCACTGTGCTCCACCTGCTGCCTGACCAGGACTCGTTTTCTGGTCATTCCTCCCCCGCACACTTCATCCAGACTTCAGCAAGGTGGTTTGGAGGGCTCTAGGGATGCGAATTTATGTAGTGATTTCTTGTTTGCCTTGCAAGTATTCCCTTGGAGGAATGAAGGATCAATTGCTTGTCTGTCAGGATATGAACAGGCACTTCACCGAAGACGACATTCAGATGGCTAACAAGCACATGAAGAAATGCTCAAAATCCCTAGCCCTAAGAGAGATGCAAATTAAAACAACTATGAGATATCATTTCACCCCAGTCAAAATAGCAAAATTTAACAGAACAGCAAGCAACAAATGCTGGCGAGGTTGTGGAGAAACTGGAACCCTGATTCACTGTTGGTGGGAGTGTAAAATGGTGCAACCCCTGTGGAGAGCAGTATGGCGCTTTCTCAAAAAGTTGCAAATAGAGATACCATTTGACCCAGCAATTCCACTACTGGGAATATACCCTGAAGAGACCATAGCTGACATCCAAGCAGATATATGTACACCCATGTTTATTGCAGTTTTGTTCACAATAGCAAGGAGTTGGAAACAACCTAAGTGCCCATCAACAAACGAATGGCTAGAGAAGCTGTGGTATATTCGCACAATGGAATACTATGCTGCATTAAAAAACAAGGAACTCATGCAATATTATTCAAAATGGTTGACTCTGGAGAACATTATGCTGAGTGAAATATCCCAGTCACAAAAGGACAAATATTACCTGATGCCACTGTTGTAGAATGGGACTAACCTCAGGGTTGGGGAGAGACTGAGTAAGATGTGTTCAATAATGTATACTGCACTGAAACAGAGGAGGGAGAAAACTGTTTAAAAGAGATATATAACTAGGTATTTCTGTCATCACAGGAGTCTAGAGCGAGGGCTACATGGTGGAGTGGACCTGGGGGAGGGTTTGTAAAACAATAAAAGAATCCTTTCTTTTACTTTTCCATAATTTTTGACTCATGTACTTATAACTTGTTAGTCAAATTTGTGTCTTCTAGGTTGCAACCCCCCCATGATACATCTTCAAGGATATGAACATGTATGGCCAAGCACAATCAATAAGAGTGCATCTAAATTCCAAAATCAATCTCCATAATAGTCTATGTGTTTCCTACTGCCAAAGGGGCCCTTTAGAGTAGTGAGAGAAGATCTTCACCCTGAAACCCACAGCGTCCCTTTTCAGCAGGAAGTAGCTAAGAGAATACGCCGTCCCCTTTTCCTTATGACTCAGGGTGAAGTCTCTCTCAGGGAGGAGTGATAGGGAATGGCAAAGGACACACTGACAAAGAAGATTAATCAGAACTGGCTTTGACAAGCACTGTGGCATTTGGACAAGAACAAACTGGGAGGAGGGTGGAGAGAATGGTGCAGCGGTGAATGAGTGGAAACTCAAAATCTCTGTAGATGTTTGTGAAAATTAATAAAATATAATTATAAAAAAATTGCTTGTCTGTCATTCATTTGACAGTGGACATAGAGGTCAAGTCACCTCCACCCCACGTTCCCACTTTTCCTGCCTGGGACAGGCACACATGGCCCAAGTGAGAGCCCATTGGAAAGTCCAGAAAACAAGAACTGGGAGAAAACCAGGAGCCAGGGACCCACTCGAGGATCCTTCCAGATAACACTCAGAGGGGCACGGACAGACGACTGCTGGTGGTCAGCACAGCATGTGCAGGGGCCCAGCCCCAGTCCTGAGGGCCCCACCTGTACTGGCATCTGTTGCCCAGGAGACTGACTGCCCAGTGGCACCTGTGCGGAGTGAGGAGGGAGGGACATGAGAGGTGACTGGGCGGCCGAGTGCCCTGGGCCAAGCACAGTGCGTCTTCGGGCTGGGCGCTGCCCTTTGCTGGAGAGCGTGAGAGCTGCCCGGGGACCGGGGACGGGAGATCACCGCTTGGAAGGGAGCCAGCCTGCGGCTCCGGAGGTTCTACGCAGCCCAGAGAACCTTCCCCGAGGCTGTGGGGCCTCCACTCTCTCCACAGGGAGAGTTCTGTTCTCAGGGATTTATCTCGGCCTTTCATCTGGCCCAGCAGCCCTGAAGGGTGGGGGCTGAGCTGGTTCTGTCAAAGATCATCAATCAAAAGGACAGGCCTGCAGTCACTTCTCACTCCGTCTAAGAGCCGCACACCCAATTCCCAGCACCCCGTGGCCGGGTTACCCACAGAGGAGGACGAGTCCCGGCTCACACACCTTCAGTGGAGGGAAAGAACACAAAACCACTCACTACCGATTAGGAAGAAAGTGTCCTGTGAGGTGAGGCCCCCTCTCAGCCTGCTTGCTGGGTCATCTGAGCCTGTCATTATTGTTGTGTGCCGGGTCAGAGCTGACGCATAGCTGACCAGTCAGTAGGTTTCCAGAGGCTGTAAACTGCACAGGAGGAGAAAATTGCCCCTCTTTCTTCCCTGGAGGAGCTGATAGATTTGAACCACCTGCTTCTGGGTTGGCAGTACAACTCCTTACCACTAGGCCACGTTCTGAGATTCAGCACATCTCAAAACTTTCTGCTCCCAAAAGGTGATTTCAAAAGGTCATTTGAATGTCCTTAGAAGCCCGCCAAGGAGCCCTGGTGGTGCAGTGGTTAAGTCACTCAGCCACTAACCGAAAGGTCAGCAGTTCAAAGCAGCTGGTTGTGCCACAGGAGAAAGACGTGGCAGTCCGTTCCTGGAAAGAGTACAGCCCAGAGGGTCAGCGGCCACCTCCTGTCCTGAAGGGTCACCAGGACTCGGAACTGACTCAACTCACAACCACGGGCTTGGCTTTGTTGGGTTTTGGGGCCACTCTAAGCTCCTGCCTGCAGGTCTAAGGCTGAATCCCGCCGTCTTTTTCTGAAAAGGAACCATGTCTCCTGCCCCCTCCAGGTGAGCTCCCTGTAGCCTGAGAGGAGCACTGGGCTCAGTGCTTGGGCTTCTCCACTCCGCCTTCCAGGGCAGCAAGAGTCCTCCAGGGAGGACTATGCTCTTCCGGGTGAGTGGACCCCACTGGACTCCTTGGGGAGGACTACGTTCTTTAATGTGAACGGAACCCCTAGACTTGGCTAAGCCGCTGGGCTCTGAGGCTGAGAGGGGCTTGGCATAATCCCTGATGGGGCAAAGGGACTCTGCCACTCTTCTGGGTCTCTTGTGTTATTACTGAGGAGTTCCTAGGTGATGCAATCCATTGAATGTGCAACTGCTGTGCTAACCAAAAGGCTGATTGTTCAAATCCACTCAGAGACATCTCGGAAGAAAGGTCATAGCCTGGAATAGTCTTCCCTGCATGCGTTGCATCTCTGACTTGAAATTGACCTGAGCAGTGGTTTTGGTTTTTTGGAGGAGTTATTAAAACATCCTTTCAGGGAACTCTGGTGGCTTGGTGGTGCCGGTCCAAAGGCACATGGTTCGAATTCACCAGCTGCTTCTGAGAGAAAGATGGGCAGTGCCTTCCCTTGAAACTTACCACTTCCGGAGACTTTCTGGAGGCTCAGCTATGGTTTCGACTCAGTGGTGCACAACAATGACAAGAACCAGAACCGTCCTTTTAGGAGCCCGGTGGCATAGTTTGTGGCGTGGGGCACGGTTAACCAAAAGGCCGAGCTTGTCTGGCCGTGCAGCTCTGAGGGTGCAAGGTGGGCAGTCTCCTCTCCTTAGGATTTCCAGCCTCCGGGACCTGGTGGGGGTGCTGCCATGGGGCAGTTAGCAGATGAGCAAGTGAGCGGAACATCCTTAGAAGGAGCCCTGGTCGTGCAGAGCCTGACACTGGGACTGCTAACCCCGATGTCGGCAGTTAAAATCCACCCGCCGTCCACAGAAGGAGGACGGACAGCTCTTGGAAGCCCTTCGAGGGTCTCCATGGGCCAGAGCGGACTTGGTGGCAGAGGGTTTGGTTTCGGTTTTGGTGAGCATCCTTTTGGATTGCCACGAGAACAAACAGCTCTACTTTAGGAGAAGTGCAGCCGGAGTGCTCCGTGGAGTCAAGGGCGGGGAGGTCTCATCTCACACACTTCACGAGAGGCCCGTCCCTGGAGAAGGACATCATGCTGGGGACAGTGGATGAAAGAGAGGAAGCCCCTCAAGGTGCTGGACTGACACAGAGGCTACAACAATGGGCAACAGCCAACAATGGGCAATGACATTGTGATGGCGGAACAGGACTGTTGCACATGGGTCACTATGAATTGGAGACGGCTCAGTGGTACCTCACAACAAAGACAGAAAAACCAACCAGCATCCTTGCTTCCTCAGGCTGCCTCCTGCCTCCTCTCTACCTTGTTCCTCTGTCACTTGGTGGGAGAAAGTAGGGCATCACTTCTCCAGGGGACTTCGGAAGGTGAGCCTGGCTGCTGAAGAGGAAAGATTGGACTGTCCTCTCAGGCAGGAGGACACAGACCACCCTTTCCTGTTCGCCTTCCTCTCCTTCGCCCTCCCTCTTCCACCCTCCACTGAAGCACTCCCACCTCTCAAGAGTGAGAAGGACCGTTACTCACGAAGCCAAGTCAGGCACAGAAATAGACACCCTATTTGTGGTTTCAATGTAAGCAGTTTTATTTTTGCTGTTGAGTTGCTGTATTTTTTTCCTAAGTATAAATCGTCATCCACTCTGAATGGAACTCCACTTCCCTCTACAGTCGTCCCTGCCTTGTGGATGTTACCCATAGTCACAGACGATTGGCTCCTTCCATCCCAACCTGTCTGTGAGCAGAAAGACCCTGCTCCAGGGACTCCTGCCTCGAAGGAATCCCTTTGAGTTCTCTCCTCCACCTCCGTGCCATCTGGCCACTCCAGCTTCCCAGGGCCTCGTTCCTCTCCACCTGGTGACAGCCCTCAGTGTCTGCCCTGACCAGCCTGCTGCCCTCTGCCAGTGATGGGAGCTCCGCTGGCCGGACCCTCTGAGCTGTTCACTTAGGAATATGACATTTGCGTCTTCGTCTAGTTGGTCACTCAGCAGAGGGCTGCAGAAGCCCCAAGGGACAGAGCACGACGTCATAGGCTCTGGACGATCGTGAGCTTTCCGAGGCTGCAAGTGGGAGAGGCGAGCTGGGCAGGCCCTCTCACTCTCCTGCACCTCTTGTCCTGCGGGGTCTCCTGTTCCCACTGTGACTAGGGACAGACTCCGATCCCTTCTCCCCTCCCTCATCGTCTTTCCTCCAGGTGTTTGACTTGTCCTCCCCTGTCCCTCCTGCCTCGTGCTAGGCTCTAGACGTCTCTGTTCCCATCACAGGTCCTCACTCTCCTCCAGGAAACACCAAGTGCTCTGAGGCAGAGAGCTCAACACGTGGAAACCCAACCAGGTAATGACCCCCTGCTGGAGAGTTTGTGGCTGTGCACATCTCACCTGTTGCTTTGCTGCGAGGCGCCTGCCTACCCCTGAGCTGCTCCTGCCTCCCTCCCTGCCACACACAGTACTTGGCTTTTGGTTGAGGGTCTTCAGGACACGCCCCCTTCATGCCTGTTCCTCTTCCTGTGGGACGAGGGCATAGGGTTGGGCTTCTCGCAGACCCACTTGCCCTCACTCTGTGCACTGGGTTTGATGCTCATGAGAACAGCCCCAGGGAAGCCAGCCTCCCTCAAATCACTTTCCCAGAGCAGAGGCTGCCTTCTCCCCACAGGGACCGATGATGGTCCAAGCCTCAGAGACTTCTGACACAGGACAGGAAGGGAACCTTTGATGGAGGGCAGCTGCTGTGTGTGGTGTTTGGGTCACATGACTCCCAAGTCCTCCCCTGGGGTCTCACATTGTGTTCGTGGAATAAAACAGAGGAGAGGGGGCTGCCTTGTGGGGCAGGGAGCTTCTGTTTGTGGGGGTGGGATCAGTCAGCAATAGAGAATGGTGGGGGTGGAACGACAAGAAAAACACAGTTAACGTTGTTCAGTGGTGTGAGTAACAACCAGTGAGTTGACAAAAACAAAACAAAACAAGACTTTAAGCCAAGCCGCTGGTCTCTGGTGGCCTAATGGTAAGAAGCTGCACTGCAATCTCAAAGTCATGTGGTTCGAATCTACCAGCTGCTCTGGGGGAGAATGTGAGCAATCTTCCCCCATCAAATTGACTACATCTGAAAACCCATTGGAGGGTCAGCTGTGTGTCGGTTCTGACTTGATTACACACAAGAAGAAGTTGTGCTGCCAAACCCAAGGCACCTGGTTCAAACCCACCAGCTGCTCCATGGGAGAAAGACGGTCAATCTCCTGCCATGTGATTTAAAGGTTCTGAAAATCCACTGGAGGGTCAGCTATGAGTCAGCCTCAAGTCAACAGCATGTAACAACAACAACAACAACAACAACACTGACCCTGAGACAGACTCCAGCTGCACCAGGTGTAGACTATTAGGGAAGCAGATTACCACATCTGCCACCTGCAAGTGGCTGGTGGGTTTGAACCTTAAACCTTTTGCTTAGAAGCTGAACTCTAACCACTGGTCCACTGGGCTCCTTTGGATTGGCAAATGCCTTGTTCTAGGCTTTTAGTGCAACAAGGCAATGAAAGGTGGCAACAGGTAGATTTATTTTCTGGACCTAAAAGAACCAAAACTACCGCTGCCCCAACAAAATAAAACAGGGGCAGGGGAGGGGGAGTCATTAGATCTGTGTCACAGGTGATGCGCTGAGATGGGAGGGGAGCCGCTGACCTGGGAGCTGCCTCGTCCAGGCTTTGGGAGGATGTGGGCATCTCAAATGGCAGGGACCGTCCTCTGTCCATGGGAGAAACCCACTCTGAGCCCCTTTGCTTCTCTCTGCTGCCCTGAGTAGACTGCAGGATGGCAGTGGGCACAAGAGAACCTGAATGTGGTGGTAACAGGGCCCACAGACTGGCTCACTATTTAATAACATATCCCCAGTCCCCTCACAGGTCTAGATGCACGTCTCATTTAATCATGATACTTTAAAAGCACTGCTACTGGCTTCGTCTGACAGCTGAGAAAACTAGTCTTAAAGAGGTTAACAGCTTGGCTGAGGTCAAATGGCTACTTACAGGCTGAGCCAAGGAGCTGAGCCCAGTCCCGAGTCTCCACCGTCCCTATAGCATTTCTCTGGGTCCTCCTTCTAACACTGGCTGGCCTGAGCAGGTCGAGGCTGCCAGCCACCTCTCGTGGTCACCAGCCCGTCCCCTGCGCATCACTGCACCCACGGGAAGATCTTCCCTTCCATGTGTCACTGAGGGATGCCATTGGAAGCACAGCTTCTGCAGATAAGCGTGGGACCATCTGCTTGGCACATCGCGAATGTTTTCAGCAGTGGGAGAGCAGCTTCGCTTCCTGGAGGAAGGAGGCTGAGCCATCCGCGGAGACGCGGGGACTGGGGACCAGCCTCAGCAGGCTGCCAGGGGCCATAGCTCCTTGCAAAGGTGGCCTGGGACACTGAGGGTCAGGGCACTGGCCGCTGCTCCCCAACCCTCCTGAGTGGATGACATTAGAGAGTTCATTGTCTGCCACCTCTCGACAACCAGAGTAAGCCTCCTCGATCGGCGGGGCGTCGCTTTCTGTGCTGGGTGTTTGTCCAGTGAGTTGGATGTCCGCTGTCTGTGTGTATTGGCAGGAACCTCTGTCTCCTGCTTCGTGGTGGAAAATGTGCTGCTTTGCTGGGAGCGCTGCTCCCAGGCGCTGCCTTGCAACTTCAGGCTTGAAACTTGTGCTCTCCCTTTGCTCGCTGGCTTGGGGCAGGAGCTCAGTTTATGGGTGAGATGGCAAGTGTGGGGCTTCTCGGGGGCTCCCTCAGATGTTCAGAGCTCTGGTGGTGCAGAGGTCTGATTGCCAGGCTGCCAACCCATAGGTTGGTGGCTTTAAGCCCCCAGCCACTTGCAGGAGGAAGATACGGCTGTGTGCTCCCTGTCAGAACCCCCAGAAGGCAGCTCCGGGCTGTCCTCTGAGTGTGAGTGAGAGTCGGCTGGACCACAGTGGATTTCCCTCAGTTGCTGTCAGGGGTGCTGGAGTTGGGCTTTGAAAGTGTCCCAACTTGCCCAATCATCTTTGATTCCTCTGGGGAACTCGTTAGACTTGAAGCAGTTGTGTGTGTCCAGAGGCGAGCTGGGGGCATTGCTGTCTTTTCTTGGTGGTCCCTGCTGGGTGCCAGCCTCAGAACTTAGTGTGCTGAGCTGCTCAACTGGTGACACTGGGGTCTGTTAGAACTGCTCACTGGTAACACTGGGGTCCATTAGAGGTGCTCCCTGCTCCGTCTCCAGCTTTGAAGTGAGCCACAGTCCCAGGCAGGTGGTGTGGCATTCGACCCCAAAGCATATAGGATGTGATTCCACTGTGATGCATGTAGCGAGAAGAAGGGGGCAAGGAGCCTTCCTCTAGGACCACATTTCTCAGCCTCAGCATCTTTGACATTTGAGGCAGAGTCGGTCTTAGCTGTGCTCTTGGCAGCCACCTACCAGACGCCAACAGCACTCCTCACCCCACTGCCCTCATTATGACAACCCAGCCTCTCTCCAGACATTGTCAAGTGGCCCCTGGAGGGGAATCCCTTCCTCCTCAAGGACCAGTGCTGTCTGAGGAGCCCTGATGCTCATTGAACCTGGGAGTGTGGCATTTCCTGTGTCTCCATGCAGATGACACGGGGAGAAACATGGGGTGGATGCCCCCGGTGGGACAGGTGTCCCTGCCCCTCACATTCCCACCTGCTCCCTCTCCTGTCGTGGAAATTCCTCCTCACAAATGGCCTCTGTTTGTCCAGGTCATTGCACGTGTACTCATGGAGGAGACTGCATTTCCTCTGGACCTGCAGGCCCGTGAGGTCCAGATGGGCCAGTGCTCTCTGTGGGTCCCCCAAGGAGGGCGAGAGGTCTCACACTGACACCCGCCCGGCCAGCCCTAGGCCAGTGGGCACTGCTTCCTCTCCGGGTTGCCCCTCATCCTCTCGTCCACCCTTTCTTCTTCTGCCCTTCTCACCTCCCCTCTTTCTTTCCTTTCTCCCTGAGGTGGAGAAGAGGCAATCCAAGAGCCAGAGGACCGTGTCTCACTAGTAGGGATGTGGAAGGGGCCGCTAGTTTCTTCAGACTCCAGAAAAAAAAATGTGGGGAAGTGTGAATGTAGAACATTTCTAATTAAGAGTGTTTTCAATTTTCAGCCCCTCCGTGTCCCTTGTTTTCCTATCAGCTACACTGTCCATCTGCTCCGAGCACTTTGGCTGAGAAGTAAGCACAGCCCAGTTCCTGGCAGATCTGCTCAGAGCTCACGGTCCTCAAGGCTCACGGGGAGTACCACGCAGGTCCTCCCCAGGAGGTCCTCCCCAGGCCCACTCATCCTTGGATGCAGTTTGGCACTGCTAGTTGATTGTATTGGCAGTGTATGTTTCAGTCTGAAACTCCAGCCTTCCAGAAACACACAAGTGAGGAGGTTCCCTGAGGGAATGGAGCTTCCAAGGCCCACCTGACTTCAGCCTTGCTGGTTCGGTCCAGCTTAAAGGGTAGCTGCAGGGCAAAGCCACTGGAAGGGGTGGGTGGAGCAGGCAGGTATCTTTGTATTGTAATTTGAACAACGCCCAATCAGTTTCTTAAAAATCTTTCTCTTCCAGAAGCCAAACTTGCCTCTAGTTCTTCTCACCCTGGTGGGAGGGCGTTGCTTCCTCCAGCCTCTGCTGTGGTAAGGAGAGAGCAGTTGGAAACTAAGCAGGGTGGAGTGAATCCATGTTTTCCACAGACGATACAGACAACTTCTTGTTGTTGTTGTTGTTCGACCCTGTGTACAAGAGCTCTAAATGCTGTTCTATCCTGTGCCAACCTAGCCATCTCAAACGCGCTTATTCTTACCACTCCAGTCACAGATCCATCTCACCAAAGGTCTTCCTCTCCTTCGCCGCCCCTCCACTCTGCCAAACATGATGTCCCTCTCCAAGGACCAGTCCCTCCTTGCAACATGCCCAAAATATGTCAGACGAAGCTTCAGAATCCTTGACTCCAGGGAACACTCTGGCTTCACCCTCTCCAGGACAAACCTGTTTGTTCTCCTAGCAGTCCATGGTATATTCAACACTCTTCTCCAGCACCACAGCTCAAAGGCATCAATCCTCTTTCTATCAGCCCTTTTCATTGTCCAACTCTCTGATGCATAGCACATAACTGCGAAGACTATAACCCGGATCAGCTGCACCTTAGTCTCCAACCTGACATCATTGCTCTTCAGTACTCTTGAGAGGTCCCTCACAGCCGACAACTAGAGAAAGAAATAGGAATGTTAAGATGTGCAAGCAGGAGGGTACGTATATGCATTTGTGGACTTCTGTTCCCTAGCTGTGCTTGGAAAGGTGGAAGGCCAGCAAAGGAGAAGAAGGCTCTCAAGATAGACTGAGCATGGTGGGGATTTGGATTTGGTGTTCACTGGGTCACTGTGGCTGAGCGATAACACCTACCAGCAGCAGTGGCAGTGGCAGCAGCAGGATTCCTTAGCTCTGTCCACCGAGGAGGTCTGGGAGCAGAAACATTCCAGTAACAGTGAGCACACAGTGTCCAGATGTTGGCTTCTGCACATCATTCGTCACTAAACAGGCCCAGGGCTCCTTAGAGAAACGGCTAATTCTAAGGTTTGTAGGACATATACAAGGCGTGGCTAAACCACACTCTTATTGTAGAAAATAAGGAACTGCTGGAAAAAAAATGATGTTGTTTTTAGGTGCCATCAAATTGTGTATGACTAGTAGAAAAGAAAAAAAAGAAAAAAATTGTGTATGACTTACAGCGGGTCTGGAACTACAGATCTGAGCTTGGTCCCCTCCTGTGCCAGCCTTACCACCTTTGACAGGATTGAGCCCACGGTTGCATTTACTGTATTGGTTAATCTCCCGGAGTCTTCCTCTCTTTTGCTGACCCTCCACCTTTCCAAGCTTCACGTTCCTTTAAAAAAAATAACCTCTCCTAGCAACATGCTTAAAGTGTGTGAGATGAAGCTTTGTTCTCCTTGCCTCGAAGGAGCCCTCTGGCTGCACTTTTCTCCAAGGCTTCCCTCTTTATTCTTTTGGCAGCTCATGATTTATTCAGGCCTTTCCTCCAACACAATTCAAAGGCATCAGTTTGTCCTCTATCGTACTTATTCACTGTCTAGCTCTCAGATGCGTAGCAGGTAATTGGAAAGACCATGACTCGAATCAGGCACACCTTAGCTTTTACGCTGACATTGCTCCTCAGTAATTTGGAGAGATCCCTGAAAGACCTTCTCCCAGTGCGATACCTCTCCTGATCTCCTGACTCCTGGTTCAAAGAGTGTTGATTGTGGATCCAAGTAAGATGAACTTGTTGACAATTCCAATCTTTTCTCTGTCTATCATGATGTTGCCCTTTGGCTCAGTGGTGAGGACTTTTGCTTTTTTAATGTTGGGATATAATCCATGTTGAAGGCTTTCATTCTTGATCATCTGCAAGAATGATGGAGATACCCTAAAGAGACCATAACCACCACCCAAGCAGATATATGCACACCCATGTTTATCGTGGCTTTGTTCACAATAGCAAAGAGTTGGAAACAACCCAAG
>NW_006399774.1:13953878-13960769 GCF_000299155.1 Elephantulus edwardii
TTAGACGGAGCCTCAGAATCCTTGCCTCCAAGGAGCCACCCGGTTTAACCCTCTCCAGGACAAATCTGTTTGCTTTCCTAGCAGTCCATGGAATTCTCAAAAAAGAAAAAAGAATGTGGCATCAGAATACGAGAAAGACTCATCAACGTCCTGTGTGATGCTTGCTGAAAGTGTGGAGGACTTGAGGGGCTTGCAGAAGGTCAAAGACTACATCTTTCAATATGGTTGGCATCTCAACATTAAGAAAATGAAATTCCTCACCACTGGATCGATGAAAGAGAAAAGACTGAAATTGTCAGTGATTTACTGTTACCTGGATCCATAATTAACAGGAGATCAAGAAACGTATTTCATTAGGCAAGTCTGCTGTCGGGGACATTTCCAAGTTTCTGAGGAACAAAGATTACAATTTGAAGACTAAGTTGTGGCTGATTCAGGCTGTGATCTTTTCAATCACTTGCGATGTGTCTGAGAGCTGAATGAATATGGATGACGGAAGAACTGTTACCTTTGAGTTGTGATGTTGGAGAAGAGTACTGCGTATCTCACGGACTGCCAAAAGAATGCAGAGATACGTCTTGGAGAAAGTGCAGTCAGAGAGCTCCTTGGAGGCAAAGATGATGAAGTTTCATCTCACATACTTTGAACATGTTGTTAGGAACGACTGTCCTTTGGAGAGGAATGTGGTGTTTGCAAAATTTGTATTTTAAAGGGGTCCTCGATAGGAGCTTTGTCCAATATCATTCGTCTTTTGACTTATCTTTTTACCCTCCTGTTGTTATGTGCCATCAAGTTGCCTGTAACTCAGAGTGACCCTATATACAACATCTCTGAACCTGGCCCTATCCTGATCCAATCTCATTATCTCCAACAGACCTAATCCCATTTCTCCAGTCACTGATCTATCTCATCCCAGGTCTTTTTCTCCTATGCTGTCCCTTCACCCTTCCAAGCATGAAGTTCTTCTCCAAGGACTGATCCCTCCTGGCCATGTGCCCAAAATATGTGAAATGGACCTTCAAAATTCTTCCCTCTAGGGAGCAGCTTGGTTTTATCCTCTCCAGGACAGACCTGTTTATTCTCCTGGTAGTTCATGGTATGTTCAACACTCTTCTCCAGCACCATAAATCAAAGGCATCATCTTCTGTCATGCTTATTCATTGTCCAGCTCTCCGATGAATTGCAAGTAATTGAGAAGACTATGGCCTGCATAGGCGCATCTTAGCCTCTAGACTGACATCTTTGTACTTCAGCACTCTGGAGAGGTCTCTGACAGCACATTTTCCTAATCCAAGTCATCTTTTAGTTTCTTGGAAGCTGGTTTCAACAGTGTTAATTGTGGGCCCAAGCAAGCTGAAATTATTGATAATCTCAACCTCTTCTCCATCTATCATAGTGCTTCCAATTGGCCCGTGGTAAGAATCTTTGTTTTCTTAATGTTGAGCTTCTATCTACTTTGAAGGCTGTAGTCCTTGACTTTCTGCAACAGATGCTTCCCATCCTCTTCTGTTTCAGCAAGCAAGTTTGTGTTAGCTTCATAATGTAAGTAGTTGAAGAGTCTTCTTCTAATTCTGATGCCGCATTCTTCCTCATAAATACTAGCCTTCCAAATAATCTGTTCTGCATATAGATTGAAGAGGTATGGAGACAGGACACATCCCTGACATACATCTTTCCTGATTATGAACCATGTAGTGTTTCCTTGCTTTGTTCTGATGACTGCCTCTTGGTCTAAGTACACGTTTCATATGAGCACAATTAGGTGTTCTGTGATTCCCATTTCCTCAAGGTTAGCTACAATTTATTGTGGTCCACACGGTCAAATGCCTTTGCATAGTCAAAGAAAAACACCGATAGATATTACTTTGACACTCTCTGCTTTCAGCCAGGATTCATCTGACATTGGAAATGATGTTCTTGTGTAATGGTCTCTTCTAAACCCAGCCTGCACTTCTGGTAGTCCTCTGTTGATGTACTGTTCCAGTCATTTTTGGATACTGTTCAGCAAGATTTTGCTTCCATGTGATATTAGGGATATTATTCGATAATTTCCATGCTCTGTCAGATCACTCTTTTTTTTTTTTTTTGAATGGGAATAAACATGGATCTCTTCCAGTCAGCTGGCCAGGTAACTATCCTACAGATTTTTTGGCCTAGCTTGGTTAGCACATCCAGGGTGGCATCTGTTTGTTGAAATATTTCAATTGGTATTCCATCAATTCCTGGGGCCTTATTTTTACCAATTCTTTCATAGCAACTTGAACTTCCTCTTTCATCACCATTGCTCTTGATCATATGTTGTTTCATGAAATTCTTCTGTGTTGGCCAATTTTTTTTTGGCACAGTGACTCTGTGTATTTTTTCTATCTTCTTTTGATGCCTCCTGGATCATTCAATATTCTGCCCACAGCATCTTCAATTGTAGCTCAAGGGTTGAATTTGTTCTTCAGTTCCTTCAGTTTAAGAAATGCCAAGTGAGTTCATCCCTTTTGATTCTCTGACTCCAGAATGTACCACAATTTCTCAATCCACTCATTTGTTGATGAACATTTGGGCTGTTTCCATTTTCTTGCTATTGTAAATAATGCTGCTATGAACATAGGGTTCTGTATCTCTCTTCATGTCTTAATTTTTATTTCTTCGAGGTATATTCTTACTAGTGGAATAGCTGCGTCATTTGTGATTTCTATGTTCAGCCTTTTGAAGAAATATCACACTGCCTTTATCTCTTGATTTATTAACTGCTGCTGCTGTGAGTGTTGATGTGAATACAAGTAAAATGAAACTATGTTTTCTTCATCTTTCATAACGTTGCCTGTGGGTCCGCCTGTGAGGAGTTTTGTTTCTTGATGTTGAGGGTAATCCACATTGAAGGCCATACTCTATCCATAGGGGAGTGGATTTTTTTTCTGGGCCCTCAATTTCATTTGATTAGTTTCTTCTTTATGATTTAACATAATCTATTCTGGAGAATATTCCATGTGCACTGGATAAGAATGTACATTGTGCTTTTGTTAGATGGAGTGTTTTGTATATGTCTATGAGATCAAGTTGGTGAATTATTTTCTTTTGTTCTTTGTTGAGTTCCTTTTGTCCTTTATCAAAAGTGTTGTATTAAAAAAATGAGAAGAATACACAGAGTCATTTACCAAAAAGAATTAGTTGACACAGAAACATTTCGGGAGGTAGCATATGATCAGGAACCAGTGGTAATTAAGGAAGAAGTCCAGCTTGCACAGAAGGCATTGACAAAAGCTAAGGCCCCAGGAATTGAGAAAATACCAACTGAAGTGTTTCAGGACACAGATGTAGCCTTGGATATGCTCACCAGTCTGGTAATACATTTGGAAGATAATTACTTGAAAAAGTTCCTGGAGGAGATTCATGTTTGTTCCCGTTCCAAAAATGGTGATCTAATAGACAGTGGAAATTATCAAACAATACTACATGCGAGTAAAATCTTGATGAGGCTTATTTTTTAAAAATCCCTGTAACTGTATATCAATAGAGAATTTCCAGAAATGGAAGCTAGATTCAGAAGAGACCACAGAGCAAGAGATGTATTTGGCAATATCAGATGGATCTTGGCTGAAAGCAGAGAATACCAGAAAGATGTCTACTTGTGTTTAATAATTATGCAAAGTCATTTGACTATGTGGATCACAACAAATTATGGCTAACATTGAGAAGAATGGGAATTCCAGAACACTTTATTGTGCTCATGTGAAACCTATAAGTAGACTAAGAAGCGTTCGTGTGATTTAAAATTGATAAAAGTGCTAATCAAGGCTGTATCCTTTCTCCATACATATTTAATCTGTATGCTGAGAAAATAATTTGAGAAATTGAACTAAATAAAGAAGAATGTTGCATCAAGATAAAAGGAAGATTAATTAACAACCTTGCTTGCAGAGAGTGAAGAAGACTTGAAGCACTTACTTAAGAAGATCAAAGACCACAGACTTTGACATAGATTGCATCTCAACATAAAGAAAACAAAAATATTCACCACTGGACCAACAGGCAACATTATGACAGATGGAGAAAGATTGAAGTTGTCAATGATTTAATTTTTCCTGGATCCACGATCAATACCCATGGCAGAAACAGTCGAGAAGTCAAAAGACGTGATGCATTGGGAAAATCTGCTGTCAAGGATCTTTGCAAAGTACTAAAGAAAGATGATGTCAGTTTAAATATGTTGTTGTTATGTGCCGTCGAGTCACTTGCGACTCAAAGCGACCTTATGTACAACAGCCCTAAACCTTGCTCTGTCCTGTGCCAATCTCATTGCCTCCGACACACTCATTACGATTGTCCCAGTCACCGAATCAATCCATCTCCCAGAGGGCCTTCCCCTCCTGCTCCTGCCCTCCACCCTCCCAAGCATGATGTCCCTCTCCAAGGACCGGTCTCTCCTTACAACATGTCCAAAGTATGTCAGACGAAGCCTCAAAATCCTTGCCTCCAAGGTGTAGCCCAGTTTAACCCTCTCTAGGTTGAATCTGTTTGTTCTCTTAGCAGTCCATGGCACCTTCAGCACTCTTCTCCAACACCAAAGCTCAAAAGCATCAATTATCCTTCTGTCCTCCTTGGTCATTGTCCAGCTCTCTGATGCATAACAAGTGATTGCAAAGACCATGGCCTGTACCAGATGCATCTTTGTCTCCAGAGACACACTGTTGCTCTTGAGTACTTTAGAGAGGTCCCTAACAGTAGACTTTCCCATGACAATACGTCTTTTAATTTCCTGGCTGCTGGTGCCAAGAGTGTTGATTATGGAGCCAAGCAAACTAAAGCTGTGCACAATCTCTTCGCCATCCATCCTGATGCTGCCAATTGCCCCAGTGGTGAGAATCTTTGTCTTCTTGACATTGAGCCTCAATCCATATTGAAGGCTGCAGTCTCTGGTCCTCAGCAGCAAGCACTTCAGGTCCTCCTCAGTTTCAGCAAGCAGGTTTGTGTCATCTGCATAATACAGATCGTTTATGGATCTTCCACCAATCCTGATGCCACATTTCTCCTCATAGAGCCCAGCCTCCCGGATGATCTGTTCTGCATACAGGTTGAAAAGGTATGGAGACAGGACACATCCCTGGAGTACGCCCTTCCCAATTTTGAATCATATAGTGTTTCCTTGCTCTGTTCTGACGACTGCCTCTTGGTTCAAGTATAAGTTTTGCATTAGCATGATCAAGTGTTCTGGGATTCCATTCTTCTCAGAGTCAGCCACAGTTTTTTATGATCCACACAGTCAAATGTCTTTGCTTAATCAATGAAGCACAGATAGACATTCCTCTGGTACTCCCTGCTTTCAGCCAATATCTACCTAACATTAGCTACAATATCCCTAGTACCACGACCCCTTCTAAACCCAGCCTGGACTTCTGGCAGTTCTCTGCTGATGTACTGTTCCAGTCGTTTTTGTATAATCTTCAGCAGAATCTTGCTTGCATGTGAAATCAATGATATTGTTCTATAGTTTTCACACTCTGTAGCAGGCCTATGAAAACCCTATGTACTACAGAACACACACAGAATGACAGAAAGGGCAACTGAGTATGGAAATACAAAGGAAGAGGAACAGTGGTAAGCAGACACTAGAGATTGGAACATGGAATGTGAGAACCATGAATGTGGGAAAATTAGATATTAAGGAGGAAATGGAATGCAGAAATATTGACATACTAGGCACTGGTGAGATGAGATGGACCGGCATGGGGCACTTTGAATCAGATGATCTCTGGAGATGAAAAGGTGAGGAAAAAATGGGGTTGCTTTCATAGTTAGAAAAGCCATTTCTAGATCTGTCTTGAAGTACAATATTGTGAGTGACAGGATAATATCCATACACATACAAGGAAGTCCAGTGAATACCACTATCATTCAGTTTAAAGATAGCAGATGCAAAAAAATGGTATTTTCCATTGTTTCCTATGCATCTGAAATTTTGACAATTATAAGGTTAAATTATAAGATTAAAGAGGAATTGATGCCTTTGAATGATGGTGTTTGTGAAGAGCATTGACTATCCCAGAGACTACTAAAAAAGCAAACAAGTCTGTCTTGGAAGAGTACAGCCCAGGTGTTTTTTTAGAGTGCATAATGGTCAAATTTAGTCTCACATCCTTTGGGCAGGCTGTCAGAACTGGCCTGTTCTTGGAAGAAGACATCATGTTGGGAAAGGTAGAGGGTCTGAGAAAGAAAGGAAGCTCCGCAGAAGATGTGTTATAACAATGGCTCAAGGAGATCAGAGAACATGAGGACAGCACAGGCAGATCTGCTGTTCGTACCGTGGTCATAAATTGGGGTTGGCTTGATAGCACCAGCGCCTAACAACAGCAATTATTACTGTGAAGTTATTTATTAGTTTCCCCCTAATGTTGTTGTTGCTGTGTGCCATCGAGTCAGAATCAGCCCATAGCTGACCCTCCAGTGGGTTTTCAGAGGCAGGAAATCACACGGGAGAAGATTGCCCATCCTTCTCCCGCAAAGCAGCTGGTAGGTTTGAGCTGCACACTTTTGTGATTACAGTACAATTTCTTACCAATAGGCCACCAAGAGCTCCCTGGTGGAAAAATGTTTTTGGTGTATATTAAAAAAAACGACTGATCTCAGCATGTTCTGAGCACTTTAAGGGTTTGAGCACCACATAGTCTATGGGGGGAGGCAAGTGAGATGTGGGCGCCCATCAGGGCAGAGCAGATGGTACTGGAAGAAGGAAGAAGCAATGCCTGGCTCTTTTGGGGCATGTGTGTATGTATGTTTGTGTAGGTGTACTGTCAAATTGGATCTGACTGGTTCACAAGGAGATTGTCCCTCCTTCTCCGGCAGAGCATCTGGTGGATTCGAGCTGCTCAACATCAAGAAAACAAAGATTCTCACCACTGG
>NW_006399774.1:13961014-13965301 GCF_000299155.1 Elephantulus edwardii
TGGAGAGTTGGACAGTGACTAGGGATGATAGAAAGAGAATTGATGCCTTTGAACTGTGGTGCTGGAGAAGAGTGTTGAGTATACCATGGACTTCTAGGAGAACAAACAGGTTTGTCCTAGAGAAGGTGAAGCTGGAATGCTCCTTGGAGTCAAGGATTCTGAAGCTTTGTCTGACATGCTTTGGACATGTTGCAAGGAGGGACTGGTCATTGGAGAGGGACATCATGTTTGGGAGAGTGGAGGGACGGCGCAGGCGAGGAAGACCTTTGATGAGATGGAGCGATTCTGTGAATGGAGTGGTGGGAATGAATGTGTCTGAGATGGCGAGGTTGGCACAGGATAGAATGGTGTTTAGGGCTTTTGTGCATAGGGTCCCTATGAGTAGCAGGTGACTCGATGACACATAACCACCACCACCACCACCACCACCACCATTACCTCTGGGCTTGCAGTACAGCTTCTTGCCAATAGGCCACCAGAGCTCCCCTGCATGGCTCCCTTGAAGGGTACATGTAAAGCTTCAAAGAAGATGTGGACTGTCCTGAAGGAAATGTCCAGGTAGGGAAAGGACTGGGGTGAGATACTAGAACAGTGGTTTGACGAGCTCAGTGTCTCGGGTGTGGTGTATAGGAGTTGAGAGGTATGGACAGAGTGAAGCAGGCGCTTAGGACCCATTTCAGGGTCTGAGTTTTATGCTGTTGTCATTTGGTTCCCTGGGAGGATTTTATATTTACTCACTTAACCAATTAACATTCCTGTGCGCCTTCTCTATTCCAGCACTTGCAAAGGAATCAAAGACTGTAAGAGTTAAATGTTGAGTCCCGTTGTTAGCGGACAGGTTTGGGTTCAGCTCTGCTGCTTACATACTGTGTGATGTTGGGCATTCTCCCAACTCTTGTACATTTCAGACCGTTATCTACACATCAGCATAATTATAGGATCTTTCTCAAAGGGCCCTGGGTAATGACATGAATTAATGCTTGGACTTTGTCCAAGGTGCATGAACTCAGTAAATGGCAGTGGCCAATGGAGTAAATTAGCCATGGCTCTGCCTTCGGGGAGTTATAACCTAGCTGAGGGAAGCCCACACGGTCACACGCCTGCATCCGTCACTGTGCTGGTGAACGAGGCCACGGGTGTGCATCCCTCAGGAGGGGTGGTGAGCCTGAGCTTGGCAAGGGCAGGAGGAAGCCAATGAGGGTAATGGTGAGCCAAGCCTGGGGGCACGAGTGGCATTTGTCAGACGAATGAGTCTAGGGGCAGGGGCAGGAAGAGGGAACACTGTGAGCACACTCAGGGAAGCTGACACAGCCAGGTTGGGGAATGAGAAGTGGGGTTCAGAGGGGAGAGGAGGAACAGCAGGGGAGGGTGAGAGAGTGGGAGAAGGGATCTGACTGAGATAAGCCTGGAATTTCGGGCAGGTAGTGGACTCTATGAACCTGGAGAAAGGATAAAAATCACGCATGCAAGTGTCGAGGACTTTCATTCATAGGGTCACTATAAGTCACCTATGACTTGACGGCACTTAACAATACAGAGAGAGACCATTTGGCCTAGTGGACCGCAAGTGATGCTACCAAGCCAAAGGTGGGTGACTCTAATCCGTAGCCTTCAAGGCTTGTTTTTCATTGTTTTTGGTCAAACATTCCTCTAGGTCGTATAGCCCTGGTATGCTCACTTGCCATACAGAGGTAACTTGTGGTCGCTGTGATGCTAAACACTGTGACACTGATGTGTCAAACACGATAATGGTTACCCATGGTAGACAGTGTTTGGTGGCGCTCCCTGATTAAAACAAGCTTGGAAGCAGGAGTGGCATCCACTTCCATAAATAGCTTGCCTCTGAAAACACTATGAACCTGGAGAAAGGATGGAAGTCACACAAGTGGTGAGGACTTTCGTTCATAGTGTCGCTATGAGTCACCTATGACTCGACGGCACTTCACAACAACAACAAGCGGACTCTAATGTCAGCATGAAGATTAAGGCACACCTTATTCAGGCTATGGTCTTTTAAATTCCTTGCTATTCTTCTGACAGCCGGACAAGGAAGAAGGCTGACAGAAGAATTGATAGTCTTTGAACTGTGGTGTTAAAGAAGAGTTCCGACACTCCACGAACTGCCAAAAGAACAGATTTGTCTTGGAAAATTACAACCAGAATGTTCCTTGGAGGCAAGCATGGTGAAGGTTCATCTCCCATACTTTGGACATGGTCCTAGGACAGATTGTTGCTTGGAAAAGAACATCATTCTTGAAGAAGTGTAGGGTCATTAAGGAGGTGGAAGGGCACAGTGACTTCAGCAATGGGCTTGAGTGTGGCAGCGATGGCGAAGATGGTACAGGATAAGACAGGATTCAGGTCTGCTGTCCATAGGGTTGCTGGGAGTGGTCTCCGATTTGATGACACCTAACAACAACCACAAGGGGAAGACTAGAAGGCCTTGGATTCCACGTCCAATAGGCATCCAACAGGCAAAGGAGAGGCAGTGATGAACTGATCTTTGAGAAAGCTCAGACTGAAGGCAGTATAGTGCATGGACGAGAGGGGTGGACAGGTACAGTCCAATGGGGAAACATCTACGATCTGAAGATACAACAGTAGTGACAAAGAAGAGACATTGAGGAGAGAGGAGTGTTAGGAGCTGTAGGAAGAGAGAGGCCTACCTCGCAAAAGGCCCATATGAGGGGCTTAGCAGTCTAGGAATATGGCCAAGCAGGGGGCAAGGAGAACAGTTCTGATTTCAGATTGAGTGAAGGTCATGAGCTGCCAGTCGGAAATCCTGCTGGAATCTGGTCCAGTGTTGGTTCTGTGAATATTGCTGTTGTTACATGTCATTGAGTCACCTGTGACTCATAGTGACCCTGTGTACAGCAGCTCTGAAACCTGCCCTATCTTGAGCCAGTCTCACTCAAACTGACATACCTACCCCCACTGCCCTAGTTACTGAATCCATCCATCTCATCCTGGATCTTCCTCTCCTGTTCTATCCCTCCACCTTTCTGAGTATGATGTCCTTCTCCAAGGACTGGTCCCTCCTGGCCATGTGCCCAAAGTATGTGAGATGAAGCTTCAACATCTTATCTTCCAAAGAGAACCTTGGTTTCACCCTCTGCAAGGCTGATCTATTTGTTCTTTTGGCAGTCCACGGGGTGTTCAAGACTCTTCTCCAGCACCACAACTCAAAGACATCGATTCTTCTTCTGTCATCCTTAGTCATTGTCCAGCTCTGTGAAGCATAACAAGAAATTGAGAAGACCATGGCCTGGATTACGTGCATCTTAGTCTCTAGACTGACATTGTTGCTTGTCAGCACTCTGGAGAGGTTCATGACAACAGATTTTCCCAATGCAATTCATCTCTAGACTTAGTCTCTAGACTGACCCTCGGAGAATGTCTGGGCTGGAGCCATTGATGAGATATCACTGGGACAAGTTAGAAGGGCTGGGCTGCACCATTGTCAGCAAGGGAAGTCTGTGGGTAAAGAGGGAAGAGGCCAGAAGGAAGTGAGCAAAGATGTGGTGAAGGAAGCAGAGGAGGAACAGCCAGGGAGGCTGGGGCAGAAGGGAGGGAAGGAAGCACAATTGGAGGGTGGCACGATCCCAGAGACAGACGTGGAAGGCTATGGCCTGAGAGCACATGACCTGGCCTTTCTCTGGAGATGTGTCGGGGTGGGTTGGAAGCTCTAAGCTTTTAATCAGTTGTTGTACACTTAGCTGCGTGCACCACCTGGGCATGATAGGTACTGCATGCCCACTCCTCTATTTTACAGAAGAGGGAAGAATGTACACAATTCCAGCACTTGCCTTTGTGGGAGGAGGAGGAGAAAGAGGATATAAGCCTCTTTCAGAGGACTGGGCTAAAAGCATGTGTTGATGAAGAGACCAGGTCTATTATTTGCCTGTTAAAAAAGCACACCATGACCCTCGCCGTGGTAAATACATGGCTTGCTGCCTGTTGTACCGTGGTGATGTGGTTCCCAAAGATGTCAATGCTGCCATTGCCACCATCAAGACCAAACGCAGCATCCAGTTTGTGGATTGGTGCCCCACTGGCTCCAAGGTTGGTATTAATTACCGGCCTCCCACTATGGTGCCTGGTGGAGACCTGGCCAAGGTGCAGCGAGCTGTGTGCATGCTGAGCAACACCACAGCCATTGCTGAGGCCTGGGCTCGCCTGGACCACAAGTTTGATCTGATGTATGCCAAGCGTGCCTTTGTTCACTGGTACGTGGGTGAGGGGATGGAGGAAGGAGAGTTTCCTGAGGCCCGTGAGGACATGGCTGCC
>NW_006399774.1:13965416-13984907 GCF_000299155.1 Elephantulus edwardii
AGAATTGACAAAGCTTTCTGGCTAGGTTGTCTCTATCAATGTAATCATGTCTTATTTTTCCATGTGTTCCTCTAAGATTTTTTCCCCCATCATGTCTCAAAGTAAAAAAAAAAAAAAAAGGAAAAAAAAGCACACCAGAATTTTCCATTCTAACATCATCATCATCATCATCATCATCATCAATTATTGCTATTATTATGATGCTGAGGAACCCTGGTGGCATGGTAGGTTAACTATTGGGCTGCTGGCTGGAAGATAAGAGCTCTGGTGGGACAGTCCACACGAAGTCGCTCTGCTAACTCAAAGACTGCACCTCTATGGGGGTTCAAATCCTCTTCCTGCTTGACTTGCAGCTTCAGAGACTCCAGAGAGGGTCAGCCGAATCACTTCTCTCTCAGCAGGAGAGCGAGCGAGGAGAGAGGAGAGAGGAGAAAGAGGAAGAGAGAAGAAGAGAGAAGAAAGGAGAAAAGAGAAGAGCAAAGAGAGAAGAGAGAGAGAAAGATAAAGAGAGAGAATGCGAAGGTTGGCAGTTCAGATCTGCAGGCTGCTGCATACGGGTGGCCTCTTTCTGGTGGTATTTAGAGCGCCAGAACCCACTGGAGGCTGCCAATTTGGTTTTTAAATGGGTACAGGGTGGGGCTCTTCATCGATAGAAAAGGGTGGAGTGGTGAGGAGTATCTTGCTTTACAGAAGCAGTGGGAGAAAGGCAGTGGTCTGGAAGCTTGTTTTCCCTGGTGTTCATCTTGCTCGGCTGGGTTTGGCCTTGGTTTCAACAACTTGTTGCCATTGAGTTGGAACCAACTCACAGCTAATAATGCATTGGGCTTTGCAAGGCTGTAAACTGCATGGGAGAGCAGCCATTTCCCCTTTGGAAACATGACCCACTAGAGAGGTGTGACCTGTGGGTTAGGAGTGCAGCTCTTTGTGGACCAAGCCATAAAAATTCCCTTGGCTGGGGTTTTTGTCATTGTTAGGTGTTGTTGAGCCGCTTGCGGCTCATAGCGACCCTGTGTACAACAGCTCTGAACCCTGCTCTATCCTGAGCCAAACTTACTGTCCCTGGCACACCTACCCCCATTACCCCAGTCACTCAATCAATCCATCTCATTGAAGGTCTTCCTCTCTTACCCTGCCTCTCTACCCTTCCAAGCATGATGTCGCTCTCCAAGGACTGGCCCTTCCTTGTAACATGCCCAAAGTATGTTAGACAAAGCTTCAGAATCCTTGTCTCCAAGGAGAAGCTTGGTTTCACCTGCTCTAGGAAAGACCTGTTTGTTCTCCTGGCAGTATCATGGTATATTCAATACTCTTCTCCAGCACCACAGCTCAAAGGCAACAATTCTTTTTCTATCATTCCTAGTCATTGTCCAGCTTTCCGATGCATAGCAAGTAACTGTGAAGACCATAGGCTGATGACGCACATCTTAGTCTCCAGGCTCACATTGTTACTCTTTAGTACTCCGGAGAGGTCCCTGACAGCAGACTTCCCCAATGCAATTAGTCTTTTCATTTTCTGGCTGCTAGTACCAAGAGTGTTGATTCTGGAGCCAAGCAAACTGAAGCTGTTAACAATCTCAGTCTCTTCACCACCTATCATGATGCTGCCAATCAGTCCAGTGGTGAGAATCTTTGTTTTCTTGATATTGTGCTTCCATCCATATTTAAGGTTGCAGTCCTTGACCTTCTGCAGCAAGAGCTTCAGGTCCTCCTTAGTTCCAGCAAGCAAGATTGTGTCATTGACATAATGCAGGTTGTTGATGAGTCTTCCCTCAAGCCTGATGCCACAATCCTCCTCATAGAGCCTCATTTTCCTCAATGTTAATCATAGTGTATCACGATCCACGCAGTCAAATGCCTTTGCATGGTCAATAAAGGACAAATAGACATTCTTCTTATTTTCTCTGCTTTCTGCTAAGATTCACCTGACATCAGCAATTCTAGGCCTGGTTCCACGGCCTCTTCTAATCACCAAGGTTCTTTGATATGAAGTTTAGTTGGAGTCAATTTCTTCCTCTATACAATAAGACATGATGAGAAGTATTGCTAATCCATGAGTGGTATGATTGGTTAAGCACTCAGCTATTAACCAAATGGTCTGAAGTTTGAACCCACCCAGAGGCCTCTCAGGAGAGAGACCTAGCAATCTAACAATCTAATTTCCAAAGAGAAAAGCTTTAAAAGCTTATGGAGAATGTTTCTTCTGTGACACACATCGAGTTGCCCAGAGCTGGAAGTGGCTCAATGGCGATTGGTTAGATTTAGCTTCTGCAGCATCTGTACAACTTCTTCACATGCTAAGCCTGGTGGTCAGCAGAGTACTGTTAGCCTTGTAACGGTGAGGGGGAGGGGGCTTGAAGAAACCACCAAACTTCATCCTCTCCAGTTTCGTAAGATACTCCAGTTGATTTGAGGTGGGGACATAGCATATAACACAAAGTGTTATGAGTTATATAGTTGACTCAACGGTACGTAACAACAACAACAACAACAACAACAACAACTGTGTATATAAAGAATTCTTACTACTCAGTGAAAAAAAGAGCAAAGGAAATGAAAACACAGACACCGCCCCCGCCCCAATGCTGCATGAAGGAAGATATACAAGTGATAAAGCGAGGTTGAGGGTGGGGGAAGCCCAATCTTGTTCCTAAATAAATGAGTGAAAATTGAAACGAGAATTCTTTTTAAATCACCTATCAAAGTTGGAGAATGTAAAAAAAGAGATGGGAAGAGAATCAGCCTTCCTAGCTGGAAGAAAAGTGTTTCTTGGCTCTGCACACAGTGTTACTGACCCTGTTCTTCTGAAGGGCAACTGTTCAATCTGCATTGAAATCTTGAAAAAAAAAACACAAACCCTTAAACCATTTGACCCAATGATTTCCCTTTAGAAGTATGGCCTAGAGAAATGGAGACACACACAAAGTTTGCAAGGAAGTTCATCACATGCTCTATTTCGTAAAAGAATGGGGGAAAGGAGAAGCCTCTCTTCTTCCAGTGCTGAGGGACTGAGTAAAAATAAAAATGGTGTCACTGAATTGTACTTGTGAAAAAACAAAGAAGTGGCACAACCTGTGTTCCATGTGCTCATCTGCACAGTGAAGGCACTGGGAGCGTGTGAATGTGCTCATTACCGAGGCAAGTCCTTTGGAGTTGTGCAAGGCACTGGCCCTGGCTTACTCGGTAGCTAATCTTTAACTTTTCCTATAAAATGGGACAATGACATCTTCCATCAGCTCCAAGCTCATCCAAGGACCCACAACGAGGTGGAAAGTGGAAAGGCCTTGGGGTCTGAAGTCATGCGCACAGCCCATAGTTGGGCTGTGCTTATGCTCCAACCCATTTCTTTCTCCCTAGGACTTTCTTACCTGAGAAGGAGGAGAGCCTGATACTTCTCAGATGCTCCCAGTGGTGCCTGCCGTTAGTTCTGCCATCCTTGATTTGAGCTTTTTATACTGAACTTTCCTTGACTGGGTCCTGGACTACGGTGAGATGCAGAAGGTGTGAGGATGAGTTCTGCTTCTACTCAGGACCACCTGTGCCAGGTAACCACCTTTACTGCAAATGGGAAGTCAATAGAGACCAAACTGTGTAACCAATGGGTTTCTTATCTGGGCAGAGAGCTGAGAGCAGGGGTTCTGGGTTAATGTGGAGACAGCACGTGGCTCAGGGCTACTGATCCAGCTCTGCTTATCCTCGTCACCACTGTGCTCTGAGGACTCCCCTCTGCCTTTGGGAAACCATTACTGAGTCCAAACAGTTACTCCGAATGGGGTTGTTTGGTCAGCTAGTAGCAACGATGCTAACTTAAATACCCCAGCATCCACCAACAGAGATGCATAACGCACAGAGTGACCAAGGATCCTCCAGGAGGAGGGCTTGGGGGGTCGTGAGTGTGCAGGGCCACTTTGAGGCTCAAGGTATCGCTTGCCACTCGGGAATGCACTTGAGAGTGAAATCAATTTGGTCTGGGGAAGGGGATTTCATTTCTCTTGAGTACTACTGTAATGTCAAGCAATTTGGAGGGCTGTAATAGAATGAGGGTTAGTTTGAATGGGATTTTTATTTGCATGCCCATCACTTGATGATAAAAATTTGCTTAAGATTCACTCTTGAGATACTCTTGGAGCATTGAAGTGCTGTTTTTTTTTTAAAAAATTAATTTCAATGAAAATTTATAGAGACTTTGGATTTCCATTCCTTCATTGTTGCACTTTTCTCTCCTCCCAACCCTCCCTCCAAGTACACTCCCTTCTTGGAAAAGTAAAAGAAAAATTCTTTCATTGTTATACAATCCCTCCCCACCAGGTCCACTCCACTATGCAGCCTTCGCTCTACACTCCTGTCATGACAGAAATACCTATTCACATAGCCCTTTTAAACAGTTTTCTCCCGCATCTGTTTCAATGCAGTATACATTATTTAACCCATCTTTCTTAGTCTCCCCCCAACCCCAATGTCAGTCCTGTTTTACAACAGTGGCACCATGCATTATTTGTCCTTTTGTGACTGAGATACTTCACTCAGCATAATGTCCTCCAGAGTCACCCATTTTGAAAAATATTGCATGAGTTCCTTGTTTTTCAATGAGAAGAGCTGTTTTTATTAACACAATCTCCTGGGTATAGGATACTGGTTTTCTCTCATGAATAAGTGCTGTGGACAGTCATGTCCCTGTGGACTGTGAGGGGGTGGGGTGTTGACCAGGTGACACTATAGGGAGAGAGATGCTAACATGACGGTCTAGAAGGCATTTGTGCTTTATCTCAGCAGAAATTTGGAATTATCTTAAATAAAATGACCCCTGCAATTAGAATGAGTACAGCTTCCCCATAAGTCTACTTACATGAATAACTATATCTACAAAGCGAAAATGCTGTTAACTTTCTCTTTAAATCTTCTAAAGTGCATGGATCAAGACAGTCTTATTATTCAAACACGGTGACACTTAGAATCACATGATTTTGTCTCCATACACTACAGGCATATACCCTTGTTTTCATTATTGCTGATATTTTTTATAGTTTCTGGCATTAGAAAATGTTCTGGTGTTTTAGCTACAGTATTTGTGAGCCTGCATCGATAACTTCTTGGAGGAGGAAGCGGTACGTAAAAGGAAAGAAAAGAAAACTCAAACCATCTTGTAACGCAGAACACTGTAATTCAGTATAAAGCAATTTTACAAGAGAACATTGATGGCAGGTGCTGGTGAGCTGGTGACAGCTGATGGAGAAATTAGGAACTACAGATCTGAACCCTGGCTTGGCCCGTGCCATCCTCCTGCTTCCTCACGTTCATGCCCACTGTTGCACTCACTGCATTTGTCCACCTCACAGAGGGTCTCTCTTTCTAGACTCTCTGTATTTCCCAGCACGATGGCTTTTTTAAAAAAATTATTATTAAATTTCATTAGTTTTAATGAACATTTACAGAGAGTTTGGGTTTTCATTCATTCATTGTTGCACTGCTTTCTCTACCCTCCTCCCCAGTTCGTTCTCCCCCACCCCGAATGTCTGTTTTAATTGTCCCATTGCCACAGTGCTTGTCAAAGCCAGTTCTGATTAATCTCCTTTGTCAGTGTGTCCCTTGCCATTCCCTATCACTCCTCCCTGAGAGAGACTTCACCCTGAGTCATAAGGAAAAGGGGATGGCGTATTCTCTTAGCTACTCCCTGCTGAAAAGGGACGCTGTGGGTTTCAGGGTGAAGATCTTCTCTCACTACTCTAAAGGGCCCCTTTGACAATAGGAAACACATAGGCTATTATGGAGATTGATTTTGGA
Source organism: Elephantulus edwardii (assembly GCF_000299155.1). NCBI lineage: Eukaryota > Metazoa > Chordata > Mammalia > Macroscelidea > Macroscelididae > Elephantulus > Elephantulus edwardii. Next base: position 13,971,195 of record NW_006399774.1, read on the forward strand.
ATTTAGATGCATTGTTATCAGTTGTGCTTAGCCGTACATGTTCATATCCTTGAAGATGTATCACGGAAGTGTTGCAACCTAGAAGACACAAATTTAACTAACAAGTTGAAAGTAAGGGCTGGCCCCTCTTGACAAGAGTAGAGGGTGACTCTTGCTGACTGCCTCCTTTCTCCTTCCACTACATGGGCAGTGGGTGATGTGTGTTTGTCTCAAGGCCAGTAGAGTAGAACAGGGAAAATAATAGTTTTGAAATGACTAGAAAGTGTGGGAAAATTTCTGAAAATTTTTGCTTTTTAGCCTCAAATATTGGTGTTTCTATTGGTTTCCCTTCCCGAGTGTTTTTCTGGATCTCTGGTGTGCAGGACGGGGAGCTGTAAACACATCTCATTTGTGGTACGTTTTGCCCCACGGAGTGCTGGTTGCAGAGCTACCTTTTCTGGGTAAATGCTCAGTCTTGCTCCAGGTTACCAAGACCATATGTAATAAATGTTGTTTTCCCCCTCCAGTCACATTTTTTTTATCAATTTTAATGAAAATTTACAGAGACTTAGGGTTTCCAGTCATTCATTGTTGCACTTTTCACCGTGCCCACCCCCTCCCCCCAATTCATTCTTCTTGAAAAGAAAAAAGAAAAACTCTTTTATTGTTATGCAATCCCTCCCCCCAAGTCCACTCCAATATGCAGCCATCACTCTGGACTTCCTTAATGACAAGAATACCCATTTATATGTCCCTTTTAAACAGTTCTCTCCCTCATCTGTTTCAATGCAGTATACATCATTCCTCCCCTCCTTCTCTGTCTTCCCTCAACCCTGATGTCAGTCCCATTTTTATCACTGACCCTATGCAATATTTGTCTTTTGTGACTGGGATATTTCACTCTTGGCAAAACCTGAAATTGTGTCATTATTAGAGAATAACATAGTCTAGTGATGTTTTTACAACCTAAGGTTATGAACCCTAGCTGAAATCCTCTTTCGCTCCAATTTGCCCATTTTCATGATCTGTGTGTCTTCTCACTTGGTTACAGAAAGCCATCTGAAGAGCCTCACCTACGTGTCCTCATGGAGGGGTCAAACGGCACATCGCTTGGCGCGGAGGAGTTCACGAACACCTTCAGGGGCTGGAACGCCTCCACGCCGAGGGAAATTCCCATCGTGCACTGGGTCATCATGAGCATCTCCCCGCTGGGCTTTGTGGAAAACAGCTTTCTCCTCTGGTTCCTGTGCTTCCGGATGAGAAGAAACCCCTTTACGGTCTACATCACCCACTTGTCTATTGCAGACATATCGTTGCTCTTCTGTATTTTCATTCTGTCTATCGACTATGCCCTTGACTACGAGCTCTCCTCTGGCTATTACTACACAATCATCTCTTTGTCGGTGACTTTTCTGTTTGGCTACAACACAGGCCTTTACCTCCTGACAGCTATCAGTGTGGAGAGGTGTCTGTCAGTCCTGTATCCCCTTTGGTATCGATGCCAGCGCCCCAAACACCAGTCAGCATTCGTCTGTGCCCTCCTGTGGGCTCTTTCTTGCCTAGTAACCCTCATGGAGTATGCCATGTGTATCGACAGTAGAGGACAGGGCCAGTCTCGGGGCGACTGTCGTGCGGTCATTATCTTCATTGCTGTTCTGAGCTTCCTGGTCTTCACCCCACTCATGGTGGTGTCCAGCACCATCCTGGTGGTTAAGATCAGAAAGAACACGTGGACTTCCCACTCTTCCAAGCTTTACCTGGTCATCATGGTCTCCATCATCATCTTCCTCATTTTCGCCATGCCCATGAGGCTGCTTTACCTGCTCTACTATGAGTACTGGCCGACGTCTGGGAACCTCCACCACATTTCTCTGCTCTTCTCCACCATCAACAGCAGCACTAACCCTTTAATTTACTTCTTTGTGGGTAGCAGTAAGAAGAAGCGGTTCAAGGAGTCCTTAAAGGTGGTTCTCACCCGGGCTTTCAAAGATGAGGTGCAGGCCCGGCGCCAGGAAGACCGTGGTAATGCCATTACCATGGAGACTGCCGTCTGAGAGCTGCACGGGAAAAGGAAGAACACACAGCAACATGCAGGTGATTTGTAACTTGTGATCAGTATTTCCTAACTTGTAAAATGAGTTCCTGGAAAACGCAAATGGCTAATGCACTTGATTACTAACTGGAAAGTTGGAAGTTCAAGACCATCTAGAAGGAAATGGGAGGAAAAGCCCAGAGAACTATTTCCAAACCGCGGCTGTTGAGAATCCTGCTGACGGTTGGTTCCACACTCACACACAAGGTTCTGTGTGACTCAAACTCATGGTAACTGGCTTACTGGCTTAAGTCTGAGTCACAAGGACACCTGTTGCATGACAACAGAGGCTAACTAATGAAGAAACTGCATTCTCCACTGTTGTTGTTGTTGTTATGTGCCATTGAGTGGCTTGCGACTCATAGCGACCCTCTGTACAACAGCCCTAAACTCTGCTCTGTCCTGTGCCAATCACACTGTCTCCGACACACCCATCCCAATTACCCCAGTCACTGAATCAATCCACCTCATAGAGGGTCTTCCCCTCCTGCGCTGTTCCTCCACCCTCCCAAGCATGATGTCTTTCTCCAAGGACTGGTCCCTCCTTACAACATGTCCAAAGTATGTCAGAAGAAGCCCCAGAATCCTTGCCTCCAAGGAGAAGCCCGGTTTAACCCTTTCAAGGATGAACCTGTTTGTTTTCTTAGCAGTCCATGGTACACTCAATACTCTTTTCCAGAACCACAGCTCAAAGACATCAATTCTACTTCTATCCTCTTTAGTCATTGTCCAACTCTCTGATGCATAACAAGTGATTGCAAATACCATGGCCTGTATCAGGCACACCTTAGTCTCCAAAGTTACACCATTGCTCTTCAGTACCTGGAGAGGTCCCTAACAGCAGACTTTCCCATTGCAATACGTCTTATTTTCCTGGCTGCTGGTGCCAAGAGTGTTGACTGTGGAGCCAAGCAAACTGAAGTTGTGAACAATCTCAATCTCTTCACCATCCATCCTGATGCTGCCAATTGGTCCAGTGGTGAGAATCTTTATCTTCTTGAAATTGAGCCTCAATCCATATTGAAGGCTGCAGTCCTTGACCCTCAACAGCAAGCGCTTCAGGTCCTCCTCAGTTTCGTCAGGGTTCTAGCCTTTCTGTACCAACCAAGAATCTCAATTCCTCCTCAGCTAAATTGGAAAAATCTACCATGGATAGTGGTAATTACTTTAGCAGTAAGATGTGAAGATGCGAGAAAGACAAAGATAGTTTTGATTCTTTTGGAAATGTGAGGAAGTCAAGCAATGGAGTAGAAGTTCAAGGATATTGGAATCAAACGACTCTGTCATTTATCTCCTGTGTAACCCCAGAAAAGTGATTTTACCTCTGGAGATTTCCATCTTCTCGTCTGTAAATTGGCCACAATCATAGCTCTTCTCTCTCAGTGTTCTCTGACAGTGACATGAGTAAGGTACGCATCAGGAATGTCCTTAGTGTTCAATAAATGTTAGTCTTGCCCCACCATGTAAGGGGAACAGAAATACACACTTGTGTGTGAAAGCAAAAGGGCACACACCCCAACACACACACACACACACACACACACACACACACACACCCTCTATCACGCACATAGTATGTGTTCCTTGATGCTACACATGAATGTACAAAGTCTCGTTTTCTTGCCTATAGTATGAAAGCTGGCCATTGGCTTTAGCACCTGTTGGAAACATATGCAGATGCTGAAGGACATTAGGCTTGGAAAAGTAGAAGGTCAGTGAAAAGGCAGAAGACCCGCACACGATGGACCGGCAGAGTGAGCACAGCGGAGATTGTGAGGGGAGGACAGGATGGGGCGAGGTTTTGTTCTCATGTACATAGAGTCACTATGAGCTGATGTTGCTTAGATGACACTTAACAACAACTTCCCACCCAACCAGTCTGTGTTGGAGCATAAGTGTGGGTGTCTGTGGAAGCTGCTTGGCCACCAAGGAGGTGTGCCTCACAGCTCTTCACTTGGTGGGAATGGCAGCCGTGGGAAGCCTGCCTTCATGCTGTCTGGGGGCCATGCACGCTCCTAAGTGGAACTGAATTGACATGCTCACCCCACGACGAGGTTGGTTACTTCCAGGAACAGCTTACCTCCTCTGGCCACATGCTGGCCTCTGTCTGTGCTTCCTCTCCTGGCGAAGAATTTCTTTGTGTCGCTTCTAGAAGGAGAGTCGTGGTGGAGGGTGATGACAGGGCCACATTAAGATGGGCCACGTCTTGAGGCTGACCCTTGTCCACTGATCTTGTACTGGCACGCACGCTGAAGTGGGCCTGCCTTTCCAACACCTGTCCTAGGTTTGCAGTCTGCAATCTCTCTTGTCCTGTCAACCATGCTGCTGGGTTTCCTTTCCGCCTGTCCTTCCCAGCAGTCTCACCATAATGACAATGTCACACGTGGCTCTACGGTCAGTGACACGTTGATGTCCTCACACAAGCCCATCTGGTGTTTCTCTGAACTCTTTGTCTCTCAAAGGGTCAGAGGAAGAGTGATGAAACGCCTGCTTCTTCGACTCTCTTCCTTCCTTGAGGGATACAGGTGACTGCATCTGTGGGCCCCTTAACTGAGGTGAGGATGAGGCACAAGTGAGCGCCTCCCTCTGGGCCAGGCCCCACTGCCAGCCACGCTGGGAGTCAAGAGACTTTCAGATCTTGACATCATCTAATTCAGAAGCAAGGCAGCCTGCCTCCTCAATCTGGATGGGGTGAAGCACAATGGCGTTTAGAATGGCTTGTTTCTGACGGCGAACAGAACGTCTCCACGGGTCAAGACAGTGATCAGTGACAGGTTCACATCAGCTTTTTCCTGTTTACAAGCCTCACAAAGAGCCTGATGTTACCTTGAAAAAGGATCAAGATCAAGTGAGTCATTTTTGATCTTGAAGAAAGACCTACAGACTATTACAATCAAGAAATTTCTACCCATGGAAAACGTGATGAACTCGTGGGAAGCAGAAAGGTGGAGACATGGAATGTGATTAGGAGCAGACGCTTTCTTCTAGCCATTAAGGGCTAATGCCCGCTGAGAGGCTGGCTTCTGAGTTAGGCAATGCAGCTAACACAAACCCTCATCTCACTTCCCTGGAATCGCATCGCCAAGAATGAGTGATAAGCTTGCAAGCAAGAAGGTGTAAGTGGCTTTGCAAAGAAGGCTGGGTAGTTTGTTCCTCTTGGGCATTTGGACACTTTGTCTGAGTTACTAGTTGCCATTTCTGATCACTCCCTGGGAATGGGAAGAAGATAGTCCTGATAGGGCATCTGTTCTCAATGAAGGAGAAGAAGAGTTTGTCCAGTTCATGTGAGGGTGGCCCCTCTTCTCTGTCACACACGTAACCATAACAGCAAGCTGTGAACAAATTCACGGGGGTAGTGTGTGCTCAGCAGAGATGCTGCCACCGAAGAGGAAGTGCTGAACTTAACATGTGGGGTTAAAAAGCAGCATCTCAGGGAGGTGGTCATGTGGCTGCCTGACAGCATGTAGGATTTCCAGAGACCCAGATGGGAGGGGCAGAGCCCTGATGGCAAACTGGGCACTTGCTGGGGCTGCCAATCAAGAGGTCAGCAGTTTGAACCCACCAGCTGCTCCCATTTGAGTTGAAAGGAAGGCGGTAGGTTGGTTTGGGGGTCGTTGGGTTTTTTTTTTAAGGAAGAAGGGAGGGGGTTCCAGGCAGAGGGAGAATCTGAGAAGAGGCGAAGGTACCAGGAGGAGAGGGAGCCGAATCACTGTGACCGGTGGCATGACCAGGGTGGGTGCCATCCACCGTGACAACGCCCCTCCCATCCCAGACCGCACAGAAACCGCAGCGTGTTTATTATCAACGTTAATAATAGAAAAATGATAGTATAAGAATGACTACGATATAGTTGTAACTTACTTAAACATTATTTTCCTAGCATATATGAATATCTTAGATCACCTGATATATCTTAGGCTATATGAATACTGATAACAAAATTCTTTTGTAAGACCTTTCCACAATGAATTATATTTGAGTTACATAATTAAGGATTGAGTGAAGGCCTATTTTTTTTTAAATCTTTCTCCTTTTCTTCTTTAATTACTACTTCCCTCTCCAAAAAATTACTGAAACAGGTTCACAAATATGACTTACCAAAATTGTTACAGTTAAAACATCAGAATTCTGACCAAAACAGTAACTATTAAGTCACCAGCGGCAGCAATAAAACAGGACAAAGCATGCTTGCAATGTGTGCAGATGAAACCACGCGGCCTGAAGTGTCACTGATATCAGATAATAACAACATCTTTTACCAGCACGTGTTAGGCAGTGGCAAAAGCAGATGACTAGAGAATTTTAGCCTTGGAGGTTTATTAAAATGTATCAGATGGCCTTATAAAAAATGTTTTTGCTATTAAACCAGTTATTGGGATATTTTTATAAAAAAAGAATAAACTTCTGCTGAAACACTAAAATTTTATGGACAGTCATTTTGGGGTCACCTTCTCCCATAGCGATACCTGGTTTGTGTCAAGTCCCCACCCCAATGTCTGCTGAGTGACTTTTTTGGAGCCCAGGTGGTTTTGTTGAACACACCCCCTCTCATCCGCTTGTGTCTGTCTTCCTCTCTGTCCTACATGCTGCAAGTTGGAACAGACCCACGGACCTCCTTTCTACACCCAGGGACCTGTCTTTCCTCATTGCCCAGAGATGGCTGTTCTGACCTCGAATCCTCTCCGTGATCTCCATCTCTGCTTTCATCAAATAACCTCCAACTTCTCTCCCTTGGAACGTGGCCCACAGTGCGGCTCTCTGGGTTGGTTTTTGACACTCCAAAACAGACCCTTTCTGGAAGTGAGCTCTGTGGCCCACTGTCTTGACTGTGGCCTTTTGTCCTCCACATGCCCACTGTAGCCGGGGCCTCCGCACCAAGACGCCTGTTGCCTCTGGCTGGTCATCAAGTTCACCCATCTTTCTCCCTTCCTGACAAACATCCGTGTCTTTACTCCAAGTTGTCCACCAGTTATTCCTTGAGTCTCTCATCTCCTCGCTCTTCTGTCCCACCCTCTGCCTCCACTTGTCTCTGCTCTAAATCAAGATTAAGAGTGGTTTCCAAAGTCTCAGATTAAGACTCCTACAAAGTCATGGTTCTCGACGTGGCTGGTCCCACCTCACACCCTCACACCTCTTCCTCATTCCCCTGGAACAAAACCCCACCACTATTGAGTCAGTTCTGACTCATGAAGATCCTGGAGGGCGCAGTAGAACTGACCACTGGGTTTCCAAGGCTTTTCAGGCTACCACATCTTTCTCTGGTGGAGCGCCAGGTAGATTTGAACTATCAAACTTTTGTTTAGCAGCCCAGTGTTTAATCTGCAGCACCAAGATGGGCCTAGTCTCCCTTGGTAGCTCTTCCTAATTCCTTCTCTCTTCTCAGACTCCCTTCTGATCAGGCCTCACTGTCACTTCCTGGAGCCTGAGTTCCTCCGCAGCCTCTCACACCTAGTTTCCAAGCCTTCAGTCTCTTTGCCTTCCTCAGTCTCTATTTCACTTGGAGAATTAGAACAATCAGGGGGCCTCCCCAGGCTCCTGCCAGCACATCTGTTTATCTAACATCTGTTTTCCTTCCAGAGGAGCTGTTCACTCCTGGCTAAGGGGAACACCACACTGGAGCTCCAACTCCTTCTCTCCATTACCCCTCCAAGGACATTTCTTTGGCAGTTCCACTCTCCTTTCCTTTCTCATCAATTTCAGCCCGGGCCAAGGGAGGAGAATTTTTTAGGAAGCAGGAGAGGGGTGGATTAGTGAACAGTATTATTGGTCTGGAAGAACCACCAGGGGGTTCTCTTTAGGTAACAATTTGTGTCCTGAGTTGAATAGCTGGTTAGCCTCCAGTTACGGGCCATTTCAGTACACAATGTCCAAGTGGGCAAATACCTTCATGAAGTGTGAGGAGTACTTTTAGTTGAAGGCTTCTGAGGTGCCTCCAATTCTTCCTTCTTCCAAGAAAGATTTGTTTGTTCTTTTAGCAACCCGAGATCTGTATGTCGTTGTTTTTGTGTGCCATCGAGTTGGAACTGACCCACAGCTGACCGTCCTGCAGATTTTCAGAGGCAGTTAATCTCATGGAAGGAGATTGCCCATCCTTCTCCCATGGAGGAGCTGGTGGCCTCGAACCCATGCCCTGGGGATTGCAGCACAGCTTCTTATCACTAGGCTACCAGAGGCTCTGTGTAGTTAATATTTTTCACCAACATCACAACTCAAAGTCACCATTCACTGTGAACCTTCCACATACACGAGGAAATTCAAAACACAATTGGGTCAAATAGTCACCACACTTCGACCACAAGAAAAGTAATTGCTGTCTCTCTCAGGGAGGAGTGATACGGAATGGCAAAGGACACAGTGACAAAGGAGATTAATCAAAACTGGCTTTGACAAGCACTGTGGCAATTGAACAATTAAAACAGACATTCAAGGGTGGAAAAAAAGAACGAACTGGGGAGGAGAGTAGAGAAAACACTGCAACAATGAATGAATGAAAACCCAAAATCTCTGTAAATGTTCATTAAAACTAATAAAATTTAATAATAATAAAAAAGAAAAGTAATTGCTGTAGGCTAGACTTATTTTCCGCTTAAAAAGCAAAGTGAACAAAAAAAAGATCATTGCCTTCTAGCTGGAGGCAGCCTGTCACTGCCTCTGCACTGAATTTCGGAGACTCGAAATCACATGAGAGCAGTTTGCTCATTTCTCTGCCATGTAAGAGGCCTCTCTGTTAGGTCAGGCAACACAACTCCCTACAGAATATGTCACCAGGGCTCTAGCCCCTTTCGAATGCTGCTGGTCATTCCTGGGAGGGACTCCTTACAAAGTCGTGTGTAAGTTTCTCCTCTGTTTTCTCTTGTGGAGAGAAAGGTCATTCAAGAACATTTGAGAAGAACATTCACGAAGGAGACATCCATATGCAAAATCTCTGGGACCAGGAAGTGATGAGAGGGGCAGGGTGAGGGAACGAGAGGTGGGAGCCCTTGTGGGTCACCTCACAGCTCTTACAGGGAACATCTTACCTTTTTAATTAATATTTAGTTCCTTAACATTACAAGGTTGTGCAGGGAGCCAAGATTGCAAAAATCTTCAGAACAGGAAAACATTAGCTGGCAAACACATTATTTGTTAAATTAGCCCCGGCAAAGCCTTGTTCCATGTTTCCCACAAGGCCGTCTTTCCAGCTTCCTCCACATTTTTGTGTGTCAGTCTTGCCACGTTTGAGTTGGTGCAAACACTGTATGAACTGACTGCAAAGCTAAATTGCTGATCTTGCAAAGCCTTCGGGATTCCCTGAAGTTAGTAAGCGACAAAGTGGGGGCCTGTGATCGTCATTTCCAACTACTGACAAAAGAGCACTTGGCAAAGTTAAAAAAATCAGCAAAGGAGCCAGAGAAGTCAGCAACGATGAGGACAGGATGAGGGCTTCCAACAAGAAAGTGCCAACCGCGGATGTCTAAGGAGGCCCCTTGGAAAAATGATGAGCTCCTCAAGTTATGATTTCCCCTGTCCCCACCTCTCCAGATTACCTACTTTCGAAGATTCAGCGAAAGTAGCCATGGAGGGAGGGTGTAATGTCATAGTATTGTAAAATTATGACAGAAAAGTTATGCTAATGTATACACTATATTTTTGTAGTTTCAAGGAATAACGTTACCATTTCTCAAGACTCTGTGAAGTTGGTCGAGTTTAGGGGTGTTTGTCATTTGGGTCCCCTGGTTGTTGCAGTTATATGTTGCCTGAGAACATGGACAGGCTTTTGAAGCCTAGTCTAAGCGGGTCTTTCAAGATGAGGTGCTCACACAGTCGGTCAGTGGTTGGTGATGACCTTGGACGGGGGCTCAGCAGAAGACACCAGCCAGAGTCCCATGGCGGTCCTCACAGCGTGACAGCTGTGTTCTGGGAGGTGAGAATGGGCTTTCTCAAGAGGCAAAAAGGCAACAACTGGTTTCCTATTTGTTTAAAGAATTAGCTCATGGTTGATATCACAATGCATTTTGATGAAAGCAAATTTTAAATAGAGACTTCAGAAAAAACAATTTAAAATAAAAATTTGGTTCTCATTTTAACAGAGTCCTTCCCAATGAATTTTGACTGTAACCAGCCAGTGAGGGTTTTCCCTTCTCCCCAATTCTTACACTAGTTGTTATATTTTTTAATGAAAGTTTATAGAAACTTTGGATTTCCATTCATTCATTGTTGCACATTATCCTCCCTGCCCACCCCTCTCCCAGTTGTTTTTTCTTTGAAAAGTAAAGCCAAAAAACCCTTTCATTATTATAGTCTCCTTCCCCCCCAGTCCACTTCCCTATGAATCTCTCATTTTGGACTCTTGTCATGAAAATAATACTTAATTATATATTTCTTTCAAACAGTTCTCTCTCTCATCTGTTTCAGTATAGTGTACATTATTTATCTCTCCTTTTCTTAGATTCCACCCAACCCCGATGTCAGTCCTGTTTTATAACAGTGGCACTATGCAGCATTTGTCCCTTTGTGACTGAGATATTTCACTCAGCATAATGTCCTCCAGGGTCACCCAATTTGTATAATATTTCATGAGGTCCTTGTTTTACAATGCAGTGTGGTATTCCATTGTGTAAATATACCATAGCTTCTCTATCCATTCGTTTGTTGATGGGCACTTGAGTTGTTTCCAATTCCTTGCTATTGTGAACAAAGCTGCAATAAACATGGGTGTGCATATATCTGCTTGGTGGCAGTTCTGGTCTCTTTAGGGTATATTTCCAGTAGTGGAATTGCTGGGTCAAATGGTATCTCTGTTTGCAACTTTTTGAGAAAGCTCCATACCGCCTTCCACAGTGGTTGCACCATTTTATACTCGCACCAACACTGAAGAAGGGTTCCAGTTTCCCCACAACCTCACCAGCATTTGTTGTTTGCTGTTCTGTCAAATTTTGCTCTTCTGACTGGGGTGAGATAATATCTCATAGTTGTTTTGATTTGCCTCTCTCTTAGAGCTAAGGATTTGAACATTTCTTCATGTGTGTGTTTACCATCTGAATGTCTTCTTTAGTGAAGTATCAGTTCATATCCTGTGCTCATTTTTAAATTGGGTTGTTTATCTTGTTGCAGTGCTCAAGCATTTTATAAATTCTAGATATAAGTCTCTTATCAGACATGTCATTACCAAATATTTTTCCCCAGTCTGTGGCTTCCCTCTTTACCCTGTTGGAGAAAGTTTTGGATGTGCACACTCGTAGTTATTTTCAAATAAGCACATTTCTCTGTGTTCCAAGTGAGGCTTAGGGCGTGTTGCCAGGAAGGATCAGTCCTTGGAGAAGGATATCATGCTTGGAGGGAAGAGAGGATCAGCGCAGGAGAGACCTCAGATGAGACGAATTCACGCAGGGACTGTGGCAGTGGGAGTGGGTGTGTCAGAGATGGGGAGATTAGCTCAGGGTAGGGCAGGGTTCAGAGTTACTGTTTCAGGATAGCTGTGAGGCGTAGTTGACTGGATGGCACATAACAGCAACATATCTCTGTTAATACAAAGAGTTGAGCCTCCCCTCCATATTTCAAGGAGGGAGATCTGTTCCTTTAGGAGTGTAACTTTCTAAGAAATCCATCTTTACTATTTTACCCTAAAAACAAAAAAGAAAGTACAAGGAGTTGAATTGTCAAAGCAATTGGATGTGAGTTACAGCCCTTCTCCAACACCATAGGGGTGTTGATAGATTCAAATGACACAGGAAAATGCTAGGCACAAAGGAAAACTCCTTTGCTGAAGAAGCAACCTTCAAATGTTCCTTTTTCCTGCCTGATACGATGCCTGGACTTCACACTGACTGTGGTATTGTGAGCAGTTGTGTACCCTCACTTCTCCAAGGAAGCCACTTAGGTTTGGGGGCACCTCGGTTTGTTCTCTGTTGATATATACTGTGTGACTATTCCACATTCTACACTCTTCCATGCTCATAAATCTCTGAATTGTAAATTTATTCACAATAGGCCATCTTGTTAGATCAAGTATCTCTACCCTGATACCAGCAGGACTAGTTCCTTGAACGTAATGTTTCACCACACTCTCTGATTGAGGTCATTGATGTCTTTAGGGGGAGGACTAGTGGAGGTCATAAGTTCCTTAAGGTTCTCCCTTCAGAGAAGAAGTTGCAGACTTTCTATCACTTCCTTTCTAACACTATCACTTCCCTTTCTAGCCACCACCTTGCTTGGCTGTGAGCACCTGAGGCAGAGATCTTGGCTTACATGGGAGAGCAGTGGGGACATTACCAGGGTTGGAGTGACAATGCTGAGACTAAGCCCCGACTCGGTTACTGTCTGAGTAACAGTTGATGAACTCTTACTGCTGTCAAGTTGGAATCAATTCATAGCTGACCTTCTAGTGGGTTTTTTTGAGATTGTAGGTCACACAGGAGGAGATTGCCCATCCTTCAACTATGAAGTAGCAGGTGGATTCGAACCTCCAGAGTTATGGCCTTTGAATTAAAAATGTAACTTCTTTGGGGCAATGGCAGCAGAGCTCACTCTCTGATCCTTACTCTTTATACAATTGGTGACTTAGTTTGGGTTTTCTCAGAAGACCTGAATCAAGGATTGAAGGGTGGAGGGAAAGCACAGGACGGGAAGACCCTGGATGAGATGGATTGATGCAGTAATTGCGACAATGGGGGTTAGTGTGTTGGAATTAGTGAGACTGGCTCAGGACAGGGCAGGCTTCAGACCTATTGTACATGAAGTCACTATGGGTCATAAGCAACTCGATAGCACACAACACCACCACCACCATTTATCCAGAAAGTCATCCTTCTGGAAGAATTGTGTGAGGAGTGGGGAGGCTGGATGGAAAAGAGAGGAAGAAAAAGAGGGAGCTAATGAGAATGAAACCTGTATTTATGTCTATTATGGATAGAATTGTGGACCTCAAAATGTGTTACAAGCTCTGATTCCTGTACCTGTGGTACATGTAACAACTACAGCAGTGATTCCTGTGGCTGGCGACCCTGGTGGCTTAGTCCACAGGGAGTTGGCTGATAACTAAAAGGTAAAGCCTCTCTGGTGATTCATATCCACAAGCGTCTCTGAAGAAGAAAAATGAGCAATTTCCTCCCATGGGATCTTATAGCCTCAGAAAACCCAGAGGGCCAGCGGGAGTGAGTTCTGTGCAGCAAAGCTTTAACATCCTTGCCTCCAAGGAGCACTCTGGCTGCACTTTCTCCAAGACACAGCTCCTTGTTCTTTGGCAGTCCATGGGACATTCAGTACTCTTCTCCAACACCACAGTTCAAAGGCATCAGTTCTTCCATCATCCTTATACATTGTCCAGCTCTCAGATGCATAGCAAGTGACTGAAAAGACCATGGCTTCAAACAGGCACATCTTAGTCCTCAAACTGACATCATTCTCAGTAAAAAACATCTCCTGAGCTCCTGACTGCTAGTACCAAATGTATTGATTGTGGATCCAAGTAAGATGAAGTTGTTGAAAGTTTCAGTCTTTTCTCCATCCATCATATGGTGTTTGCAATCACTTGTTATGCATCAGAGAGTTGGACAATGACTAGGAAGGATAGAAGGAGAATTGATGCCTTTGAGCTGTGGTGCTGGAGAAGAGTATTGAATGTACCACTGACTGCCAAGAAAACAGATTCATCCTGGAGAGAG
>NW_006399774.1:13985007-13995715 GCF_000299155.1 Elephantulus edwardii
ATCTGACATACTTTGGACATGTTGTAAGGAGGGACAGGTCCTTGGAGAGGGACATCATGCTTGGTAGGGTGGAGGGATGGCATAGGAGGGGAAGACCCTCTATTAGATAGATTGATTCAGTGACTGGGGTAATTGGGATGGGTGTGTCGGAGGCAGTGCGATTGGCACAGAACAGAGCAGGGTTTAGGGCTATTGTACATAGGGTCACTATGAGTCGCAAGTGACTCGAGGGCACATAACAACAACAACAAACAACAACAACAACAACAACAACATCATGACGATGTCTATTGGTCTGCTGTCTAAGAGTTCTGTTTTCTTGACCTTGAGGTCCAGTGCATATGGAAGCCTGCACCGTTTAACTTTCTGCAGCAAGTGTGCCAAGTTTTCCTCACCTTCAATGAACCAGGTTGTGTCATCTACATAACAAAGGTTATTGAAGTGCCTTCTCTCAATCCTATGGTTGGAGGAAGACTCCTGTTGGTCAGAACCATCACTTACCCATGGTTAATAACTTCATTTAAAAATGGATTTTATTTGTTGTGTCTGGATGTCATTATCAGTGAAATGCACATTTTAGGTCAATCACCTTTTAGATTGGAAAAGAGCAGAGCAGGATGGAGAAGAGAGCAGAAATGGAGAAGAAGGATGTTGAGCCCATGAAGATCACCAAGGAACCGAAAGGTAGAAACTGCAGAGCAAGGACCGTCCAGAGCTGAGGGAGAGTGAAAATCCTCTCCTGGAACCTGTGACTGGCTCACACATGTCAGGGATGTGAGGATGGCACAGGACCGACAGGGCTCAGCTACGTTGTTTATAGCGTCATCATGAGTTCATCAGGGAGCTCTGGTGGCCTAGGGGCAAGAAGCTGCACTGCAGTCGCAAAGGCATGCAGTTCAAGATCACCAGCTGCTCTGTGGGAGAAGGATGGGAAGTCTCCCATGAGATAACTGTCTCCAGAAAAACCGCTGGAGGGTCAGCTATGGGTCAGTTCTGACTCCACAGTACACAACACACAACACATAGGAGTTCATAGGGTCACCATGAGCGCTCGACTTGAAGAGTACCTTACGACAACAACAACAACAATTCTTCTAAACTCTGAGAACATTTGTTTATCAAATTCTTGTAGGAGCAACACTAATTGAGGCTAAAATAGTGTCTAAAAGCTAAGAAAGCTTTTAAAAACATGGTTTTCACTATTTCTGTCACACAGTTCTGAAGGCTAAGAGTTCATACCAAGAGCACCCACTGAGTTGATTCATTCTGAGTCTCTGAGAGGGAAATTGTTGCAAACCTGTTTTCTACCTCCTGTGGCTTCCTGACTAGAAATGACAGTATCACAGGAGTCTGTATGTTGTCTTCCTGCCTTCTCTGTTCATGTAAGGAATCCACCTGAATGGGACTCTCTCTACTACACTTTGCTGCTGCTACTGTGGTGAGATGGTATCTCATTGTGGTTTGGATTTGCGTCTCTCTGGTTCTTGATTTTGAGAATTTTTCATGTGTCTGTTGGCCAGCAAAATGTTTTCATTTGTGAAAAGTCTTTCCATATATTTTGCTCATTTTGTAATCAGGTTATCAGTCTTTTCCTGAGGATTCTGTAAACATTCATTATGAGATCCTTGTCTGAGAGGTCATTGCCAAATGTTTTATCCCAGTCAGTAGGTTTTCTTTTCACTCTACTGTAAAAAGGTTTTATGCACACAGGGACTTAATCTGTAGAACATCCCATTTGTTGATATTGCCTTCTCTTGATTGTGCATTAACTCTACTATAATATGAGGTCACTGATAATTGATAAGCTCATACCTAACTGATAATGTCTTCAAAGACTCTATGAACAAGGTCACATTGACAGGTTCAAAGACTAGGATTTAATATATAGGCGTCTACTCTTCTAAGGAACTTTGGTGGAAAAGTGAGTTAAGCATTTAAGCAGCTCTATTGCAGCTCAACATCAAGACGACAAAGATTCTCATCACTGGGCCGACTGGCAGCACCATGATAGATGGAGAGGAGATTGAGATTGTTAACAACTTCAGCTTGCTCAGATCCACAATCAACACGTTTGGCTCCAGCAGTCAGGAAATAAAAAAATTAATTCCATTAGATAAATCTTCTACCAGGGGCTTCTTCAGAGTGCTGAAGAGCAACAGTGTCAGTCTAAAGACTAAGGTGAGTTTGACTTATGCTATAGTTTTGACAATTACTTGCTGTACATCAAAGAGCTGGGCAATGATTAAGGATGACAGAAGAAGAATTGATGCCTCTGAGTTGTGGTGCTGGAGAAGAATATGGAATATATCTTAGACTGCCAGGAGAACAAACAGATCTGTCCTGGAGAGGATGAAACCAGGTTGCTCCTTGAAGGCAAAGATTCTGAAACTCTGTCTCACTTACTTTGGGTTGTTGCCAGGAGGGACCAGTCCTTGGAGAAGGACATCATACTTGGTAGGGTGGAGGGTCAGTGCAGGGAAGTAAGATCCTGAATGAGACAGATTGACAGAGTGACTGAGGTAATAAGGGTAGGTGTGTTGAGACAATGTGATTAACTCAGGGTAGGGCAGGGTTCAGGGTTATTGTTCATAGATAGGGTTGCTATGAGTCATAGTTGACTTGACAGCACATAATAACAACAACAAAAAACTCTGTCCTATAACATTGCAATGTTGCTGTTCTTACATGTTATTCAAATCAGAACTAACTTAGCTGATTCTCCAGTGAGTTTTCAGAGGCTATAAATCACGTGGGAAAAGCTATTCCACTGCTCGGAATATACCCCAAGAAAATGAGAACTGAGGCTCAAATGGAAACTTACATACCAATGTTTATAGGAGTATTATTCATCATCACAACAACAGGGAAACAGCCCAGACATCCAAGCACAATTGAATGGATTGAGAAGTTGTGGTACATTCACACAGTGAAATACTATGCAGCACGCAGGAGCAATGACTTTGTAAATTGCTACCTAACTTGGGAGGGACTGGAGAGCATTATGCTAAGTGATCGAATTCAATCCCATACGAACAAATACTGTATAACACCATTATTGTAGAATGAGTATGAGGACCGAGGGTGGGGGGTGGGTGGAAGCAGAGGGGTGAGGATTTGTGTGTGGGGTGGGGTTTAATCATAGATTGCATAATCTGATGAGTGGGGAGGGTAAATGAAATACCTGTAGGCACATCCTGTGTGTACTCACAGGAAAGATCCAATAAGAAAAAAATGTATCCACACTTTGTAAATAAATCAGCATAATAATAAAAAATAAAAACGATGTGGGAGAAAAGTGCCCCACCTTTCTCCCAAGAAACAACAGGTGGGTTCAAACTACCTGGCTTTGAGGTGTCAGCACAACTCTTGTCCTTAGGCCATGAGAAGAATGAACTGGCATTAACTAGACACCAGTGGTTAGTTTTGGTTTCTAGCCTTCTAATGCTCCTTTCCAAGAGGAAACAGGAAGAGGAAATCTGTGGTATGCACCTTGGTATATTCCTCTTTCCATGAATGTTTGTAACCTATCTTTTTTTTTTTTTTGAGGGGGAGGGACAAAGTTTAATCTGCAACAGGATTGAATTCAATGGCATCACTCTGTGAGACTGTGTGTAAATCCACTCCAGAACTCCCTCCCCCTGGGTGAAGGTAAGGCTGTGGGGTGGCTACAATCAGCTTTTCCCAGGTAGAGGGTCGCGCTGTGCTGAGCACTCGCATACTTCCTGGCCTGCCTGTGCTCAGGCCCAGGATACCCCACGGCCAAGGAATGGATTTAGGCACACACACAGAGGAAGCTGTGAGCGCACACAGGATTTGCCTACAGGTGACTTCAGGGGGCTGAGGTAGTGACAACTACCCCGCCTCAGGGGATGGCTGGAAGGAGTGAGACGGGTTCTGTGAATGGAGCCCATGTCCACTGTTCAGCTTTCCTCAAAGAGCAAGTATTTGACTTTGAGGCATGAGATGAACTTCCCAACACACTAGACAGGGGCAGCCCAGGCCCAAGTGTTGACAATAAAGAATAAAAACGAGGAGTTGGGGAGGGGGTTGGGAAATCTTGAGGTAGCAGAATATGGTGGGTAGAGCGAGGGGGTGAAGGAGTTAGGAAAGATCCAATGGGGATCTGAAAATACGAGGTAATGATGGTCATGGATCAGTAGTGATTAGTTTTATAAAACATAATGTATGGGAATGATAATGTAAAAGAAACACAGTGTGAATGAAGGAATGCATGAAACACAATGTATATGACTTTTGTGTGTAAACCAATTTAAAATTGAAAAACATGGCTGAAAAGAAAAGATTATGGACAAAGCAACAACAACAACAAGAATAAAGACAGTCTTTTCCTACCTGGTTAGCTTCGGACAGCACTCTGTTTAGAGTGTGTGCCATGAAACGGGGCTGACTGAGTGTTATGAGAATCTCTATTTTCAAATAAAGATTGTTCACTCTGAAACAAGACCACAGTTATGCTATAAAACTACTATCAAGGGCCAGACAGAAAGTGTTTGACATTTTATGGTCATAAGGTCTGTGTTGCAACTCCTCTCCTCTGCTGATTTTTTTTTTTGTGAAAGCAGAACAGACAATCTGTAAATAAATGAACATGGCTGTGCTCCAATAAAACTTTATTCGTGCCTACTACTATTTGAACTTGACCCAGGAAATAGTTTTCTCAGTTGCTTGCTCTGCATCTGAAAGGTGGACAATGTATAAGGACAATGGAAGACGAATCACCTTAGAGTTAGAGAGATGCCTTTGAGTTGTGGTGTTGGAGAAGAGTACTAATTACCCCATGGACTACCATGAGAACAAACAGCTTTGTCTTGGAGAAAGGGAAACCAAGGTGCCCCTTGGAGACAAGGATAGTGAAACTTTATCATATATTTTGGGCATTTTGTTAGGAGGTGTCAATCCTCAGAAAAGGACATCATAGGGAGTTCTGGGGGCCTAGTGGCAAGAAGCTGCGCTGCAATCCTAGAGGTGGGTGGTTTGAATCCACCGGATGCTCTGCTGGAGAAGGAGGGACAATCTCCTCCTGTATCAGTCAGATCTGATTTGACGGTACACACATACAAAAATAATAAGATAAAAAAAATTTTAAAAAGAAAAGGACATCATGCGTGGAAAGGTGGAGGGTCAACGTAAGAGGGGAAGCCCTCAGAAGACGGATGGACATGGCTACTTTAACAATGGGTCCAAGTGTGTTGGAGATGAGGAGGATGGGATAGAATAGGGCTTGGCTCAGATCTGCTCTTCATAGAGTCAGTGAGAGTCAGAGTCAATGCAGTAGCACATAACAGCAACAACCATTTGGACTTCACATAATAATGTTCATGTGTCACTGGCATGCTCTTCTAGCCATCAGAGAACAGAAAAAGATTCCTAGCTTACAGGTCTTATCAAAACAGCTGGGTTTGGCAGTGGCTGGAGTTTACACCACTGGCTTAGAGCACTTGCATGGGTTTGGGTGACGATGAGTCAACTACCACTCACAGCGACCCTGTGAACAGGAGCTCTCCCTCATCCTCTCTCTGTCCTGGACCAGCGTCACAATCTCTGACATACTCAAGCCCACTGTTGCAATCGCTCTAAGTCCCTTTTCCAGAATTGCCATGTTCACTTTGAAAATTTCTCACATCTGTGTGGCCAGTCTTTGTAGCTTCCAGGTGGATTTAACTTTGCAGAAGGTCCAGCATTCACAACTCAGCACATTCCAGTGCTCAGGGCCTCAGGTGGTCCCAGGCTGATAGCTGGACCCCTTGAGTCTGCTTCCAGTTTAGAAGGATGAGACAGGTATAAAGTTGAGGCATTTAATTTTTGTTGTAAATTGAAGGTATTACTAAGAAATACGGAAGAGATCCATGACCTAACAGAGTGTGGAAATTATTAAACAATAACACTACTATCACACACAAGCAAAATCCTGCTGAAGATTATTAAAAAAAATGGCTAGAACAATACATCAACAGAGAACTATAGAAATACAAGCTGAGTTTACAAGAGGTCATGGCACCAGAGACATTATCATCAATGTCAGATGGATCTTGGCAGAAAGCAAAGAGTACCGGATGAATGCCTATCTGTGTTTCACTGACTATGCAAAGGCATTAAACTGTGTGATCATAACAAACTGTGGCTGACCTAGAGAAGAATGGGAGTCCCAGTACACTTGATTGTGTTCATGTAAAACCTATATCTGGACCAGGAAGTTGTCCTCAGAATAAAGCAAGGAAACACTGTATAGTTCAAAATCAGCGAAGGAGTGCATCAGTAATGCATCCTGTCTCCACACCTTTTCAGTCTATATGCAGAACAGATCATTCAGGAGGCTGGGCTTTATGAGGAGGAATGTGGCATCAGGATTGAAGGAAGACTCATCAGATGACACAACCTTGCCATGTCAAACTGAGGAGGACCTGAAATGTTTATTTCAGAAGGTCAAGGGCTTTAGTCTTCAATATGAATTGAAGTTCAACATCAAGAAGACAAAAGTTTTCACCACTGGGACAATTGGCAGCACCATGATGGATGGAGAAGAGATTGAGATTGTTAACAATTACAGCTTGCTTGGCTTCACAATCAATGTTCTTGGTACCAGCAGTCAGGAAATAAAAAGATAAATTGCACTGGGAAAATCTGCTGTCAGGAACCTCTCCAGAATGTTGAGAAGCAACCATTATCAGTCTGGAGACTAAGGTGGGCCTGATTCAGGCCATGGTCTTTGCAATTATTTGCTATGCATCAGAGAGCTGGACAATGACCAAGGATTACAGAAGAAGAATTGATGCATTTGAGTTGTGATGCCAGAGAAAAGTCTTGAATATTCCATGGACCACCAAGAAAACAAACAGGTCTATCTTGGAGACAGTGAAACCAAATTTTTCCTTGGAGGGTAGGATTTTGAAGTTCCGTCTCACATACTTGGTAATTTGGCCAGAAGGGACCTGCCCTTGAAGAAGGGCATCATGCTTGGAACGGTGGAGGGACAGAGCAGAAGCGGAAGACCCTGGATGAGATGGATTGACACAGTAACTGGGTTAATGGGAGGAGGTGTGCCAAAGTCACTGAGACTGGCTCAGGACAGGGCAGGTTTCAGAGCCGTTGTACACAGGGACACTATGAGTCGCAGGCAACTCGATGGCACTTAACAACAACATTACTAGGAAATGAGAGAAATCTACTGTGGCACATAAACTAGCTGTAAATAAAATGTACTCTTAGATGATTAGGGACCATTCTATACTATCATACAAAACTGTGTTCTCTGGATTCAGAGGGAATGAAAGGAATTTTTCAGAGATCAGAGTGAAATGTTAAATCATAAGAATTTTTGTCGGGTCTTCAGAAGAAGAAAGATCTCGCATATGGCTTTTCGGTACAGCATGAATAAAATCTAATTGCTAACAAATTTGCAAGCCAGAATGTTCCTAATACTAGCTTGATTAGCACTTGTGAGCTTTGTACCATCACCATTCTAATCAAAGAACATAAGCCTGATCCAATTGGTGGGATAAATATTTGAGGAGTTCAGTTGCTAAGGTCACTATTACACTGATGTATTGATGCGTGCTTTCCACCAAGTGTACAAAGTGAATAATTTGTTCTTAGGCAAATGTATGAAGCTGGAAACATTCATAAAAAGACATAAAACAGAGTAATGACATAATGGAACTTCATAAACATTTTTGAACCTCATTAATTCTGGCTGTCTCCTTGATGTGGAGATGTAATCCATATCGAAGGCTGTGAGTGTATTTCTTGGAAAGGGACATCATGCTTGGAAAGCTGGAGGGTCAGCAAAGGAGAGGAGGACCCAATGAGATGGAGTGACACTGTGACTTCAGCAATGGTGAGGATGGCACAGGATAGGACGGGGGTCATGTTGACTGTTCCTAAGGTCACTATGAGTTGTTCTCATCTCACACTCCAAAACAACAACAACAACAACAACAACACCAACAACAACAACAACTCTGGCAGAAACTGATTGGCTGTTGATGAGAACTAAATCGAGCTCTTGAGAACCTTCTGCTTCTCTTCTCCCAAGAAAGGAGAGTACGGACTAGGTCTGGGGCCAGAGGAGTAGTTTTCCTTTGTACCTCAGACCTTAGCAGGCACTCATCCCCCCAGTGAATCCACGGCAATGCTGAGTGCTTTTGGGGCATTTGTTGTTCTTAGGTGCTACCCAGTCAACTACAACTCATAGTGATCCTGTGAACATACATTGAAACCTGGCCTCCAAAGCTGTCTTTTATGTTTATAGAGCTAGAAACAAGGTCATGAAGATAGTACAGGATTGAGTAATGCTTCATTCTGTTAGACAGAAGATCCTCATGTGTCAGAGCAAGTAATAGCAGAACAGGGACAATTCCCAGTTGAATTCCAGATTTTTAAGGAGTTCTTAGTTTCCTAGTGCTGTCATGATGAAATACCACAAGTTAGTGACTTTAAAGAATGGGACTTGTGGAGATTAGACGTCCAAATCAGGGTGTTGTCCCTGTTGATAACTTCTGAGAGCTCTGAGAAAGGAAATGGAGAAAGGATGAAAGTCACACACTGTTGAGGACTTTTGTTTATAGGGTCGCTATGAGTCGCCTATGATGGCACTTAACAAAAACAACAACACAATGAGAGAGATTCCTAGTGGAAAGTGATGCTACCAAGTCAAAGGTGAGTGACTTTAATTTGTGGCCCTCAGGCCTGTTTTAATTGTTTTTGGTCGAACATTCTTCTAGGTCGAATAGCCCTGGTGTGTCTACTTGCTGTACAGAGGTAACTTGTGGTTGCTGTGAAGCTGAACACTGTGACACTGATGTGTCAAACGAGATAATGGTCACCCATGGCAGACAGTGTTTGGTCTAGCTCCTTGATTAAAACAAGCTTGGAAGTAGGAGTGGCATCCACTTCCGTAATAGCTTGCCTCCGGAAACCCTATGAAACTGGAGAAAGGATGAAATCACCCAAGTGTTGAGGACTTTTGTTTATAGGGTCACTTTAAGTCACCTACGACTTGATGGCACTCAACAAAAACAACAGTAACCCATAGATATTAAGTTCATTCTAACTTAAGCCTATCTTCTGTTGGGTTTCTAAGGAGATCTTAATCGGAGGAGACCACCCATCTTTCTCCCATGGAGTGGCTAGAGGGTTTGAACTGCTGACTTTTCAGTTATATATTATACTCATTATAACCTACTATATCATCAGGGCTCCTTTAGTTTCTAGTAGTAGTTGTTGTTGTTGTTTATCACTGTCAAGTTGAGCATGACTCACAGTGACCCTATGAACAAAAGACCTGAAGCTTTTCTCTAACTATTGTTTCTCAAAGTTCAGAGAGTTTCCAGAGTCATGTTGTTTATTTAGGAAGTAGATACCACTCCTGTTTCCAAAGGTCTCATTAGCCTTCCAGATATCTTTCACTCTTGAGATATGACCTATAGATTTGAGACTTGCCAGCTTCAGCAAGTAATTATTGAGAAGAATGGGAATCCCTGATCATTTGATCATGCTCATGGGAAACCTAGACCAGGAAGTTTTTCTGAACAGAGCAAGGGAACAAAATCTTGATTTTGCATGATTCAAAATCAAGAGAGCAGTATTTCAGGGATGCATCTTGTCTCCATACCTTTTCAATCTATATGCTGAACAGATCATTAGAGAAATTGGACTTTATGAAGAAGAATGTAACATCAGGATTGGAACAAGACTCATGAACAAACTGCATTATGCAGATGACACAACCCTGCTGGCTGAAACTGAGGAGAAATGGAAGTGTTTGCTGCAGAAGGTCAGGACTGCAGTCTTCAATATCGATCAAAACTCAACATCAGGAAAACAAAGATCCTTATCACCGGGCCAATTGATAGCATTATGATAGCCGAGAAAAGATTAAGGTTGTTAAGTAATTTCATCTAGCTTGGATCCACATCAACACTCTTGGCACCAGCAGTCAGCAAAACAAAAGACAAATTGCATTGAGAAAATCTGCTGTCAGAGACCTCTTCAGAATGCTAAAAAGCAACTACGTCAGTCTAGAAACTAAGGTGCTCCTGATCCAGGCCATGGTCTTCTTAATTGCTAGCTTGTGTCCGAGAGCTGGATAATGTCTAAAGATGACAGAAGAAGAAATGATGTCTTTAAGTTGTGGTGCCCGAGAAGAGTATTGAACATACCATGGGTTGCCAACAAAACAAACAGGGCTGTCCTAAAGAGGGTGAAGCCAAGCAGCTCCTTGGAGGCAAGAATTTTGAGACTCTGTCTCACATGCTCTGGGCATGTTGCCAGGAGGGTCCAGTCCTAGGCGAAGGATGTCATGCTTGGGAGGGTAGAGGGTCAGCTCAGAAAAGGAAAACCCTGGAGAGATGGATTGACACAGTGACTGTGGCAAGAGGGTCTGGTGTGTCAGACAGTGATTTTGACTCAAGATAGGGTAAGTTTGTGAGCCATTTTCTACAGAATCACTATGAGGTACAGTCAACACAATGGCACAAAAGAACAATAACAACAATAACAACAACAAGGAGTCTCTTTATATATATACACATATATATGTGTGTATATGTGTGTGTATATATATATATGTGTGTGTGTATATATGTGTGTGTGTATATATATGTGTGTGTATATATATGTGTGTGTATATATGTGTGTGTGTATATATATGTGTGTGTATATATATGTGTATATGTATATATATGTGTAT
>NW_006399774.1:14002280-14012780 GCF_000299155.1 Elephantulus edwardii
GGGCTCAATTTTATCAGAGATTGTGAGGATGGCACAGGATGGGACAGGCTTCAGATCTGTTGTTAGAGTCACTATGAGACATACTTTACTTGACAGCATCTAACAACAACACTACAGTTCCAAATAGACACATACGCAGCTGCCATGAATTAGAACCTTTTCGGTAACAACTGGTTTACCCAGAGCAACACTTACCTTAGTCTTTGAAGGCTTCTGTAACAACGCACACAGCACTGGGCAGCTTTAAAAAGTATTAATGTGTTGTACTACAGATACAGTGGTCAGAAATGGAAAATTTAGGCAAGCTCTGGTAGCCTAGTGGCAAGAAGCTGCACTCTGCCATCCCAGAAGGCACAGTTCGAATCTACCAGATGCTCTGCTGGAGAAGGAGGGACAAATCTCCTCAGATCTGAGAAGGACATCATGCTTGGGAGGGTGGAGGGCAGGCACAGGAGGGGAAGGCCCTCTGGGAGGTGGATTGATTCAGTGACTGGGATAATCTGGATGAGTGTGTCGGAGACAATGAGATTGGCACAGGACAGAGCAGAGTTTAGAGCTGTTGTACATAGGGTCGCTATGAGTTGCAAGCAACTCGACAGCACTTAACAACAACAAAAACAACAACTGGTTTATTTACAGAATTTGAATACATTGTTTGTAAGAACAAAGTCTTTCAATTTCCCTTCCCTCTCCCCCATCAAATCGTACAACCTCGTGATTAATCTCCCCCTCCCCCTGCGTGCGCACACACACACACACACACACACACATAATTTAAAAAAAAGAAATGGAAGGTCTAGTGAGTCACCAGTACCAGAACTCACTGAAGGCTCCAGGGAAGGATTTCTTGTCCATTCCCGCTTCTGGTCGCTCCTGGCTGCACACATCTTCCCCATATGCCACTTCATCTCCAGGCCTATTTTCCACTTTCGTAACACATCACTCAGAAGTGTTTGCTGCAGTGGTTAAGGATTTGGCTGTTAACAAAATGATCAGTAGTTCAAATCTACCACCGCTCTCCAGGACACAGATATGACTGCTGCTTTTCAGAAAGATTTACAGCCTTGGAAACCTGTACGGGACAATGCTCCTCTGTAACAGGGGTGCTTTGCGCCAGAATCGGACTCAGTGGCAGTGGGTTACTCCAACGTGACCTCATTAGTGGATAACATCTACACAGAAAACTTATTTTTTAACAAAGCCCCATTCAGAGGTTCTGGGGTCACGATTCCAGCATCTCCCTGGGGAACATAATTCAATCCAGAACAAGGCCACTTTCTGTTTGTTTTTATTTCCGATCCTTTGCTGACCCAGCCTTTCATAAAACAGGACTAAAATAAATTATGTGGAAAAAAGAGTTAAAAATACAGTTATGTCAAATACAAGGGCAATATTTCAACTATTTAATTCGTCAGACATCAGCTTACTTTGTGAGATTACTAAAAATGTCTCTGAAAGCTTGATCTCTCCGTACACCAGTCGCCAGCCCAGGGCTGCACTGACTTGCTGCTGTCTGGTGCCATCTAGTCGACTGTGACTCATGGCATACCTGTCCAATCTGTATGCTGAGCCAATCGTCCAAGAAGCTAGACTCTGTGAAGAAGAGTGCAGCATCAGGACTGGAGGGAGACTGACTCGTCAACAACCTGCATTATGCAGATGACACAAGGGAGGAGGACGTGAAGCACTTGCTGCAGAAGATTAAAAACCCTACAGACTTCACTGTGGATTACATTTCAATGTCAAGAGAACAAACATCCTGACCACTGGACGGGCATGTTTATGAGAGGCTATTCCTTTGAAAGGGCCACGATGCTTGGAAAGGTGGAGGGTCAGCGAAGGAGAGCAAGCCCTACAGTGAGACAGATTGCCACAGAGTCTGTAGCAATGGGAGCAAGCGTGTCAGGGATGATGGACAACGTTCAGATCTGGGTCACTGCGCATTGTGCTTGGCTTGATGGCACCTAACAACAACACAACGTGGAGACCTTATGTACAACAGAAGGAAACCAGCCTGATTGTGTGCCAGCCCCATTCTCTCCTGTGCTTAATTAAGCCCAGGGGTCCAGACACTGTGTCAACCATGTGTTTAGGGCCTTCCCCTTATATTGCTAGTCCTTCCTTTTCCAACCATGACGTCCTTTCCACCTGTCTCATTCCAGGTGTCCTCCCCTCATGTTACACTTAACAAGGTGGTTTGTTCCACCTGCCCAGGAATTTGGTACATTTATGTGTCATGCACATGGTAAGAGAACTCTCCGGGTGAAAAGGAATAGATCCCTTGAAGTTAAGTAACTTGGAAAGAAACTATTGCAGAGATTACCTATTAAGAACCGAGAGCGAAGGCTGCATAGTGGAGTGGACCTGGGAGGGGAGGGATTACGAACTGGAGGGTGGGGGAGGTTGGGCAGGGAGAAAGTGAATCAATGGAAAGCCACAGTCTCTGTAAACGTTCATTAAAATTAATAATAAAAAAATCCCCCCAAACCCCCAAAACAAAACAAAAGCTGTGTATCAGGGTTACATGCTGTATGTTGAACAAATTAACAAAGTGGATGAGGTGAAGAAAAAAGCAGCATCAGAAATGGAGGAAGACTCATTTACAAGATGTGACATACAAATGTTACAACTTTGCTGGGAGCTAAGAGAATTTAGTAAGTACTCACCGAGCTCAACAGTAATAGCCATCAGTGTAGATTACACTTAAATAAAGAGAAAACAAAAATCCTCACGACGGGACATATAAGCAACATCATTATTTTTAGAGAAAAGACTGACATTTCTGAGAATTTTATTTTCCTTGGAGTCATGATCAACTTGCATGGAAGCAACAGTAAAGAAATCAGAGTGCGTTACAATGGGAAAATTTGCTAAAAAGATTTCTTTAAAAAGCAAGCATAAAAAAAAATACAAAATGTAACAATACTTTATTTTCAGTGAAAGTTCACAAAGCAAGTTCGGTTCCCATTGCAAATTTCTCCACCAGTTATTCAGGGATATTAGTCACATTAGTTAGCACCGTTAGTGACATGTAACATCAGTCTCTTCAAATGTTTTCTGGTTGTTCTGTTCTCAGTGTTCTGGTCTCTTTGTCTTTTCAGCTTCTCATCTCTGCTTTAATGATTCTTGACTTGTGGTTTCATGGACAGTACATAGTAGTGTTGTCATTGTTCTTTGCTATTTTTAAAGTTTTTATTTTCTTTTTATTTCTTTATTGTTGTTTACATAGAAAATTCGCATGCCTTGTGTTTCATACCATCATTCTCACGCATTGTGTTTTGTAGAATGAATTATCATTGATCTATGCCCACTGTCACCCCGTCTTTCCAGGTCCCCACTGATTCTTTCCTAATTTCTTCACTCCTTCCTTTGCCAAACTCTGTGATCCTGTGATTTGCTCCCACTCTAGAAGTTGGTTTCTCGTGTCTTGATGGGGGGGCGGGGGTCACATAAGGAAAGTTTTGGGTTGTGTTTGATCTCTGATACTAGTTTCTTCCCTCCACAAGCAGGTGTCAGTTGGACTTTTGCCTCTTTTGGCCAACGGAGAACCCAAGGATGAAGACCTGATCAAGGGTGTGTGTTTCAAATTCCGTAATGAGGGGCTGGGGCTGGGGCCAGGTCTCCCACGTTATGTAGTATTTTTAACATAGTTGTTCCTGAGTGTTGTGTAGGTAGTCCACCATGCGAATTGTATGTGGCTTTTACTGGAAGACTGGACTCATGACCCACTGCTGCCAAGCTGGTTCTGACTCAGAGCAGCCCTGTAGGACAGAACAGAACCACCCATAGCATTTCCAAGTCTGCAAATTTTTACAGTACCAGATTCCCGCATCTTTCCTCTGCTGACCAACTGGTGGCTTCAAACCGTTGACCTTTAAGTTGACAGCCTAGTTCTTTAACAGCTGTGTCACTGGGACTCCTAACAGAGCATCATATTCTAAGCTGCATGGTCGCTACTCACCAGCCAGCCCAGGGGGCCATGGGTGGAGAACTTGGCTGTGGGACCTGGATACTGTCTCTGGTGGGTATCAGGTAATCCCTACTTGATGGGACATGCCTACCTCCTGGTCGTTCCTTCTAAAAGTGGATCCTGAAGTCCCACGTCTGGAGCGAAGCCTGAATGTGGCAGCGCAGACCTTGCCAAGTTGGAGGGTACAGAGGGAAAGTACGAGACAGATGGAGTTGGAAACATGAGAGGCTGTTCTGAAGCATCTTGGGTAGAATAGAAAGGAACTGGATGATGACACATGAGCTAAAGGGCATGACAAAATATCTGAGCGATGAAGTAAGAAGAGCAGAACTCGGTGGGGAAAAATGGGATGAGCAGGGTAGAGACCGAGGGATATAATAATTAACATGGACTCCCCCCCCCACCCCGAAGAAACATAAAGGTTGTATGAGTAAAAAGTCACCAGACTGTTGGCTCCCACCCTCCGCTCCTGGTTTTGGAGTGTCTCCTTTTTTTCACAGGGTGCTGCAATGGTGTGGTTCACAGGGAGCTGTGCTTCTAACCCAAAAGTGAAACCTCACTGGTGGTTCAAGTCCGCTAGTGCCTCGACGGGGAAAGATGGGATCTCCTTGCTTGTGATTTACACCCTCTGAAAACTGCCCGGAGGGGCAGCTGTGAGTCGGCTCCGACCCAAGCCAATGAGCTGAGTTAACGTGTTCTTTGTTTCAAATAAGAGCTCTGCTTTGTCTTCAGCTACTGGCTAATAAATAGTTCTGGTGGCTTTAGGGCCAAGAGATTGCGCTGCCTACATAAAGGGACACGGTTTGAATTTACCAGTTGCTCTAATGGGAGAAAGATAGGCCATCTCCTCTCGTGCAATTTACTGCTTCTGAAAAGCTGCTGGAGGGTCAGCTACGGGTCAGTTCCAACTCGACAATACACCACCACAACAACGCTGTCTAAAAGATTGGCAGCTTGAACTCACCCAGAGTTACTGTAACGTGTCGCATGTAAAGTAGGATTCAAGGCCAAGTGGGATCGCAGATGTTTCAGAGAGAAGAAATGATGGCGAGAAGGAGTTTCTCTTCTCTACCCCACCCCATTGGTTCTGTATGGCCTGAGTTGAAAGCGTCAGGATCTCATATCTTCACAAACACAAAGTCATGGAGACATTATTTCTTTTCAAAATCATGTGCAGATTTCTATTTATTGTTGTTGAGCAAGGAGTCAAAACTGATTCATAGCTGCCTCTCCAGGGAGCAAGTTTTCAGAGGAAGTAAATTGTCTGGGAGGAGATTGTCCATCTTTCTCCTACGGAGTAGATGGTGCACACAAACCATGTGCCTCTGAGTTGGCAGTGCAATTCGTTCCCACTAGGCCACCAGAACTCCCTTCATCGAGCACTTATTTACTCTTAGATCCTTTTCTGGTCTGTCAAAAAGCTATACACTTTCATTAAAACATCAATTTAAAAAAAAAAAAAAAGCTTAAAGGGAGCTCTGGTGGCCTAGTGGCAAGAAGCTGCACTGCAATCCCAGAGGTGTACAGTTCAAATCCAACGGATGCTCTGCTGGAGAAGGAGGGACAATCTCCTCTTGTACCAGTCAGATCTGATTTGACAGCATACACACAAAAATAATAAAAATAAAAAAAAATTTTAAAAGCTTAGCATTTAATTTTGTGCTCAGTTTCACATTGATTGTTTTCTGATCTCCCCCCCTCCCCGACACACACAAGGGTCTTGAGTCAGACAATCTCTGTCTGAATGCTGGCTCTGCCATTTTTTTTTATTGGGGGACTTGGTCTTTAGTTAACCACTCTCCGCCTCTGGGAAATCTCTGCTCCTATAAACATTACAGCCAAGAAAATGAACTGTGAAATTCTGCACTGTCACAGGGGCTGTTGTGAGTAAAGGTCAATGTCAAAACAATGGCAGCTGAAGGAGCCCTGTCCGACCAGCATTTATCGACTGACGTCTCTCTCCACCTGTATCAGCCATTTGTCTTCTACCTGTGGGTCTCTTTCTGGCCTTCTCTTATTCCAAAGGCCAGTTTAAATGTATGTACAACAACAGACTCCATCTCTCTGCCAAGGTCCTGTGACCTTAGTTACCATTGTTTTTGCTGAGTTTTGTCCTGTTGTCTCTGACTTGTAATGACTCTATACTCAGCAGGGTGAAACTCTTCTCGACCCAGTGCTGTCCTCATAATCTCTGCTGTGTGTAGAGCCCTTGGGTCCAGTCACTGCGCCTACCCATCTCTTTGAGGGTCTCTGCCTTGAGAAAAAGCCCCCTCATTGTATTTTTTTTACTTAGAAGTGATGTAGCAAGCACTGTTGATGCTCTGACCATATTTCCTTGCACCCTTCACATTTCTGCCCTCTATGACCTGGGAACATGACCTAACACACCACTGCCACATGTCTCCCCATCCCAGGGTCTTCTGAAAACTTGTCCTATTTCCAGAATATTGATTTTTCCACCCTGCTTTTATTTTAGAATGACATTCCACTTAACATGAAAATCTTGCTTACAAGATTATGAAATATCTTTCCATTTCTAAGTCTTCTTAAGAGCTCTGGTGGCCTAGAAGTAAGACGTTGCACTACACTCCCAAAGGCACGCAGTTCGAATCCACAAGCTACTCAATGGGAGAAGGATGGGTAATCTTTTTCTATGTGATTAACAGTATCTGAAAACCCCTGGGGGATCAGCAATGGGTCAGTTCTGATTCAATGGCTCACAACAAATAACAACTACTCCAAGTACAAGCTTAACTTCCATTTCCAAGTCTTCTTTAAGAACTTCCAACAAGGTTTATGTACCTTTATGTGGAATAGTCTTGGACATGGTTGACTAGATCTGCTGGTTGACTAGCCTTCATGGCTTCCGTTGCCATCAGAGGTGGTAAAATTATGTTTGTTTTTTTGATACCATGACTCTTAATTGTTTCTAGTGTATAGAAATGCAATAAATTTTTATTCCTGATTCTGTGTTTTGTTTTTTTATGCTTAGTAATTTCATTCTTTGATTGAATGTTGGGCTTATATTATGAGAAATGTATGTCAGGATACCTGTGCTGATCTAGGGAAGCCTATGGACTTATTCCTGAAAGAACATTTTTAAAAGCATGGAGTAAAATGCATGGGCTACAAAGCAAAAAGTACCCAACAAAACATATTGAAAGACAACCCTAAGGACAGATTCTTTGGGGAGGGTTCATGGATCCTGGTGGTCCAGTGGTTAAAAAGTTCAGCCACTAACGAAGGGGTCACAGAGGTGACAGTCTGCTTCTATATAGAATTACGTCTGAAAAACCCTCCTTTATCCGATAAGGTCAGCAGGAGTGAGAATCGACTTGTTCGCAGTGGTAGGGACCCCTGGCTAACAAGACAAGGAAAGTTTTAGATAATGTTGTGAGGAGAGACCGGTCCTTGGAGGAGGACTTCATGCTTGGGAGGGTGGAGGGACGGCGCAGAGGGGAAGGCCCTCTATGAGGTGGATTGATTCAGTGACTGGGGTAATAGGGATGGGTGTGTCAGAGGCAATGCGATTGGCACAGGACAGAGCAGAGTTTAGGGCTGTTGTATATAGGGTCGCTATGAGTCTCAAGTGACTCGACGGCACATAACAACAACAACAACACAACAAGTCTTCCCCCAGAGGCGGTTCACTGCAGGAACCCTAAACTTTGCTGTGGCAGATAGAGTCTGCTGTCTGCCTCACTCAAACTATGACCTGAGCCAACTTGGAGCTACATTGCAATTTTGAAGGCTTTGTCTCTCTCTGTTTGCACTCCTAGCGAGGGACACCCTACGAAGCCCCAAAAGTGGACTTATTTTAGAATTTAATAACTTCCAACCCAAAAAAGGTCTCAGCCACCTAGCATTGTGGGGAAGGAGATAATTGGCAGGAGCAGATACATTTCTGCAGATAATCATTTCAGACAGATTGCAGATATCAAGATAGTTAATCACAGGGTTCTGACATTTAAGAACTTGGGAGTTTGGAGATTTTTTTGGCTTTCAGAGATAGGCAGAACTTAATATGCCAATTAAATGAGTCTTTAGCTTTCTGTTGAAAGGATGTAAATAGCATTTTACACGTCTGTCTGTCATCTTTTTAGGAAGAACGTTATTCTGTTAGCATAAAATTTTTGTGTTTGCAGAAAAGAACCCTTTAAAATGTATTTATTTACTAGTTACCAATAATAAGACAAACAAGGGGCTAGGACCAGTTCGTTACTTTCCATCCTTTCTTTCAGAGATTAGAAAAAAAAATCCTATTGAGGATAATTTTAAGTGTACAATTGACACCTTGCAGCTAATTTGCATTGGATTTTGGCAACAGAAAGAGTTATGTAACAGTGAAGTCCTCCTTCAACCAAACAGATAATGGGAGGGTGGGGGAATTTATTAAAATATAGAACGTTTGATTAGGAAAGACATTTTTCCCCTTTTGCTAGCTTTTTTACTGGCCTGACCAAACACAAAGGGTTCCTGGTGGCATAGTGTATGATGTGCCGTGGTGTTAACACAAAGGTTGTTGGTTTGAAGATATGACCTGCTCTCAGGAAGAAGAGAGGGGAATCTCTTCCTGTAAATATTTACAGTCTTGGAACCCCAATGGAGAGCTGCTATGAGCTGTACTTGACCCACAGCAGTGGATTTAGTTTGGTTTGCTTTAATCAGAGCTTACGATTCTTGTTAAAAGAAACAATAAATATAAGGCAATACTTTCCACGTCACATGACTTCAGTTGGTTAACGTCCAGTAAAAGACAAAGAACATTTTCTGTAGTATGTGGCTCCGAGGCAGGCATTACAGTTCTTGTCATATCTCAAGTTAGCTCAAGCATTTATCCTGGGTCTTCCATGTTCTGCAAAAATCATTGACTGGCAACCTCACAGAGCACAGTGCTGTGCTGATTTGCATGCGGCCACTCTAAGTTAGAACCGACCGGACAGGAACTGGCATGGTCTTGGTTGCTGTTGTATCCTGTTGAACTAGAACTAACCCGCAGCAGACTGTCCCAGGGGCTTTGAGAGGCAGTAAATTGTGTGAGAGGAAATTTCCCATTTTTCTCCTGCGAAGTAGCTTGTGGATTTGAGCTGCATGCCTTTGGGTTGACAGTGCAGCTTCTTTCCACTCGGCCACCAGAGCTCCCTTGTTTTTGTTGAGGACTAAGAAATTCAAGAGCTCTAGTGATCTAGTGTGTGAGAGGGATGGGCAATCTCCTCTGGTCAGCCAAGGGTCGGTCCTGACACGATGGTACAGAACAATAACAAGTGGCGTAGTGGGACGAAGTTGTGCTGCCAACACAAAGGCTCAAGGTTCAAATCCACCAGCTTCTCTGTGAGAGGAAGATGGGATATCTCTTCCCGTGTAATTTATAGCCTCTGAAAAGCCTGTGGAGGGTCACCTGTGGGTTGTTTCCAGCTCAATAGCACACAACAGTGACAACAATGGCAGATTTGCTTGGAGGGCATGGTGATTTCCAGGATATCAGCAAGGAGTCTGGGGGTGGGGGAGTGAGAAAGAGTAAAAGTGCACCAGAGGACAATAGAGAAGAGGGGTTCTCCCTGCTGGGCACCTCAATGGCCAGGACCCTTCACCTAATCCTGGGGTCCAGTCTGTGAAGGCAGGCACTGAAAGGGATGTGCATTTCATTGGCATTCTCCATCACCGTCCACACCACCTCCGCCTGCAGAGGGAGGCAAGGTCTCAGGTAACAATAGCAACAGTAACAAAAATAGCTGGACCTTCTCAGCCCGCCTCCTGCTCGGCCTTTCCTGGCGGAGTCCCAGGTGGGTCATGTGTTCTCCTTGGCTGGACGCCCGGCAGTGTGCCTGCCACAGCCACGTGTGTGTAGAATAGTGCTTATCTTTTCTTTCTGATTAAGAGGCAATAAACGCTTATTACCTCAACTGTGGACGTCCAGGGAGACGGATCAATGTGCCTTGGGAGAAGTCCAGTCTGATGCTCCTTAGCAGCGACGGTGGTGAGGCCGGCACTGAGCATGTCATCCAGGGGAGCCGGTCCCGGGGGTGGGGGTGGGGGGATGTCACGCTTGGTAAATGAGAGACGAGACGGAAAAGATGACCTTCAACAAGATGAACTTACCCCGACTGTGAGGATGGTGCAGGATGGGCAGTTCACAGCGTGGCTGTGGGTCTGAACCGAGTGACAGTCCCCAACAACGATAAACACTTATGACAGAGAATCCGGGAAGCCGAAAACGAGTGAGGAAGAAAACTCACCCAGATCTTACACTCAGCGATAGCTTTTAACATTTTGATGTACTTCCTCTGAGTCTTTTTAAAAGTCATGTTTATGAATATTTAACAATATTTCTGTTTTGTATCTAGCTTTTTGAACTTTAAATCATATGCACTTCCCCGCATTATGAAACATGTTTTAGGAGCATGGCTTCAATGTCAGCATAAAAGTGTCCTCTATGGAGACTAAGGTGCACCTGATACAGGCCATGATCTTTGCAATCACTTGTTATGCATCAGAGAGTTGGACAATGACTAGGGAGGATAGAAGGAGAA
>NW_006399774.1:14012945-14014409 GCF_000299155.1 Elephantulus edwardii
AGGAGGGACCAGTCCTTGGAGAGGGAGGTCATGCTTGGGAGGGTGGAGGGACAACACAGGAGGGGAAGAGCCTCGATGAGATGGACTTTGACCGGGGTAATTGGGATGGCTGTGTTAGAGACAGTGAAATTGGCACAGAATAGAGCAGGGTTTAGGGCTGTTGTACATAGGGTCGCTATGAATTGCAGGTGATTCAACAACAACAACACAACAACAATGGTTGGGGCCATTGGCTCTCACTGTCTTGATGCCACACTGTCATCACTGCTGGTAGCTGTCCCACCTGGATGTGGCCCGTGATGCGACTGGGAAGAGCTCAGTGTTCTTATCAGTCTTTTTAAGTCTAAGACATTAAGATGATGAAAGCGCCTTCTTGGTTTTTCCTGCGTCTCGGGATTACCACATGTTTTTAAAGAGTCCTGAGGGTCTTGTCCACAGTGTGTTAGGCCAAATCAAAAGACCATGCACCTCTGGACATTTGAATCCTGGCCTCTCTGCATTGGAAAGATAGGCGGTCTCCTCTGGTTAGTATTTACAGCCTCTGAAACCTGGAAGAGAGTTGTTGTAAGTCAGAACTGATTGGCGCCTGTGAATGTTTTATTGACAGGTTAGGAGTTTCTGAAGCTGATGCAAAAGGTTAATGTGTGCAATTGCTAAGAGAATGGTTGGCGGTTCAAATTCCAATAGAGAAATGTTGTGTTCTGTAGAGTTGGAACCGACGTACAGCTGCCCATCCGGTTTTCAGAGGCAGTTAATCTTACGGGAGGAGGTTGCTCATCCTCCTGTTTTAATCTTAAAAAGGACGAAGTGTGTGTAAACCCTTCTCACTATCGGAGAGTTGGCACACCAGTTTTACCTCTGCTATTAGTTCCCAGCACATCAAGGTCCTCACCGAGCTGCTGCCTCTGGATAACTGTACTCACTCCATTCCAGAAAACAACAGCTTCCCAGCAGGCATTGAGCCACAGAGTAATTACATCCCAGAAACACCAGCTCCTGGATATGTTAGTGAAGATGCACAAACAAGTGATCAACAGTTGAGAACCAAAGTGTGGGCACAAGACCTCTAGCTAACTGTCTGTCACTGCTCTTTCCCCTGTAAGCCACAGCTTGGGTTTGTAGCCAGTTACTTACTCGGAGCCTACATTTTGGTGTTTGAGAGAGAAACAAGCCACTGAAAATCCTGGAGCACAGCTCTAGCCTCAAACTCATGGGCTTAGCTTGACCTCATGTTAATTCAATGGCAGTTGGTACTGGTTTCACCAACAGGTTCTAAATCTTCTCTCTGAGAATTGTCAAAGCCACCAAAACAAATAAAGCTCAGATCGGTTGGAAAAAGGAAGCAGACCTGGGCTAGCTGTAAGCATGCAGGCAAGGCATAAAGACGTCATCTCAACAAGGCAACATCTGAGCCCATCAAGCAGCACGTCACCCTGGAAGAACTCATGCAATATTATTCAAAAT
>NW_006399774.1:14015219-14022455 GCF_000299155.1 Elephantulus edwardii
AGATTGGAGGAACCTCGGAGACTGGTCCTTTGTTACCATTCAGACCTGCAGCCCTGTGGCTCACCTCACAACCCAACAACGGATGGGTGGGTCTACAAGATGAACACTGCGCTAGGGAGAAGAGAAGCATATGCCTAAGATTAATCCACTGCCTAGGAGCAGCTGGACAATGTTTGAACAAGGACAAAGTTCACAAGGCAGGAAGAGATAGCAGGGGGCGGGGCGGAAGGACCAGGAAACACAGTGGGAGTGGTGGGTAGGGGTGTAGGATCTGCTGAGTGGAAAAGGGTTTTTCTCTCTAAACCTTCACCCGAATCACAACTTTAAACAACAAAAGACGAGCATCAAGGTGGGCTACACAGTGCCAGGGTGGGAGTATCTGCCTGTTAACAGTCCTGATTCAGAAACTGTGTGAGGCCTGTAAGGAAGGAGTCCTTGGTCCTTGCCTCAGGCATCCAGTGCTGCCGTCACACGGACACCACAAGTGGGAGGCCTTCACAAACGGAAGTTTAGTCTCACAGTGTAGACGGCTAACTATGCAGAGGTGTTTGACTGTGTGGATCACAACAAACGGCGGCTAATCTTGAGGAAAGTGGGAATCCCACAACGCTTGATTGCGCTTATGACAAACCTATACTTGGGCCAGGAAGCAGTCCTCAGAACAGAGCAGGGAAACACTGCATGGTTCAAAATATGGAAACGAGTGCATCAGGGTTGCATCCTGTCTCCATACCTTTTCAATCCACATGCAGAGCAGACTATTTGGGAAGCAGGGCTTTATGAGGAGGAATGTGGTATCAGGATTGAAGGAGATTCATTAATAATCTAAATTACGCAGATGGCACAATCTTGCTTGCTGAAACTGAGGAGGACCTGAAGCGCTGGTAGTGAAGACTGTATGGACTGAAGCTCAGCATTAAAAGACAAAGGTTCTCACCACTGGGCCAAATGACAGCACCATGATGGAGAAGAGCTTGACATTGTTAACACTTACAGCTTGCTTAGCTCCACAATCAACACTCTTGGTACCAGCAGTCAGGAAATCAAAAGACAAATTGCACTGGGAAAATCTGCTGTTAGGGACCTCTCCAGAGTGCCGAGGAGTAACGATATTAGACTAAGGTGCACCTAATCCAGGCCATGATCTTCTCAATGACTAGCTATGCATCTGAGAGCTGGACAGTGACTAAGGATGACAGAAGAAGAATTGATGCCTTTGAGTTGTGGTGCTGGAGAAGAGTCTTGAACATACCATGGACTGCCAAGAGAACAAATAAGTCTGTCTTGGAGAGGGTGAAACCAAGTTTCTCCTTGAACGCTAGGATTTTGAAGCTCCTTCTCACATACTTTGAACACATGGCCAGGAGAGCCCAGTCCTTGGAGAAGGCTATCATGCTCAGAAGGGTAGAGGGACAGTGCAGGAGAGGAAGATCCCAGATGAGATGGATTGATACAGTGACTGGGTCAATGGGTGTTGATGTGTCAGAATTAGTGAGACTGGCTCAGGACAGGGCAGGCTTCAGAGTTGCTGTACATAGAGTCACTATGAATTGCTGGCCGCTTGATGGCACATAACAACAACAACAACAACAACAGGAGGCTGAAAGTATGAATTCAGGCTGCTGTCCTGGGCCCAAGCTCCCCCTGCCTGTCAGCGCTGGAGGGACGCTGCAGCTCTTTTTAGCTTGACCATTGTTTCTCCTTTTCTGTTATGTTGGAAGCGAGAGGGTCTGAGAGAGCTCACCTTCTTTTTTAACCCCTGTGAAAGAAAAGGTCACACTAGGCATCAGACTGGGCTCACAGTGGGATGAAGGGGTGCTGCATCCCACAGAAATCCTCTAACAACTGTTTGGTTTATCAGTCCTGGGGGACCGTTACAGAGTTTCCACGTGATTATCATGACACATAAGTGGTTCTGGGGACTCAATTCAATCCACAACACTTATGAACGTCAAAGACCTATTTTGATGAAATAATGAAGCTTGTCGCGGTGGGCATGACAGGCGGTGAAGGAGTGCAGTGCTGTCAACGCTTGCCACACTTGGGACAAAGCCAAAGACCCCGTTCCCAGATGCTGAGGGGAATCCTCCTCTGCCAGGAACTCGTCAGAATATTTTAAAAAGTCCGTGTTGCAAACAGCAAGCAACAAATATTGGTTAGGTTGTGGAGAAACTAGAACCCTTATTCACTATTGGTGGGAGTGTAAAATGGGTGGGAGTGTAAAATGGTGCAACCACTATGGAAGGTGGTATG
This sequence comes from Elephantulus edwardii, assembly GCF_000299155.1. NCBI lineage: Eukaryota > Metazoa > Chordata > Mammalia > Macroscelidea > Macroscelididae > Elephantulus > Elephantulus edwardii. Next base: position 14,017,473 of record NW_006399774.1, read on the forward strand.
GCGCTTTCTCAAAAAATTACAAACAGAGAGACCATTTGACCCAGCAATTCCACTACTGGGAATATACCCCAAAGAGACGATAACCAACATCCAAGCAGATATGTGCACATCCATGTCTATCACAGCTTTGTTCACAAGAGCAAAGAGTTGGAAACAACCTAGGTGCCCATCAACAAATGAATGGATAGAGAAGCTGTGGTATATTCACACGATGGAATACTACGCTGCATTGAAAAACAAGCAACTCATGAAATATTACCCAAAATGGGTGACCCTGGAGGACATTATGCTGAGCGAAATATCTCAGTCACAAAGGGACAAATACTGCATGGTGCCACTGTTGTAAAAGTGGACTGACATCGGGGTTGGGGGAGACTGAGAAAGATGGGATTAATAATGTACACTGCATTGAAGCCGATGAGGGAGAGAACTGTTTAAAAGGTCTATGTGATTAGGTATTAATTATTGTCATGACAGGAGTCCAGAATGAAGGCTGCATAGTGGAGTGGACTTGGGGGAAAGCATTGTATAACAATGAAAGAATTTTTCTTTTACTTTTCAAAGAGAAGCGTGTACTGGGGGGGGAGGGGTGGGCAAGGAGAAAAGTGCAAAAATGAGTGAATGGAAATCCGAAGTCTCTGTAAATTTTCACTGAGATTAATAATAATTTTTAAAAAGTCTGTGTTGCAGCATATCGGAAAACAAGTGCCATTTCTTTTTCTCATGCTCATCTCCTTTTCCTCCAGGGATCACTCAGGGGTTCACCAGGAGGAGCTTGTGGTCTATCCGCCAGCATCGTCACAGCAAACTGCTTAGTAACTCAGTCCTTGCACCAGCCTGTGAGACAAGCACCACCACAGCTGTCCCCACTACACAGATGAGGTGACCCAGTTACACGAGGTGAAGGTCAGTGTAGACAGCTGCCTGTAGCCTGACCACCCCATGCCAGTTTCAGCGGTTCACCCAGGCCACCTTGGCTGAATTATCTGCGATAGCGTTTCCTTAACTCCCTCATCTAGACAAACTCTGGGCTCAGTGCCGCCCCTCTTCAACCGCGTAACTGGAGATGGACGTGACCCGGTGCTAAAGAGAACCCATGAGGGAATTGGTCCAGCTGAGGCAGGGACGCGCAGGGGGCAGGGAGGGGCCAGCATCCAGGAGGCGGGGAGCAGGATGGCAGACCAGAGAGGAATCAGGTGAGGAGGGAGCGTGATGGTTCTGTGAGAAAGTTTGATACCGTTCTCCAGCGAGACCATTTATCGAAAGGCGGCTGGGCCAGGTGATAGAGAATACAGATGTGCTGTCCACTGCTGAGCCTGCATTCTGGCCACGTTATTAGGGGCTGTCGAGTTCGGCTCCCTGCCACACCGTGAACCACGGATTCGCACCTGTCCTGTCCTGGGCCATCCTCGTGATCTCTGACACATTTGAGCCCACTGCTGCAGTCACCGTGTCCATCCATCAGCACCTCACGTCCTCTGCTCCTCAATGTCCTTACCTGTAAAGTGGGATGATTGGCGTTCATCATACGTGTAGTGACTATAACTACTCATGGCCATTGAGTCAGAACAGACCCAATGCAGCAGGTTTTAAAAGGCAGTAAAATCACACGGGACATTGTCCATCTTTCTCCCTTGGTGCAGCTGGTGGATTTGAACCACCTTCCTTTGGATTGGCAGTGCAACCCCTTACCCATTAGGCTGTGAGCGCTTACTAAAGGCAAACTCTTTCAAAACTTCCTAGCTGCTGTCAGCTCAGCTCCCAGTCAAAGCGATCCCCTACATGTCAGAATGAAGCAGCTTCATTGGGTTTTCAGAGGTTGATTTTTCAGAAACCAAGGCTCAGAATTTTCTTCTGAGGCACCTCTTGGTGGACTTGAACCCCCTACCACTTGGACGGCAGCTGAGCATGTTAACTGTTGACACCAATCAACTCCATGTGTCAATTATTATTGCTCTGCAGCAAGTTAATTTGCTCAGAGTCACACAGCAAGTTGGGGGACAGAGTCAAGTTTTGTTTGGTTTTGTATGTAAGCTCTTGTCCCTCAGTTTGCCACCTCCCTCCATCCCTGCCCCCTTGGCTTTCCTCGAATGGTGCTCATCTTTTTAAAGCATTCCTGCCAAAGTCAGTGTCTAATAAAAACTAGAATTCAATGCAAGAGGCAAAACAAGAAGCCATTCTCTGAGGCCCTAAACCATGGCACAGCTGTTGTTCTGTGCCGTTGACTCAACTAGGACTCCTATCAGCGCGATGAACAACAGCTCTGACACTTCCATCCTGAGCCAACCTCACCAACTCTGACATACCTGACTCCATCACCTCAGTCACTGTTTTAATCCACCTCACCCAGGGCCTTCTTCTTCTATGCTGACCCTCTATCCTTCCAAGTATGATGTCTTTCTCCAAGGACTGACCCCTCCTAACAAAGTGCCCAAAGTATGTGAGACTCATTTTCATAATCTTTACCTTCAAGGAGCAACCTGGTTTCACTCTCTCCAGGACTGACCTGTTTGTTCTCTTGGCACTCCATGTATGTTCAATAACCTTCTCCAGCACCACAGCTCAGAGGCATCTATTCTTTTGTCATCCTAGTTCATTGTCCAGCTCTCAGAGATATAGCAAGAAATTGAGAAGACCATGGCCTGGGTCAGGTGCACCTTAGTCTTCAGACTAACATCATTTCTCTTTCACATAGGTCCATGTGAGTAAATTTTCCCAATACAACTCATCTTTTGATTTCCTCACTGCTCATGTTAAAGGTGTTGTTTGTGTATCTGAGCAAGATGAAATTGTTAACAATCTCAATTTTGTCTCCATCTATCATGATACTGCCTGTTGGCCTGACTGTGAGTATCTTTGTCTTCTTGATGGTAAGACGCAATCAGTATTGAACTATGACTCCATATGCAATCCCTATCACAGTATTTGTAAGAGCACCAATTTGCAATGCATCCTACAGGCCTTTGTGGGATCTGACCCTCAGGAGCCCATGTTGCTCTCTGCTGCTGCCCTCAGAGGCTCCTGTGTGCTGGGACCACGTGGGGTCACAAGAGATCCCACGCCAAACGAGGGGCTTATGACCCACCTCCAGCCTGTACTCCCTGCCGCACCTTGAGAAGTCCACACACAAAGCCGGCCTCTAGCTACAGACTTCTTTATCTTTTGGTCTTTTAAAAAATTGTGATTTAAGTGAAAGTTTCTACAGAAAATAGATTTTTCATCCAACCATCACACACATTCTGTTTTACAATGTTAATGACCACGTTGTTGTTGTTGTTAGGTGGCGTGGAGTGGGAACCGACTCAGAATTGACCTTCCAGTGGGTTTTCAGAGGCAATAAATTGTTTGAGAGGAGATTGTCCGTCTTTCTCCCTCAGAGTAGATGGTGGATTCGAACCACCTGCCTTTGGGTTGACAGCACAGCTCTTTACCCACTAGCACATCCACTGTGTAACTGCACTCTTTCACTTCCTGCCCATGACTCACATGGCCACCAACCCTAGCCTAGCCCTTCCTGCCTTCTGAGCTTTAGTCTTGGGGAACTGTGACTCTCTCAGCTTTGTATATTTGGTTATTCCAAGGGGTGCCCCCCGGTGATGTTGTCATTTGGTGCCATCGAGTTGACTCATAGCGACCCTGTGAACCACAGATCTGAGCCCTGTCCTATGCCCTGCCCTCCTCCTCAGCTCTGACACACTGGAGCCCATTGCTGTAGTCACTGCGTCAATCCATCTCTCTTGCTCGAGCTTACCAAGGGATAGCCCCTTAGATGACCACTCCCAAGCCACTCCTCAACAAAGCAGGACATTTGTGGATCATCTTGTGCCAATTAACCTTGCTGTCCTGACTAAGGAAGGTCGCAGAACCAGTAACTCATCCCCTCAGGATGTTTGGTTATGATTAAGAGGTTTACTTAGCTCTGACCTCTGTTGGTTTTGCTATAAACATGGGTGCATTTACAGCACACACGAATACAAGTGTGGAAATATCCTCTGTCAAACTTACTTATGGCTGTGGGCGTGTCCTTCTCATCTCCGCGTCTGTTCCTCTGGCCTGTTTGCCTAGGTATCTGTTTGTAAGTGAAGTTTATTATTATGTTGTGGTTGTTAAATGCTGTTGAGTCACCTGCCACTCTTAGAGACCTTATGTATAACAGCTCTGAAGCCTGCTCTATCCTGAGCCAGTCTCACTGACTCTGATACACCTACTCCATTACCCCAGTTACTGTGTCAATCCATCTCATCCGGGGTCTTGCTCTCCTGCGCTGTCCTTCCACCCTTCCGAGCATGAAGTCCTTCTCCAAAGACTGATCCCTCCTGGCCACATGCCAAAGTATATGAGACGGAACTTCAAAATCCTAGTCATCAAGGAGAAACTTGGTTTCACCTTCTCCAGGACAGACTTATTTGTTCTCTCGGCATTCTACACGGTGTGGTCAATACTCTTCTCCAGCACCACAACTCAAAGGCACTGATTCTTCATCTGTCATCCTTAGTCATTGTCCAGCTCTCTGATACATAGTAAGTAATTGCAAAGACCATGGCCTGGATCAGGTGCACCTTAGTGTCTAGACTGACATCCTTGCTTCCCAGTTTTCTAGAGAGGTCCCTGACAGTAGATTTTCCCAGTGCAATTCGTATTTTGACTGTTGGTGCCAAAAGCATTGATTGCGGAGTTGAGCAAGCTGAAATTGTTAATAACTTCAATCTCTTCTCCATCTATCATTGTGTTACCAGTGGACCCAGTAGTGAGAATCTTTGTCTTGATGTTGAGCTTTAATCCATATTGAAGACAACAATCCTTGACTTTCCGAAGCAAATGCCTCAGGTCCTCCTCAGTTTCGGCAAGCAAGGTGTGTCATCTGCATATTGTAGGTTATTGATGAGTCTTCTTCCAATCCTGATGCCACATTCCTCATCATAAAGTCCAGCTTCTTGAATGATCTGTTTTGCATATAGATTGAAAAGGTATGGAGATAGGATG
>NW_006399774.1:14023005-14037929 GCF_000299155.1 Elephantulus edwardii
GGCTTGAACTTCCTCCTTCATCCCCACTGCCTCTTGATTATATGTTGTTGCATGAAATTCTTCTGTGTTGGGAAATTGCTATTCACCCAAAGGCATGGTCTCGGGCTCAGAGGGTGAGTGAGGGGCAATCTCCTCTTTGTGATTTACATCCTCTAAGCAACTTCTGGAGGGTCAGGCAGGAGTTGATCCTGACTCAACAGCATTGAGTTTGAGCACGAAGTTTGAGTACCTACTGGTTTTCCCTCCATTCTCCCTTCCTGATGATCACCAAGAATTCTTCTGTACCTAAAACTCTTCTTTTTAACATTAGGGTTCCACATGCACACACACACTTAAGCACAACTAAATTTTAAAAACAGATTTTTCTTTTTTAAAAAGTTGAAAAATATAATGCTGATTTTTTTTTTTTTAGATAATGAAGAGTCTAAATTCACCGAAACTTTTGCAGACAAAATCATTCAAATGTGTATACATTGTTAGAGGACGTATCCTGTGGCTTGTTTATTTTCACTTGAAAGAGCAAATCAACCATGAATACTATTTACAATTGCGGATATTTAGAATATGACTTCAGCTGCGCCTGTCAGTTTTCCCGACTAATCTCCCCAGCAGTGTGCTGGAGGGTGGTTTGTGTTCCCTGGATGCCTGCAACACAAACTCCTTCAGCACAAATTCCTTTCTGGTTCATTTCTGAGTCGTGAGTAGTGGTGGGCTTTGCCATGACAGCTGGGGCAGATTTCAAGGGTATCCAGAGAGTACATCCCATCTTTGTCTGCCCTCGTCATTCTGTGGCAGACTGGGAGGTAAAACAATTACTCTTTCTTTTTCCTTAATTGTCATTTGTGTGGAAGTTTGCAAAGCATATTGGTCTTTAATTCAACCATTCATACACATTTTGTTTTATAACATTAATCACTTTTATCAACAATGAAATCACATTTCCCTTACTTCCTTCCACTAATTCTCATTTTCCTCAATCCTTCTATCCTACCCCTTCTTAGACAAATGCTTCTCTTTTGACTTTGTTGTTGTTGTTAGGTGTCATTAAGTCAGAGTTTCCACCAAGCTCTATGTTCCCAGTAAACCCATCTTTCAATCTATTTTGCTTTTTGAGGTTCCCCCTCTTCTACCAGCTTCTGGTTTCTAGTTTTTCCTGCTGCTTCACAGCCGTCGTGACTTCCAGTGCGACTTGCTCTTAACATTCTCAAATGTTGCCTCATTGAGGTGGTGGCTTCATTCTCTGCTTTCATATGTACAGTGAACCCAGTTCTTCCTCCCTTTCCAATCATTTTCGATTTATTGGGTTTGGAACATTTATCCCACACTCCCCAGGAATCTGAAGGGAGCTCTGGTGGCTTAGTGGGAAGAGATGGCACTGCCGATGCAAAGGGAAGCACTGGGTGGATCATTACAAACGAGGACTCACATTGAGAAGAATGGGAACCCTAGAACACGTTATTGTGCTTCATGTGAAATCTATACCTACACCAAGAAGCTGTTGTCGGAATGGAGTAAGGGAATGTTACTGATGTTGTCGTGTGCCATGGAGATGGAACGGGCCCATAGCGACCCTTCTGCAGGTTTTCAGAGGCAGTTAATCACACGGGAGGAGGTTGCCCATCCTTCTTCTGCAGAGCAGCTGGTGACCTCGAACAATGTGCCTTTGGGATTGCAGTGCAGCTTCTTGCCACTAGGCCACCAGAGCATCACATGGTTTAAAATTAGGAAGGGGCTGTGTCGGGGATGTATCGTTTCTCCATACCTATGCAATCTGTATGTTGAGCAAATAGTTTGGGAAGCTAGACTCTAGACACTTAATAACAACAACAGACTCGAGGAAGAGCAATGTGTCATTGGAAGAGGAATGTGTCGTCGACATCAGAGGAAGACTCATCAACAAGCCAAGTAATGTGGATGACACATCTTTACTTGGTGAAAGTGAGGAGGACTTGAAGCACTTGCTGCAGAAGATCAAGATCTTCAGATTTCAGTTTGGATCATATTTCAACTTCAAGAAAACAAAGTTTCTCACCACAGGACCGACAGACAACATCATGATAGATGAAGAAAGGATTGAAGCTGTTAATGATTTCTTCTGTCTTGCATCAACAATCAATCAACATCCTTGGTGCCAGCTGTCAGGAGATCAGGAGACATATTGTATTGGGAAAGTCTGTGGTCAGAGACCTCTCCAAAATACTTAAAAGCAATGATGTCAATTGGAAGACTAAGGTGTGTCTGATTTGGGCCATGGCCTTTTCAATCACTTCCTATGCTTCTGAGAACTGGACAATGAATAAGGATGACAGAAGAAGAATTAATGCCTTTGAGCTGCGGTGTTGGAGGGAAGTGCTGGGTATCCTGTGGACTGCCAGAATAACAGACATGTCTTACAAAGTGCTCCTCAGAGACAAGGGCTGACAAAGCTTAGTCTCTCATACTTTTGATATGTTGCTAAAAAAGGCTGTTTCGTGAAAAGTGCCATTGTGCTTAGAAAGATGGACTGTCAGTAAAAGAGAAATACCCACAGTGAAGCAATGAGTATTAAGTGTGTCAGAGATGATGTGGACAGGACAGGGTTCAGATCTGTTGTTCATAGGGTTGCTCTGAGTGGTACTCGACTATGATGGCACCTAACAGCAGCAACATCCAGGACTCTACTTCCCCTCATCCCCTCCCACTCCTGGCCACATTCACGAATGATTCTGTCTGTGTGCAAACCTTTCTTTAGCTTTTTTTAGTAATATTTGTTCTTTGGTGACTGACTTTGCTCTGCAGAATGTCCTCTAGACTCATCCATGTTATACGGTGTTTCACCAGTTCTCGTTTTTTAGTGCTGCATAGTTTTCTACTGTGTCTATGTACCATGGTTACTTTATTTATGCATCCATTGATGGGCATTTATTTTCATCACTTTGTTATTGTGAATCATGTTGCTTTGAACATGAACATGCATGCGTCTATTTTTGTTGCAGCTCTTACGTCTTTAGGGTGCATACTTAATAATGAGATTGCTGCATCAAATGGTCTTACTACTTCCAACTTTTTAAAGGAGGCACTAAAGAGAGCTCTGGTGGTCTAGCGGCAAGAAGCTGTGCTGCAATCCCAAAGGCTTGTGGTTCAAATCCATCAGATTCTCTGCTGGAGAAGGAGGGGCAATCTCCTCCTGTGCCAGTCAGATCTGATTTTGATTGTACATAACAAGAAAAGGAGGGGAAAAGTAAAAATTTAAAAAAAAATAAAGGAAGGACTACACTTCTTACCAAGGGAACTCTGGTGGTCTAGTGTTAAGAAGCTGTGCTGCAACCTGAAAGGCACAGAGTTTGAATTCACTAGCTGCTCAGTGGGAGAAGGATGGATGGACAATCTCCTGCTGTTTGATTTACTCCCTTGGAAAACCTGCTGACGGGTCAGCTGTGGGTTGGTTCCAACTCAACAGCATATAACAACAAACTGCTTTTGCTAGTGAATGCACCGTTTTCCATTCCTCATAGCAGTTTGTATGGGACTTTCAAACTCTCTACAATGTCCTCATCAGTATTTGTTTGCTGTCTTACTGAATTTTGTTATTGCTGAAGTGAGGCAATGGTTCGTTGAATCTCTCTGATAGCTAATGATCTTGAGCATTTCTTCATACGTTTGTTAGCCATCTGAATGTCTTTTGTGTGTGTGACACATTTATTCATGCACTTAGCCCATTTTTAAATCACATTGTTTGCCTTTTCCGTGTTGGAGTGTTGGCGTTTTCTAAGTTGTAGAGATTAATCCCCTTTCAGATATGTTATTACGGATTATGCCTTTCCTCAACCTACAGATTTTCCTATGGAAAATTCTTTTGGTTCACTTGTTGTGTGACATCCAGCATGTTTTCAGAGGCAGTTAGTCACGTGGGAGGAGACAGCCTATCTTTCTCCTGTGGAGCAAATTGATGCACTTAGGGATCTTATTTTTTTCTTTCTTTTTAAAAAATTAATTTTAATGAAAGTTTACAGAGATTTAGAGTTTCCAGTCATTCATTGTTGCACTTTTCTCCCTACCCATCCCCCCTTAATTCACTCTTCTCCTTAAAAAGTAAAAGAAAAAACTTTCATTGCTATATAATCCCTCCTCCCCCAAGTCCACTCCCCTAGGGATCTTATTTTTAAAGGTCCCAATAGTCTAGTTTATGCTGTACTGCTTGTGCATTTTCAGTTATACCTGATAGTTTATTTATGTGATAGTTTGTTCAAAATAGTCTATTGGATTAAAGGGTCCACGAAAGAGAGGAAGACCCTCATGTAGATGGATTGCCATGGCAACTGCAATAATGAGTTTGAACATGGCAGAGATTGTTGAAGATGATAGGATAGACAAACTTTCTATACGTAGGGTCTTTACAAGTGGTAGTCAACTTCATGGCACCTAACAACAACAGTAGTATTTACACCATAACTTAGAGCTTACAACTTTGTCCTCATTTTTCTTGCATGATCTTAACAGTTTTAGGTTTTACACCTACACATTTGATTCTCCTTAAGTTAGTTTTGGTATACGGTGTAAGACGTTAATTTTGTTTCCATTTTCTACAATTGAATAATCCTGTTTTGCTAGAATGATTTGCTAAAGAGACTATCTTTTCTCCATTTAATTGATTAAATCTCCTTGTTAAAGATCTTTTGTGCAAGTTGTTGTTGTTGATATGAACTGTTTTGAGTCAGAACTGACTCTTAGCTGACACTCCAGCGTGGTTTCAGAGGCTGTAAATCACACAAAAGAAATTTCCCATCTTTCTCCCAACGAGTAGCTAGTAGATTCAAACCATGTGCCTTTGTGTTGGCAGTCCAAGTGCTTACCCACTAGGTCACCACATGCATCCATGTTGTTGTTGTTGTTGATTGCTTTTAAGTTGAGAACGACTCATAGCAACCCTATGAACAAAAGGCTTGAAGACTCTACAACTATCACCATTTATCAAAGTTCATAGGGTTTCCAGAGGCATTTTAGTTAGGAAGTGGATGCCGCTCCTGCTTCCAACGCCCATCCATAAGCAGATGCATATACTTTTGGGTCCTAATTTCCAACTCAGTGGTTGGTCTATGCATCTGCTGTTGCACCAGCACCAAGCTGTTTTGACTACAGGGGCTGGACAATAGCTTTTGGGATTATGAAATGTAAAGTCTGCTACTTCGCCTTTCTTCTTCAGTAGTGCTTTACTCATATGTAGTCTTTTTCATGCAAAGTGATGATTCATTTTCCTGCCTCTTTGAAAAGTAATAATAGAAAACAACTATGTGATATCATCTCACTCCAGTAAGAATAGCAAAATTTAACAGAACAGCAAACAACAAATGCTGGCGAGGCTGTGGAGAAACTGGAACCCTTATTCACTGTTGGTGGGAGTGTAAAATGGTGCAACCACTGTGGAAGGCGGTGTGGCGCTTTCTCAAAAAGTTGCAAATAGAGATACCATTTGATCCAGAAATTCCACTACTGGGAATATACCACAAAGAAACTGTAACTGCCACCTAAGCAGATATATGCACACCCATGTTTATTGCTGCTTTGTTCACAATAGCAAAGAGCTGGAAACAACCCAAGTGCCCATCAACAAATGAATGGGTGGATAGAGAAGCTGTGGTATATTCACACAATGGAATACTATGCAGCATTGAATAACAAGGTTTTTTAAAAAAATATTATTTATTATCTTCTTTTTTGTGTGTATGTGTGTACCATCAAGTCAGATCTGACTGGTACAGGAGGAGTTTGTCCCTCCTTCTCCAGCAGAACATCTGGTGGATTCAAACTGTGCACCTCTGGGATTGCAGTGCAGCTTCTTGCCACTAGGCCACCAGAGCTCGCAGCATTGAAAAACAAGAAACTCATGAAATATTGTGCAAAACGGGTGAGCCTGAAGGATATTATGATGAGTGGAATATCTCAGTCATAAAAGGACAAATATGTCTTCCCTTCCTGTGCTGTCCTTCTACCCTTCCAAGCATGATGTCTTTTTCCAAGGACCATTGCCTATAGGCTGTTTATATCTCTAGTTAGAGTATCCCTAAGTGTTTAATACTTTGGATTACTCTTGTAAATGATCCTGTTTTCCTTCAGAGAATTCTCTTACTCTAAAGAAATCCAATTGATTTTTGTATGCTGGTCTTGTTCCCTGTCATTTGGCTGGTTGTTTCAATTAATGTCAGTAATTTTCTCGCTGAGCGTTTTGAATTTTCTCTATGGAGCATCATGTCATCTGCAAATAAGGGAGTTTTACTTCCTTTTGGCCAATTAGGAAGGCTTTTGGTTTACGTTTCTTGCTTCTCTAGCTCGGCCTTCCACTGCGGTGTTGAATAGGGTGGTGACAAAGTGCAGCCTGGCCTGCTTTCCTTCACAAGCAGAGCACCTTCAGTCTCTCGGAATTGAGAGTAATGTTAGCTGTGGGCTTTGTAGATATGCTTTTTAAAAAATTATTATTTTCATTATTATTAATTTCAATGAACATTTACAGAGATTGTGGATTTCCATCCATTCATTGTTGCACTTTTCTCCCCGCCCACGCCCACCCCCAGTTCTCTCTTCTTTAAAAGCAAAAGAAAAGCTCCTTCATTGGTATACAATTCCCCTGCACCCTCCCGCCCTCATCCCGAGAACACTCCACTCTGCAACCCTCATTCCAAACTCTTATGATAGTCATAATGCCCTAAAAGATATTACTTTTAAACTGATTTCTCCCTCATCAGCTTCAACGCAGTATACATAATTTATCCAGTTTTTCTCAGTCTTACCCCCACCCTGATGTCAGTCCCGTTCTACAACAGTGGCACCATGCAGTATTTGGCCTTTTGTGACTGAGATATTTCACTCAGCATAATGTTCTCCAGAGTCACCCATTTTGAATAATATTGCATGAGGTCCTTGTTTTTCAATGCAGCGTAGTATTCCATTGTGTGAATATACCACAGCTTCTCTATCCATTCGTTTGATGAGCACTTGGGTTGTTTCCAACTCCTTGCTATAGTGAACAAGGCTGTGATAGACATGGGTGTGCATATATCTGCTTGGATGTCAGTTATAGTCTCTTTAGGGTGTAGATATGCTTTTAGTGATGTTGAAAATTTTCCCTTTGCCCCATATTTTTTTAACTGTATTTATTGAGAAAAGGGTGTTGAATTGTGTCATATCCTTTTTCTGTATCAATAAACATGATCATTTCCCCCCTTGTGTTTTATTGATGTGATAGGTTACATAAGAAAATGAATTTCCTAATGTTGAAACATTCTTGCATATCTAGTATGAATCTTATCTGATCATGATGATTTTCTTTTTAAGAATTTTTGCGTCTATGTTCATGAGGGATTGTGTGTACCATCGAGTCGGAACTGACTCATAGCTGACCCTCTGGCAGGTTTTTAGAGCCAGGAATCTCACAGGAAGAGACATTAGTTTATAATTTTGTAATTAAGGACTGTTTTTACCTAACTTTGATATCAGGGCTATACTTGCTTCATAGAATGAGTTCTTGAATATTACATCTTTTTCTCTATTCTGAAATAGCTTCGGGTAGAATTGGGTCAGTTCTTCTCTGAACATTTCCTAGAATTCACCAATGAAGTCATCTAGGCCAGGACTTTGTTTTTGTTAAGAGTGTTTTTATCACCTGTTCTAGTTCTTTTTTTGGATGGGTCTCTAAGTTTTTACCTCAGTCTGGGCAGTGTGGCCAGCAGTGTGGTTCTAATCTTTGCTCATTTCCTCTAGATTCTCACACTTGTTGGAGTTCAGTTCTTCATAGCATTCTATTATTTCCTTTTGTTTCTGTTTGATTCTATTGTGATACATCCATTTCATTTATTTTTAGTATTTTTGCATCCTTTCCTTTGTTAGATTTTCCAGTGGCAAATAAGAAATAAAAGCAAGAGAGACAGAAGAAGGCATCTTGGTGGGTGTGCAGAGGCCTAATTGGCCCTCTTGCCACGGCTGTATAGTGTGAAGGCAAGCAGGTGAGGTTGGGCCAGTCTCTGCCAGGCCAGAAGGTTGCTGGGGTTGCAGTGTCTGATGAGGGCCATTTCTGTTTGTCTGAGAGATGGCTGAGGGTGAGATCTCAAGCCGAAAGAGCCTTCACTGGGCAGAGCATAAGGTGTGGTATCAGGCTATGTACTGCATCTCTGATGGCCCAGAGGGCATTGATGGGTGGGACACCCAGTCTGGGACAGAGTCTGGGCTCGCTTTAGAGGTTCTTAGGAAAGTCTGCCTAACCAGGGTTGGCTGGTATCTTTGCCAGTCTAGGGCATGAGTATAGGCAGGGCACATAGTCATACACGGCTCACTCTGCTGAGTGAGTACGTAACACACATGTTTCCAGATGCAAGGTTGGCGTGCATCTAGGGCCAGCTCCACAAAGCTTCTGCCAGAGCAGGTGCCGGTGGGCAGCCAGCCCGATGAGGGGAAGCACATGCACCTTCCCATGGGGCCCACATGTCCCTGATGCTAAGCCTATAGGGGCATCTTGCCAGGAACAGTTGCTGCCAGCCTGCAAATAGAAAGGATGACACGCTCTGCTGACCCCAGGTATCAGAGTGCACAGAGATGGTGAAGCTCTAGACGTGGGTGTTATAAGGTCTCAGTGCCGAATCCACTGAGGCATCCACTTAGGGTCAATGTGGAGGGTCAGAGATCCTGGCCAGAGATGGTACCTCGGTCAGTCTAGAAGTTGACTGCAGGTTAGGGCACGCTCACCTGTCACTCAGAGGCAGAGTGTATGTCTCTGAAGCTCCATGTGTGTGTGAGAGAGAAGTTAGAGAGGGGGAGAGAAAAGAGAGAGAGATAGGGAGAGAGAAAAAGAGAGAGAGGAGACGGTAGAGGGGGAGAGAGGGAGAGAGAAAAAGAGAGAGCGAGGGGGAGAGAGGGAGAGAGAAAAAGAGAAGAGAGGGAGAGGAAAAAAGAGGGAGAGGAGAAGGTAAAGGGGGGGAGAGAGGGAGAGAGAAAAAGAGAAGAGAGGGAGAGGAAAAAAGAGAGAGAGGAGAAGGTAAAGGGGGGGAGAGAGGGAGAGAGAAAAAGAGGGGGAGAGAGAGAAAGAGGGAGAGAGGAAGAGAGAAGGAAGAGAGGAGAGAGGGAGAAGGGAAGAGAGGGAGAGAGGAGAAAGAGAGGAGAGAGAAGGGAGAAAGGGGGGAGAGAGAGTGAAAGAGGGGAGAGGGGTTTGGAGAGAGAAGAGTGAGGGGCAGAAGGGGAGCAGGAGGGGGAGAAAGAGAGAGGGGAGGAGGGGAACAAGAGGGAAGAGGAGGGGAGAGAGGAGAGAAAGAAAGAAGAGAGGGGAGAGAGGGGGAGGGAGAGCCAAGAGAGAGAGAGATTAATAAAAATTGTGATGTCTAATAGTGTACAACTGTGAAAATAGAAGGATTACTAGCAAGATGTGTACAAAAATCCAAAGGAGGAAGGGAAGAGGGAGACTGAGGCCAGGAATGGGGGGTGGGAAAGAACGAGGTCTCAGAATTTGGTGTGCGGAGGAAGGGAGTGAAAAGGGACGTGAAAAGGCAAGGTAATGGTGGGCACGGATCAATGGGGATTGATTTTATAAAATACAGTATATGGGGATGATTGTATGAAACATAATGTGAATATAGGAACGTGTGAAACAAAATGTATATAAATGAAACACGATGTATATAAGCAAAAGACAATGTATACAAATTTTGTTTGCAAACCAATATAAAATAAAAAGAATTTTAAAAAAGAAAAAAAAAGGTGATGTCTGTTTAAAAAGGATGTTGTTGTTATGTGCTGTGGAGTCGCTTGTGACTCATAGCGACCCTGTGTACAACAGCCCTAAACTCTACTCAGTCCTGTGCCAAACGCACTGCCTCTGACACTCCCATCCTGATTACCCCAGTCACTGAATCAATCCACTTCATTGAGGGCCTTCCCCTCCTGCGCTGTCCCTCCACCCTCCCATGCATGATGTCCCTCTCCAAGGACTGGTCCTTCCTTACAACATTTCCAAAGTATGTCAGATGAAGCCTCAGAATCCAGGATGAATCTGTTTGTTTCCCTAGCAGTCCATGGTACAATCAATACTCTTCTCCAGCACCACAGCTCAAAGGCATCAATTCTCCTTTTATCTTCCTTACTCATTGTCCAACTCTCTGATGCATGACAAGTGATTGCAAAGACCGTGGCCTGTATCAGATGCACCTTAGTCTCCAGAGAGACACATGCAATTAAAAAGGATATATGATTAGCTATTATTGTCATAATAGGAGTCCAGAACGAAGGCTGCACAGTGGAGTGGACTTGGGGGAAGGGATTGTATAACCATTAAAAAAATTTTTTCTTTGACTTTTCAAAGAGAAGAGATAATTGGGGGGGGAGGGGTGGGGAGGGAGAAAAGTGCAACAAGGAATGAATAGAAATCCAAAGTCTCTGTAAACTTTCATTAAAATCAATTGAAAATAAAAAAAAATTTAAATAAAAGGTGCTGTCCTGTCCAGTCCTTCACAGTCATTGTTTTGTCTGTCTCCTCATTTGTTTTGTTCCCTTTCTTCTTCCAGTCAATGTTTGAGCTTCTTCTCACTCCTTTGGAACTCAAGGTTTCAGGGTCAACTTCTGTACCTGTGACCTTTGTTCCCTTTGTCTCAGCTGTAGGCGCTCTGGGATGCTGTCTGCTTTGCCTACCATGCTATCTTGCTGGAAACGCTTCTACACATTTATGTGGAAAGGAGAATATTCATGATATAGCCTCACATTTTCTTCCATAGATAGAGTCTATCTTTCCGTCCACTTAAGTCACAATGCCCTCCTGAGTTTATGTGTACGTTCCTGCTTGGTGCCTTGAGTTGATTCTGACTCCCACCGACTGTATGTACAGCAGGACGTAACACTGCCCAGCACTGCGCCCACCTTCCAGGATTGCTGTTTGAGCCCGTTGCTGCCCCGACTCTGTTCATTTATCTTACTGAGGGGTTTTCATTCTTTCACTAGCTCTCAGCTTGGCCAGGCATGATGTCCTTCCCCAAGGCCCTTCCTGATAACACGTTCAAGGTATGTGTGACAACACCTGGATATCGTCACTTCTAAGAAGCATCCTAGCTGTACTTTTTCCAAGACAGATTTGTTGTTCTCTTGGAAACACATAGTATATTACATTTTCTTTGCCAAACGCATAATTCAAAGGCATCAATTCTTCTTTAATCTTCCTTTACTCGTTGTCTAATGTTCTCATGCATTTGACGCAGTGAAATACCATGGCTTTATCCAGCTTTAGTCCTCACACGGCTGCATTTGCATTTTCACACACACAGTCTTTCGCTCTTTGCTTTTGAATTGGAACTAACCAGAAGCTGACCCTCCATTGGGTTCCTGAGGCATGAAATAACACAAGAGGTGGCCTTGAACTGCTAGAGAGACTTGACCTTGGGGTGAGCAGCACAACTCCTCAGGGAGCATGGTGCCAAACAAACAAAAAACAAAACCAAAACAAAAAACCCACACACCCCAGACAAAAAAACCAACAACAACCCTCAAACTCATTGCTGTTCAACTGGAACCGACTCACAGCTTACCCTCCAGCCAGTTTTCAGAGGCTGTAAATGTCAAGGGAGGAGATTTCTCATCTTTTGTCTGAGGAGCATCTAGTAGATTTGAACCAGCTGCTTTTGGGTTGGCAGTATAACTCCTTATCCACTAGGCCACCAGAGTTCCATTTTAACCAATGAAATAAGCCTTTGCAGCAGATTTGTCCAATGTAATAGGCTGTTTTATTTCTGTGTGTTGGTTCAATGGATGGATGTTGATTGTGGATCCCAACAAAGTGAAATCCTCTACAACTTCAATATTTTCTCTGTTTACTGTGCTGGTGTGTAGATGTTGTTGTTGTTTTTAGGAGCCATGGAGCAAAGAATGACTCATAGCGACCCTGTGAAGGACAGATTTGAGCCCTGTCCTGTCCTGTGCCACCCTCACAATGCCTGACACACTTGAGCCCAGTGCTGCAGTCACTGTGTCAATCCACCTGGTTGAAGGTTTTCCTCTCTTTTGCCATCCCTCCACCTGCCCTCTCCAATGAATGGTCTCTCCTAGCAACACGCCCAAAGCAATGAGACCAAGTTCTACCATCGGTGCGCAAGCCACCAGCCAAGCACTTAATGATCACTTTCTGTGTTTTTCAGGTTCCCTTTCACTTTCTGTTGTTCCTGATTGTGGGAATAGTGCAGAGCCTCAAATTTGGAAAGGAAAAAAAAAATCCAGTTCGAAATGTTTTTGAAGAACGGCCAAGCAGCACTGCTTTTCCAAATGACAAGTTTGATTCCATTGTAGGGTTTTTTAAAAAAGCTTTTGTTTATTTTTGTTAATTATTGAACTTTGATTTCAAGGCTTACTCACTGAATAAATATTCGTAAATCAGTTGGTTAGGAAGAACAGAGACACGAAATCATCTGGAAACATGAATCATGCAGTGTGTTCTCATGAGAAGAGTCCTGGACTGAGGACGAGGAATGCTGGTGTTACTTCTGGACCTGCCACCATGGAGCTATGTGACTTGGGAAGCTCTCTCCCCTCGGTGGGTCTTTCTCTGTCAGATTAAATGGGAGTGTACTTCGGGGGAGGGGCAGTTATTGGTTCTGGTTGCCTGGTTTTTAGTTCCTCTTTTTTTCTGCTAATAGCACTTTGTGCTTTCTTGGGGAGTCACCCCTCTTCCACTCTTGGATTAATTGTGGCAGATGATGTCCCACAACAAACTTCGGATTTGGGATCTTCTCTGTAGTGGGTGGAGTGGAAAAGCCATGAAGGAACTATTCAAAATGACATTTTCATATGTAAAATTAAGAGTGGCTGGGAAACAAACTATTCTGTATTCCATCAGTCAGCTATCGCTGTGTAACAAACCACCATAAAACAGAGCTGTTTAAAAAATCACAAACTTTTTCTGTTTCTGCGAACAAGGAGTCTAGACTGAGACTTCCACTGTTAAATTTTACCCACAACTACTTGCTATGTGAACTCCTCCACCTTTGGCCACTCACTTCCTGGTCGCTCCCTTCTTCAAGGCTAGTGACAGTGTCTTTCCAGCTTGTCTGCTGGAAAAATGACTGTTAAGTCACTGTTTTACCCATGATGACTCCACGTGACAGAGTTGAGTTGCCCTATTGGGTTTCTCAGACTGTAATCTTCACGGAACAGATTGTCTTGTCTCTTCTTCTTCAGAGTGGAGTTTGAACTCCTGACCTTTCAGTTTGCCGCTGAATACTCTCTTATATAGCTATACGGTATTGGAGAAGAGTATTATCCCATGGGCTGACAAAAGAACAAAGAGTTATGTCCTGGAAAAAGTACAGCCAGAGTCCTCCTTGGAGGCAAAGGTGATAAAGCTTTATCTCACATACTATGGGCATGTTGTTAAGAGAGGTTATTTCGTAGAAAGGTATATTGTGCTTGGAAAGGTAGAGAGTAAGGGAAAGACCCTCAATGAGATGGATTGACATGGTGACTGCAGCGATGGGCTCAAGTGTGTCAGAGTCTGTGAGGATGGCACAAAATCGAACAGGGGGCAGATCTGTTGTTCTGAGGGCTGCTATGAGCTGTGCTCATTCGATGGCCTCTAACTACACCAACAATGGGAGCTTTGGTGGTCTAGTGACAAGGAGTTGATGCCAACCTAAAGATGTGGTCTGAACCCAACACATGCTTTGTAGGGGAAAGATAGCCAATATCCTCTTGAGTGTTTTACAGTTTTTGAAAACTTGCTGCAAGGCCAGCTATGAGCTGTTTTTTACTTAACGGTACATGACAACAACACTAAGAGGTCATGGGACTAGATACATCATTGCTAACGTCAGATGGATTTTAGCCAAAAGTAGAGACTACCAGAGGAATGTCTACTTGTGTTTCATTGACTATGCAAAGCCATTTGATTGCATGGATCACTACAAATTGTGCCTAACCTTGAGAAGAATGGGAACACCCAGGACACCCGATTGTGCTCATGCAAAACCTATACTTGGACGAGGAGGCAGTCGTCAGAACAAAGCATGGAAACACTGCATAATTAAAAATCAAGAAAGGAGTGCATCAGGGTATGTTTGCATAACAGATCATTCAAGAGGCTGGACTTTCTGAGGAGGTATGTGGCATCAGGATTGGTGGAAAACTCATCAACAACTTGCATTATGAAGATGGCACAACCTTACTTACTGAAACTGAGGAGTGCCTGAGATTTTTGGTGCAGAAATTCAAGGACTGTAGTCTTCGATATGGATTGAAGCTCAACATCAAGAAAACGAAAATTCTAATCACTGAGCCCACTGGTAGGATCATGAAAGATGGAGAAGAGATTGGGGTTATTAACAATTGCAGCTTACTTGATTCCACAATCAACTCTCTTGGCACCAGCAGTCAGGAAATAAAAAAGCAAATTGCATTAGGAAAATCTATTGTCAGGGACTTCTCCAGAGTGCTAAAGAGCAAAGATGTCAGTGTAGAGACTAAGGTGCGCCTGATCCAGACCATGGTCTTTGCAATCACTTGCTATGCATTGGAGAGCTGGACAATGATCAAGGATGAGAGAAGAATTTATGTGTTTGGGTTGTGTTACTGGAGAAGAATATTTAACATATCATGGGCTGACAAGAAAACTAACAGGTCTGTCCTGGAAAGGGTAAAACCAGGCTGCTTCTTGGAGGCAAGGATTTTGAGACTCTGTCTCACATACTTTGGCCATGTAGCCAAGAGGGACCAGTCTTTGGAGAAGGATATCGTGCTTGGAAGGGTGAAGGGACAGCGCAGGAGAGGAAGACATCAGATGAGATGAATTGACAGAATAACTGGGGTCATAAGGGTAGGTGTGTCAGAGGCAGTGAAATTGGCTCAGGATAAAGCAGGGTTCAGAGCTCTTGTGCATTGGGTCTCTATGAATCATAGCCAAGTTGACAGCACATAACAACAACATAGATAGATAA
>NW_006399774.1:14038029-14074468 GCF_000299155.1 Elephantulus edwardii
GAAAGAAAGGAAGGAAGGAAGGAAGGAAGGAAGGAAGGAAGGAAGGAAGGAAGGAAGGAAGGAAGGAAGGAAGAAAGAAAGGAAAGAAAGAAAGAAAGAAAGAAAGAAAGAAAGAAAGACCCCAATCATAACATTCTGTAACCTTTAACACATCTACTGGTTACAAGTAAATTATAGACCTGACTTTATTCAAAGTCAGGAGATCGATCACATGAAAGTATGAACACGACTAGGAGGTACATTTCATTGATGATCATCTGAGGTCTTCTCTCCCCTTTCTTCATTGAGCTTTCTATGTGGAAGGATTGGCTTGACCTGTGATTGAATACTCAATGTGTTCCCTTGCCATTTGGGAAGTACCTCAATGTCTCTGAAAGAGAAATTCCTTGTACAGTGGTCTCACCTAGAACTTCTTATGACTTTGTTGGTGATACGCTTCTGAGGTGATGTGTTAGATAAACTTGCCTTTTAGGATATTCCTCTCTGTGATAGGAATGGCTGTGCTCTGGTTCCAGAGCATTTGTTCATTTTAGCATTTACAGGATCACTTTCTCCTGGGAAAGGCTGTTTAGAAGACATGGAGACCTTGTTGATGTTAGTGTGCTCATTGACCCCCTTCTCCTTTTCCATTTGTAAGATTCATGGTACACCCGTCAGAAGTCTCCTCTCCACAATATGAGACTCTGGTTACCAGGTCCCTAAATTTATACATGCATGTCCTCTATTCTC
This sequence comes from Elephantulus edwardii, assembly GCF_000299155.1. NCBI lineage: Eukaryota > Metazoa > Chordata > Mammalia > Macroscelidea > Macroscelididae > Elephantulus > Elephantulus edwardii. The sequence continues at coordinate 14,038,759 of NW_006399774.1, forward strand.
ATCCTGCCAGAACTGTGGTATTCTGTGGCCGTGGCCAAAGTCCCCTTCTTTAATCACCTAAACTTTCTTATCTCCCCCAAGCACAGAGCTTTCCCACACTCCTCTTTGAGAAGATTTCCAGCGATGATTCTGCTTACCACTGATTTAACCAGGAAAGACGACACAATCCAGGTGGGGAGAAGGAACAACAGGTGGAAGGGTGTCTGTGTTGGGAGTAAGGTTGGGTAGAAATCAAAACAATCTCGTTTCCTAGAGCCACTGAAAGATTATTTTACAGCTTGAGGAAATAAACAAACAATCAAACAGAAGCATCTGGGCAGTCTGAGATTAGTGGTCATTTTACAGTTAAGAAGATAATAAACAAAGAAAATGATGATTCTTTAGGACTATGACGGTATTTATTTATTTTTAGAAACCATCTCAGTCATTACCACTTCCTCTCTGTTTTGTAAAATGGTTCTTTGGACTTTAGTAGTCTTTTTTGTTAATAAATAATAAATAAAACAATCCTTTTGAGACTAGTTTTCATCTTACATACGAACTATAAAGATGATATGGCGAGGTTAAATACTTTTCTTAACATTTTTGTTCAATACTTTCTGGTTTCCAGCTACCAGACTTATGACACATCACCAATACAGGCCCCTAATGTGTAAAATAATTCAAAAAGCTGGACTCTTTGAAGAAGAACATGGGATTAGGATCAGAGGAAGACTCATCAACAACTTGTGTTATGCAGATGACACAACTTTGCTTGTTGAGAGTGAGGAGGACTGAAATGCTTGCTAAGTAAGATAAAAGACGGCAGCTTTCAATACTGATTACATGTCAACATCAAAAAGACAAAAATCCTCACAACTCTGCTGATAAGCAACGTCATGATAGGTGGAGAAAAGACTGAGATTGTCCCTGGTTTCATCTTACCGGGATCTACAATCAACACCCTTGGTACCAGCAGGCAAGAAATCAAAGAATGCGTTGCTTTGGGAATGTCTACTCGTAGGAGCCTTTCCAAAGTACTGAGGAACAATGATGTCAGTTTCAAGATTAAGGCTTGCCCATTGAGGTCATGAACTTTTTCATTCCTAGTTATGCATCTGAGAGCTGGACAGTGAATAAGGATGACAGAAGAAGAGTTTGTGCTTTTGGGTTGTGGTATTGGAGAAGAGCACTCAACATTCCGTGGACGGCCAAGGAAACAAACAGATCTATGTCTTGGAAACAGGATGCAGGTCGAGTGCCTTTGGCAGGCAAGGATGGTGAAACTCTGTCTCACATATTACGGGCATGTTTTGAGGGGGAGCTTCTCCTTGGAAAGGGACACTGTGCTTGAAAAGTTAGAGGGTCAGTGAAAGAGAGGAAGACCTTCAACAAGCTGGTTTGACACTGTGATGACAGCAATGGGTTTGACTATGTCAGAAATGATGAGGATGGTAAGAGATGAGGGTCCAGATCTGTGGTTCGTGGAGTCTCTCTGAATCAACTCAATGACACATAACAACAAACAAACGTGTAAAAGGTATTCCTCGGGTGGGTCAAATTGTTCACACATTTTCTGCTAACCATAAGGTTGGAGGTTTGAGTCTATCTAGAGCTACCTTAGAAGGAACAGAGATCTACTTCCAAAACTCAATTCTGTGGCGTACAGTTCTACTCTGACACGCTTAGAACTTCCACAAAGAGGCAGCTCGTGGGCTGTGCTTTGTTCCGTGTCTGCAGGGTTAAGAGGGGTTGGAGTCAACTTGACAGCACCTTACAACAAGATGAGAGACAACCAGTTTTCTACTTCCTTTTTAGCACATAGCTGGTATGCAATTTTCTTTTTCCCCCTTAAATAAAATTTTTATTTTTTACTGATTTATTTTATTTTATATTTAAACTTTATACAAAGTCTGTATACATTGTTTTCCTCTTTAACATTGTTGAATTTTAATTGTTAATTTTAGTCCGTTTACTTGCAAATCTTCCCTGAAACTGCAAGTGTTCAGATGGGGATTCAATGATAGGAACATCAGAAGTCCTCATGCCTACACGAGAGGACCCTCCTCGATGCGTGTGAGAGGTGGGGGACGGGCCATTTGTCTGTTCTCACCTTGCTTTAGGGTAACATGTTCATTTGAAGAATGAAGGGTGAAAGGTGGATCATTTCAGAGCTTCCTATAATTTATACCCTCCACAAAGACCCAGAAAATTCTCTGCCGTGAGCAAGTGGCAGGCATTCTGAAGACAGACCATGGTGACCACTTGAAAGAGCAAATAGCTTCTTGTCTTCCAGATGGAATGAAAATGGGCATAATTTTTTTAACATCTCATCATACACTAAATTCTTATTCTGTAACCCAAACACTGTGGTACTGACATAAATTGTTGTTGTGTACTGTCGAGTTGGAACTGACCCATAGCTGATTCTCCAGCAGGTTTTTGGAGGCAGTAAATTGCACAGGAGATGGCCCATCTCTCTTCCATAGAGCAGAGGGTGTCCTCGAACCTCGTGTCTTCAGGATTGCAGCACAGCTAGCTACTTGCCACTAGGCCACCAGCTCATTGACAGAAATACAGATAAATAAACCTATTAAACAGAATACGGAGTCTTAAAAGAAACCCATGCATATATGGACAACAAAGGTGCAAAGAGAACACATTGAAGAAAGAATAGTCTTTACAAAGGTACGAAGAGGGAAGGAGGATGCAGGAGAGCTAAGGGTGTGGAGGAGGGAATCACCGGCTGGAAGAGTTCGGTGGGTAGAGGCAGAGTAAGGGAAAAATGGACATGATATAGCTTAATTTAAAACAAGACATCATTGAAACAAATAGGTATCTACACACAAAAAAAATGAGCTTTTATCCAAAATGCAAACAACATACAAAATTGAGCCCAAATTAGAGTGTAAATCATAACATGAAAGCTAAAAACATAAATTAGTAGAAGAAAATAGAAAAGGAGATCTTCATGACTTTGAATTAAGCAAAGGTGTTTTAGCTACAATGCCAGAACCACAAAGAGCAACTTCTAAAACAACAAATGGGTAAATTTTACTCCATCAAAACAAAAAAAATTCTACTTTTCAAAATACTCTGTTGAGCCTTTCTATGAAGATGGCACCAAAAGTGAAGAAGGAAGACCCTGCCCCTCCCAAAACTGAAGCCAAGGCAAAGGCATTAAAGGCCAAGAAGGCAGTCCTGAAGGGCATCCACAGCCAAAAAAAAAAAAAAGAAGATCCTCACGTCACCCACTTTCCAGTGACCTAAGACGCTGAGACTCTGAAGGCAGCCCAAATATCCCCAGAAGAGTCTCCCCAGGAGAAACAAGCTTGACCATTATGCCATCATCAAATTTCCCTGGACCACTGAGTCAGCCATGAAGAATATAGAAGACAACACACTTGTGTTCACTGTGGATGTCAAGGCCAACAAGCACCAAATTAAACAAGCTGTAAAGAAGCTCTATGACATTGATGTTGCCAAGGTCAACACTCTGATTAGGCCTGATGGAGGGAAGAAGGCCTATGTTTGACTTGCTCCTGACTATGATGCTTTGGATGTTGCCAACAAAATTGGGATCATCAAAACTGAGTCTAGTGGGCTAATTCTAAGTACAAATTTTTCTCACCATAAAAAAAAATAAAATATTCTGTTGGTAATGAAATCTTAGTATAGCTGTTGTTAGATGGGTTAGTTGGTTGAGCTAGTGATCTTTCTCCGGCCTGCCTCACCTCACAAGTTCCGCAAGGCTCAAGGTCATTGTTGTAGCCACTGTTTCAATATATCTCCTTGGCCTTTCTTTCACTGATCCTTTCATTTCCCCAGTATGATGTCTTTTTCCAAGACTGGTGCCTCTTGAAGTCATGTTCGAGGTATGTGAGATGAAGTTTCACTATCTTTGCCTCTGAGGAGCACCCTGGATTAATTTCCTCCAAAACAGTTTGATTTGGTTTTTTGGAGGTACATAGACTTATTCAGCATTCTTCACCAACACCACGATTCAACAGCATCAATTGTTCTTTGCTCTTTCTTATTCTTTGTCCAACTTTCACATGTAAATGAAGCAATTGAAAACACCATGGCTGGGGTAAGATGCAATTTTTTCTATTTTTTTAAAACTTTAAAATAAAATTTTTATTTTATACTGGTTTACTTACAAAGTTTGTATATATTGCTTTTCACACCAGATCTTTCCCATTTCCTTTACCCACCCCTTCCACCACCCATTAAGTTGTGTGACCCTATGATTATCTCCACCCTTCCCCAATCCTCACACTTCTGCTCCCTCCCTCCCCACCTTAGATTCTCATACATGTTCTACAATAATGGTCTTAAACAGTATTTTATTGTCCTTATGAGACCGAGTTAGTTCACTTAGCATAATGCTCTCTAGTCTCTCCCAAGTTAAGTAGTAATTTACAAAATCATGCCTCCTACATGCTGCATAGTATTCCATTGCGTGACTGTACCATAATTTCTCAGTCCATTCTATCTATTGTGGTTGGACATTTGGGCTGTTTCCATGTTCTTGCAATGGTGAATAATGCTGCTATGAACATTGGTGTACAAGTCTCCATTTGTGCCTCAGGTCTCATTTTCTTTGGGTATATTCCAAGCAGTGAAATAACTGGGTCATATGGAATGTCTATGTTCAACTTTCTGAGGAAATGCCAAACTGCCTTCCAGAGTGGTTGTACCATTTTACAATCCCACCAGCATTGTATAAGAGTTCCATCTCAGCACTTCCTCTCCGACATTTATTACTTACTGTCCTGTTAAACTTTGTCACTACTACTGGAGTGAGATGGAATCTCATTGTGGTTTAGATTTGCGTCTCTCTTATTGCCAATGATTTTGAGCATTTCTTCATTTGTCTGTTGGCCATCTGAGTATCTTCCTCTGTAAAAAGTCTTTTCACATCTTGCCCATTTTGTAAGTGTATTATCAGTCTTTTTTCTTGTGGAAGTTCTGTAGGATTCTGTAAACTCTTGATATAAGACCCTTGTCTGAAATGGTATTGTCAGATTGTTTTCCCCCAATTAGTAGGGTTTCTTTTTACTCTGTTGGGGAAAAGATTTTTAATGTACACAGGGATTTAATCTTTAGAAGTGTCAGATGCATTTTAGTCTTCAAAATTATATCCTTGCCCCCTAGTTCTTTAAAGAGGTCCTTCACAGTAGATTTGGCCCAAGCAACACATTTGATCACACAGTTGTTAATGACATAGACATTGATTGTAGATCCAAGTCCAATTAAGTCATGGACAATTTTAATCTTTTTTCCATCTATTATGATGTTGCCTATTGATCCAGTGGTGAGGACTTTTGTTTACTCGACAGATATTGATGTGTAATTAATATTGAAGGTTGTAGTCTTTAATTTTCAGTAAGTGCTTAAAGTCTTTTCTAAGTCATTTTCAATAAGCAAGATTTTCCATCTACATATCATAGGTTGTAGACGTGTCTTCCTCCAATCCTGATGTCACATTCTTCTTCATCTAACTTCTTAAACTATTTGCTCAACACAGAGACTGAACAGACATGGGAAAAGACACACATTTTTCATGATATCCCCTTTCTGTACTCAAGCAACTGCTTCTTGGTCTAGGTACAGGTTTTTCATGAGCACAATTAAGTGTTAAGGAATTATCCTTTTTCTCAATATTATCTATATTATGATTCACACAATTGAATATCTTTTCACAGTTCTTAAAACAGAAGTACACATCTTTCTGGCATTCTGCTAAAGCATCTTTAGACATCTGCTTTCAATCAAGATCAACCTTACATCAGCAATGATATTCTTTATTTCATGTTCTCTTCTAAATTAGAATTTAGAATTTCTGATTCTCACTTAAAAGTATTGCTTTACTAATTTCTTACTATATTAAGGGCATTACATTAAAAAAAAAAGCCAAAGGTCACTAAAAAGACAGGAAAATAAGATCAAAATGGATGCCAGAAGAGAATCTGAAACTTGCTTTTCAACAAAGAGAAGCCAAAACTAAGGGAGGAAATATCGGAGTAAGAGAGCTGAACAGAAGATATCAAAGGGAAACTGGCTAAGACAAAGCAAATTATACCGAAACGCGCACTGATCTAAGTTTAGAAGGAAATACTCAAGCCTTACACTGCAATACTGAAGGATTCTATGGGGAAATATTGAATGATCCAAGAAACATCAAAAGAAGATGGAAGGAATACACAGAGTCACTGTATCGTAAAGAATTGGTTGATACTGAACAACTTCAGAAGTAACATAGGAACAAGAACCAAAGGTAGTGAAGAAAGTCTGAGCTTCACTGAAAATAATGGCAAAGATTAAGACTTCAAGAATTGATGGAATATCAATTGAAGGGTTTTAATAAACAGATGTAACCCTGGAAATACAAGCCTATGTGAAGAAATTTGGAAGATAGAAACCTGTCCAACTAACTGGAAGAAATTCATATTTGCTCCCATTCCAAGAAAAGGTGATCCAACAGAATGTGGAAATTATTGAACAATATTACAAATATATTAATATTGTTGTCATTGTTTTGTACTGTTGATTCAAAACAGACTTACAGCTGTCCCTCCAGCAGGTTTTCAGAGGCTATAAATAACACAGAAAGAGACTGCCCATCTCTCTTCTTTGGAGCCGCTGGTGGATTTTTACCCTCTACCTTTGAGTTGGCAGAACAACTCCTTACCACTAGGCCACCAGAGCTCCCTATATTTTAGGGACTAGGATAAAATCTTTGTGAAACACATATCTTAAAAGGATTTGTATCTAACATTTAAAGAATTTTCAAACTTCAACAATAAACAAACAAGTAAAACCAAAATAAGCAAGGTTTGAATACCCATTTCATGAAAGAAAACATATGGATAGCGAGTAACCACATAATGCTCAGAAGTTTTAGGCAGCAAATGAAAAAGCCAAGCCCACTGTCATTGAATCAGTCCTGGTTCCTGGGAACCGTATAGGACAGAATTGAACTACCTCATAAGGTTTCTAGGCCATCAATCTTACAGAAGCAGACTTCCTCATCTTTCTCCTGTGCAGTAGTGGATGGATTCCAGCCACTGACCTTCTTGGGCAGCAGCCCAGCACTTAGACTATAGTGTCACCAGGACTCCTTCTGTAGAATTTGAGATATGTTAACTAAAAGAACATGCTGTGCCACTGGAGGTCTATTGTGGTTCTTAGGTGCCTTCAAGCCAACTACAACTCACAGTAATCCTCTAACTAGATCGGAACTTTGCCCTATCCTGTGTCATCCTCCTCATCAAGCCCCTGTGGTAGTTATTATGTCAATCTATTTTGTTGAGGGTCTTCCTACAGTTACTAAAATCAGAGAGACTTACCATAGAAAGTGATAAAAGAATGTGGGAAAAACCAAAACATTCATTGCTAGTGACAATGCAAATCGGTACAACTTTTTTCTTCTTTTTTATATTTTTACCTTATTAATTTGAATGGAAATTTACACAGAGACTTTGGATTTCCGTTCATTCATTCATTGTTGCACTTTTCTTACTGCCCACCCCTCCCCCCACAGTTTGCGCTTCTCTTTGAAAAGTAAAATAAAAACTCTTTCCTTGTTATACAACCCCTCCCCTCAAGTGCACTCCACTCCTCAGCCTTCGTTCTGGACTCCTGTCATGGCAATAATACTTAATCATATAACCCTTTTAAACAGCTCTTTCCTCTGTTTCAATGCAGTTGTGCCACTGTTGTAAAACAGGACTGACATCGGGTTTGGGGGGGAGACTGAGAAAGATGGGATAAATTATCTATACAACTATGTTTTAAAACACTTTAGCAGGTATCTTAAAGGTTAGATATAAACCTCTCACACAATCCATTTTCCAAGTATCTACTCAAAGAAAAAAAAGGACTATGTCCAGATAAATGTACATGGCAGGCACGGCAACTGTTCACCAACAGTGTATATTGAAATAGATTAAGGTATATCCATACAATGGAATCATACTCAATGATAAAAAGAATCGATTGTTGTATGCACCAGTGTGAATGAATCTCAAGATAATTATGCTTAGTGAAGGAATTCAGAATAAAAAAATTTGTAAAGCTCTACAAAATTGTAACTAATTTATAGTGACAGCAAGCAGATTTGAGTTTGCTTGTGGGGAGCAGAGAGAGGAGGAATTTTGGAAGACATTTAGGAATTGTGACTGTGATGTGTTCACAGTCTTTGTGCAGCTGATGGTTTCATGGTGTGTGCATGCATCAAAACTCATCGACGTGTCCTTTAAGTGAACAGTTTATTGCATGTCAATGATATCTCAATATAGCTGCTTCAATTTTGACAAAACCCATTCCTTTATGGAAGCACTGCCAAGAGCCTTTCAGCAAAGCTCTCTTTATCAGCATGCAAGATAAGTGAGCGCCAAAAGATGCAAATAAAGAAGTCTTTTGTACAGAAGGAGCCGAGATTCTTCAGCCCAAGTTCTAGGGAGGGACCTGAGTGGGAGATGGAGAGCAGTGGTTCTCAGCAGTTCTGACCAGTGGGTCTTGAGGTTCACCTTTCCATATCTGAGCTGAGTTCCCCATCCCTAATGATCGTCCAAGAATGGTTTTCTGTACAAAACTCTCTTTAGCCTTTTAGAACAGTGGTTTTATGGAATGTTTGTGTTTTGTAACTACCTTATTTCATTCAGCATAAGATTAGATTTATCCATGGTATGCAGAGTTTTGTGAGTTCTTTATTATTTTTTTTAGTTCTTTATTATTCTTTGGTGTTGCACTGTGTGAATGTACCATACTTTCTTTGTCCATTTGTCCATGATGGACATTTAAACTTTTTCCTATCTTTTTGCTTTATCTATTGTATAAACATGGGTTGAATCTAGCTGGTCCTCATCCTAGAGGTAGAGGTGGTGGTTCAGAGGTAGAACCCTTCCATGTGAGAGATAGGAGCTTGACTTCTGGCCAACGAACTTTATTGTCACCCAGTAGCCATTGTCAGGGAAGGCTGGCATGCTATGATGTAGAACCGATTTCAGCAGACCTGCCAGGCCTAGATGGACCAAGGAGAAAGGTCTGGCTGTCTACTTCTGCAGGTTGGCCAATGAAACCTCTGTGAATATCAACAAACTAAAGCCAATTGCGGGGAAGCACAGAAATAGGAGGTGGTTTTGTTCTCTTTTGCATGAGGTTACCTTGAGTTGGGGACCACCAACTCAAAGGCAACAATCGCCATCTCATCTTAGCTTTTGGCTCTGCAACCATTGACCTCTGACCTAGAGTTCCCTGGGAGGGGGTTATTCTCCACTCAGAGACACTCACTCACTCTTGTCTGGTTAGAAGGGACTCAAAGCTGACCCTTCAAGGCTGTCCATTGCACCAGAGAAGATTGCCTATCTTTCTCCTGTGGAGCAGCTTGTGGACTTGAACTGCCTGCGTTTGGGTTGGCAGTGCAACTCCTTACCACGAGGCACCAGGAAGCTTCTTAGAGGCAAGGACGGTGTAACTCCATCCTACATAGTTTGGGCATATTTTTAAGAGGGACAAATCCTTAGAAAAAGACATCATGTTTAGAAAGGTGGAGGGTCAGCAAAAGAGAGGAAGACCTTCAACAAGACGAAGAGACACAGTGACTGTAACAGTAGGCTTAAGCACATCAGAGGGGCTGAGGATAGCATGGGATAGGGGACGGTTTAGACCCACAGTTCATAGTGTCGCTAGGAGTCATAGTCGACTCAGAGGCACCTAACAACAGCCACAACAACACAGACAGAGGAAAGGGTCCCTGGATAATGCTGAGTAGTACTTGGCTCACAGAAGACCCTCAATAAATGCTTGTTTTTCTTCAAGGACTGCAGTCTTCAGTATGGACTAAGGCTCAGCGTCAAGAAGACAAAGATTCTCACCACTGGACCAATTGGCAGCGTCAAGATGGATGATGAAGAGATTGAGAGTGTTCACAGCTTCACTTTGCTCGGCTCCACAGTTAACACTCTTGGTACCAGCAGTCAGGAAATAAAAAAGCGTATCGCGATGGGAAAGTCTGCCGTTAGGGACCTCTCAAACGTACTCAGGAGCAACAGTGTCTCTCTGGAGACTAAGGTGCGCCTGATACAGGTCATGGTATTTGCAATCGCTTGTTATGCATCAGAGAGTTGGACAATGACTAGGGAGGACAGAAGGAGAGTGGATGCTTTTGAGCTGTGGTGCTGGAGAAGGGTACTGAATGTACCCTGGACTGCCAGGAAAACAAACAGATCCATCTTGGAGAGGATTAAACCAAGCTGCTCCTTGGAGGCAAGGATTCTGGGGCTTCGTCTGACATACTTTGGACATGTTGCCAGGAGGGACGGGTTCTTGGAGAGGGACATCATGCTTGGAAGTGTGGAGGGACAGCGCAGGAGGGGAAGACCCTCTATGAGATGGATTGATTTGGTGACTGGGGTAATCGGGATGGGTGTGTCAGAGGCGGTGCGGTTGGCGCAGGATAGAGCAGGGTTTAGAGCTGTTGTGCATAGGGTCGCTATGAGTCGGAAACGACTCGATGGCACATAACAACAACAACAACAACTCTTTGTTCTAGTAAGAGTCTCAGTCTACCAAGTGCAATATGCAAGAAATAGGATTCTGTCTCTACTGTTAGGGTTGTTGTTAGAGTCTGTTGAATCGAGGACAACCCACAGCAACCCTATAAACAACAGATCTATAAACAACTGTCCTATCCTGTGCCGTCCTCACAATCTCTGATACACTCAACTCCATTGCTACAGTCTCTGTGTCAACCAACTGAGCTGAGGGTGTTCTCCTTTGCAGTTCCTTCATCTTTCTAAACATGATGTCCCTTTCCAAGGAATAGCCTTTCCTAGAAACGTGCCCAAAGTATGTGAGGGGACGTTTTATCATCTCTGTCTTCTGGCTGAACCTTATCCGAGGACATGCTTGTTTGTTCTTTCAGCAGTCCGTGCAATATTCAGTGCTCTTCTCCAACACCACAGTTCAAAGATAGCCATTCTTACTCTGTCATTCTTATTCATTGTCCGGCTCTCAGATGTCGATATATAGCGAATGACTGGAAATACCATGGCCCGAATCAGTCCTCAAACTCACATCATTTCTCCTTAATAATTTGGTAAAGTCCCTGACTGCAGAGTTTCTTGGTCTTCTGATCTCCTGACTGCTGGTTACCAAGTGTATTGATTGTGGTTTCAAGTAAGATAAAGTCACCAATGTGTCAATCTTTTCTCCATCATAATGGAGAAATGCTGTCTCCATCATAATGTCATACTGTTGTCTATTGGTTGAGTAGTGAGGGTTTTTGTTTTCTTGATGTTGAGATGCAACCCCTATTGAAGGCTGCAGTGTATGACTTTCTGCAGCAATCAATTCACAGTCTCCTCATGTTCAGCAAGCAAGGCTGTGTGGTATGCATAATGAAGGTTATTGATGAGTCTTCCTCTGGTCCTGATAGCACATTCCTCTTCATAGAGTCCACTTCTCAAACCATTTGTTCATCATGCAGATAAAATAGGTGTAGAGAAAAGGATACAGCCCTGACACACACCTTTCTTAATTTTAAAGTATGTAGTGTTCCCTTGCTCTGTTTGTACGATAACCTCTTGGTCTAGGTCTAGGTTTCTCATGAGTACAAACAAGTGTTCTGAAATGCCAATTCTTCTCCATATTAGCCATAGTTTGTTATTATCCATACAATTAAATGCCCCTGCATCGTTATTAAATCACAAATAGACATTTTGGCATTTTTTTTCTTTCATCCAGGATCCATCTGACATTAGCAATAATATTTCTGCTGTCACAGTCTCTTCTAAATCCTTCTTGAACTTCTAGCAGCTCCCTATCTAGGTAATGTTCTAGCCCTTTTTGAATGCTCTTCAGCAATATTATACTCGCTTGTGATATTAATGGTATTGTTCAATAATTTCCACACTCTATTGGATAACCTTTAATAGGAATGGGGGGAAATACGGATTTCTTCCGGTAAGTCAGCCAGGCAGCTGTCCTCCAAATGTCCTGGCATAGACTGGTGAACAAGTACAAGGCTACATCTGTCATTTGAAAGATGTCAATTGGTATCACATCGATTCCTGGGCCTTTTTTTTTTTTGTCAATGCCTTCAGGGCAGTTTGAACTTCCTTCATTACCATTGGTTTGATCTTATGGTACTTGCTGAAATATTTCAGTGTCTGCCAATTCTTTTCGTTATAGTGATCCTGTGTATTTCCTCCATCTACTTTTCGTGTTTCCTCGATCATTCAAGATTTTATCCATAGCATCTCTCAGTATTTCAACTTGAAGCTTGCGTTCGTTTTTTAGTTATTCCAGCTTGAGAAATGCTGAGTAAGTTCTTCTCTTTTTATTTCCCAATTCCAGCGCTCTGCACATTTCCTTACAAGACTTTGCCTTGTCTTCTTGAGCTGTCTTTGGAAATCTATATTCCATTCCATTCTTTTCCTTTGTTTTGGCTTCTTGATACTCGCAATTTCAAGGGTCTCTTTTAACATCTGTTTTGTTTTTTTCTTTCTCCTCTGTCTTTGCAATGACTTCTTGCCCTCTTAATGGAAAATACCCTTGATATCTTCCCACAACTCATTTGGTCTTTAATCATTGGTGTTCAATGCTTCAAACATATTCTGAAGATGATTTTTAAATTGAGGTGAGATCATATTTTACCTCAAGATCATATTTTTGTTCTTGTGGACTTGTTTTCATTTTCTTCAGCCTCGATTTGAATTTGCTCATGATTAATTAATGGTCTATTCCACAGTCAGCACCTGGCCTGGCCTTGCCTACTGATACTGAGCTTCTCCAATAATTCCTTTCACAGATGTAGTAAATTTGATTCCTATGCAGTCCATCTGGTGAGGTCCATGTGTAAAATCACTATGGTCATTTTTTAAAAAGGTATTTGTGATTAATAAATCACTAAAAATGTTAAAATTTGATCCTTTCATTTATGGTCATATTTCTATTATCAAGACTGTGTTTTCTGATTATCATTCCTTCTTCGTTGTTTCCAACTTTTGCATTCAAGTAACCAATTATTATTAACACATCTTGATTACATTTTTGGTCAATTTCAGACTATAAAGTTTGGTAAAACTCTTCAATTTCCTCCTCTTTCACGTAAGCTGCTGGTGCATATATTTGAGTAATAGTCATATTAACAGATCTTCCTTGTATATATAGATAATATCCTATTAACATTGTATTTAAGGATAGAACTTGAAATTGTCTTTTATACTATGAATGTAACACCACTCTTCCTCTATTTTTTCATCCCTAACATAGTAAGTATACTGTGAGTATCTGATTTAGAGTGGTCAAAGCCAGCCCATCTCACCTCATCTCATCTCACTAATGTCTAGAATGTTGATATTCATGCATTACGCGTCATTTTTCACAACTTCTAGCTTTCTAACATTCATCCTTTGTACATTCCATGTTCCAACTATTTAAGGATGTTTGCAACCGTTTCTCCTCACCTTGAATGCCTTCCAGTTTGGACTCTATCTCTAATACTGTATCAGTCCTTGTTTCTCTATTATATATAGAATTTTCAGATGCCTGCTGTTTCCGAAGTGGGTGGCCAATTTCCCCCCACCCCCTAAATTTGTCTTAATCTGTGAGCTCTACTAAAACCTGCCCACCATCGATGACCCCTCGTGTGGCATTTGACACACCAGTGGCTCAGCTCAGTATCACAGCAACGCGCAAGTTACCTCATTCCAGCAAACTGATGGACAAGGGCCATACCAATTAGAACAGTGATAAACAAGCAAGAATACAGATACTCAAGCTACAAAGCAATTAGCAATATGCAATTTAATCCCCCAACTCAACAAACTGATGGATAAAGCTCACCCTTTCCGAGGTTCCAAGTCTGACTCCCAGGTCCCAGCTCTCAGAGAAGGCTCACTCTCTCTGGGTTGGTTCTGGAGGAAGGTCCGTCCTTCTCTCTGAGCTTCTGCTCTGCTCCTGAGCCATCTTCCTGTGGCTTAGAGTCTCTGCTCTTACAGCAGATCAGGCACAAGAGGAACCATGGGGCAGGCCCGTCTGAGGCCAGTGTTGGCACAGGATGGGGCCCTGGTTGGATGCTGAGCCTTCCAGCTGAAGCTGGCACCGCAGGATAACTCTCAGGCGAGGGCAATGTCTCAGCTGGATCCTGTTTGCTGGTCTTCCACACTAGGCCCATCAAGCTGAATTTCATTTCTCCTTGGAGCCATCAATCTTCTGGGAAGTCAATCCTGTGGCCAGTCCCTCTCCTGAGCTGCTTCTGTGATGAGAAAAGTTATAATGGCCATTGAGTCTGGACACTGATGTTTAGAGTGGCCTTGTCCTTGCCAGAGTCACTTGAGAAGGCTTTGCTCCTCCCTGGCCTTGGCCAATGATCATCCATGATGACTGAGTCCTCTTCCATGTCATCTCACGCCTTCTTGAGGGTCAACCTTGACAGCTTCTTCCATATCTCGTCCAAGGAAGTGGACAATCACAGAGGTCAGAGAAGGATGTTAGCTGCTCAGCTGGGAAGCCTTGCCCACCATTTCCCAGCAGAGGCGAAAATTTAGTTCTCACACATAAAATAAAAAGGAAGTCAAGGTGGTTTAACTCATAAGGTGGTTGGGAAAGTTAAGGGAGCACTTTAAAGAGTTCAGAACGTGTGTGTCTTCAATACCCAAACCTACTCCTACTCTGTCCATTCCAGTGCACACTGACCCCGTAGGACAGGGCAGAGCTGCCCCCGAGGCTTCCAAAGCTGTGCATCTTTACTGAAGCAGATGATCACATATTTCTGGCATGGAGCCGCAAACAATGGGTTTGAATCTTGCCCTCTAGACCAGCAGCCCGATGCTTAGACCTGTCCTATTGTGTCTATGTCCCATGACCTCTATTGGCCATGCTGGCAGAGGGGGCCCTTGGCTGCTTTCCACCCAGGCTCTGGGCTCCTGAAGGTTCTGCAGGAAAAAAGAGGTGCTTGGTCTTCTCGTCTTATCTTGCCAATTACCTGGCCATTTTGACCCATGAGGAGCTAACGGAAAAGGCAGCTGTTTGAACTCACCAGTTGCCTTGCTGGAGAAAGACAAGGCCCTCTGCTCCCATAAAGATTTCAGCCTTGGAAATCCCGGGGGGAGGGGCAGTTTGACTGGGTCCTGTGGTGTGGTGTGGACTCGATGGTGGGGATTGTGGGTCTCAGGAAGAGAGCACAGAGCAAAAGGCCCATCGCTATCTGCTCACTTGGTGCTTTGATCTCAGGCGAATCTATCTCTAGGGGTCTTCACTTAGTCTTGAGAAAAGTGTCAAAGAGCAAACACAGAAAACTTGTGCTCCTTCTACATTTAAAAGAAAGATATTAATTTACTCATTTGTTTATTATTGTGATTGGAAGGTCCTCATACATTCTTCCGAAAACCAGGTTAACGAAGACCTCCAACAGGAGCTCAAAGCTCAGCACCAATGGCCAGACTCTCAAAAGGCAAGTCCAGTGCCAACTCTCGGCTCTGCCCTCCACTCTCTGCTCCACACTCCTTGTGGACCCAGCTGTTGAGTGGGGAGGGCCTGTAGGTCATGGGTGATGCCCACATTTCCAGGTATCATACCTCCTCCTGGTCTCCTGCAGTTGGGGAGGTGTGGTTTACAGACATGGAGTAATCATCGAAAGACTCTCTGGCATTGACCCTCTGAGTGCCTGTGAGTACTGACGCGGAGAGAGCTGCGTGTGGTGAGGCCCCAACACCTCAGTGCAGGTGCTCAGGGCACAGGCATCGCTTGCTGTCTATGCTCTTTCTAAGCATCAGCGCACAGCGAGAGGAGCTGACCTGGGAGTAGAATCAGCTCCTGGTCCATCTTCTCCTGCGGACACATGGCGTGTTATGCGGGTAGATTAAAGGGTCAGCTTTTCAAAAGTTAATAGATTTTAAACATTCTATAGAATAAAGAACATTGTCACTCTGCCACCTTGTGGAAATAGCATTCTAGGAATTAATTTTTATTGCAGCATTGTAGTCCCCCCACCCCCATCCTGAGGCTGTGGAGATCACAGACTTTTCCTGTGTTTAAATCTAGACAATGTTTTATTAGTCTCTGTGTTAGTTTCCTAAGTCTGTTGATGTCCAAAGCACAGTACAAAGCACCATAAAATGGGTGCCTTTAAACCCCAGAAGTGCATTGTCTTGAAGTTCTAGATTTCCGCCTCTAAGGGTGTGGACTAGGTCACATCCTCTGTGAGGGCTTCAGGGAAGAGCCTGCCTGTTTTATTGGCTTCTGGTAGACCTGTGTGTTCTTGGTTACAGTAGCAGCAGAATTCCGGATCAACGTCTGCAGGCGCATCTGTTAGTTCAAACCTGTAAGCTGGTGTCTCTTTGATTCATGGGGCCTTATTTTTTTTGCCCATGACTTCTGTGCAGCTTGAACTTCTTCCTTCATTACCATTGGCTCTTGATAATAAAATACTACCTGAAAAACAAAGAGTATGGGATAGATGTAGGGTTAGGAAGACTATAATGAGTTTTGGGGGTTTTTTGTGTTGTTGTTGTTTTTAATACATATAGAAAAAGTTCTGAGAGTCAGCAACATCTGCTTAGCTGTACAGCAGGAGTCTGGAAATTTAGGACTGAACTTTAGGAAAGATGTCCAGTGTGGTGCAGTGTCATCTGGCCAGAGGTAAGCGCTAGGCTGTGGGAGTGTATGGAAGCTCACAGAGTAAGGCTGCAGAGTGAGAAGGTGTGTGGGGGGAGCTAGAGAGTGACCCTTAAGGACTCTAAATCCCTGAGGGGCTGTTATACTCCCACTTCCCTGGCGAGCAGACTGAGGTGGAGAACTGTGAACACAGGCTCTAATGAGACATTCTCAGGATCCATACTTGCAGAGGAGTGAAGAAAGCAGGATGGGGTGGAGGGGGAAGTTGAACTATGTTACCGTTCCAAGCAGGGCCTTGAACCAGTGCAGTCACGGCCAGCTCAGTGAAACTGGAACTGATCTAAACTTGAAAATGTAGCTGTTCCAGAACAGTAACTGGAAGGGGAAATGTTACAGATTGAAGTCCTGGAATGAATAATTTTAAAAAGGCATAGGAAGCCCGTGTAGTAGTCAGCTGAGGAGAATTGGGTGAATGCCAGTCCTGTGGAGAAAACATGGTGGCTGCCATCTTTGATTTGGGCATCATTGTTTCCAACTCTGTTGTTCAAGAGATTTGATTGCCATGGGATCCTCATACTGCTTTTGTTTTCTAGGAGGGAGATTAAGTTTCTGACTGGGTAGCCTGTAACTTTTCCTCTTCTAGTTATCGTTCTGTACACCCACATTTTACAAATTTGGGTCCATTCTGGTCTTACTTCACCAGCCATGACTGAACTGGGAAGAACTGGCCCAAAGCAAAGCTCTCTCTTCAACAGAAGCTCCTGCAGATCTCACAGGAGCTTTGAATTTAGCATGGACCCTCACAAGATGTTGGTGGTTGCTTGCCTGGCTCCTTCTGGCTCCGGAAAAGGCTACCAGGTGCCTCTCCTCTCACCCTATGCTTAGTGACATCAGGTTAGCATTTAAACTGGTCACGGTGGGGCTGTTTGTACCAGAGGAGCCTTCTAACATGATACCAGGGCTTTCCTCCTGCTATTAAAGAGCTGCTTGTTAAATTTCTACCAGCCCACATAAAAGGTGTGCAAATGCTTATAGTGCTTGGCTGCTAACCACAGAGTTGGTTGTTCGGTTCCACTTGGAGATGCATCAAATGAAAGGACTGGAGATTTCCTTCTGAGAAGTAAGTCACTGAAGACACTATGAAGCACATCTCCACCCTGACCCACATGGGGTTGCCGTAAATCAGAATCCATAGTAAGTTGTGTGTGTGTGTGTGTGTGAGAGAGAGAGAGAGAGATTACATATTTCTTTCCCAAGATAAGGTAAGGGAATTTTGCATCTTTACATCAACTAATTACTGGGAAAGGCTGGTGTTGGGAGTGTGCATTACCTTTGATGATGTAGCTTCTTCACGTGGGGAACACCCTTAACAGACAGCACTCCTGCATTTGAGAAATGAGCTCCTTGGACCTCAAGGGTTGGAACACGCACTGCAAATCCACCACCTTCCACTTTGTGCCACCAGAATGCAGCTGCTTCTCAAGTAGGTTCCCCTGACTTCATCTGGAACAGGATCTGCGGGACTCTTATTTTCTGGAGAAACTCCTAGAGGAGGATGTAGCTCTGCTGTGACCAGTCTCGAGGCCACACTGATATCCATTCTCTGCCTTCTTTACCACATAGTTTAAGCTCCCTCCCCTCAGTCAGCACTTCTGCTGATCAAGCTAACTTGACAAGATTTCCTAAGTGCTCATCCCTGAGGGGATGGAAATCATGGTCACTGTGCCCTTCTCATGGCTATTGCACTTGTCTATTGTCATAAAATTAGGCAAAAGACTAGTGACAGAGACCCTTGCAGACCGCCCTAGTGCAAATAGTCTTCCCTGTGCTCGTGTGTCTGAGACATTCTACTTCTCCTTGTTGGTCTTGGTCAACCGCACCTGCTGCCATGGGGAGCATATTCATCCCAAGACCTAGTGCCAGCTGTGTCCCTTGGGAGAAGCGCCCCTTCCTTTCTGGGTTCCATCAACTTTGACCAGTGTGTTCAATGTGTTTCACATACGTGATGTGAGGAAAGAGCCTCGTTTCCTGTTTGGAGGGCGTCCAGCTGTTCCTTTGGTCTGGACGCAGTGCAGTGACACCCTTGCACACCCTCTACACTGGGCCACTAAGTGCTTCCCGTGGTGAGTGGAGATTCTTCTCTCTCACTAACAGGAAAGGGAACACAAAGACATGAGATTCCTTCTGTCCCAACAGGCCTGGTAGGAAATAACTGGGCCAGGTCCAAAACTAACATTCTATGCTTGTGAACAGTAAGGATAGGACGTTTTGTCCTATTGTATAAGGCTTCCTTCTCGACTAATAAGTAAAGCATATTCTCTTAAGTAAACTACGCCACAGATATATGGAATTTTTCTCATGAACCTTTCATGCTCATCAAACTCTGTTTCAGAGTTTCTAGGCTATTTTTGGATCATCTAGGCTATATTTTGGACAAATGTGGCTATCTTAGAGGGCTAAGGTATGAAAGTCTTAAAATGAAATAAATTCTACCTCATTTATAATGCCACATTATACAATCATTAAGGGTGGAGAAGAGCAGAGAAGGAAGAAGATTACCTGAACAAACAAGAAAAAAGATGTCATCATTCCTAAAATATGGGGAATCGTAACAGCAGACTGGCTTCTACTCTTTGCTTGAGGTGTGTTATTGATTCCCCTCTAATTGGGCTACCAATTCTTTGATGCTTCTCTCGATTCTACAAGTGGGTTTTTTTTATCCCCTTCAGAAGACGTGGAGAGGGTCAATGAATACTAAACGTAATCACTTGATTCTTGAGAGAAGAGTTCACAGAGCACTTCCTGGACTGACTAGATTTTCAACTTTGCAGTGAATGAACCATAACAGATGATCCCACGGTATGACCCAGCCCTCAGTGGTAGAAAGTTTACCAAAAGCTTAATGTAAAACTCTCCTTTTGACCTTTCTCCCCTTCCTCTTTCATTTTGTGCTTGGGAAAAGTATAAAACAACCATTCACTGGCACATATTATCCTGTCCATTTATTTACAAACTATCTCACGGAATTCCTCTAAGTCCACAGCTTTTCTTTAGGCATTTAGAGACCACAAAGACGAATGCAATTCTTGACCTAAAGGGTCTATGAACCTTACTGGTACAATATGGACTTGTCTTGTCTTGCTCATAATACTCTCATCAAGTCAGAACCAACTCATAGCTGAATATACAGATGGTTTCTTGAGGCTCTAAATCACATGGGAGTGGATTTCTTATCTTCTTCCCATGTAGCTGCTGGTGAATGTGAAACACGAGATAGACACTGCCTTTGGGTTAAGAGCCTACCTTCCTACAGATACCTGCTGGGTGGTTAGGTGCTGTTGAGTCGAATATGACTCATAGTGACTCTAGAAACAAAAGATCTGAACCCTGTTCTGTCCTGTGCCCTCCTCACACATCCTGACACACAAGAGCCTATTGCAGCAGTTACCGTCTCAAACCACCTGACTGATGGTCTTTCTCTCCTTCATCAACCCTCCACCCTTCCCAGAATCATGTCCTTCTCCAAGGAATAGCTCCTTCTAGCAACATGCACAAAGTGTGTAAGGCAAAGCCTCAACATTCTTGCCTCCAAAGAACACTCTTTCTTCACCCTCTCCTAGACATATCTGTTTGCTCTCTTGGCCTTCCATGCGATGTTCAATGCTCTTCTCCAACACCACAGCTCAAAGATGTCAATTCTTTTCCTCTCATCTTTATTCACTTTCCAGGTTTCAGATTCATAGCAAGTAATCAAAAAGACTATGGCCTGAGGCAGATGCACCTTAGTCCTCAAGGTGACATCATTGCTCCTTAATAATTTGGAGTGGTCCCTAACTGCAATGGGAACAAATATAGAACTTGGCCAATGGATTGGAAGAGGCCCATATTTGTTCCCATTCCCAAAGAAGGTGATCCAACTGAATGTGGAAACTATTGAGCAACACCCTACAGACCACACCACTAGAACTCCCTTTACCCATAATGTTGTTGTTGTTGTTGCCTTTCCCGGTCTATTCTGTGACCATGTAGTCTTTTCCCCCTTTTCTAAAACATCATTTTGGAGATATAATTTATATATGAATAAGGATAACAGGAGAAGCATTAATGGATTTGAGGTATGGTGTTGGAAGAGTACTGAATAGCCTATGGACTGCAAAAACAACAAACGTGATTAGGCCTTAGATGTATGACAGTTAGCAATCTGGAACAAGAAATGCACTACAAAGTTAATTGGGGAAGGGAATAAAGAAGGGGGAGGGAGGAAACTGTGCATCAATGAATGAATGAAAACTAACCTTCTGTAAACTCTCATCAGAGTCACAATTGTTAAAAAGATGTATACAGTGGACTGGAGGGGGGGATTGTATAATAATGAAAGGATTTTTTTTTACTTTGCGTCAGAGAGTTGGACAATGATAGGGAGGATAGAAGGAGAATTGACGCCTTTGAGCTGTGGTGCTGGAGAAGAGTATTGAATGTACCATGGACTGCCAGGAAAACAAACAGATTCATCCTAGAGAGGGTTAAACCAGGCTGCTCCTTGGAGGCAAGGATTCTGGGGCTTCGTCTGACATACTTTGGACTTGTTGTAAGGAGAGACAGGTCTTTAGAGAAGGACATCATGCTGGGTAGAGTGGAGGGACAGCGCAGGAGGGGAAGACCCTCTATGAGGTGGATTGATTCAGTGACTGGGGTAATCAGGATGGGTGTGTCAGAGGCAATGAGATTGGCACAGGATAGAGCAGGGTTTAGGGCTGTTGTACATAGGGTCGCTATGAGTTGCAAACGACTCGACGGCACATAACAACAACAACAACAACACTTTTCAAAGTGAAAAACAAACTGAGGAGTGGGATGGGCAGGGAGGAAAATGTGCAACAATGAATGAATGGAAAGCCAAAGTCTATAAATCTTCATAAAAAACAAAAACAAAAACCCCACTACAAAAAAAACCCCAAAACCCAGTTAGTCCAAAGGACTAACAGGAGAGCTGAAGTGGCCAAGAGGTAAGGAATTGTGCTGTTAACTCAAAGGACTAATGGGCAATATAAACCCCAATTTCCTGGTCGTAAGACTAAAAAGTAGTAGATGGTGACCTGATATCACCCCTGATCACTAAAAGGGACCCGAGTCTATCCTGCACAAAGTGAGGGAATATATAGAACAAAACTCGGGAACATTGAAGAGATGAGGTTTACCAGTCTGATAGAGGCTGGTGGAAACACCATGCAAGGTTCCCTTAGTCACCCTTCAAACTTGGAATAACACCATCCTCATGGCTTAACTTGTAGCCAAACAATTGCTTATAAACATCAGAGAAGTTTTCACGTCTTAGAAACACCAACCATATAAAATCAAAAGAAAAGCATCTGTCCAAAGATAAAGCTGTGAAGATATAAAAGGTAGGAGGGAAAGGCAAATTAAAATGAGCATTACTGGGAGGAAGTGGCGGAAATGTGATTACATTGTATTTTTTGGTAAATTTTTTTACAAGGCTCTGTGTGGTTGGTTTCTTTATTCTGTCTCAATGCTCATATAAATAAAGTAGTTTTGGAATAAAAAAAGGGGTTCTTATCGCTCAAAAAAAAAAGATGTGTACAGAAAATATATGCCAAGAAAATAAAAAGATCTTTCCATACTAGTCTATGTAATTAAAATATACATTTTATTATATAAGCATTGGGTTAGGATTCCAGTTTGTAATGAATCATATGTGACTACATTCATAACACATGTTGTTATGTACCATCGAGTCGTTTGCAACTCATAGTGACCTTATGTACAACAGCCCTGTACGCTGCTCTACACTGTCCCAATCTCATTGCCTCTGACATACCTACCCCCTTACTCCAGTCACTGAATCAATTAATCTCATCGAGGGTCTTCCTCTCCTACACTGTCCCTCCACCCTCCCAAGCATGATGCCCCTTTCCAAGGATTGGTCCCTCCTTACAACATGTCCAAAGTAAGTCAGACGAAGCTTCAGAATCCTTGCCTCCAAGGAGCAGCCTGGTTTCACTCTCTCTAGGACAAATCTGTTCTTCTAGCCATCCATGGTACATTCAACACTCTTCTCCAGCACCACAGCTCAAGGGCATCTATTTTCCTTCTATCATCTCTAGTTGTCCAGCTTTCTGACACATACCAAATAATTTCAAAGACCATGCCCTGAATCAGGTGCACCTTAGTCTCTAGACTGACATCGTTGCTCTTCAGGACTTTGGAGAGGCCCCTGACAGCAGACTTTCCCCAGTGCAATTAGCCTTTTAATATCCTGGCTGCTGGAACCAAGAGTGTTGATCATGGAGCCAAGCAAACTAAAGCTGTTCATAATCTCAATCTCTTCACCATATATCATGATGCTGCCAATCAGCCCAGTGGTGAGAATCTTTGTTTTCTTGATGTTGAGCTTCAATCCATATGGAAGGCTGCATTCCTTAACCTTCTGCAGCACGTGCTTCAGGTCCTCCTCAGAGTGAAAAGAGATGAAAAGGTGAGGAAAAATGGAATCGCTTTCATAGTTAAGAAAGTCATTTCTAGATCTGTCTTAAAGTACAATGTTGTTAGTGACAGAATAATATCTATATGCATACAAGGAAGTCTAGTGAATGCCACTAATTCGAATTTATGCACCAACAACTAGAGTCAAAGAGAAGGAAACAGAAGATGTCTACCAACTTTTGCAGTCAGAAATCGATCAAACATGCAATCTAGCAAATGGCATTCACAGAAAAAGCAGGAGTGGTAATACTAAGACTTCAGGATAAAAACTACCATAAAGATAAAGAAGGGCACTATATAATGATTAAAGACACAGTAGATCAAGAAGACAAAACCGGGGAGCGATGGTGGCCTAGTGGCAAGAAGCTGCACTGCAATCCCAGAGGTACACGGTTTGAATCCACCAGATGCTCTGCCGGAGAAGGAGGAGCAATATCCTCCTGTACCGGTCAGATCTGATTTGACGGTACACACATACAAAATAATTTTTTTTAAAAAACACAAACAAAATTGTCTTTGATCCTGTACCCATTCATTGTGACCCATTGGTCTGGGACAGAATAAGAAGACAAAACTTGGTCAACATCTATCACCAAACAGTAGACCTTCAAAATACGTAAAGCAAAGGTTAACAGAATTGAAAAAAGAAATAGCACCAAAATAGTGGTAGCCGACTTTAACACACACTCTCACCAAAGGATAGGCCAACTTGAAAGAAACTTGACAAAGATGTGGCAAATCTATGCTTTTAGCCAACTTGACCTTGTGGATGTATACCAAGCACTGCAGCCAAAGAAAACTCAATTCACTTTCTTCTCAAGAACACATGGTACATTTCCGCAGACTGATCGTGTATTTTAGCACAAAACAAGCCTCAACAAACTAAAAAACATTGACATAACACAAAATATCTTCTCAGACCACGATGCCATACCTTGTAGTGGGACTGCTGGATCAAATAGCATTTCTATGTCCAACTTTTTAAGGACGAGACAGACTGTTTTCTACAGTGGCTGCACCGTTTTAGAGTCCCACTAGTGGTGTATGAGTGTTCCAATCTCCACATCTATGTTGTTGTTATGTACAATCTAGTTGGAACTGACTCATAGCTGACCCTCCGGGGTTTTCAGGGACAGTTAATAGCGTGGAAGGAGACTCTCCAGCTTTTTCCCATGGAATAGCTGGTGGGTGCACACAGTGTGTTTGGGGCAGCAGGACAGCTCCTTACCTCTCAGCCACCAAAACTCCCTCCACACACATGGGGCAGTTTTTTGTGGTTGATAGGAATTGGAATTGACTCATTGGCACATTCCGAGACCACTGTATAACTAGAAGCAGAATTGTGTGGTCACATGAGGGCTTGGTGAACTTCTCACATCACTTTAAATCTCCATCAGCAGTGAACCCGAGTCTCGATTTCTCTACATCCTCACCAGCTATTATCTGACTTTTTTAAAGTTCCACCCATTTGAATAGGTATGTTGTTGTTAAGAGCCATCGAGTCGTAGGCGACTCATAGCAACACTATGAAAGAAGTCGTGGACACCTCCTGTATAACTTTCGTCCTTTCTCCAGGTTCACAGGGATTCCGGAGGCCAACTATTGTGGAAGTGGATGCCACTCCTGCTTCCAAGCTTGTTTTAATTGGGGAGCTTCACCAAACACTGTCCACCATGGGTAACAATATTCAGCTTCACAGCAATCGTGAGTTATTACCTCTGTACAGCAAGTGGACATACCAGGGTTACACAACCTAGAAGAATGCTTCACCAAAAACAAGCTTGGCTGGAGGGCCGCAGGAAACTAGGGCCTGGAGCAGACTCACAGGCTCGACCCCACCCTTAATTACCCTTACTCTAAGGGTCAGGGCCGCCCCCCACCCCCACCCCCACCCGGCCTTTGTAGGCCAAAAAGGACAGTAACATCCAATGCAAAAGAATAGGTATAGGTATCTAATTATAGTTTTGATTTGCATTTTCCTGATGACTAGTAATGGTTCCTTTTTTATGTGCTGATGCTATGATGCCTCGAGAAAGGATGAAAATCACACAACTGTTGAGGACTTTCATTTATAGGGTCGCCATGAGTTGCACTTAATAACAGCAACAACATAGAGAGACATCAGTTGGCCTAGTGGACAGAAAGTGATCAAGCCAAAGGTGGGTGACTCTAATCTGTGGCTCTTAGGCCTGCTTTTAATTGTTTTTGGTGAAACATTCTTCTAGGTCGTATAGTCCTGGTGTGTCCACTTGCTGTACAGAGGTAACTCATGGTTGCTGTGAAGCCGAACCCTGTGACACCGGTGTGTCAAATGTGATAATGGTCACCCATGGTGGACAGTGTTTGGTGGAGCTCCCCAATTAAAACAAGCTTGGAAGCAGGATTGGCATCCACTTCCGTAAATAGCTTGTTTCTGGAAACCCTATGAACCTGGAGAAAGGATGAAAGTCACACAAGTGTTGAGAACTTCTGTTCACAGGGTAGCTATAAGTTGCCTACGACTCGATGGCATGTAACAACAACAACAACAACATTGGTTATATACATATCTTCCTTAGATAAATGCATATTCACACCCTTTGCCCATTTTTTACACTGGGTTACTTGTCTTTATTATTGAATTCTAAGTGGATGCCTGGTCTGGAAAGAGGGTTAATACATAAAGTAGAGGGCCTGGCCTGGAGACAAACAATCTTTACGCACTTAACATATGTCATGTTATTTCTGAGTGTTTCCTGAAAGTACATATATAGCAACCATGAGACCCTACGGAGTCACTGAACAGCAGGGCTCATTCACTTCCGTGAGGAACCACGAGAGCCCAGAATGATCACGAGAGGATGTCATCATCTGCAGCTGAGGGCATGGAATTTTCCAGAGACTGATAAGGGCCCTGATACAGTGGGCAAAGCTTCATCTCAGGTAGCCTTGGCTCCTGTGTTGGACGTATCCAGTGGTTTCTCAGTCTCCAACACATGTATAAAGTGACACCAAATCTTAGCAGTGATTACAACAATCTATTTACTCGATAAATAGCATGTTCTTGGTGGTAACCTCTGATGATAATTTGCAAGGAAAGTATTTGACTTTATTTCTCTTTTCTGTAGATGCTCATTTTCTTACTTGGAAAGGAAGCCACTTATATTATCTTTACTCTTTGGCGTTTTTCAAGATAAACAGAACCACTCTGCTTTTTTTAACACCTTGCGATGATCTTTCTCAGGCCCCTCTGACTTCTCTGCAAGGTGCATTGGGTGTGGGCCTAATCAGCAGGCTCACTTAACCAAGCCTCACGGCGCTGAACTGTCAGGGCTGAGTCAGAGACTGCACTTTTTTACGACCTGAGTATCTGTGTTGACATTGTGTCGCCAAGCCGTCCATTTTTCCAGCAGCGTTTATCTCTTCATGTCTCAGCGTCACATTTTTGCTAGCTTTACAGCATTTCAGCCTTTGCCATAATGCACACCTAATATACTACGGTATAAGGTAAACATAACGTTTCCATGCATAACTTTTTTCAACGACACACATTCCTATGTCTTGCTTTATTTGGTGGTCTGGAACTGAACCTGTGAAATCTCGGAAATGTGCCTGTAATTAGGATACACCATCCTGTTTAAGGAGCCCTGGGGGAACAGTGGTTAAATGCTCAGCAGCTAACCAAGAGGTCAGCAGTGTGAGCCCGCCAGCTGCACTGAGAGGAAGATGTGACAGTCAACGTCCACAAACATGTACAGCCTTGGAGAAACCTAGCGGACAGTACTCTGTCCTGGAGGCTCCCTACACGGCGGGGTGGACTCCACGCCAGAGGGCTGGGTTTCATGGTTTAGAGCTTCACCACTGGGAAGGCAGAGGGCCAAGGGCTTGTAGCCTTCTTCTCCCCTCGTGCCAACAGCCACACTCCAGTGTGCTCTTCAGGGCAGGGAGGGTCCCATGGTAGAATTCCTGCCTTCCATGCAGGCCCCTGCGGTTTGATTCCGGCCAGTACACCCACTTCCAGCCCCCATCCCTCTGCTAGGAGGCCTGTGTGTGGCTCTGATGTTGACCAGCTCTCAGCAGCACTCCAGAGACTGCTCCACCCTGGTTCGCAACCAGCGTCTTGTTGACACTGCTCACTCCCTGAAGATAAAGAACAGACATTCTTTTCCTAATATGTGCTAAGGTGTCAAGTGTTGTCCCTTTGGGACCTGCCTTTTCCCTGTTGCTCACGTGCACACCCCCTCCCCTTCTGTGGTGTTTTGTTTTGTTTTTTCTTGTCTTGTTTTGTTTTTCTCCAGCCTTTAGTGACTAGGAAGTTCTCCCAGGAAACCTACCCCCCATCCCAGGCCACTAGCTACGTCCAGCCTGGACTCGCCATGCTTCTTGGACCCTCTGAGCGGCTTTGTTCCTGCATTTGCTCACGTGCTTGCTTGTTCATGAAAGTTCAGTTAGATGCAGGCTCTGTGCTAGGAGCAGGGGCACTTCATGAGAGAAGCAGGAAGACCCTTGGCCCCCTGGAAGCTCATAGTCCAGTGGGAGAACCGAGCCCCAAGCCATCACTGCTGAGTCAGTGCTGATTGACAGCGAAGCTGCTGGATGCACGATAGGCAGCCGCAGAGGATCTTCGCAGCGGCAGAAGAACTGCCACGTTAAAAAAAAAATAAAGTGATTTGCATGAACGTTTACAAAGAAATTAGGTTTTCTTTCATTCGGTCATATATGTTTTCCTCTCACAGTGTCATATGTGAAAAATTTAATGTGATTTTAGTGAAATTTTACTTTTTTTTTTTTAATTCATTCACTCAACACCTTTCCCCCCCAGTCATGTCTTTTTCCCCACGGAGTGTTTTCTGGGTTTGAATGACTGACTTTTTAAGTTAGCAGTCAAATGTCTAACCACTGCATCACTAGGGCTCTTCATGGGTCGAATGTATAATAAATAAGCAAGGATAGAGTGTGAGGTGCTGCACTGCCAACCCAAAGGCATGTGGTTCGAATCCACCGTGAGGGAGAAAGATGGGCCTTCTCCTGTTTGATTCACTACCTCTGAAAACCCGCTGGAGGGTCAGCTAGGGTTGGTTCAGGAGGAGCTGAGAGAAGGGTTACGTGCATCAGTGGTCGCTGGTCGCACTCTGCCCGAGGTGGAGTCTGTGTCCTGCGCTGCTGTGGGATACAGTGTTCGTGCAGGGACCAACTCGGGACATAAATAAACTCGGAGGCAGGGAAAGGCCGGCCCAGTGGGCCCTTCAAAGAGATGTCAACAGGCAGAGCCAGGTGAGAGACAGGAGTGGAGGCAAAAGGGCACATTCCCAGACTCAGAGGTCAGAGGCCAGGCTTTGAATGCAATCCCAAGTGCAATAAGACACTGTTATACCGGCATGTGTGAACACTGCAATAAAGAGTGTATCAAAATAAAGTCAGTCACACAAATGTGGTGGTGGTGTTTCCCAGTGTATAGGAAAGTTTTGTTTCTATCATTGAAGTAGCTCCACTATTGAAGTCTGGGGAAGGAGCCCTACTGGTGTAATGGCTTGAGCATTGTGCTATGAACCTAAAGGTTGATGGTTTGAATTCACCAACCACTCCTAGGGAGAAAGAGGAGGTATTTCTTCCTGTTACGATTTACAGTCTATAAAATCCAGTAGAAGGTCACCCTGGGTCAGAATCAACTCGATGGCAATGAAAAATGGCACCTATAGTCTTTGCTTGATGCAGAGTGGGTTTTGGTTTTTGTTTTTTTTTGTTTTTTTTTAAAAAACACACCAAAAAACCAGAGTCTGTGGGGCTATTTCTAGAAATATCCAGTGATATTTCTAGAAGATTCTTGAGATCCTATCAAGTCAAGATATTGCTGTTGAGTTGGACCCGACTCATAGCTGACCCTCCAGCAGGTTTTCAGAGGCCACACAGAAGATTGTCCATGGTTCTCTTGAGGAGCAGCTGGTGGCTTCGAACTGCCTGTCTTTTGACTGGCAGCACCACTCCTTACCCACTAGGCCACAAGAGCTCCTGTTACAAACACCAGTTTCTCTATCCACAAGTTCACGTACGCAGAATGTGACTTCCCTGAAGGGAAGTTCATCCCAGCTGGTGGAGAACTCCATCTTACCCGAATTCAGGGGCTTTTGGTAGAATGTCATCTCTTCTAGGAATCACAGGTTGATTCTTTCTGCCCTGTCTTTCCTGCCAGGAGGAATTGGGTGGCGCAGATGGTCAACATGCTCTTGAATTTAGAAGGATCTGAAGATCCGGTTCTGCCCCGACACCGCAGAGCTGCCCTCCACACCTCTGGGGGCTCTTGTTGAGAGATTAATGTGGTTGATTTCCTTTGTCCCATTCTGGGACCCCTTCACTGAGAAGACAGGACCATTTCTTTGGTGACCCTATGAAGCTAGGGGATTCTGGTGGCCTAGTGGTAAAAATCTACTCTGCCACTCCAAAGGCACGCGGTTCAAATCCCTCTTCTGCTCTGCGGGAGAAAGATGGGTGATCTCCTCTCGAACAATTTACTAACTCAAAACCCGCTGAGAGAATCAGCTATGGGCTGGTTCTGACTCAATGGCAAACAACATGTGAAACTGCTCCTGAGCCTGTCTGCTGGACATCTAGCCATAGGCTTTGCTGATGGGCCAGTGGGCAGCTGCCTGAGACATGGTCCTCTCAGGCTCTGCAGCCCCTGGGCCTCACCCTGAGAAACAGACAGGCACTTTCTGGCTTATCTGGGATAGTTTTTTATTGGAATTTCTATGCTATCCCTCTGTAGCACTTGACCTCCCCTCCCCTGGGCTGGGGCCCTGAGCTCTGACATCCTTCTCCTCACTGGCTGGCTGAGCTCTGCCTTGTGAGTGACAACATGGTTTCTCACATTTTCACACCTGCTTATCTCGCTCGCAGCAGAGGTGGCTCATTCCCGGAACAGGTGTCAGAGATAAGCACATTTTTATTGGGAAAGTGAAAATGGCTTTGTCTCAGCCTGCCCAGTCCAGTCTGGTCAGCTCCCACCCCCGGGAGATTCACACAGCACATCTCTGCCTCTACTGTAGGGGACTCGGGAGCACCCTGGGGCCCCTGGTGGTGGACTAGGTGATCATGATGGTGGACTGGAGTCATCATGATGGTGGACTGGGGTCATCGTGATGGTGGACTGGGGTCATTGTGAAGGTGGACTGGGGTCATCATGATGGCAGATTGGGGTCATGATGGTGGACTGGGGTCATCATGATGGTGGACTAGCTCATCATGGTGGTGGACTAGGTCATCATGATGGTGGATTGGGGTCATCATGATGGTGGACTGGGGTCATCATGGTGGTCGACTAGGTCATCATGATGGCGGATTGGGGTCATCATGATAGTGGATTGGGGTCATCATGATGGTGGACTAGGTCATCATGAAGGTGGACTAGCTCATCATGGTGGTGGATTGGGGTCATCATGATGGCGGACTGGGTAATCGTGAGATGTGGACTGGATAATCATGAAAGGAGGACTAGGTGATTGTGAAACGTGGACTGCATAAGTGTGAGACACAGACCCGGTCAATGAAAGTCAGCTAGTTGACAGAGACAAATTTTTGGTCCCCATAAAAAGCCACTGGATGAGGACTCTGCCTGTGGGCACTGTGGCCCCTGAGAGCCAGCCCTGGGACTTCCTCAGTGTCTTTTCTCCTGACGTCCATCCTCCTCTCTCTGCTTCTCTATCCCCTTCCTCAAATAAAACCCTAACCTGTTCCCATCTAATTGATTCTCCGTCACGGTGACCCCTGTGTTATGAGCTAGAACAACCTCATAGAGTTCTTTTTGACAGTAATCTTCACAGAAACAGACAAGCAGACCTTTTCCCTATGGAACCACTGGGTGGGTTTGAACTGCCAACCTATTATGTTAGCAACCAAGCACAAACCATTCGTGCCACCCAGGGTCTGCTCTGCTTCCTTCTTCTTGTTGGGTGCCTCTCAGTTCAGCTCAGTTCCTAGTGGCCACATGAACAGCTCTGAACTCGGTCCTATCCTGTGCCACCATCACAATCTCTGACACTGGAGTCTGTTGCTGCAGTCACTGTATCAATCCGTGTCAATGAGAGTCCTTCTCTCTTCTGCACATGTTCCCTGTGTGGCAGGGTGTCTTTCTCACAGGAACAATCTTTCATAACTACATGCCCAAACTGTATGAGGCCACTTTTTGCTCCCAAGGAGGACTCTGGCTACACCTTCTCCAAGACATCAGATTATTCTTTTGGCAGTACATGGGGTCTTCAGCACTCTTCTCCAAAAACCACAGCTCAAAGGCATCAATTCTGTCATCTCTATTCATTGTCCAACTCTCAGATGCAATGCAAGTGATTTAAAAGACCATGGCCTGAATCAGGCACACCTTAATCTTCAAACTAACATCATTACTGCTCAATCATTTGGAGAGGTCCCTGACTGCAGACTTTCTTGGTTCACTGTGTCGCCTGATCTCCTGGCTGCTGGTGCCAAGGGTGTTTCACACATATTTCATCATGTTTTAGAACCAGAACATCTACCCTATGTCTTCAAGTCTAACCCTCAGGTCCATGACTTTTCAGCCTCATAGCCAGATAATTGCCCATTTTGTCATCTAAAGTAGGTGATTCATACCTGCTGGGTGGGGAATGGAGAGGCACTCTGGTGGAGGGAGGAGGTGGAGGGTGGGGAGGCATTCTTTAGGGAGAGAAAGGAGTTCTTTGACATTGAGTTCTGCAGCAGTCAGATTCATACTGAGGCAGAAGCATGGCTGAGTGGGAGATGACAGTGAATGGTGACTTGGACTTGGGGGGCTTCAGAGAGAGAAAAGAGCATAATTCGTCGTCATCAAGGAGATTCTGACTCATAATGACCCATCAGGCAGAGTAGAACTTCCCCTCAAGGTCTCTCGGGTTGTGAATCTTTACAGAAGCTCGTCTTCCTCCTGGGGAGCGACTGGTGGGTTTGAACTGCTGACCTTTCTGTTAGCAGAGGCACACCCCTCTGGGGCTCCTTGGGAAAGAGTATTTGCTGTGGTGGTCTGTTTTGTAGATTGCAATGCACTGTGTGTCCATCTGCGTCAGCAAACTTCTCGTTTGATGTTTCTCAGGACCCTTGGAGAAGAGGTCTGGGTGTTTGCGGAGAGAATGAAATTCCTTCTTCAGTGTACTCATCTCTTTCTTCCTTTGTTGTTGTTATGTGCCATCGAGTTCCTTGCGTCTCATAGTGACCCTATGCACAACAGCCCTAAACCCTGCTCTATCCTGTGCCAATCTCCTCCGACACACCCATCCCGATTACCCCAGTCACTGAATCAATCCACCTCATAGAGGGTCTTCCCCTCCTGCGCTGTCCCTCCACTCTGCCCAGCATGATGTCCCTCTCCAAAGATCTGTCTTTCCTTGCAACATTTCTTCCTTTAGGATCGTCTGAATTCCGTCTGTGCTCTGTTAAGGTCTTCAAGCAAACTCACTGCTGTGGGGTCGGAACTGACTCCTGGCTGACCCTCCAGTGTGCTTTCAGAGGCTGTAAATCACGCAGGAGGAGACTGCCCATCTCTCTAAGGCAGTGCAAATCCTATTCACGAGGCCACCAGATATATGAGTAGAGCCACAACTAGGCAAAGACATGTAACTGTGCTCCCTAAGCACAGACAAAAGCCCTTTTCCCCTGCTGAATGGTCCTCTCTTGGAGAACCTCCCCCACTCAACTCCTCAACCCCTATCAAGAGCACATGCGTGCGCACACCCCCTCCCCCAGAGAAGGTCTTGCTTGTGAATGATTAAACCATTAATGAGGTCTGTCCAGATCAAAGGCGCCAAACTTGCTGTTCATTCTTAGCCTGCAAGTCATCTCTCTAGAGCCTGAAGTAGTCG
The DNA here is from genome assembly GCF_000299155.1 of Elephantulus edwardii. Classification (NCBI taxonomy): domain Eukaryota; kingdom Metazoa; phylum Chordata; class Mammalia; order Macroscelidea; family Macroscelididae; genus Elephantulus; species Elephantulus edwardii. The sequence continues at coordinate 14,071,704 of NW_006399774.1, forward strand.
TTTCAGCTGTGGGACAGACCTGAGCCGAGCTGGCCTAGCTGGGAACACAGTCTGGGCACTTTCACTGAAAGGGGAAATTGGGCATGTGGCCAGGTTCAAGGAGCCCGCACCTCTAATGGTCCTGTGATTCCTGTCCCTTTGGAGGCAAAGCTGTCCCTGCTGTGTGACAGCTGTACCATCTACACAGAGTCAGCAGGGACAGAGAACATGAAGCAAGCATCTGAGTGCAACTTGAACTTGTCCATCCCTCCCAGCTCGCTCTCACTTCTCCTCCAGGCCTGTGGCCGAATGGTCTTGAGCAACAGGAAGTCATTGTACGAACTGGTCAGAGATTACACTGGAGGGATGGTGCAAACAGCACAATAGCATTGCTTAAATGCAAAGCACAGCTGTGAAGGTGCAAAACCAAGAGCCCAGGGAAAGAGTCCTTCTAGCTTGTTGTCAGGCCCTGCTTCCTGGCATAGCAACCTGCTGTGAGTGGGCACATCTGTTCCCTCATAGCGAAGCCCGGTTCTTCCAGGAAAGGGGTCTCTGCGAAGACCTTTTCCCTGCTTGCCAACCAACTGTAATGTGAACAGGAGCGCTGGCAGGACTTATGTAAGCAGACCCATCAGAAAAATGTGTGGTTTAAAATCAAAAGAGGCCACTTCCCCACAGCTCCACAGCCTTTTACAATGATGATAACTAGTGCTGTGAAGTGACTGATAGATGCTGGCGAGGCTGGGCCACAGAGTGTGCCTGCAAATGAAAAGGGCAGGGGATGGCAGTGGGCAGGAGGGCAGGGGTTCCCAAACCTTTGTCAGGACTCTGTGCCCTGTACAATGTTGTAGGGCTTTATGTAGGTTGTATTGATACTTACTGTTTTAGGGATTAAAGCTGAGGACACCTGAAGACACAGGCAAGCTCAAGCCTCACTCCATTGGCTAGGGGAAGGGATATTAGCACCCCTCAGCAAACTTCTGGAGCATTTGAATGGAAAAGGCAAATGTCTTAGCATCAACTGTCACCAAACAATAGACGGACCTACAACGTGAAAGGGAGCTCTGGTGCCTCAGTGACGAGAAGCCGTGCTTTTATCCCGAAGGCACATGGTTCAAATCCCACGAGCTCCTCTGCAGGAGAAGGATGGACAATCTCCTCCTGGGTCTCTGAAAGTCCGCGGGTGTGCGCGCGCGTGTGTGTGTGTGTGTGTGTGTGTGTATGTTAGCTATTGGTTGGCTCCCACGTGACAACACACAACAACGTAAGGTGTACAGTGTCACCGGGGAGGTAGTCACTCCTTAAACTGACCAACATTCTGTGGTCAAAGAGCAGCATTTGTCCAAGAGCAAGGGTGTTAGTTTAAAGATTGAGGTGCACTTGACTCAAACCATGGTATTTTCCATTGTTTCATAAGTATGTGAAGAGTGGACAATGAGTAAAGGAAACTGAAGAATAGTTGCCTTCAAGTTGTGGTATTGGGGAAGAATGTTGAATATACCATAGGTGAGTAAAGAACATATTATAGGAGATGCCAGTCCTTAGTTAGCAACCTCTTGCTGGGGAAAAGTAGAAGATCCTCAAGTGGACAGATTGACATGGTGAACGCCACATTGAACTTGGGCAATACAGAGATCATAAGGAGGGCAGAGGTCAGGGTCAGGTTTAGATCTGCTGTCACTGGGTCATTACGAGTCCTAGTCACCTTGACGTCACCACCGCCAACCAAGTTCAGAAGGCAGAAAAGGGTAGGATATACAGATTAATAGAAATGATTGCCTCTATTTATGTGTAAACCTTTCATTTCTATTCATCTTTGCTTGATTTATAAAATACAATCAGGGATTGTCTAGACATTGTAATCACATTAATAAGTTAAATTAAGGGTATACTATAAAATTTATAAATTTAGCATGTGAATGATAAACAAAGGATTCATGGAAATGAGAATTATGGGAAGGAAGTGGGAAAAGTGAGATTCCACGTTGTGTACTGTGACTCATGTTGTTGTTGTTGTTGTTGTTATGTGCCGTCGAGTTGCTTGCGACTCATAGTGACCCTATGTACAACAGCCCTAAACTCTGCTCTGTCCTGTGCCAATCCAACCATCCCCAACACACCCACCCAAATTACCCCAGTCACTGAATCAATCCACCTCATAGAGGGCCTTACCCTCCTGCACTGTCTCTCCACCTTCCCAAGCATGATGTCCATCTCCAAGGACTGGTCCCTCCTTACAACATGTCCAAAGCATGTTAGATGAAGCCTCAGAATCCTTGCCTCCAAGGAGCTGCCCAGTTTAACCCTTTCCAGAATGAATCTGTTTTCCTACCAGTCTTCTCTAGCACCACAGCTCAAAGGATCAATTCTCCTTTTATCCTCCCTAGTCATTGTCCAACTCTGATGCATAACAAGTGATTGCAAAGATCATAGCCTGTATCAGATGCATCTTAGTCTCCAGAGAAACACCATTGCTCTTCAGTACCTTGGAGAGGTATAGAACAAAATATGTATGGATCATTAAATGAAAAACCAATCTGCTTTATAAAATTTTACTCAAGTCATAATAAAAGTAACTTGGCTCTCACAGAGCCTGGAAGGATCTTGGGGTTCCTTGAGTTCCCCAGGCCACACTTTAAGAACCACTGATACAAAGGGATGTGCACAGTTCTGAGGTCCCTGATGGACACCCTGGAGGGAGTGGCTCTGCACCCAGAGGGAGGCCCAGGTAGTGCTGTTTGGTTCAGAATGCTGTCAATCACCTGCCTTTCAATTTGTTTTTTTTT
>NW_006399774.1:14075278-14084673 GCF_000299155.1 Elephantulus edwardii
TATACCACAGCTTCTCTAGCCATTCGTTTGTTGATGGGCACTTAGGTTGTTTCCAACTCCTTGCTATTGTGAACAAAGCTGCAATAAACATGGGTGTGCACTGCCTTTCAATTTGTTAGGCTTGTTGTAGGCTGTAATGCTGGCAGCCACAGCACCGGAAGCTCAAACCCTTGCAGGTCACCCACAGTGGACACCTTGTGCAGAGCTTCTAGACTAAGACAAGCAAGAAGGATGTGGTGGTCTCCTACTGAAAACCATCAGCCTTGGAAACCTTATGAATAGGAGCACCCTGAAACATGCTGAAGACACCCCGAAGGCTGGCAGGAAAGATTGCGTCCTCAGGCCTCAGCCAACCTTCAGGACGTGGGCCAAGCATGGTTTTGGGGCCTTTCACCTGTCAGTGTTGTCTGACCTACGATGTGCAGGAAAGCAGAAGGCATCCAGTAACGATCAGAATGTGAGGTGCACGAGGCAGTCTTTGCTGGAAGAAGCACATCTGGGACGTCCCTTACAAGTGAGGCTGGTGAGACTTGTTCTCAGGTCTTTGGACAGGCTATCGGGAGAGACCAGCTGCTGGAGACGGACATTATACTTGTTGTTGTTAAGTGCAATCAAGTCACAGACGACTCATAGTGACCCTATGAACAAAAGGCCTGAGCGCTTGTATAGCTTTGATTGTTTCTCCACATTCCCAGAGTTTCCGGAGGCAAGCTATTACGGAAGTAGATGCCACTCCTGCTTCCAAGCTTGTTTTAATCGGGCACACCAGGGTTACACGACCTAGAAGAATGTTTCACCAAAAACAGTTAAAGGCAGCCCTGAGGACCGCAGAGTCGAGTCACCCACTTTTGGCTAACAACAACAGCAGCTTAAAAGCATAACCTGGAGGAAGACTGTAGAACAACACGGAAAAGGAGAGGGTCTCTGTTTCACTCTGTTTCAGATGGATCAGAAAGACTGTGTGCTCAGAGCAAGCTTCCTACGGACGATTTCACAGGAAAATGACAGCACAGTTGAATGTACAGTTCTTCCTGCTAATTCTTGGCCTACTTTTTTTCCACGTGCATTGAACAAATTGTTTTGCATAAATTGGTTTAATTGGCCCCTGTATGTCTTGTTGTCTCAGCAGAGGCCTGCTGTAGGATTATGGGATGTCTGAACCCACCAACCCTGACAGCTGGGACCGACAAAGGTTTCATCACACAGACCCACAGCCTGTGGAAGGTCTGCATCTGGGGACAGAGTGAAGGTTATAAAGAGTAAAATGGGCTGTTCTCCTTACTAAACTCTGAGCTTCTTGAGGTCTGGATTGTATTTTCGTTAGCCAAGGTTTAGCAAATGTTTGCCTTCAAAGGAGCACTAGTGGCTCAATTGTTAAAGCATACAGCTTCTAACTAAAAGGTCAGCAGTTTGAACTCAATTCCGCCCTGTGAAAGAAAGACGTGATGCTCTCCTCCCGTAGACATTTACGGCCTTGCAGACCCGCTGGGGCAGTTCTATTCCGTCCTGCTTTCAGGTGCTGTCACATTGAGTGTGACTCAGTGTTCCCGTACACGACAGAGCTGACCCCTGTGCTGTCCTGTGCCATCCTCACCATGTCTGACAGCCTCGAGCCCATTACCGCTGCCCCTGTGTCTGTCCATCTCATCGAGAGTCGTCTTCTCTCTCGCTGTAGAATTCACTAAATTCCTTGTCGACAGGCTGTAACCCACTCATTGCAGACCCTCCGAAGGCCTTCGAATGTCCATCTTTCTCCCTTGGAGCCCCTGGAGGGTTTAAGTGAGCCTTTGGTCAGCAGCGCGCACCCTAGGACTAACCACTGGAGCTCCGTCCGCCGGACAGTTCCTTATAAATAGACATCAACTCAAAGGCAGCGGGGTTTTGCACAACGCAAACCAAAAAGCAATCTTTTTAAAATTTTATTTGTGATTTGAGTGTGGTTTACAAAGCAAATTGTTTTTCCTTCAACCATTCACATGCATTTTGTTTGAGGATGTTGCTGTTGTTGTTAAGTGCTGTTGAGTCACAGACGACGCATAGCGACCCTATGAATGAAAGACCTGAACATTTATATAACTTTCATCCTTTCTCCAGGTTCATAGAGTTTCTGGAGGCAAGCCATTTCGGAAGTGGTTGCCACTCCTGCTTCCAAGCTTGTTTGAATCGGGGAGCTCCACCAAACACTGTCCACCATGGGTGACCATTATCACATTTGACACATCAGCGTCACAGTGTTTAGCATCACAGCAACCATGAGTTTCCTCTGTGCAGCAAATGGACATACCAGTGCTATACCACTGTTTGATGATAGTAATTTTTTTTAAAAACCCAACCCCCTCAAAAACCACGTATTGTTGTTATGTGCCGTTGAGTCTCTTGTGACTCATAGCAACCCTATGTACAACAGCCCTAAACTCTGCTCTGTCCTGTGCCAATCGCACTGTCTCCAACACACCTACCCCCACAACCCCAATCACTGAATCAATCCACCTCATAGAGGGCCTTCCCCTCCTGCGCTGTCTCTCCACCGTACCAAGCATGCTGTCCCTCTCCAAGGACTGGTCCCTCCTTACAACATGTCCAAGTATGTTAGACGGAGCCTCAGAATCCTTGCCTCCAGGGAGCTGTCCGGTTTAACCCTTTCCAGGATGAATCTGTTTTCCTAGCAGTCCATGGTATTCTCAATACTCTTCTCCAGCACCACAGCTCAAAGGCATTAATTCTCCTTCTATCCTCCCTAGTCATTGTCCAACTCTCTGACGCATAACAAATGATAGCGAAGACCATGGCCTGTATCAGGCTCACCTTAGTCTCCAGAGAGACACCATTGCTCTTCAGTACTTTGGAGAGGTCCCTAACAGCAGACTTTCCCATCGCAATGCGTCTTTTAATTTCCTGGCTACCGGTGCCGAGAGTGCTGACTGTAGAGTCAAGCAAACTAAAGCTGTGAACAATCTGAATCTCTTCACCATCCATCCTGATGCTGCCAATTAGTTCAGTGATGAGAATCTTTGTCTTCTTGGCATTGAGCCTCAAGCCATATTGGAGGCTGCAGTCAACCCTCTGCAGCAAGCGCTTCAGGTCTTCCTCAGTTTCAGCAAGCAGGGTTGTGTTATCTGCATAACGCAGATTGTTGATGAATCTTCTATCAATCCTGACACCACACTTCTCCTCATAGAGCCCAGCCTCCTGGATAATCCGTTCTGCATACAGGTTGAAAAGGTATGGAGACAGGACACATCCCTGGCATATGCCCTTCCTAATTTTGAACCATACAGTGTTCCCTTGCTCTGTTCTGACGACTGCCTCTTGATCCAAGTATAGATTTCTCATTAGCACGATCAAGTGTTCTGGGATTACCATTCTTCTCAGAGTCAGCCACAGTTTGTTATGGTCCACACAGTCAAATGCCTTTGCATAATCAATGAAACACAGACATTCCTCTGGTATTCCCTGCTTTCAGCTAAGATCCATCTAACATCAGCTACAATATCCCTAGTACCACGACCCCTTCTAAACCCAGCCTGGGCTTCTGGCAATTCTCTGCTGATGTGTTGTTCCAGTCATTTTTGGATAATCTTCAGTAGAATCTTGCTTGCATGTGAAATTAATGATACTGTTCTATAGTTTGCACACTCTGTTGGGTCACCCTTCTTTGGAATGGGAATAAATATAGATCTCTTCCAAATTAATTTAGTGGAGATGGCTCTATGAAATCACAAGGGAAGAGAGTGCCCCTCCTGCTCCCAAAGAGGTGCTGGTGGATTAGAACCAGCCACCTTTGGGGGAGCAGTGCAGCTCCCTATGCACTCTGCCACAAGAGCTCCCTCCATTTATGACAATACCCACAGTGCAATCACCTTTCCCCACTTCCTCCCTGTGGTTCTCATTTCCCTTAGTCCTTTAATTCTGCCCCTTCCTGCTTTCTGGGCTTTACCTTTGGGCAAGTGCTGCTCTTTAGACCCTTTATGGTTGGTCCTTGTGAAGAGGGAGTGTCTCTTTGGTGGTATTGTTCTCTTGACAAGCCTGTTTGCTGTTTGCCTGAAAGTTGAGCATGAGGGCAAGTTTTGTTTCAGGTTCAGAGAGTGATTATATAGTGCATTTTTTTGGTCTTTTTAAAAATTATATATTAGTTTGTTCATAAAGTTCTTACACATTGTGTTTCACACTACTCTTCATTCTTATTGAGTTTCATACAATCATTTTTCATCCATTCTGTTCTTTAAAATCACTCACCATTGGACCTTGCCCATCATTACCCAATATTTTCAGGTCCCTGCCAGATCCTTCCCAATTCCTTCACCCCCTCCCTCCACCCACCAAACTGTGCAACCCTGTGGTTTCACCCTTACCCATCCTCACCCCTCTACTTCCACAGTCTCTCCATAGGTCTCCATGTATGTTTTACTAGTTATCCTTCTATTTTTAGAATAATGGTCTTATGCAGTATTTTTCCTTATGAGACTGAGTGAGTTCACTCAGCATAATGCTCTCCAGTCTCTCCCAAGTTATGTAGTATTATTCACCATCACAAGAACATGGAAACAGCCCAAATGTCCAACTACAAGTGAATGGGTTGAGAAACTGTGGTACATTCACACAATGGAATACTATCTATGCAGCACGCAGGAGTAATGATTTACAATAGGACTACAGTCTTGAGGGCTCCACTAATCCCTACCAGACTAGAAAGCTGGCCTTAAAGAGCCATATTTTCATCTTGGCATTATCTTTTCCAACTTTTCATTTTGAAAAAAAAAATAATAGGAGAGCTATAAAGAAGTCGAGAGAATAGTACAAGACTCTCCTTCTCTGCTTTTCCCCACTGCCACTGTGTCGTTTCCCACTCAAAGACCCTGCACTGGGTTTCCAAGGCTATAATGGAAATGGGAGGCAATTGCCCATCTCTCTCTTGAAGGGTTGGTTGTTGGTGGATTTGAACCTCTGGAGGTGCCTTTAGGTTCGTTGCACAATTCACTACAGACTCCACCTTCCCCTAAAGATAGGCTGAAGATCTAACCTTGGAACTTGAGACTGTGAGTCTGTTTGGGAGTAAAGCCTTGAGCTTTCCCACTCACATTCACAAGGTCACATCAGATTAGGGTGGAGCATGAACCTAATTCTTTCCAGATGGCGTCTTTAAAAAGGTTAGAATGGGTACACAGGGAGATAGGAGAGAATCACACACCATGTAGTGACAGAAGAAGGTTTGTCTCTGGGCCCTGGAAGACCAAGGGTTGCTGGCAGCCACTAGAAGCTGAGATAAAAAAGCAAGATCTCCCTCTGAAGCTGATATTCTAACTTGGATTTTTGGTCTCTAACACTGAGAGAATAAATCTGTGTTCTAAAATCCACCCACTTGCATTTTGTTACAACAGTCCCAGCAAACTAGGACAAGTCACCTTTACCAGTTGCTAATATTTTCAACATTAACTTTCTATTTAGACGTTGAGATTTTTTTTAAAAAATGACACGATTTATAATTTGCAGGCCCTGTGATATTTCACCCCTGAAGACTTCAGGAACAAGGAACATGCTCCTTCGTAATCAAAACACCATCATCACACACAAGAAACTGACACTGATTCGATCTATTACTCTCATTTATGTTTCCAAGCAAGTTCTTCCTCTTCTTGGTTAGATAGCGGCCATTGAGAGAACTCCAGTTCATGGTGACCCTAAATACAGCAGGATTTTTTTTGTTTCCTGGCCTGGTGTCATCCTGCCCCCCCCCCCCCCCCGTTTGCTGGCGTGTCTGAGCTCTTCATTCTGGCGATTGTGCTCAGGGAGAGCCTGCCTTACCCTCGATGGTCCTCTACCGTGCCAAACCTGAGGTCTTCTTCCAGCAATCAACCCCCCTCATGACGTCTACAGCAATTGTGTTAAGACTAGTTAAGACTAGACTGTGTGCATCCGCCAACTCCAAGCAGCAGATCACCAGGCCTTTCTTAAGTCGGCTGAGTTTGGAAGCTTCACTGGCACCTTTCACCCATAATTCTGCTAGTATTTGACATGTGGTTGATAGAGCACCTGCATTTTAACAAAATTTAAGTTACCACAGTACAGCCAAGTGACAGACTTAAGCGAGAGCTTGCTATTGTTATGCGCCATTGAGTCGCTTGCAACTCATAGCGACCCTATGTACAAGAGTCCTAAACTCCGCTCTAACCTGTGGCAACCTAGCCTTCTCGAATGCACTCATTCCCACCACTTCAGTCACAGAATCGATCCATCACATCGAGGGTCTTCCTCTCCTGCGCCGTCCCTCCACTCTCCCAAACATGATGTCCCTCTCCAAGGACCAGTCCCTCCTTGCAACATAGCGAGAGATTAGAAAAGGAATAACAACCTGTTTGAAGGGTCTTTTGGTAAAAGGTCGTCTCCATCTAGGATATTCAAAGAAAAAGCTCAAATGTGTTGCCATTGGGTTGGAATTAATTCACAGCTGATCCTCCAATTCTCAGAGCTGGAAATCACATCTTTTTCCCTTGGTGCCACTGGTGGATTTGAACTGCCAGAGAGAGGCCACCTTCGGTTAGAGCACAATTCCCTCTAGACAATGCCACCAGAGCACCCAAGGGTGTCAAACAGTGACTGAATGCACAGACATTCATATCCAGATGCCAGCTCTGGAGTTACTCCTACTCATTGTGGGTTCTTGGCCTACTAGTTCTGAGACTGTTTCCTCAAAGGTTTGGGGCAAATGTTATATAAAACAGCAGTTTGATGCCCTGCATCATTTGATTTTAGAGTTTCTAATCGATTGTGACTAACCTTGTGAAGAATGGAAGTCGCAGAACACTTGGTCATGCTCATGCAAAACCACTACCAGAACCAGGAGGCAGTTGTCAGAACTGGAAACACTGCATGTTTCAAAATCAGAAAATGAGAGGGTCAGGGCTACATCCTCTCTCCATACCCTTTCAATCTATATGCAGAACAGATCATTAGAGAGACTAGACTTTATGAGGAGGAATGTGACATCAGGATTGGAGGAAGCCTCATCAACAACCTATGATAAGCTGATAACACAACCTTGCTTGCTGAAATGGAGGAGGACCTGAAGCGTTTGATCCAACGAGTCAAGGACTGTCATTTGCAATATGGATTGAAGCTCAACCTAAAAGAAACGAAGATTCTTACCACTGAGCCAATTGGTAGCATCATAATAGGTGGAGAAGAAATTGAAATTGTTCACAGTTTCAGCTTGAACAGTTCCAAAGTCAACACTCTCATCAACAAGAGTCAGGAAATCAAAAGATGAATTGCACTAAGAAAATCTGTTGTCAGGGACCTCTCCAAAGAGCTGAAGAGCAAGGATGTCAGCGTAGAGACTAAGGTGTGCCTGCTCCAGACCATGGCCTTTGCAATTACTTGTTGGGTTTTTTTAAGGAAGTCAAAACACTCTAAGTCAGGTTAGTAGTAGAATACACTTTCACTCAGTCAGGACAACTGCTGAGATGTGCTCACAGGCACGTGAGCCTTCAGCCTTACAGGGCTTTAGACCAGTGTTAGTCCTACCAATTAAGGTTCTCTCCCCATCCCCTTCAGTTGTCCATTCATGTTGGGCAGGAGCTCCTATGGCCGGATCAGCGGGGTAGCAGTTCCAAGGTCAGCTCCATCTCATGTCAAGTCTCTGCTTCTTTGATTTGGATGTTGCTTTCGCTCCTGTAGACCCCCCAGTAAGAGTGGTCAGGAATCTTTGGCCCCAAAGAGCTCACTGAAGGCCTGCTTCCTCTTTCTTTTTTGAAAAATTTTTATTTTTTTACTTGTTTATTCCAATCCCTTGTTATGCATCAGAGAGATGGACAACAACCACAAATGACAGAAGAATTAATGCCTTTGAGTTGTGGTGCTGGAGAAGGGTATTGAACACACCATGAACTGCCAAGAGAACTAACATGTCTGTGCTGGAGAGGGTGAGACAAAACTGCTCCTTGGAGGCAAGAATTTTGAGACTCTGTCTCACATATTTCAGGCATGTAGCCAGGAGGGACCAGTCTTTGGAGAAGAATATCATGCTTGGAATGGTTGCACAGGAGAAGAAGACGCTGGATGAGATGGAGCAACACAATAACTGGAGTAATGAGAGTAGGTGTATCAGCGACAGTGAGATTGGCTCAGGATACAGAAGGATTTAGAGCTATTGTGTATAGAGTCTCTGAGTTGTAGCTGACTCAAAGGAACGTAACAACAACAACAATACCAGTGAGTCAATTTTCAACTCATAGCAACTCCATGTAACACAGCAGAATTGCCCAGTAAGGTTTTCTAGGCTAGTGGTAAGAAGCTGTGCTGCAATCCCAAAACATGTGGTTCGAATCCACCAGCTGCTCCACAGGAGAAGGATGGGCTGTGCAATTTGCTGTCTCTGAAAACCTCACAGAAGGTCCAATTTCATGGCACATAATAACAATAAATCTGTTTAAGAACAAATTTCCAGGTCTTATTACTCCAGAGTTGCTGGATGGGCAAACCACCAGCCTTTCAGCTATCAGCCAAGTGCTTAACAATTTTACCACCAGAACTCCTGAGAGCACTGGTGTTCTTACACACACACACACACACACACACACACACACACACACACACAGAGAGAGTGACTACCCAAGTTCTTTCAATTGCTCTCAAATGGTCTTTATACCTTCTTTTTGGAGTGCTTATGCTTCCTCAGATATGGATCACACATTATAATTTATTATTATTTTTGTGGTTAAGTGCTATTGAATTTGTACCCTATGTGCAACAGAAAGAAATCTGTACAACAATGAATGAATGGAAATCCAAAGTCTCTGTAAACTTTCATTAAAATTAGTAATAAGAATAATAAAAAAAGAAAGAAACTTTGCTTAATCCTACACCGTCCACTGGGTGGGCAAACCCACAGTTGCAATCTTTTCTTCAATCCATGTCACTAAAGGCCTTCAACTCTTTGGCTGACACTCTACTTCTCAGGCATGATCCCTCCTGGGCACTGACCCGGCCTGATACCATGTTCAAGATGAACACCATCACCACCATCGTTGCTTCTAAGGAACACTCAGGATATAGTCATTATTCTTTGTACCACAATTCAAAGGCACCAACCACTTGGCCCTTTTTATTTGTTGCCTAACTTTTGCATGACAAACAATTGAAAATACTGTGGTTTGGGCTGCTAACTGAAAGGCTGGTGGTTTAAATCTATCAGCCCTTTTATAGGAACAAGATTGTAATCTCCTCCCATAAAGACATCTAACCTCGGAAACCAGGTGAAAGGTCACTATAGGTAGGAATTGACTCAATGGTGGAGGGTGTGCTGCTTTAGTTTCAACCTGCACACCTGTGTTAATCACAGCATTGATCATGATAGCAGAGGGGTGGAAGCAGCCCAAGTACCCATCAATAATTGAATG
>NW_006399774.1:14085823-14087140 GCF_000299155.1 Elephantulus edwardii
AACAACAACAACAACAACAACATATTAAAAGCAACAGTATGGAACAGGACAAACATTGCACAGGGAATGGGGGGGGAGGAAAATGTGCATGCGTGGATGAAAACCAATTTCTTTGTGAACCTTCACTAAAATGAAAAAAAAAGAAATTAGAGTACTCTTGTTGGCATCAAGCTGATTCTAATTCATAGTGACCTCGTAGAGTTTCCAAGCCTGTAACCTTTACAGAAGCAGACTTCCAAGTCTTTTTCCTTTGGAGCAGCTAGTAGGTTTGAACTGCTAACCTTGTGGTCAGCAGATGAATGTTTAACTATTACACTGCCAGTGTTCTCTAATTTAGGACTGTCGTTTTCAAACGTTTATATCTATTATACTATAATGGAGAGTTGGTTGAAACAATTTCCTGGGTCATGTCCAGAGATTTGGATTTAATAGTTTAGGGTAGGGTTCATGAATTTGTATTTACAACAACCTGGCTGCTCCTGTTGATAGGTGCTATCAAGTCAAGTACGACTCACAGTGACCCTATGAACAGTGGATCTAAACTCTGTCCTATTCAGTGCCATCCTCATCATCTCTGACATACCCAAGTCCACTGCTGCAGTCACTATCCGTACATCTATTTGAGGGGATTCTTTTTCTCTTTTGCTGACTCTCCACTTTTCCAGGCATGATGTCCCTTTCCAAGGAATGGTTCCTCCTAAAAACATGCCCAAGGTATATGAGGACAAAGTTTCACCATCCTTGCCTTAAAACCCAGATTTCACTTTCTCCAAGACAGACCTGTTTGGTGCTTTGGAAGACAATGGGATATTCAGCAGTCTTCTTCAATACTACAACTCAGTGATCAATTCTTCTGTCATGCTTAATTGACTGTCCTGTTCTCAGATGCACAGCAAGTTATTGAAAAGACCACGTTCTGTTTCAGGTGCACCTTAGTCTTTAAACTGACATCATACTCTTTACTACTTTGGAGATGTCTTTGACTGTGGACTTCCCCAGTACAAGGTGTCTTTTGATTTCTTGACTACTGGATTGTGTCACTTGCACATCACAGGCTGTTAATGAGCCTTCTTCCAACCTTGATGCTGGATTCTCCTTCACATGACCCAGCCTCTTGGATGATTTCATTCAGTATACAAGGAGACTGGCTCAGGACAGGGAAGGGTTCAGAGCTGTTGTACATGGGGTCACTATATATTGAGGTGACTCAATGGCACATAACAACAATAACATACTATGGCAGGTTTGGAAGCAGGAGTGGCATCCACTTCCTAAACAACATGCCTCCGGAAACTCTTATGAACTTTGATAAATGTC
>NW_006399774.1:14088215-14115713 GCF_000299155.1 Elephantulus edwardii
GCTGCAGCTGCTGCTGCTCGTCTCCGCGCTCGGCGGCCCAGGCGCCGCGGCCCAGGGCGCCGGCTTCCCGGAGCTGTGCAGGTGGGTTTCCGAGCCGCGCGCGCTCGGCCCGGGGAGAGGGCGCTCCGGGGAGGGACCCAGGGCGGGTGGCCCCCCGTCCCAGTCCACTTCTTACTCTGCCCTCCGTGGGGGAAAGTTGGCCGCAGAGCGGAGGGGTCTCTGCGCCTGGGCGGGGGGCGCGCGGCCACGGCGCCCGAGCCCTCCGGCCCGGACCACTTGTAGATGTCACCGCTTCACGTGCGGGCAGCCGGCCGCCGGCTCATCGCTGACAGCCTGTGCGTAACCCGCGGCCGCCGGTTCCTGCGTTCCCCGCGGTGCGTCTGGGAAAGTTGGAGGCGGCAGGAACTGCAGCATCGCTTTGTTCCCACTTCCACGTTCTAGTTAAAGTTCCATGAGCGGGAGGTTTGATCGGGTCCCCAAGTTGGGAAGGATTTCCCAGCGCGTGGGAGCCCACAGTGACCTTTGAGTTGGGTGTTTTGGTTTCATTTACTGATTAGTTTCCTCCATGTGCGTTTTCTATTTTCTTTTTAAAGTCACTGAGAGCTTGTCTGCAGTCGGGGGCTGACTGCTTGCATGCTTTCTCGTTGGGGTCATAGGGGTGGCGGGCACCCTGTATTCTGACAAGATTTTACACTTCACCTCTCCGCTCCCGGCTTCCTGTCTCGTTGCTCACATGATGTCATTGTCTCCGCGGTGGATTATTCTAGCCTTTCCCTCTGGGAACCATCATTGTCCAATCGTTAGCCCCATTGAGTGCCGTTCATGGAGCTGGCCTCTTCCACTTATGCCAGTTTTCTGTCCATCCTGTCTCCGGAACACTTAAGAGGATGTAAAAGTCAAGCTTTTGTTTATTTATTTTTTTTTTCTCTAAACTTAAGTGGGAGACAGTCTGAAAACTTTGGAAAGACTGGTAAAGTCAAGCGCCTAATGATTTTGATTTCTCTGGGCCACAGCAAGTGAGTTCACAGAGAGAAAGGAAGTTGATTCAACTTTGAGCGGTAGTTTTATTTTGTGGTAAGGTTTATGAGGTTCCTAGTCTTCCCTCAATCTCAGATAGTCTTAATAACACCCTGGGGCTTAGAACTTGCCGAAATTAGTGTATCAAGGTGAATGAGACAAAGATTCCAGTAGGAGCCCTTTGAGGAAGTCCAGTTCTTGGTCCCTTTCCCTCCTTTTTTGGGGGGAAGGAGGTGGAGTCCTGGTGGTACAGTGGTTAAGCCTTGCACAGCAAACCAAAAAGCCAAGTGATTTGAACCCCAAAGCCACTCAGTGGGAGAAAGCTTGAGGTCGTTTGTCCCCTTAGAGGTTTATATTCTTTAAAACCCTATGGGGCAGCTCTACAGTGGGTTGGGTTTTTTTTTTAGGAGGATGGAAGGGAAAATTCACCACAGATAGTTTACAAACTGGTTAGCATCCCAAAGGTACATAGTTATGGAAGTAAAAGGCTCTTGAGAGAAAGAGCTGTCCACACCGCAGAGGGGGATGTCTCAGGAACAAGGTCAAGAGGACACTCACTTTTAAAGGTGGAAGTTTTGGAACCCTGGCGGATCTGACCAGAATAAACTCCACTGGATTAGTAGTGTCGAACTCTCAGATGATGATAGAAAATTGGGATTTGTTTCTCAGCACTTCAGGGCACTTAGGCCTAATAGGCAGGCCGATGCTTGTATGCTAGGAAGATGTTAGGAGTCTGCAAGTTCTAAACCCCAGGGTGCTAATAAGAAGATTTGGCATTTGCGAGAACAGCCTCATCACCCTATCACAAACTAAATCCATCCACCTCATGTCGAAGTGGGACACCACCCTTTGGTCCTGTAGCAAGTGGACCCAATACTTGATATCGTCAACTGGTTCATACCGCTCTCCCCCATGGGGGCAAATGCTAGAGGGTCCTTAATGCTGGGGTGCGATGTTGGGATTGTAAGGTCGGTTTTCTTTGGTTTTTAGGAGCCCTCATGGCACTGTGGTTAAGGCATTTGGCCGCAGACCAAAAAAGCGGGAAGGGCGAGGCAGCCTGCTTCCATAAAGATTTACAGCCGCAGACAGCCCCCGGGGCTGCTCTCCTCTATCTGACAGGGTCCTTATGAGTTGGAAGGGACTTGATGGCCCTGAGTTTGGCCTCTGCTCTAAGGATATCTTAAAATTGGTGGATTCAGTTTTTCAAAGGACACTTCAACTCAGCAGTGAATTGAGAACTGGGTTTGCACACCTTTCCCTCTCTTCGGGTTCTCTGCTCTGTGGTTGCACTCCATGACATTCCCAAAGTCCCTGCTGGGGTGGACACCAGTCTCTGCTTCAACCTCAGGGTCTGCACGTGAAGTTTCCCATCCCTTCCTTTTCTGTGTTGATCCCAACACAAAACCCACTGCCAGTAATTTAAGTCTGACTCAGGGTGACTCCCAAACTCGTAGGGACCCTCCTTTGGGTTTCCAAGGCCGTAAATCTTTATGGGAGGAGACCATAAAGATTTGTCTTTGTCCTCGGGACCATTGGCTTGAGTACTCTTTATGGCTTTTATATTTAAATTTTTTTTAAGAGAGATTGGAAATCCATGAAGTTTTCTCAGTGAAAATTGCTTCCCCCCACAAAAAAAAAAGTTTCCCAGCACGAGTGCGTCTTTGAGAAATGCACATTTGAACTGATCACTTTTTAAATCCCCGATGCCTGAGCCAACATGCCACCAAGAATCCCCGCCCCCAGCAGGATGTGTTCAACCACCTTTTTAATTCCTCCTCTCTTGCCCATTTGGCTGGAATGTAAATATCTCACCCGTCTCCACCCTCAGGACGAAAGCTAGTTAGGCCTTTACAAACGTTACTATTTGTGCAGGCTGCTCACATGGAGGCCATCCCGGTGGAGGTGAGAACCACATTCCAAGAGGCAGTTGGAAACTTGGACCGCGTTTTCCCATTGAAACCAGGCCTTGTTCACTGGTGCCTCTCAGAACTCCACTAGCCCAAACCCACGCAGCCTCACTTAGAACCCTAGTGCGAATTCTCACGTAGTGAGACACTGGGTTGCATTTCCTGGGAAACGGGGTCTCGCCCCGCTTTCAGAACCCAAGAAGGTATCTTTCATCTGTTGCCCCCCCCCCCCCACCAGGACCCAGAAGTGGGTGTCTGGACCTATTGAAAAGAGGGAGAGACTTTGGGGTGAACTTTGGCCCTGACCCTCCAGCGATAGGGGTGGTGGGCAGGGGGCATTTCCTGGTGTAATTAGTTAGTGGGGAGTTGAGGGCAGGAGGAAGCAGGCTCCGGGGTAATTTCAACAGCAGGTCTAAGGCCTTTGCAGTGGAATGGCCAGCTCTCTGGGGTGCATGTGTGCGTGGAAAGGGAGTGAGTTTCCCAAAGTGCATCTGGCCCTGAGCTGCACCTGGAGTGGGTGTTAATTCTTTGCAGAGACACAAGATGCACCTTCTTTTTAAGCATCAAGGGACTGGTACAGTGTAGGGAGCTGGTTAATCTTCACCTCGGCTCTAGGGTTTTCTTGAGAGGTGGTGTGTCACGGTGGAAACCCACTTCCTGAGGGGCTCTCCAAATGCACAGAGATCTTGGGCTGGAGGGGAAGAGCCCTTTTCATTGGGTCGGGGCAGGAACAGATGATGCCAGGGGAGGGAGAGAGGGCAGAGGTCAGCCTGGGCAAAATGCCCCGGGAATCAAGGCCATGCCTGATAGTCAGTAGCTTTCCTTACACTGTACAATTTAAAATGTGCAAAATGCCACATTACCTATGTAATAGGTGGACTTCCACCCTTTACTTCATTTTTAACAATTCACTTAATGATGGAAGTCCTAACGGGTTGGTTTGTGGCAGTCATAAAATAATGCATTGAGCTGGCCTGATAAAGTACTTAAAGTACTTCAGGCAGTTAAGTACTTTAAAATTTATACAGAACAAGTTTCTCCCAAATTGTTTGGATATAAATGCTAGAAAGTTTTTATTATATTGAGGTCAAGAGAATAATGAAGCCAGCTGGGAACTGGGATTGGTGTAGTTGCTTTTTCTAAGGAGTTTTTATTTTATTTTATTTTATTTTTTTTTTCCTCTGAGAGTTTTCCAGAGGAACAATGCTTATATGCCTAATTTGGGCCACATGTTCAACTTGGACTACATCCAATTGTGTATATGTATGTATTTCAACAAAAAATGTGTGTAGAAGCCTCTGTTAATTACATGCACATAAAACCTCATTTATTAATTTTCAGAGCAGCATCCCAACACAATTCCCAGGAAATGCCCTCAATTCTAATCTCTCATCAGTGTTTCATAGAGAAAGGAATTTTTAAAAGATGGTTGGAGAAAATGAATTTTAGTTTTCTCTTGACCTTGACAAATAAAATGTATAGAATTGGGCAGTGAGATTTCAGTGGCCAGAATTGGATTTCAGGCTCCTTAAATCCTTGTCTCAGACGTGGACTGGGGCTGGACATGCCTCTGCCCCTTTGCTGTGGGCATTTATTTTTGCCATATGGCTTTTAGAATTGTTTTGTCAAGTGCCATGGCATGGCACAGACTGCCTGGGCTGCCACAGAGTAGTAGACAATCAGTGCTCCTAGGCTGTGCTGTCTTTCCAAGCTTGGACAGGGCAGCTTTTTCTGATTGTTGGTAAAAGCTTTGTAATTCTCACCATAAAAGTCTCCAGTCTTTTTTTTTTTTTTTTTTAAATTTCAAAGAACATCTACAGAGATTTTGGAATTCCATTCATTCATTGTTGCACTTTTCTCCCCGTGTCGTCGTCCCCCCCCCCTCCTTGAAAAGCAAGAGGAAAAAAAAAAAAAGGTCTCCAGTCTTTCCTGTTAGGTTTATCCCTAGGTACTCTTTTTTTGCTCTTGATAAAGGGATATTTTAATCTGTAGCTTTTCTTGAGATTTTTTTTTTTTAACTGTTGGTTTCTGTGCTTAAGTTTTTTTGTGGTAGTTTCTTGCTAAGCTTTAATTTGTCCTGGGGGGTTGTCAGTTGGTTTACTGCCTTCTGAATTTTCCCCCATAGATTTTACTTTTATCAGCCGCAAGTAATGGCCACTTCGAGCCCATTTTCTAACGTGCTTTTTCTTATTCCTTTGAGTCTTACAGTGTTCACTAGGCTCTCTGTTACAATGTTGACAAGCAGCACTGGTGGGTCCTTTACCTTGATGGGAACACTTAACAGTGGTTCACCAGAATAAGAGGGCACTTGCACTTGCTGTGTGTTTGGGGTGGATACCTTCTATCTTGTTTGTGAAGAGGTTTGTCTTCTCTGTGATAGCCTTGTTAAATTTTATCATATGCTTTTCTGATACTCATTGGCTTGATTATTGGGGTTTCCCCCTCGTCTTTTAATCTGTTAATGATGTATTTTCTAATGTACTATCTTTATTCCTGGAATATTTCTGTTTTGTTATATTACTTTTGGGATACACTGTTGAAATCTATTGCGAATGTTTTTGAAAACAACTCAGATACAGTGAAACCTGGAAAGGTTGTAACTGTGTTAAAGGGAAACCTGTCGGAGAAGGAAGATGGAAATATCTTCCACGAATAGAAAGAGAGAAGATGCTCCTCTGTTCAAGACGGAAGACGAACTTGGGAGAAATGGAAGGACGAGGCTGCCTCGCCACGTTCCAGCAGTGGGTGTATAAAATACCCAATTGTAAGGTTTTGAAATGGATACAGCCATGTGACTATTACGTCAGCCACGTACAGACTATTCCACCACTTGCGTTTGTCCATCTTGTCCTTGCAAAATTCCCAGGCTGAGCAAATCCCATGTTGCCTCTATTAATGCAGTTTGTTCTTTTCTAGAACTTTATGAAATGTGATATGTATATGCTTCTACCACTCAGGGTAATTATTATGACATTTTTTTCATGTTAATCATGTATCAGCAATTCTTTTTTTTTAAAATTTCTGAGCCATATTAGAGTGTATGGATATACCATGTTATGTTTATCCATTTGCTTTGTTTCTGATTTTTCTGTTATTATGAATAAATAAACCTATTGTAACTATCTGTGTACAAGATTTTTGTGTGGACTTGCGCATTCTTTTATTCTTGGTAAATACATAGGGGTGGAATTCCTGAATGAAGGAGAGTTCTCTAATTTCATGAGAACGACCAAAACTGTATTCCACAGTGGTGACACCAATTTACATTCATAATCCTGAGTATGAAAGTTCCAGTTACTCCACAGCCTTTTACATACGTGGTGGTCTAACGGTGGTAGTGGGTTTGTGCAAGGTTGGTGGCTCAGGGTATCATGTTCACATACCTTGCAGAGACCAGGGTTCAATTCCTGACTAGTGCACTCCGTGCATCGCCACTGATCTTTGGTTAGTGGAGGCTGGGGTGTTGCTGCCTCAGTGGGTTCCAGCAGAATCTCCAGAATAAGACGAAAATCTGCCAGTGGCAACCCAGTGGCCCAGCAGGGGCCAGCTCGCAGCTGGTCATAGGAGTGTCAGACCACCCAGCAGCGTTTTTCCTTCCTTGTGCATGGACTTGTCATGAGTGGGGCTGACTGAAACATAGTCACCAGCAACCACAGTGGGTTTGTAGTTGAGTCACAGTGCACCTTTCCTTTGCATATCCCTGACGACTCGTGGTGTTGAGAATCTTCATGTACTCACCAGCCATTTAGACAGCATCTTATTGAAAAGTATCTGTTAAATAAAGTCTTATGTTCATTTATTAATGTGTTTAAGCCGCTGCAACATACTACCATAAATTATGTGATTTAAAATGATGAAAATGAGGCCAGAGATCTGAAATCAAGAGTACAATTCGAGTTGGTTCCTGCTGGACTCTGAGGAAGAATCTGTTCTGTGCCTTCTAGCTTCTGGTGTTTGACGGCAATCCTTGGCTTGTGGACACATCACTGCGAGTCTGTATCTTTCTTAGCATTGTTTGCTTGCCTCAGTGTGTCTGCTTAGAAGGACTCTATTGGATTTAGAATCTACTCTAACGCAGTTCCAACTCAAAGGCCTGCAGTTAGAAGCCACCAGTGACTCTGTGCGAGACAGATGGATTATCTTGTCCTGTGCAACTTAGAGACCCTGAAAACCTGCTGGACGGTCAGCTCTGAGTTATTTCAGACTTGATGACACATGACAACAATCTAGGGTGACTGTATTTTAATTTAACTCTATACTCTACCTGTAAAGAACCTATTTCTAATTAAAGTCACATTTGGTAGTTCAAGGTAGACATGAATTTGGGAAGCCAGGGGTCATTTGACAGGGCCTGTGCCCTTGTGGGCAAACTTGACCCTGCTGAGGAAAGCGGGCCACTCCAACGTCATAAAAATTTCCCTGCGTTTCCTTCTAGAAAGAAGTTTTTGAGATTTAATGTATATTTTAGCGCTGTGGTCAATTATCTGCATTAATTTTTGTTGTGAGGAAAGTGTGAAAGTTCCTTTTTTTTCTCTCATGCAAATATTGTGAATATTTTGGTAGGATTTTGAAGTTGTGTTTTTAAATAACCTTGGCTGTCATTTTCTTTGCTGTGCTGTTGGCTTCTAATACTAACTGCATGCAGTGAAACCATTTTTGTATAAGATTAATGCTCTCTGTTAAGTTGTGGTAGAACTCACTAGTAAAACGCTGTGGGCCTGGTGCCTTTGAGGAGGTGCAGTATGGCAGGGAGAGGGGTTTGGAATGTTTTCCGTTTTCTCTGTGTTTCCATCAGGGTAGCAGATCTTTGTTGGTAAAGATTTACAACCATGGAAACTGTTGAACAATTTTACTCTGTCTGTAGTGCTGCTGCAAGTCAGAATAGACTTAGTTGCTGTGGTTTGGTTTGGTTTGGTTTATATGTATGTACGTGTGAAGCCATTAGCTGATTTACTTCAGAGGCTTGGCCCCGGTGATTGTGGGCTTGGTAAGTCTAGAATCCATGGGTTCGGGGGAGGCCAGAGACTTGTGCAGGTTTCGTCCCAAGGTCAGGTGATGGAGGGAAGGGTGATGAGAACGCATTCTGCCAAATGATCTATTTATATATTGGAGGAAGAACACGCTTTAAGCAAATTTCTTTTCAACTGTTTGATTCCATTCCATGAATTTAAATTCTAGAAGGTCATTGCATTACATTGCGGAACTACAGTTACACTGGTATTTGGTCAGATCCCTGGGAACCATAGCCAAGCCCAAACTGACACAAAGAAAGGAACCATCACATTCAATTTACTTATCTGCTTAGGATTTTTACTTTGTCACGAGTCGATTTTTGTAATCTCTGTTTTCCTAGAAAATTATAATTTTGCATACTCTTCCCATTAGGCCACCAGAGCTCCCTACATACACTTTTGTACTTTTGATTTTTTAAAAGAAATTATTTCCTTAAGGGTTTCTGGACCCTCCCCCCCAAAAAAAAAATTGGAGTGAAATTCATGCACACAGTGGAATACACAGATGTTCGTGTACACACACAACACAATATAACATATGCGTGTGCTGTGTGTGTGTGTGTACACAGCGTCCCTATGGGTGACTCAATGGCACATACAAACAACAACATACTCCTATGTATGAAATGGAATGTATACATAACATGGGACATAATGTTTCAGTTAGTGTCTGGTAGACACAGTGTCTTGACTTGAGATCCCTGAGCACCCGAGCACTCCTTACAGCCTGTGAAAAGGGTTCTGTTTCTTCCCACATCGTCACCCACATTCATAATTTTCAATTTTTTGGTTTTCAGAAATCAGCCCCATCTTTGTTGGTATTGAGTAGTCTGGTTGTGGTTTTGATGTGTGTTTCCCGTGTGAACATCTCTTTATTGTGGGAGCGCCATCTGTATGTCTTCTTGGGCAGGCTTGGGACACACTCTTTAGATCTGTAGGTCAATGGCAAAGTAAGACTCTCTGGTATTTCGGTTTGTACTCTTCTGAGTCATAGTTACTGAAGGCTTGTTTGCTTTTTTTAATTTTTAAAACAATCTGATTATTTTGCTACCACGCTCTTCATGATTCCTTTTTTTTCATTATTTTTTTTTTTGCTATTTCTTGCTTCGCCCTCTTTTATTTTCCTCATTTGAGTTGAATGTGAAGAGAGCTTTAATTTTAAATCTTAGTATGTAGTTAAGTTGTGTTTGAAATCCTGTAGTTTTTCTCCTGAAAACCATTAACACTGTCGTAGATTTGACATACACAGTTTATTTTTGTCTATCAATTCTAATTATTCCAATAGCTCTACATATTTCACTTCCTGGACCCACTAATTTTTAGAATTTTTTTTTTTCCAGGCAAGTGGATTTTTGGAGTAATTTTTATGATTGTTTTCCACTGTGGTCAGTTCGTGTGGTCTGCATAATCGCAGCTTTTCTGTGGAATTCATGGACATTTCCCTTGTGGCCTCACACCTAGTCAGGTTGTGTCTGAGTGTGTTCGAATCTCAGCTTTCTTATCTGTGCTCTTGAATGTTTATCCTGACTTCTTTGTCTTGCTGTCCAGTTGTTTGCTTATGAATTCTTGGTGCCATTTACCACTGTGGACAGTGTTGTAGATCATTTTCTCTGCTGTCTCCTGACATCCCTGCTCTCCTCTTGTTTGTGTTCATGGCTCTTCCATTTCAGCGAGGTCTTCAGCCAGGCTGTACCCGGTTGCTCTTCTGCAGGGATGCAGGGATCGTCTCAGGGAGGGGGGATCTGCCCGGAAGGCTCAGCGAGAACCCTTTGCTGGGGTCCTTTGTTTCTGTCTTGTCCCACTGCTTTGTGGCCCCAGTAACGCAGGGCTCCCGAGTGTGCTCTTGGCAGTTCTCTCTCCAGTTGGACGTCACTGCTCTGCTTGTGCGGCTGTGTTGGGTCGGGTTGGAGGCACTTGTCAGCCTTGGCTCGAAAGTGTTTGGGGGGGTGGCTGGGGGATGAGCAGGGTGTGCCTGCTTAGCATGTCTCTGTGGCTTTGGGCTCTGGTGCCTTTCTGTCCTTGGGAGTGTCACATCCAAGCCCTGGTCCCAGTGGAAGCCCACTCCTAGCCCCGTGGATGGCCTTTGGCAGCGTGCAGTGTGCCCTGCCTGTGGTCCAGGGCAGGAGTCTGGGGCTATGGAGCTGGCCTGCTGGCTGATCCGCCTTTCTCCTGAGAACTCTGGGAGTTGGGTGTGTAAGCCCTAGCTTTTTAAATGTGGGCACCTCCCTTACCTGGAGGTGGCAGTGGGCAAGCTGCTGGGCACTGAGCCCTCAGTTACCCCCAGTGTGGCAGGAGGACACTGCCTGCCTTTCCCAATTTTCTGGGACACAGTTTGGGGGTGCTTGTTGCCTGTCCGGTCCGCAGTGCTGTTGGAGGTCATCGCTTTTGGTCAGTGGGTTTGTTTCTGAGAACCCTCCCCTGCACCTGGCCAAGCCTGGGGCTCCCACCTCGGCCAGAGCACACGTCATCTCTCTGACACGGGAGCCTCCACCCTTCAGAAAACATTTTGGAACCCCTGCACTGTAGGACTCTCAGAATCTGTTTTACACCCAGAGTCCTGGGAGTCTGAAGTGAGACTCGGGTCAGGACTCATTTAGTGTCAGATAACAGAAAGCAGCCGTTTAAGGAACTGAGACAAGCAGGGCTTGATCACAGGCTGGGGGTGGGGGAGCTTGAGTAGGTGCCAGGTGCCGGACGTTGGGGCCCTGGCTCCATGTGTGTGGGGTCTCTGGTTGGCTCTCCCCCAGGCTGGGGACAGGGGGGTGGTGCCACATTTCTCCTGGTGGGAAGAAAGGAGGCTCTCTTGCCTGTTGCTTGTAGTCAGGAGAACTTCAGAAATCTCCCAGGCAGCCCTTACTAGGGTCTTGGTGGTCAGAGTGGCTCCTGTCTCTCCTTAAGCTTCAGTTTTCCCCTGGAGTGGAGTAGGAAGAGGGGTGCTCCAGCCTCAGTGGCATGGGGATCCCCTCTGCAGACTGAGGGAGAGTACTAGTGAACCATGCAGACCACCTGGCCCATTTTGTAGGAGCCCTGGGGTCACTTGACACGGATGTGTTTGATCCCCTGTGTGACTGCTTCGCAGGGGGGGACCCCAACCTCTGGCTCCTGCATGAATGAAATGTGCGTTTCTCTCAGCTGGAGGCCTGCAGTGGGGATTTCCCTCCCTTTAGGAGCTGCTTTCAGGTCTCCTGGGGCAGCTGTCCTTCATTAAACACGTGGGGCAAGTTCTTGGGGGGAAAGGGGCGCATCTCCCCAGAGCTGGTTGTTTTTGGAGGTCAGGGACAGTTGCAGGGAAGAAGAGAGGCTGTGAAGGCATCGATCTGGGGGCCCTGAGGGAAGATTAATGACTGCAAACAGTGACAAGTGGGCTTTGAAATTCTGTTGCTGGTGGGAGGCCTTGGGAGAAAGTTTAGAAACTGTCTTGTTAATTAGAGCCTTTGTCCCTAAGGACTGTAAATCTTCTTCGCACATCTGTGTGTGCTGTGCTAAGATGTTGAGAACGTGGATGTGGGGACTGTTGGATTTCGCCTGTGTACAAAATGAATGTGTTGTCACCTTTGTGAGAACCAAGGAGGCCTGGTGGCCCAGTCAGTCGCTAAGGCAGTTGGTTGCTGACTGAAAGGTCGCTGGCTCGGACCTCCCAGCCAGTCCAAGGGAGAAAGGGGAGGCAGTTTGCTTCTACTTACTGATTTCTGCCTTGGAAGCCCTAAAGGGCAGTTGTCCCTTCCTCTACAGGGGCCCCTACGAGTTGAAGTGAACTTTACAGAAGTGGGGTTAGTTTTCATTTGGCTATGAGTGAGTGCCTTTACGATCACTTACACATTTAAAAACACTTTATATTTCAAACCAGTTCATCCTGGAGAGGGTTAAACCAGGCGGCTCCTTGGAGGCAAGGATTCTGAGGCTTCATCTGACATACTTTGGTCATGTTGCAAGGAGGGTCCGGTCCTTGGAGAGGGACATCATGTTTGGGAGGGTGGAGGGACAAAGCAGGAGGGGAAGACCCTCTATGAGGTGGATTGATTCAGTGACTGGGGTAATGGGGATGGGTGTGTCGGAGATAGTGAGGTTGTCAGAGGACAGAGCAGGGTTTAGGGCTGTTGTACACAGGGTCGTTATGAGTCTTAGGTGACTGGACGGCACATAACAACCACTCCTCCAATACTCCCTGCTCCTGACAGACAACAAAGCCATTGCAGTGGCCGCGCTGAAAGCACAGTTTCCTAGAAGTGACAAACATGCTTCCCCAATGAGTCACCCTCCTCGTTCCTCCGAGCGTTTCATCACCTGGTGGCTGCTTCAGGATTATGACTCACCACAAGGAAATAAAGTCATCAAAGGTCAACATACTGGTCCCCTTTCTGTCTCTTTCGGGGTGCTGTGTGTAGAGTTGGCAGTTACAGGGTCTTTCTAGGAGGTGAAGTACAGGCAGAGAGGATGAAGGGAGTGCGGACGTGAGCCAGGCCCTCTGACAGGGCAGGGCCCGTCTTGTTGGGGATCCACCTTGCACATCTGCATGGACTCTGCCAAGGAGCCTCGGAGTCTGGTGGGAGGTCTGGTAAAGGGGCCTGGTGATTGGAGTGTAGCCAGCTGCTGAGTATAGTGGGAGCTATCAGAGAAAGAACTGGATGCCCTGGCGTGTAAGTGTTTTGTGATGCCTTTGGCTTCTTAGAGAAGCTCTTGGAGGAGTTTGGGTAGCGGAGGGACAGAGGTTGAGGAGAGACCAGTAGACTGGATAAGAGAGGATACGGGGAAACCTGTAAGAGCTGGAACGCAGTGTAACTGCCTGTTTTTCTGGGCTTTGTTCATTTTCCACTTTGATATAGTGTTTCTACTTTTCTGTCGCTCTGTTAGTGGAAAACATTTTGAGTTTTTCTTCTTTGACTGATTTCCACTTTTCCTTATGGTCTGGCTTTTGAAATCCAGATTGGATCTGGGTTGTAGCACTAGATGGCGTGAAGACCGGTCAGAACTTGGGCATTTTGAAGGTATGCCTGATAGGATTTGATGATGACTGGATATGGGAAATAAGGTGATGAAAGTCAAGGTGACTCTTAGGTTTGTGGCTTGAACCACTGCAGGGAGGGAACCCTGGAAATGGAAGGTTGAGTGGCCTCTGAGGAGTCGGAGTTGGGACTTTGAAGGCCCAGTAGATGTCTAAGTGGAGAGGTACAGTGGTGGCTTGTGTGCTGTGGGCAGTCAACTGAACTAATAGGTGAGCCAACTGCGCCAGAAACTAGTAAAGGCAAGACCTTCTTGTCATTAGGGCTCGATAGGAAGAACATTGGTGGCGGGGAGACCAGGCGTGGCGCATCGGTAGTAGGCTGGGTTCACTTTAAAGGTGTTACCCTGTACCTCTCCCCTTCTTTGTACATATAAGATACCATATATGAGAATACCTTGACTCGTAAAAAAACGGCACAGAAAAAAGAGTTGATTTGCTTGCTGTGTCTGGTACCAAAATGGGCTTGAGCACAAATTGCAGGATGCTTGAAGCGCAGTGGAGGGAGGACGGGCTGACTCTGCGGTCCAGAGCCTGCTTCCTTCTTGGGAGCTTTATTGCTGTGGATGGACACCGGCCAGTTTGCTACAGATGCCATGCATTGTAGAGTAACCTCTCTGAGGAGAATGGGTCCTATCATGCCCCTGACTCTCTGCCAGAGGTTTTCGCTGCATCAGGTCCTGGCAGCTGGTGACTAGTGCAGGATCGGATGGTTCCAGAGTTGTTAAACGCGTCCCGAGAAGTTCATGGTGCCGCCAGTGTGCACGCACTTGTGTTACCCTGAGGCTCAGCTCTGTAGAGACGGCCTACGGCAAGGGTTTCCCTTCTCTCCCATCGCCCTCCCCGTGTCTTCTTTGCCATACTCATCTTCTAGCATTCCGTGCTGTCATGTGACACTCCTCTGGGCTCCTTACTTTTTTTTTAAAAAAAAGTCTTTAAATATTTTTTTAAAGTACTTTGGATCATCTGTGTCTTCACCTAGATGAAAGCGTAACTAACTCATGGTCTACACTGACTATCTCATTTTCCCCTCCCAGGGATCTTGCCGGGTAGCTCAGTTTTGTAGATGAGGAAGCTGTGGCTCAGAGAGATAGCACTTGGTCCGCGTGGCAGCAGAGTGGGGATGCAGGGATTCAGACCCAGGCCTGCGGCGTTGAGCCACGGTCCTTTCCACTGGTGCACAGGACGTTTCGGAGGGAAGGTTGCCATTTTCTTTATTTATTTCAGAGTAACTCTGCTGTACATCTTGATGCTGTTTTGAAAAACCATTGTCTCCCCATCCCCACCCTCATCCTGTTGCCCACTTCTGCTGCCTTTGGCCCTTAGACCGACCTAGATGTTGTATTTGAAAGCTTTGCTTCCAGCCTTGACCTCTCTATCCAACTGTCAGCTTCCTGCATCCAAACCCTGCCTAACTGTTAATGGAAACCAAAGGAAAGAAAAAATTTATGACTAGTGCTTTCTTGTTCCACCTCCGCCCCCCCCCTCCCCAACCCCAGCCCTGTATCTTTATACACAGCTTTGTGGGTTTGTTAAAATAGGAAGTGAATTACTTCCTATATATGCTCTGGCCATGCTGTGTCAAACTCATGTGTTCTTTCTGCCTTCAGATTAGATCATTAAGGCCAAATCAGATTTTTCTCTTTTAGTGTCCACAGTAGAAAGTTGTTGACAACAGTGCTTACATTATGAACCTGACATTCTGCAAAGATCCATCCTAGAAGTCTTGCCTTTTCCTTTCTCTGCCCTCCTTCTTCCTGCTTCTCCCCTCCCCTCCTCTCCCCCTTCTTAATTTAGGATACTGTTCCAGATTTTTGAAGGTCAGTGGACGGGATGTGTGAGCTGGGGCAGTCGTGAGCCAAATGATTTCTTGAATATCCTGTTAGAGCACTTGGATGCGTGCCGAAAGTTGGGAAATCTTTTTTTTGGATGTACAGGTTGGAAAGACTTCGCATTGCCAATGTCCCTGAAGTTTTAGATTTCTCGCTCACTCCAGAAGAATCTCTAGCCAGTGACTGTGCATTGTATATTGCTCTATTCATTTGGTTCCTGCAGCACCGCCTAAATTATCGATTCAGACGTATTTATTAATTTTATTACCTAGTGCACCTTGTCTCTGTCCTTCTTTATATACTGATAATTGTAGGCTAGTAATACAATGCTTAATAGCTGAAGGACGGTTAATGCAAGATGGAAAGCTTATAGAGAATCGGGGAACTAAGCGATTTCAGAACGGGAGGGATAGATGACCGTAAGTGAGAGGACAGAATTGTGGCTAACAGTCCCATTTTATGTTGGAGGCAAGGGATGGATTAGATTTTCTTTTCCCTGTGGGCATGCCTTAAATTTTATCATTGAAGGTTATACACTTTAGATGCCAGCTCTTTTAACAATGTTGCAAAGTATTGCAATGTTATACATATTTAGAAAAGGCAGAAGAAAACTTTGACGTGATCGCAGTAATAGATCAGTGTGAAATAGTTTTAAAATATTGTGCAGTAAGAAATGCAAACATGGAAAAAAATTTGTTCATTTATAGCCAGAGGGATTTTTTTTTAAAAGAACTTTGTTTTCTTTGTGGTAGAAAGGGACAGCTTTCCCAGCGCTGGCCCGGCCTCTGTCTTCATTGGGGCCAGTGTTCTAAACTATAGGCAGCTGTGTTGGCCAGTTAAATGGACATAGTTTACAACTTGCCACTTTAACTCTGCTGTTTGTTCTTCACCACCACTCGATTGGTCTAGTCTTGAGCAGAGCGGGTTTTGAATGTGGCATTTGTTGGAGTGGTGTTGGCCACGGAGAACCGCCTTCCTGTCTCTAGGTCGGTTGACAGTATATGACTTGTGTACTTCCCTCTGCTTGGGATTCTGCCAACATCTTTCAGGATATTATGAAATTTAAACCAAATGAGGTTAAAATGGAACCTCTGTGCTGCTGAGCGGATGCAGCCCTGACTACAGTATTCCAAGAACGTTGCAGTCGAAGCCATGCAATTTAGAGTCAGGAGGAAAATAGACTTCAACCTCCTTTAACTAAGGAAAGACGCTCGGCCTGTAAGCTTGGCTTACACGGTTATCTGGGGTTAGGGTCTGTTTGAGCCAGAATGACATTTAAAAACCCATGTTCTCTTAGTCATTTGCTTTGAATGTCACTTCTGCCCCTCTTCCTGTTTCTTGCACGATCTGATGGTTTGGGTATAGAAAGTTTCAGAATTACAGATGACAGTTACTTGCTGTCTTGGTGGAGATTTTCCAGTGGCAGCGCTGTACTGAGTCCAGTAGTTATTTCAAAGGAGAGTGTGAATCTGATGAGAAAAGCAAATAAAGACATACTTCTCTTAATGGACCCCGAAGCCCAGTTTAGCTACAGAGAGCAGGAGGCAGTGCAATCAATGGGAGATAGCAGACTGATATTATTTCCATAGAAACCAGTTGGGTGCAGGGAGAGAAGCTGCATACAGGGCTGCCTTTGGCATTTCACACTGTGCAAGAGAAAAACAGGACTAGAGTGGGACTAAAGGGTGACAGAAGCTTAAAACTTGAGGAAGAGCTTGGTCCAGGGGGAAAAAAAACAGGTATCGACCACCATGTCAAGGTGCCACCTACATGTGAAAAAAGGTCTCCACTCTTTCTTCTGGGCAATCATCATGTGCTTTCAATCAATCTGGAAGGTCCGCCTAGATGAAGTAGTAATGCAGGCAAATGGTAAAAATATTTCTACAATGTCTGTTGTTACATGGAACAGTGAAGGGATGACTTTTAACATTCCCATTTTGTTACAATGTTATTAAAGAATTTTACTCTATGATATGTTAGGAACTTGGAAATCTCTATGCTCTATGGAAGCCATTAATGATATTTATTGTGACACAACTTAAACTCTGAAATTCTGTGGAATGCTTTGTCAGTCTCAGGATTGTAAGTGAAAGCAAATTATTTTCTGAAATAAAACTAAATTTTAAACTGGGACAGACAGGAGGCAGTTTAGATTAGTGGTTGACATTAGCTCTCAGAGTTCAGACTGTCCTGGTCTTCTCCTGATGGTGTCACTACTGTGCGGTGAAGGACGGGGTGGTACTGAGATGTATTATTACTCCATTGACTCTGTTTCATTTGCAGCCCATCAGTAAATGTCCTACCCTGCCGGCCGTTAGACACCTGAGAGGACCGCTGACCCTCAGAGGGACAGTGTGATTGAGGACTCGTGACCCCGAAGATAGCAGGGTTCTGCTGCGAGTAGTACTGGGCTTCTAGAGCCCAGGCAGCAGAGGGGAGCTCCCGTGGCGTACACAGATACTTCGAGTTCGTTGGGCAGTATGGACTAGGGTGGGTTTTGTTGGTTTTGTTTTAAAGAGTAGGAGAGAGGATGCCTGTTAACTGTTTAACATTGTGTGAAAAAATGAGGTTAGAATGGCATGGTTTTGTCCGCTTTTTTAAATTTACGAAGCCAAGGTTCTTTGACAGATTGTTTTGTGTTTAGAAGAGCACTTCTAACCTGGATTAGGCTTCCTGTTTGGAGGAAGGC
This sequence comes from Elephantulus edwardii, assembly GCF_000299155.1. Lineage (NCBI taxonomy): Eukaryota > Metazoa > Chordata > Mammalia > Macroscelidea > Macroscelididae > Elephantulus > Elephantulus edwardii. Next base: position 14,105,672 of record NW_006399774.1, read on the forward strand.
CTTGGGACATTGCATTTCCTCCTGTTCTCTTTTTGTTTCCCCCTTCCATCTTCCTCTGAATGTCCCCCGCCCCTTTTTTGGTGTCTTTATGGCCAATTTTACATCATACATCAATTTTACATTACATCATAGAGTGTAACAGAACCACAGGACCAAAACCCCTAAACCAACTAAGAGGAAATAAAGCTACCATTTGTCTTTCTTAGCTATCTTGTTATAGTAGTTAATGAAAAACAAATATATTTTAAACAATATTTCTTTTTTCAGTCAAAACTACTTTTCCACAAAACTTGCAGGTATTTTCTTGGTAAAATTAGGATTTTAATATTGTTGTTGTTATTTGCCATCGAGTTGCTTGTGACTCATAGCGACCCTATGTACAACAGTCCTAAACTGTTCTCTCCTGTGCCAGTCGCACTGTCTCTGACACTCCCATCCCGATTACCCCAGTCACTGAATTAATCCACCTCATAGAGGGTCTTCCTCTCCTGCGCTGTCCCTCCACCCTCCCAAGCATGATGTCCCTCTCCAAGGACTGGTCCCTCCTTACAACATGACCAAAGTATGTCAGATGAAGCCTCACAATCCTTACCTCCAAGGAACAGCCCGGTTTAACCCTCTCCAGGATGAATCTGTTTGTTTTCTTGGCAGTCCATGGTACATTCAGTACTCTTCTCCAGCACCACAGCTCAAAGGCATCAATTCTCCTTCTATCCTCCCTAGTCATTGTCCAACTCTCTGATGCATAACAAGTGATTGCAAAGACCATAGCCTGTATCAGACGCACCTTAGTCTCCAGAGAGACATCATTGCTCTTCAGAACTTTGGAAAAGTCCCTGACAGCAGACTTTCCCATGGCAATACGTCTTTTAATTTCCTGGCCAGGAGTGTTGACTGTGGAGCCAAGCAAACTAAAGCTGTGAACAATCTCAGTCTCTTCACCATCCATCCTGATGTGGCCAATTGGTCCAGTGGCGAGAATCCTGAGTTGCTATAATCAAGGATACTTTAGGCAGAATATTAAATGATCCAGGAAGTATTAAAAGAAGATGGGAAGACTATACTGAGTCACTGTATCAAAAAGAATTGGCAGACACAGAAGAATTTAATGAAACAACATATGAGCAAGAGCCTATGGTGGTGAAGGAAGAAGTTCATGCTGCTTTGAAGGAAATGCAAAAAATAAGGCCCCAGGAATAGATGGTATACCAATTGACATATTTCCGCTAAGAGATGCTGCCCTCGATGTGCCCACCAAGTTGTGCCAAGAAATCTGGAGAACAACCAGTATATTTCTTCCCATCCCGAAGAAGGGTGACCCAACAGAGTGTGGGAACTATACAACAATACCATTCATTTCACATGCAAGCAAGATTCTACTGAAGATTATTCAAAAACGACTGGAACTGCATATCAGCAGAGAACTGCCAGAAGTCCAGGCTGGGTTTAGAAGAGGTCGTGGTACTAGGGATATTGTAGCTGATGTTAGATGGATCTTAGCTGAAAGCAGGGAATACCAGAGGAATGTCTATCTGTGTTTCATTGACTATGCAAAGGCATTTGACTGTGTGGATCTTAACAAACTGTGGCTGACTCTGAGAAGAATGGGAATCCCAGAACATTTGGTCATGCTAATGCGGAACCTATACTTGGACCAAGAGGCAGTAGTCAGAGCAAGGAAACACTGCATGATTCAAAATTATGAAGGGCGTGCTCCAGGGATGTGTCCTGTCTCCATACCTTTTCAATCTTTATGCAGAACAGATTATCCGAGAGGCTGGGCTCTATGAGGAGAAATGTGAGGTCAGGATTGGTGGAAGAGCTATAAACAATCTGCGTTATGCAGATGACACAACCCTGCTTGCTGAAACTGAGGAGGACCTGAAGCACTTGCTGCAGAGGGTCAAGGACTGCAGCCTTCAATATGGATTGAAGCTCGATGTCAAGAAGACATTCCCACCGCTGGACCAATTGGCAGCATCAGGATGGATGGTGAAGAGATTGAGATTTTAATATTACAGTTTGGTTTTCTCTCTGAGGTATGTGGATCCTACTTTCTCCTGTCAGTATAAGGCCTCACTGGTGTGTAAGCCCCTCAAATGTGGTGATGAATGCAGATTTTCTGTTTCCTGACTGGAAGTCTCACTTGCGTGGCTGCTTGTAGTTTTGACTGCACGTGCATAAATAGATAATGTTCTAGTAGACCTGTCGTCACTTTGAGGACTAAGGTGCATCTAATTTAGGCCATGGTCTTTCTCATCACTTGCTATGTATGCATCTGCAAGCTGGACAATGAATAAGGATGATAGAAGAATTGATACCTTTGGGCTGTGGTTTTGGAGAAGAGCACTGAACATCCTATGGACAGCCAAAAGAACAAACCAATACGTCTCGGAGAGGATGTGGCCAGAGTGCTCTTTGGAGGCAAAGATGAGAAAGCTTCACCTCACATACTTTGGGCATGTTGCAAGGAGGGGCTGTTCCATGGAGAGGGACATGATGCTCGGAAAGGTTGAGGGTCAACGAAGGAGAGCAAGACCCTTGACCAGGTAGATTGACACAGTGACTGCCGCAGTGGGCTCTAATGTGTCAGCAGGGTGAAGATGGCACAGGGTAGGACAGGGTTCAGGTCTGTTGTTCTTGGGGTTGTTATGGGTCGTTCTTGACTCGATGGCACCTAACAACAATGACAGATCTATTTTCAGGCAAAGTTCCTTATTCTTCAATGATCTCAGTAAATGTTATTTAACCTGTAGTGCTTTGTGTCAGGAGAGACCAGTCCCTGGAGAAGGGTATCCATCATGTTGGATAAGGTAGAAGTGGGTGAAGAACAGGAAGTCCTTCAGCGAGATAGACTGCACCAGTGGACTCAAGCCTTCTCAGTTATGAGGATGGCCCAGGCCCAGGCAGTGTCCAGCTCTGTGCCCGCTGGGGTAACTGTGAGTCAAAAAGAACCTAATGGTACCACACAGTAACAATGCCCACAAAATGCTTTTCTTACTTTTGAAAACATTTTCTCGCTCTGTAATGCAATTATGATGCCTTTAAACTTTAACATTAATTTCATTTTAAAAACAATCTCAGCCCCTGGCCATTTTGGTGGCCTCACCTTTACTTTGGCAAAGAATCTAGGATTACCCTGTTGCAGAGAGGCAATTTTATTAAAAATTGCCATCAGAGACCCACACTCTATGTGACTTCCAAGTTTATTGCGAAGTAGCCGTTTAAAAGTATTTGCTACTGGAGTATGTTGTTGTGTTCCATCAAGTCGGAACCAACCCATAGCTGACCCTCCAGTGGGTTTTCAGAGGCAGTTAATGGCTCTGGAGGAAACTGCTCGTTCTCCTGTGGAGCAGCTGGTGGCTTCGAACCACGTTCCTTTGGGATTGCAGCGCAGCTTCTTGCCAGTAGGCAAAGATAATAATTTATCTAACCAAGCTGTATACCAGAGTGCATAATTGCTAGAGAATGCTACATAGTGTTCAGAGAGATTATTTAAATGGAATGACTTGTTGAGCTCCTAATTATATGATCCATGAGGCAGGGTGGTTGTTGTTTTTTTAAAACAGTGTCTTTTAAAATCAGAATGTTTTCAGCTACCGACAACCTGCAGATGTGAGGTTTCCTCTACTTTTTTTTGTTTGTTTGTTTGGTTTCCCTCTTCCTTTTTTGTGATGTAGTTAAGCCCAGTGGGGATTTTCTTGACACTGCTAATACTCATGTTGGTGTCTTTAATTACCATGACTGCGGTGGGAGCTCTGGTAGCCAAGTGGTAAGGAGTTGGGCTGCAGACCCAAAGGCACACAGTTTGAACCCTCCAGGGCTTCCTTGGGAGAAAGATGGGCAGCCTCTGCGTGCGCAGTTTACTGTGTCAGTGGATCAACCAAATGTTGGTCTCAGCTCAGTGACATATAACATGACTTTGCTATTCTCTGTTTTGCCATATATCTGGTCTTCAAGCCACTGAAAGAGAGACAGTGGATTTTGAGATAGAGGTCTCTTTTACCTCAGGTGCTGCACCTTGGGCTGCCTGGGGAAAGATTACCCTGTGGGGTTACTAATCCACTCCCTTGGGGATAAGAGCCACCACTTAAGTACTTCTATAATATTTGCCTTTCCTATTCCCATGAGCAAATGGCCAGGAGGGACCAGTCCCTGGAGAAGGACGTCATGCTCGGAAGGGTGGAGGGACAGCGCAAGAGAGGAAGACCCTTGATGACATGAGACGGATTGATTCAGTGACTGGGGCATTGGGGGTAGGTGTGTCGGAGTCAGTGACACTGGCTCAGGACAGGGAAGGGTTCAGAGCACATAGGGTCGCTCGCTATGAATTGCAGGTGACTTGATGGCACCTAACAACACAACAACAACACTCGTGCCAATTATAATTTTGGTGTATTTTGAGGAAGTAAATATAAAATGAGAATAAAGAAATAGAATTTAATAGAGCAACACTTTTTAAGAACACGAATTTCCAGATAATCAGGAAAAACAGCCCTCATTGTACGCTTTTTCATTTTTTTTCTGCTTCCCAAACTACTTCATGTGAGTATGACTTCTGTAAAAACAGCTACTGACTTGTTTTTAATAAAAATGTGACATGTGGATACTGTGTGTATTTCTTTAGAGATGATTTCTACCACTTCATTAATTTGAAAATGATAATTTTACTTACCTTTGTCATAGAGGTAGGGTTGGAAAATATTTCATTGAAGCTACTGTTAAGATTTTAAATTGGATGTTGGGTCAACCTAAATCAGGGCTCCTGAGTAAGAGACTAGCATTATTCCTTAAGGAGCCTTAATGAGTATAAAAAAGGTCTTATTGCTAATCTGTAAATGTAAATACCAGCTTAAAAATGAAGGAAAACAGTCGGCTTGGCCGCCTCTAGTGTGAGACCAGGAGAACTAGACGGAGCATGACTCCCAGTGCCACAACTCTAAGGGTCACAATAGCAAATCCTGGTCAGATTGGGAGGAAAACGTAGAACAAAATGAAAAGTCATTTAAAAGACCAGATTTACTGGTCTGATAGGATTGGGGGAACCCCTGAGGCGGTGGCCGGAGATAGTCTTCAGAGTTAGAACTAAACCCACACCTGGAGACAGTCAAAAGGGAAGAATAACACCTGTGAGAACAGGCTTCTCCGAACACACGCAACTAGAAGGGATTAAAAGGGCAAGATTTGCTCAAAAGTAGAATTCAGAAGGTGGGAACGCTGACTCAGTGAAAATGGAGACTCCAGGACGCAAACAGGGAGAGTGAAAATCCTGAGGGGATTAGAACTATTGTCATCAAACAGTCAATTTGACCTGCATAAATTGTTGAATGGGAAACAAATTTACTCTGTAAACTTTCACCTAAGCCACACTGGCCACATGCCCGCCACACACCCACATGAGATTAAGGGAAAATTCTTGGATTTTCAGTGGTCTTCCTTTGCTTCAAGTGTAACATCCCAACTGCTTCTTCTATCTGCAAGGCCAGACCCTCCTGATCTCTGTGACCTCCTCTCTGCTCTGCTCTTCTGACCTACCCCGCCCCGTTACCTTTCTTTCCTGTTAGTATGCAGAGTATATTCTTACCTCTGGACATTTGCAATGGTTTATCCTCTGCTTGGAATAAACTCCCCTGTCCATCTGCACCTAAATTGTTCATCTTGTTGTTGTTGTTTTCTGTCCTTTAAGTCTTATTGCAGTGTAATCTCAGGAGTTTTCCTTGTCTAAAGTTGCTCATTTCTGTCACATTAGACCATTTCATTTTCTTCAGAGTACATATTAATATGTGGAATTATCCTGTGTGCCTTTTGCATATTTATTTTTCAGTGGCAGATACATATTCCCAAAGAGCTGGCTTGTTTTGTCTGTTTTTAAAATTGCTGTTCTTTCCAGGGCTTGCTATAGTTAAGGATTTGACTAATTAAACAAATGAATAAGGGGAAATAAAGACTTTGTTACAGGAAACAGGACTTTGGTAACTCTCCCTGAGCTGGTGGGAGGGACTTGGGTTCCTTTCTTATGACTCTCAGGTCTCATCAGTGAAGAAGCTCAGGTCATTCGTAACTGCTTTGGAGCCTGACCTGAGCTCAAGGCTGGACACATAACATCTATACCAGCTTGTTTGTCAGGTCTGTGGCTGGCAGAACCTTCGGTGGGGGGAGGGAAGCACTCTGCCACCCTTCCTGACAACTCACATGTGCTTACCTAGCTGGACTTCCTGGAAGGAGGATTTGATCAGGTCTCAGACTGGGTTTAGGGGAACACTTAGGTCACTGTCTGCCAGCAGAGCTGTTTTGGCTCCTCTATTACTGGACAGAACTATAGGAAACAACTTCTAGGCAGGCTGCGGGGTGGGGGGCGCTGCTGGGAGTTTTCAGTCAATGCCCAGTGCATTGAGTTGTGGGAATTAGACTTACCACTTTTCCAAGGGAGTGCTTTCTATCCTCAAGAAGGTACTACTTTGATTAGATGGAGTCCTGATATCAGGGTTGGGGAGTGTTTTTAGTCCTAGGAACCTTGACGTGACATGCCCAGGGTCTAAGCTAGCCTTTAAGTAGGTCTGGCTTAAGCAATTCTGATGTTTTATGTATTTTCCCTTCCTCCCAGAAATGCCGTGATGTTAATGATGTATTTTGCAAGAAACTTTTTAGTTCCCCTCCTTTTGTTTCTTCAACTGCTTCATTTACAAAATGGACACAGAACATTCCTCCAAGGAGGAGTATATATTGAATAGAATTCTTTTGACAGAATAGAAAGACCAATTCTTTGTCCCAAGTCTAGTGGCAGTTAATTAACAATTACTAGATTACTCTGCAAGAGATATAAATAGGTAATGAGTCAGTGCATGTCAGATGCTTGATGTAGTAAATCACCCTCACATAAATTTTGCCTGGTCTGACTCATATAGTTGTCTTATATACACAGCTTTCTTCGGTCAATTCATGAGTGAACTGCATTTCAGTGCGACCAGAAAGTTAGTACACTGTCTTATCACCTGTTGTCATGATTAGGTTCCAAAGAACAGGTAATTCGGTGAAAGTCAGCTTTATGTGAAAATAGACGATGACCACATCAGATGACATTAGACGGAGGATGAGGACTGCAACGTTACAGTTTCCACGTGACATCGTTACATACTGTGGAACCACTTGCGATCTTGACACAGAACTTGAGTCCTCACTGCCAGTGTTGCTCTTGCCTCACATCTTAGTGTCACTGCTATGTGTACATTGTTACCGTGAAAACGAATCGTCTCTCAACTCACATTGCCATCGAGTCAGAAATGATTCCTAGCTGACCCTTTAGTGAGTTTTCAGAGGCTGTTCTCACAAAGGAGGAGATTGCCTCTCTTTCTCGTGTGGAGTAGCTGGTAGATTCAAAATACCTGCTTTTGGGTTGGCAGTGCAGCTCCATACGCACTAGACCACCAGAGTCCTCCAGACGAGAATTAGGTGGTATCTTCCCCTATTGTTAAATGCAAAATACTAACTGATGAGATAGTTGATAAGTGAGAAGGTGTACTGTCATGTTAAACATAGTTCTAATCACTTATTATTAAGGGAGCTCTGGTGACTTAGTGGCAAGAAGCATAGTTTTTTAAATTTTCTTATGACCATATAATTAAATTGGGTATTTAAGATGTCTGATTTGAGTTCCTGAAGGAACGCGGTTCAAATCCACCAGCTGCCCCACGGGAGTAGGATGGACGGTCTCCTCCTTAGTGATTAACTGCCTCTGAAAACCCACCAGAGGGTCAGCTTTGGGTCACTTCCGACTCGACAGTACACAACAATAACAACTTATTATTAAATTAATGGTAGAATTATAGTGGGTTTTGATGATGATGATGATTATAATCCCGAGGTGACTTTTGAACAGATATAACCAGCGTGAGATTCTAGCTAGTGGTTTCTATTAAATATAACATACTTTAACTTCAATATTTTGGCGGATGAAACTGTCTCCTAGTTTGTGGTATGTTTAAGCACATGTGGCAGGAGTATAAAACTGGAAAGCTTCATTATTTACACATCATTAATGGTGACAAATTGTTTTTCTTCCTTTCTAGCTATACGTGGGAAGCTGTTGATACTAAAAATCACATACTTTATAAAATAAATGTGTGTGGAAATGTGGCTGTTCCTGAATGTGGGCCATCGAGTGCTATTTGTATGCACAACTTGAAGACAAAGAGCTATCATTCAGTGGGTAAGTAAATCTGCCTTTAAATTATGATATGGAAAATGTGCCAATATTCTAAAAAATTACATATGCTATTATGTGTAAGAGTCTCTACATAATAGAGTATGTATATATTTCTGTGTTGTGTCTTGTTTTTGTTAGTAGCTGTTGAGTTGATTCTGACTCATAGTGGCCCATTGTGTACAGAGTATGGGTCTTCCACACAGTTTTCAAGTGACCTTTTTTGGAAACAGACTGCATGACTTATCTTCCAGAGTGCCTTTGGTTATATTTGAAATGTCACCCTGTAGCTGGTAGTCATCCGTAACCATTTGTGCCACTCAGACACTATATTCTATGTATGTTGACACTTACATATTTTATAAGTTAAAAGCAGTAATGCTTAACATGAGATTAAATAAGGTTCTAGCCTTCTAAGCAGTCATTAAGAATCACATGAGTGTTGGTATAGAAATGTTTCCTAATTGGCTTTCCCTTCCATAGATGTTGTTTTCAAGCATCTCATTTCTTGTTCACTTACCTTTTATAATAGATGTTATTATTTACTCCTACTTCACAAATGAAAGTACTGAAAAAAACAAATGAAATTATTGAAGCACAAAATAAGTCAGCCGTTTGCCAGAGATGATGTGACCAGGAACCCAGGAACAGGATTAAAGTGCTGATGGTGGCCCCACTCCAGTGTCTGTGTCTCATCCACCCGCTGAGTTCTGTGCATCATAGAGGCATAGCAGTCAGTTTTAGAAACAAAGTGGCAACCATAATGGGAAATTGAAACCCACAGTTCTGAGAGAACCTCTGAGAAATAACTTCTTAGGAGTTTTCTAGAAAGGAAAGGAAAAAAAGTGAACTTTAAAAATTACCACAAAAACTGGAACTCCCAGTAGAGCAGAGGAAGAGAGGAGTTAGTGTAGACATAGAGTCAAATACATATGGAAATGATGTCTAAGAAAAATTTTATGTAATTAAGCATTATTAATCTAATAATAAACAGAGCTCTAATAATAAACACTCCTCCTGTTTATCAGATACAAAGATTATAGGTAAGTTAAAATTTAAACATAAAAGGACAATAAAACATTGGAAAAGTTTTCGGTAAAATATAGTGTGGGAGGAAACTTTCTTAGGAAACTTGGAATCTCTAAAGGAAAATATAGATATATCTGACTATAAATTTTCATAACAAGAAAACATATTAAAGACAAATGATATATGTTAGACTGAGGGGAAGGATTCCGCTGAAGTGCAGATGTACTAGTAGAGTAAAAGTGACTCTTAAAAATTGATAAGAAAAAAATATTGGTAAGACAGACAGATAACCATGGAGCAAAATGGAAAACTTAAGAACAAACGATATACAAAAGGAATACACAAAAGAAATCCAGATGGTCAGTATTACTTGGTAAGCCATGGGTATAAATGCCCATCATATCAGTCATGATGAAATCTCATTTTCCCTTATCAAATTGGCATAAATTTAAAATAGTTAAAACTTATTATGCTGGCAGAGGAACCTGGCACCAGGTGCACTAATATACTGCTTGCTGGAGGAAGGTTGTTGACAGTTGTTGGTGCGAGTTTTATAGTTTAGAAAAGACTATTAAAACTTAGGTTTAAATGATATTAAGTACCTCAAAATGATGAAAGTGGTAGGTTTTTTTTCCCCTTAGGCAAATAATATTATCTATATGACCCCAACAGGTTTTACTAATCCTTTTTATGGGGCTTTTATTTTTTTATTAAATTTTATTAGTTTTAATGAACCTTTACAGAGATTTTGGGTTTTCATTCATTCATTGTTGCACTGTTTTCTCCACCCTCATCCCCAGTTCGTTCTTCTCC
>NW_006399774.1:14117803-14149481 GCF_000299155.1 Elephantulus edwardii
CAATACAGATACCAATCCCATTCTTCAACGAGATGGAAAAGGCAATCTCCAATTTCGTATGGAATGGGAAAAAGCCCCGAATAAGCAAAGCACTCCTTTATGGGGCTTTTGAATAGCAGTTGGTCCTATTTATGACCAAGTTAATGAATGATCTTCAAATATTTTAAAATTGTTTATACATTTTCTAGATATCTTTTTCAAGTTGCAGAAATATGAAAACTTTAGGACTATAATAATCCTTGTAAGATTAATAGATTCAGCTTCAAAATGTGGTAAAATTCCAATATTAGATGGTTCCAATATTGTGTCACATGTCTGAAGTTATAACATTAAACATTGAAAGTATGTAAAAATACTGAGTATGTTTGCATTCCTCTAAACAACCAACGGTTAATGCAGTGGTTTTAAGTGAATTAATTTTTTGAGGGTTAAAACCTACATATCCATTGCAGAAGACTATAATCAGCCCATTGAACTGAGATAATGTACCCAATAGAGAAGAGTATGTATTGAGGTTACTTATGACCAGAACCTGGGTCTTCTTAGTGACTTGGATAGGACACAGTAAATCCTATGTATTTGCTGTGCCAAGTGACTTCCTTATTTTCAGGAGTCTAGTCCCTAATTTCAAGTGATAAATACATTATCAGATTCTGTGTCTACTCACAGAAAACTACAACAGCCACCCAGGGTGATTACTGGGTTTAATTTTTCATCTTTCTTATTATTAAGGTGTGAGAACGTCTTTTTAAATGCCATGTTGTTAGGTGCCATCGAGTCGTAGATGACTCATAGCAACCCTATGAACGAAAGGCTTGAGCACTGTTCATAGAGTTTCTGGAGGCAAGCCGTTTCGGAAGTGGATGCAACTCCTGCTTCCAGGCTTATTTTAAATGCCATAGTTTTTTAATTTTCTTATGACCATATATTTAAATTGGGTATTTAAGATTTCTGATTTGAGTTTTGGATCTAATTCAAGTCTTTGAATTATGTCCTGATTAGTGATATCTGTGAAAGCTTAAAACTTACACACACACACACACACACACACACACCCCCAAATGAAACTGGTGTTGTAGAGTCAAACCTGTCTTGCCTAACTTCACAAAAGGAAGAGAGAGAATCACCATTAGCATCAACCAAAACCAGATTCATTCCTCTGAGGTAGAGCTAATAAAAACATACCTCTGCCCTCCAGTCTTTTTAACTAATTTGACACCTACTGCCCCTCCCATTGCAATGTTTGATTCAGGAATTCACTGCAATGGCCGCACATAACTCATAGACCATACAGTTATGGGACTTGGTAGGGAAGTAACAGGTTACAGGTGGGGATCAGGAATAATTCAGATAACCAGTGTTTGATCAGGACAGCTGTGGCTTGGTTGTGTCCAAGACAGATCTTTTTCTTTTTTTGTGAATTTAACTTTATATTGGTTTACCTATAAAGTTCCTGTACATTGTGTTTCACACTATCCTTCATTCATACTGTGTTTCATACAATCATTCCCATTCATTATGTTTTATAAAATTAATCACCTCTGCCTGGCCTCTGTCCTGCTTAGGTAAGGATTGCAAAGCTGGTTAGCTCTCCCAGTAGGTGCCCAGGGACATTGTATTCTGCTGGCAAACCTGGACCCGGAAGCCCAGCATGCTATCTTGTGCTGGTTTCTTGGTTCTTCTGTCTGCTGTGGGATTTGTTTTTTTTTGTCGTTGTTTGTTGTTATTGTTCTTAGGGAACAATTGAATAGGCTGGTGACACAAAACCTGTCTTTGAAGACTCTCAAGAACCCCACTGTGGGCCATAACAGAGTGATCTGCTGCTGGTTTTTCTGTGAAGTGAAATTAGGCAAAAGAAGTTTGACCCTAAAACACCAGTTTCATTTTGGGCGTGTGTGTGTGTGTGTGTGTGTGTGTGTGTGTGTGTGTGTATAAATTTTAAGCTTTCATAGATATCACTGGAATCTGCTGTGCTTACTACCACATCTTGCTACTGCTATTCTATCCCAGACTCTTTAGTGTTAAAACCCTGCCTTCTGAGTCAGAAGTTCTCCTCACGGGGTCTCTGGCCTCTGTTCTTTTTTTTTTATATGCTCTTTTGATGATAGCGAAGTCCCTTCTGTATCTGAAATTGGCTTCCTTTAAGAGTGGTGAAACGAATTCCTTTAGTATTCCATATATACACTTTGTTTGCATAGTACTTCCCGAGCAAGGGTTACATACATCTTACTTACATTATTAACAGGCTGTCTGAACCCTTCATGGGCTACAAATCTGTTATTTACATAGCTCCCATCACATGATTCTGTGGGGATTCCAAGAACAACTCCTAGTAAAAATGATATTCATCACAATAATTAACTTAGTTTTGTGAATGTTAACCAATAGGAAAAAAAAGAGTACTATATTTAGATATTTGGAATTTTTATGAAGCATTGTTTATTGTGGAAAATATGCTAATACAATCTAACTATAGGGTAATAATTCAATAAATTGTGTATTTGATATACTAGGCTAAAAGGTTTCTAAGCAAGATGTATATAAAACATAGGCAACATATAATATTCACTTAGTCATAACATATTTGAGCAATAGTTATACCTAGGCACTATTTAATACAGGAATTGAATCAATGGCGAAACAGACAGAAGTTCATTTCCTCATGGAGCTTACATTCTGGTGCGGTGGGTACAGTTTGTTAATAAACAAGCAACTACACTAAAATATAATGGCTACTATATTTTTAAAAGGAAAATAAAAGGAAGGGGAGTCGGGGGTGCTGGGAGCTCAGGAGGAGATGCGCAGGGATATTAAATGGAATGAGTTCACTGGGAAAGTGACGTTTAAGCAAAAAGAGGGAATGTAGTCATTGGGAGAACAGTCCTGCTGAGGACTGGGGAGCTTTAATGGAGGGATCCGTGGTAGCAGGAACAGAAGTATCTCTTCAAGCGTGTTAATATAAAAGAGGAGCAGGGGAAAGGTAGTAGCTAAAGTGAAGTAAGGGCTTCTTAGAAAATTCAGTTTAATAACATGGGCAGCTAATTGTAAAGGCAGTGGGGCAGCGGGGGGAGGGGGAGGCGGCGGGAAAGAGGAGAGAGAAGAGAACAAAAGAACTGCCAAAGGATACGATGCGCGGCGGGGAGGTGGATGGGCGGGCGGGCACTTGGCCCAACGTGGCCGCCGAGCAGGCCCCAGGCGCCCTGCAGGCTGAAGGGTGGCCCACAGCGGTGTGCACGGTGGATGTGCACAGGGAGTCAAGGGTGTGCGCCGTGGGGGTGCACGGTAAGGGTGCACCGTGGGCGTGCGCCTTGGTGATACACGGTGGGAGTGCACCGTGGGGGGTGCACTGTGGGCGTGCACTGTGGGGGGGGGTGCACCATGGTGATGCACGGTGGGCGTGCACCGTGGGGCGTGCACCGTGAGGGTGCACGTGGGGGGTGCACGGCTGGGCCCGGGGTGGGGCCCGGGGCAGGGCGGCCCGTCACAGTGAGGTGGCCCGCAGGGAAGGAGGGACGAGGTAGGCGGTTGTGTGGCGGCCGGGCGTCCATCGGCCCGCGGCCTGGAGTGAGGTAGGAGTGAGGTAGTTCGGTGCTGTGGCCCCGGCGCCTTCGAGGCTCCACCCAGCGGGCGGCCTTGGCGCGCGGAGGGAGGTAGGTTGTTGTGAGGCCGCCTAAGGCGGACAGTCTCGGGCAGGCGCACTTCTGGCCGGCCGTGAAGTGGATAGTCTCGCTTGGATGGTCGAACGTGGCGGCTGTGCCGTGACGCGGGTGATCACAGTCAAGTGGCCAATCCTGGGGAGGTGGCCCCAGAGCGTCCAGGTGGCCCGGGTGTGGCGACGTGGTCCAGGCTCGAAGTCACATGGCCAGTGACAGGCAGGTGAGCTCGGGTGCATGGCCAGCGGCGGGTGCGAGCTCGGGGGCGCGCTCGGGGGCGTGGCCAGCAGCAGACAGGCGCGTTTGAGTGAGTAGCCAGCGGCGGGTGCGCGCTCAGGTCAGTGGCCAGCAGCAGATGCGCACTCGGATGCGCGGCGAGCGGCGGATGCAAGCTCGGGTGAGTGGCCAGCGGCAGGTGCGAGCTCGGGTGCATGGCCTGTGGCAGCCGCAGTGAGGGGAGCGCCCAAGCTCGGACGTGGCCAGCAGGAGGCGAGCTCGGATAGGCGCGGTCAGCGGTTAGGTGACCCACGCTGGGAGGCGAGCTCGGGAGCTCGGGTGCTCGGACGCGGTGGCACGGTCCTTGGGGCGAGCGCGGGAAGGCGTGGCCAGTCCTGTCCAGTGGGGCGAGTGCCGGAGTTCAGACACCATGGCGCGGTCCTTGGGGCGAGCGCGGGAAGGCGTGGCCAGCCCCGTCCAGTGGGGCGAACGCGCGAGCTCGGACACCATGGCGCAGTCCTTGGGGCAAGCGCGGGAAGGCGCGGTCAGTCTGTCCCCTGGAGCGAGTGCCCGAGCTCGGACACCATGGCGCGGTCAGCCCTGTCCCCAGGAGCGAGTGCCCGAGCTCAGACGCCATGGCGCGGTCCTTGGGGCGAGCGCGGGAAGGCACGGTGAGCCCTGTCCAGTGGGGCGAGTGCCCGAGCTCTGACACCATGGCGCAGTCCTTGGGGCAAGCGCGGGAAAGCGCTGTCAGTCTGTCCCCTGGAGTGAGCGCCCGAGCTCAGACGCCATGGCGCGGTCCTTGGGGCGAGCGCGGGAAGGCACGGTCAGCCCTGTCCAGTGAGGTGAGGGCCCCGAGCTCGGACGTGGCGTGGCGATCCCGGGGTATGAGACGAGCCCGGGGTGGGCTGATCAGTGGCCGTAAGGCGAGCCCCGGAGGGCTGGTCAGTGATAGCAGGCTGGGACGCGAGGAGGCGCAGGGAGCAGGGGTGAGAGGCTGGGTGGCGCGGGGAACGAGGTGACGTAGGCCGGGAGTTCGGGACATCTGTGTGGTTCAGGGACCCCAGGGGAAGGCGGGCGGCGGGACAAGCGGGACCCGAGGTGACCCGGCCAGCGCAGGGAAGGGCATCCGTGGGGGCGCATGCGCAGGCAGGGCCCGGGGCAGGTGGTCCGGGAAGGCGTTGGCGGCGAGGAAGGGTCTCGGAGCAGCACGGAGTTCTGGGCGGAGGACTCGGCAGGACGTGGGGCACGGGAAGTGCATGGCGGAGCAGGGGGACGGGAACCCCATGTGCAGCACGCGGGCTCGGCGCCGAGGGGGCGATCGTGGAGGAGACCCCGGAGGACGCGGGCGGCGCGGAGATGGGGACCGGGGCTGATGGGGACGGCGCGGAGGGGGTGACCCTGGGGGACGTGAGCGGCGCAGAGAGTGAGATCCTGGGGGACGCAGTTGGCCCGGTGCGGGGGACCCCGGGCGGTGCGGTGCAGGGGACCCCAGGCGGCGGGGGGCAGGCGGTTCAACCCCGAGCGGTCCGGGTCCGGGAGGCGGGCGCCGGGATGCGGCCCGAGAGGCGTGGCCTGACTTACCTGGCGGCGAGGCGGGCCTGGGGCCGGGCTCCCGAGGCCCATTGCGCGGTGCCCAGGATGGAAGGCGGTCACGATCACGGGGTGGCGGCATGGTCAGACGAGTGGCAGACTTGGGGCCGGGGGTGCGGCGTCCTGGTGCCATGTGCTTGGCTCG
Organism: Elephantulus edwardii; assembly: GCF_000299155.1. Taxonomy (NCBI): domain Eukaryota; kingdom Metazoa; phylum Chordata; class Mammalia; order Macroscelidea; family Macroscelididae; genus Elephantulus; species Elephantulus edwardii. The sequence goes on from NW_006399774.1 coordinate 14,123,411, forward strand.
TGAGGCGCGGAGGGCGGTGGGATGAACCGGGCGAACCTGCCAAACCTGGCGAACCAGGCGATCCAACTGAACCGGGAGAGCCGGGCGAACCAACTGGACCAGGCGAACTAGGCGAGCCCGAGTGGCGAGCTGGTCCTGTGGGCGCGGAGGACAGTGTGGCGTCCGGGCTCCGAAAAGCGGGCAGCGGGGTCCTGGCAGAGGAGAGCTGGAGCCCTAGGAGGTGCTGTCCACGCGGGAAGTGCTGACCACGCGGGACTGCTGTCCACGCGGAAGGTGAAGTCCCCACTAGATGCGGTATCCCGGGTCCCTGCTCGGGAGGCGAGCTCCCCGCTAGAGGCGAGGTCCCCTCGGGCTGGAGCGCACCAGCGGCTGGAGGCCGGAGTGTGGAGGTTCTGCAGACAGGCTGTCAGAGGTCCTGTGACTCGGACGTCGGTCAGAGGGTGGCCCAGAGCACGTCTTGGCGATTCCCTCAGGTCTTTTGCACAGCCTTATCCGAGACCCGGGATCCCAGGGCGAGATGGTCCAACCGGCGAACGGAGAGGAAAGGCGCGCGGAGCGCAGAGGTCCTCCAGGCGCCTCAGTGCGAAACGAGTAGCTCTCCAGGCAAGACGCCTCGCCACACTTTGTGCAGCAGAGTCACCACTTGACGGTGTCTCCCGTGGGTCTGAGCAGGTGGGCCGGTGGGCAAGAGGGTGATCACCGGCAATGCTGCAGCGGCTTTCACCACGGAGCTCTTGGACGATGTGCGGCCCGCGGCCGCCCGCCGCTGTCTGTGGTCGGAAGCCCGCTGCACGGACAGGACATTACGAGAGCCCCGCCCACCGCGCTGGATCAGCCCCAGACACGCCTGCGCCCCTCCCCAGGCCCGCCCACCTGCCCGCCCCGACACGCCCTCACATGGGCGGAGGCACGTGGCGCTGTCCTCGGTACCAGGACCTTCTGTGGGCCTGCGCTCCTTTTTCTGACAAGTTTGCTACACATTCAGTTTTGGGCAGCAGGGGACGGTACTAGCTGACTTTTATATGTGATCGGTAGAAAGAACCATGTAGGTTGATGGTACTACAAGCCCGGTGCTGGGTGATAGCTGCTCTCACCCTCCTCCCACCAATTTCCCTCTTAATTTTCATCCTTTGCTTTTCTTTCATTTTTTTTGGGAGGAGGGTAGAAGCGGTTTTTATTTTTGTGAGGTGTTTTTTTGTTGTTGTTGTTGTTTTTAAAGACCTCTGATGCATCATATTCAATTCATTTTCTTGCTACCTTGTTGGAACTGACTTTTAAGTGACCCTCTAGCATGTTTTTGGAGGCTATGAATCACACAACAGGAAATTGTCCATCTTTCTCCCAAAGAGCAGCTGGTAGATTTGAACCTCTTGTCTTTAAGTTGGCAGCACAGCTTCTTACCACTGGGCCACCAGAGACCATATGTATCATGTTAGATCTGTCATAATCCTGAATTTATAACACATATTTGTTAACACGTGTACCTTGTGTTCATTCATTGAACAATGTTGATGTCATGAAGGACGCTTCTAACAAAAACTAGGACTTCAACGATGACTGTTTTCCCTCTCCCCTCCCTGCGGACGTAATCGTGAGCCTGAACGAATTATTTACATTTTCTAAAAAACTCTTATCTGTAGCTGTTGACATTTCAAAAAGTTACATGTATGTACCTGTAATCTCTTTAATTGTATGCAGAATTTGTGTGTATCTATCTATGTGTATATGTACGTATCTGGTGGCAGAGTCTGTAGGGGGTTGTGCTGCTCAAAGCACCTTTCTAGAGGTTCAAACCCACCAGCAGCTCTATAGGAGAAAGGTGGGCATTCTCTTCTGTATGACTTAACACCTCAAGAAAAACCTGCTGGAGGGTCAGTTATGAGTTGATTCCAACTTGATGGCAATTCGTTTTATTTCATAAATAAATAAATGAATGAATGGAAGTAAATTTGCTGTGTGCAAATTTCTGGGACTAATAACAACAGTAATATATGCTAAAACTTGACAATGTTGTTACCTTTCACTGTGATTCCCTTCTTTTAACTACTATATGCTGTTGTGTGACTCTATCAGAATGAATTTATTTTCTTTTGGAGAGTTGGTTATTTCCATTTTCTTGATTTTAAAAATATACTAAATACTGTCTCATGTATTTCATGTTATCCACGTACATGCTTTTCTCTTGTGTATACCTAACAGAGAATAGTACAGCATATCTGGATTTTAGAGTCCATGAATTTAGTGGGTAAGGAGTTGCACTACCCACCCAAATGCAGGTGCTTTGAACTCACCACTTACTCCATGGGAGAAAGAGGAGCTTTCTTCTCCTGTGCAGTTTACAGCTTCTGAAAACCTGCAGGAGTGTCAGTCATGAGTCTTTCCTGACCTGACGTTATTGAGAGAGAAAGAAGGAGGTGAGGGATACAATCCCATACTGACTCATACATAATGTATACCCCTTTGCATTTCCACTCAAAACTTTGGAACACCTTGGTCATAGCTTCGCTGGTACTTAGTTTAGTGCTGGGGTTTTGTTTTGTTTTGTTTTTTGTTTGTTTGGGTTTCCCTTCCCTCCCCCCCAAGGAAATGGCTCTAAATGCTCTGTCTTTGTGGTGGACTTGATTTCTAATTCCTAAATCATCAGTGATGTCAAACAGCTCTTTGTCTTTTAATTGGCATATAGTTTTTGTTCTCTTTGATGAAGTTCTCTCCGTTTTTCTGTTGAGCTATTATTGCATGTGATCTGTCTTCAGCGTTTTCGTTTGGACTTTGAATATTAAAATTTACCATCGTGTGCCTAAGCCCAAGTGCACTGCTGTCGAGTCCATTCCAGCATGGTGGGGGTCCCCCACCCCCCGGGTTTCTAAGGCTGGACATCTATGTAGGAGGATGCCCCCATCTTCCTCCTGAGGAGCGACTGGTGGATTTGAAGGGCTGACCTTCCACTTAGCAGCGCAGTACAGGACAAACTGGAGTGGTTTTTATAGTGACTGGGTGTCAGTTTTTCCTTATTTTTCCTCTTTGTCATCTCATGTGTTCTCTCAGTCTAATGTCTTTCATCTATTTTAATTGATTTTTGGACTTCTAAAGACATTTTCTGGTGGCTTAGTGGTAAGGAGGTGTGCTGCTAACCCAAAGTCCCTGGTTCAAATCCACCAGCTGCTTTGTAGGAGAAACATGGGCATTCTGTTCCTGTGGGAGTTAGTGCCTCTGAAAACCCACTGGAGAGTTGGCCGTGGGTCAGTTCCGACTCAGCAGTACATAGCAACAACAAAGGCATTTCATATTTTTTTCTTCAGAGATTTTTGTCTTTTCGATCTTTTTCTTCTGGGACTTCTATTTTCTGGATATGAGCCCTTCAACTTCTGTCTTGCCTTTTCTTTTGTATAACCCATATCTTTATTTTCTCTCCTGACATTTTTCTTCAGTTTAATCTTAAAAGTTTGTTCCTCAGCTATATATCCGTTCCTTTATCTTCCATCTATGGTGTGTTTCTTTAGAAATTTTATTTTTTTTATTTCTTATATCTGTTATTTTGCTTGTGCTAATTTAGATTGCTAATACCTTCTCTTATCTCCTAAAATATGTTTATAAGGTTTTTTTTTGTGTGTGTTCTCATAGTTCTCATTTTATTCCATCTCTAACCCAGCATTTTTTTTTTTTTTACTTTTTAAATGGTTCCTCAAATATCTTATTTTCTTTGGCTGCTGGCCTCCTTTACCCATAGGGGTGGGTGCTGTTTATTTTGTCAGACAGTGCAAATGAGAAAAGGCAGGACCCAGTCTTAGTGTCTCAAGACCTTGAGGCCTGAGTGGGGGAGGACTGGGGACTGTGGAGGAGGAGGCCCCCTGGCAGAGCCAGGGGCTACTCAACTCAGCACAAGAGCACAGAGTGCTGTAACTGATTTAAAAAGAAAAAAAAAGAGCAAGAACCTGGCGAACCAATGTAGACACTGACTAATTTCCGCTGTGATCTCTTTCCCCTTTCTTTCCACATGGATTTTCTTTGCCTTAGGGACTCTTATGTTAAAGCTCAGAAATGCACATCTGGAGCACTAACTCATCCACTGTACAGTTTCCCACAGTATTTCTTTAGCTCTACATAGTACATGTGAGAGAGAGCAAGTGAGAGAAAGCGAGAGAGATTAGTAGTAAAGACTTAAACTTTTTAAAAAAATTTACTAAAATAAAGGCTTCAGGTTTTTTGTTCATAGGGTCGCTATGAGTCGTGCTCGACTTGACGGCAATCAACAACAAAATAAATATATTTAAGACTAAATTACCACATGGTCTGATGCAGAAAGAGAGTCAGTCACCTCCTGTGCCAGTCGGATCTGATTTGACAATACACAACAAGAAAGAAAAAAAAGACTAAAAGTCACCATTATTGATACTAGTAGCTAATATTTATTAAAAACTTAGAAAATGTTAGGTAGTTGCTAAGCATTTTACATAGGTTACATAGTTAATAGTCTGAAAATCTAGCCACTTAGGTTAGTAAGAATGGGTTCTTTTGTGCTTAATTCTTGTTGCTGCTAATTCTGAGGAAGTGCTTGCCTGTTGAGAATTTCAGACAGTATAGACGTATATGAAATAAAGGTTCCTACCTCTTCCTTCATCCTTTCCCCGAAATCCTCTGCCTCCTGTTAAGTTTGACTAGAACTTTTAGAGATAATGAGTTCTTAAAAAGACATATAGAGAGAGACTATATTACTCTGGAACTTTTCAATTTTAAGTTAATATACAGCTCCCTGTGAAAGATTGTGAGCTGGGATTTTATTCAGTAAATACTACTAAACAGATGCTTCCCACAAACACATGCTGATACATGTGTGGGTTACAAAGTTAGATAAGACAGACAAAGTATTCATTGTCATCCTAGCCAGAGATAGAACACCTAAGACAATTTCAAAAAATTGGAAGTGTGAAGAGAGAAAAGGCAGTCAGGCAATGTGAAGTGGACAGTGGGCACTTCTTTGGAGAAAAGAAGTTTGAACTGTGATTCAAGCGACCGGAAGTTAGCAGTATGTCTCATTAGGAGACACGTTAGAGCAGCTTTCTGAAGAACTAAAAAGTCTGATGCAGAAGCCCTGGGGTCGAAGCAAGATTGGCATGAGGCCAAGGGAGTTGAAGGACAGTTAAAGCAAGAATTTAGGAGATAGAGTGTTAGGGCTCTTGGGAGTTTCAGATAAGGTGAACAAGTAGTTTATCATCTGAACTTGGACACTTTTGAAGGAGAAGAGATCTCTTAAGTACTCCAGAACTGGAGTAAACAATTTTCTGGGCTAAGACATGGCCACCTTGCTGTGGATCATACTAAAGAATTCTGATTTTGTAGCATGTGTAATTAAGAGGTTAATGAAGAGTTTCAGCAGCAAAGGCATATATTCTAATTGATGTTTTTTTAAGATCACCCTGATGGGAGATGGATGAGGGGACGTGAGTGGGTGAGCTGAAAGAATGGAAGCAAGGAGGCCAGTTAGGGGGTGGAATACAGGCAAGAGATTTTAATAGTAGTAGAGATGGATGCGTGTTGGGTGGGTAGAAACAATAGAACTTAGAGATATATTAGCTGTGGTGGATGAGAGACAGCTCGGCTTAGGCGACAAGAGTGGAGCTTGTAGAGCTGAATGGATGGGGATAACACTCCTGAGATGAGGTGTTCTGGAGAGGGGTAGTTTTTTTGTTTGGGTTTGTTTGTTTTTGGTTTTTTTTTAAATGTTTTTCTCTGCTCTACTGATGTCTTTTTTGGGGGAGGGGGTTGGGTTTTCCCCCCAATTTTATTTTATTAATTTTAATGAACATTTGCAAAGATTTTGGATTTCCATTCATTCATTGTTGCATTTTTCTCCCTGTTCCCCGCCCCCCCCCCCCCAGTTCGCTCTTCTCTTTGAAAAGTAAAAGAAAAATTCCTTCATTGGTACAGAATCCCCTCCCCCCCCAACTCCCGCTTGGAGTACACTCCACTACGCAACCTTCATTCTGTTATATTCACACAATGGAATACTATGAGGAACTTATGCAATATTATTCAAAATTGGTGACCCTGGAGGACATGATGCTGAGTGAAATATCTCAGTCACAAAGAGAAGGGTAGTTTTTAAAGTGTCTGAGCTTTCCAATGAACTACAGTGCCACTTTCAAATTGCTTATCCTTAGAAATAGTTTGACGGTTCCATATGTTTTATCGCTTGTTTGTTTTCTGTCTTCTCTTCATAGGTGACTCTCTTTTGAAAAGTGGAACCAGATCTCTTCTGGAATTCAACACGACATTGAACTGTGAGCATCCAAATGCCAATCACAGAGTCCAGAGTAGCATCACCTTCCTGTGTGGGAAAACCCTGGTGAGTGCACACAGCCTCTTTCTGTGTTTCTTTTGGGCCACTTGTGTGTCCCAGGGGAGTTCTTCTGACAGAGCTATTCCAGAAAGAATAAGTGAGCAGAAGTAAAAAACACAAATACCAGCCAAATCACCACCACCACCACCACAAACCTGTAAGCAAACCCCCAGCCTCCAGTTAAAACTTTAAAAGTCGGCCCACACCTTCTGGAAGTCTAAAGTTCTGATGCACAGGGTGAGAGAGTAACAAGCACTGTTAATGTTTTTGCCGTAGGTACTTTTTTTAAAAAATTTCTCAAACCTCACAGCATTTCTTTTTTGACAGGTTTTAGGGCCATGTGTTTATTTTTAACAACTGTTTTTCTTTGCTTGTTTACATTAAATTAAAAAGACCCCGCCATTTCTTTAGAAGCAGCCTGAGCTAGTGGTAATGGAATTCCCAAGCTGTGGGATCCTCACTTGAGTCCGAAGGAGACTTAGTTATGGAATGCATGATGTTTGTTCTTAAATCTGTGCAAGTTGTACATGATTTCTTGGTTTTAATATTTAGCCTTTAAGAAGACACTTTCAGTAGGTGATTGCTAGCTTTTAGGAGCAGCAACCCGCGTGCAAATCCCAAGAGTGTCCTCTCATCAGCGTAGCAACTCAAGTGCTGAGAAAATTCACGTTGAGAGAAACTTAGCTACAGAAATATTTTAAAATAGAAGATTCGCGTTTGGGGCCGTGACCCTTGCATCTCCAGGTTTATTATACCTCATCTGAAGAACTTGGAGGGAAACAAATGCAATTAACTGTCTCTGAAAACCCGCTCGAGTGTCTGCTATGGGTTGGTTCTGACTCAATGGTACACAACAACAACAACAACATGCCTCATCTAAAAAACTTTAAAAATACCCACCAGTTCCCTAACCCACGGTCATCATCTGACTCGAGCAAACCGGTTGGACAGAGTAGCACTCTTCAGGGTCAGACCATCCCATCTTTCTCACTTGGAGCAGCTGCTATGTTTGAACTGCTGACCTTTTGGTTAGCCGCTGAGTACTTTGATAGCACCAACAGTGTCGTGCATCAGCCTGGTGGCTGCGTAGTCCCACATGCTGGCGTTTTAGGAAAGAATCGATTTGCGGAGATATGAAATATGAAGAGCTATTGGAGAGAGGATGTTAGCTGCTATTTTATTCATTTTAATGAACATTTACAGAGATTTTGGATTTCTATTCATTCATTGTTGCACTTTTCTCCCTTTAAACAGTTCTCTCCCTCATCTGTTTCAATGCATTATACATAATTTATCCAGTTTTTCCTCAGTGTCCCCCCCAGCCCTGATGTCAGTCCCGTTCCACAACAGTGGCACCATGTAGTATTTGTCTTTTTCTGACTGAGATAGTTCACTCAGTATAATGTTCTCCAGAGTCACCCATTTTGAATGATATTGCATGAGTTCCTTGTTTTTCAATGCGTTAGCTGCTATTTTAATTTGAACTTTAATTTGAACCTTTAAGAGATTGATTTGCCATCACACAAACCAGAATTTTTAAAGCTGAGACCCTTCATGGACATGGGCGTGGGGACCCGTGAGCCCCCCCTTTATCACCAAGTGCAGCTGTGGCCAGCCAGCGTGGCCTCAGTCCTCTGGTTCGTGTGAATAGCTGTCGTGGGGTCGAGGCCCAGTCCAGGGTCTCTTAGGTGTCCACGCTTCAGACAGATGCAGCTGGGCCCCCACCCTCTGTTCACAGGAAATATGAGTTCACGTTTTTTGGCTTCGATTTTGTTGGCATATGGTTAGAACATTTGCCGTTTGAGAGCAGAAGGAGTCCGAGGACCAGGTCCCTGGAGGTTACTGTACTTGCATAGCTGGGGCAGTGGAACAGCTTTGGAGCGGTCATACCCAAATTCCAGTGTGATTTCGTGCAAGTTTAGTTACAGATTTTTGGACTTGGGAACTTGTTGATGACCTTGCCTGAGAGAGTTACACTTCCTTATTTTTTTTTATCCCCCCCCTTTCTCTTTCTCTTCTTGTTGCTACTTTATTTTCATTAGCCTCCACTGTATTCTAACTTTATAAAAGAAAATCTCATGACACTAGGTATAATAACATGTTATATTTTGTCCTTTATCTAGGGAACTCCTGAATTTGTCACTGCCTCAGATTGTGTGCATTACTTTGAGTGGAGGACTTCGGCGGCCTGCAAGAAAGACATCTTTAAAGCTACCAAAGAGGTAACGTGTAAGCCTTACTGTCCTCACTGGGGTCCTTGGAATCAAAAATTCTGATTCTGTTTGGGGTGTAAACCTTTTTTTCTTTTTAGATTTTCTTATTCAGTTTATTATAAAATATCATTACAAGTCAGTGAGGAAGGTGCGCGGTTCGAATCCACCAGATGCTCTGCTGGAGAAGGAGGAGCAGTGTCCTCCTCCTGTACCAGTCAGATCTGATTTGATGGTACACACATACAAAATAATAAAATAAATTTAAAAAAAAAGTCAGTGAGGAACAATGTTATCAAATAAAGTAAGGAAAATCCATTTGGTACACTACCCAAGATTGACCGTAGTTACACTGTCTGCTAACGCCATAGTCATTTTCAGCACCGGAGACAGACACTCATTAGAAATATAATGAATTGCCAAGGAAACAGAACAGCATGAAACTGTCACTTGTCAATTAAAAACCTTTTTTTATTTTTCAAACACTAATTAAGAGGCCACGAGCTTGCATTGGAGGAAATGGCTCTGGGCAGTTGTTGCTTTTAGAACAAGGCATTTTGGGATGGAGGGGGCCCTGCCTCAGGTGCTGGTGCTCCGCGGGAGCGTGCCAGGTTCTAGGTGCGCACTCAGGCTTGGCAGAGACTCTGTGCTCCTGAAGGAGCTGTCTGCCTTTGCCTGACTCTGTCCCCTTTCCATTGGCTTCTTGTCGGTGGGGCACCCTGCTCTGCTTGTCCCGACTGTTAAATCCATTCTCCGCTCATCCCTGAGGTCACCTCTGAGCCCAGGCCAGCAGCCCCACCCCTCATATGCTAGGCTGCTCTCCCCTGAGCATTGAGTACCTTTATCTCTCTGCCTGTGTTTCTCCGGGCAGTCGCTGGCCCAGCCATTCTGAGGGATAAGGACACAGCCTCTTTCCCACTTGTGAGCTCAGCCCTTCCCCTGCATGTGGCCCCTACCCTGCTGGGTTGTTCTCGGCACTGGGAATGGTGGACCGTTTGTTCCTCGCTGTCCCTGTTTTAGGACCTGGCAGCCATCTAGTTAAATGAATTCTTTTCACATGTAAGATTTCAGTGTTAAAGGAAGAAATTAAAGGACTTTTGGGAGGTGAGAGGGATTCAAGGGAAGGCATGCAAATATTGTTTTAGGACCAAAAAGGTTTGTTTCTTAAAAATGAAACAAATAATGAAGTATCAGTGACGTGCAGATATGGCAGCCTTTGCAAGAAAAGAAGTTCTGATAAGGAAGGAAGAGAGGTATCATGGTGCCTGCTCGCTGGAAGACCATAAAAATGTTTAATGAAAGAGAAGTTTGAAGTCGAGAAAGAATTCAAGTGTGATCAGGAGGAGGAGTTATTTTTAGGCCACCAGTTGCTGTGACCTTGACTCATGGCATCCCAGTACAACAAACGTGCTCTGCAGAACTTCTAGTGGTGGACTGTTGTGGAGAAAGATGATCCGCTCTTTCCTCCAAGGTGCTTCTGGGTGACCTTGAACTACCAGCCTTTGAGTTAGCAGCAGACTGTTAATAGTTTGGACCACAGTGACATCAAATCCTAACCTGACTTAAGTTTTAAACCTTTTGTGAAAGCATTGCATCATATGCTCTTAGTAAGAAGAGATTCTTAAGAAGCAACAACAACAACAAAACCAGATATCCACTGGGGACCAGGGCTGGGTGGTTGTTCATTTTAAAGCATCCACGTGGCTGAACCAAAGGTACTTCTAGCTGGAGGCAACAGAGAAGGGAGTCTTCTGATGTCCTTTGCTCAAACTTGGGCCCCTTCTGCCCCACAGAGGTTTATCTGCGTGTGGACTCCCTCACCTGAGTGTGGGCCCCATGTTTTCTGTTTTACTTCAGTGTTCCTGTTCCCTTGTTTTCCTGCTGTGAGTCTTGTGTCTTCCACCCACCTAGGAAAAATTTACTTTCTTCAGAGTAAAGAAAGAACAACTTGCTTTCTATAGTCTTGGGGCTCTGGAGCAGACCATGGGCCCTACCTTGGGCTCTCCCTGCACCTGGCCTGTTTTTGTCCAGCTGTGGAATTAAGAAAGTGAGTTTTACATTTTTCTAAGTTCTAAACAGTGACAACGATAAGGCACCAGAGAGCCCCAGCGTCGCAGATATTTAACTGTGTGGCCCTTTATGGAGAAAGGCTGCTGACCTCCGGTCTAAACACTTCCTCTGGGTGGCCAGGTGCAGGTGAGGAAGTGCGGTCTGTGTTTTTCTCAAAGCAGTGCATTTCCATTTCTTTTAGAAGCTGATCGCAGCGTGAGAAATGTGTGCAGTTGGATTTAGGCACGGTTGGCAGCCGGGCTTCTAGTGATTCGGTTTTCGTTTTCTATTTATTGAGCGTCAGTTGTAGGCTAAACTGTGCGATGGTCATAAAATCCTAAACTGGCCTTTGCTTTCAGGGATCCCAGAGACTAGGGATGTGAGGGACATAGCCGTGTTCGTGTTCACGGTTTCAGCTTTCCTCTTCCTGCCTGGGGAGGGGTGGTGGAGTAGTGAGGGGGTGAAGAGCATATTGTCTGCTAACGGGGGGAGCCGCGATCCTCACTGCCAGCCCCTAATAAACCATGCTGCTTCCCCCCTCCTCTTAAGTGTGATTTCATTACACCTTACAGAGGGTGACTTCAGAAAACATAGTAAATGTTTTATGTCCTTGTCAGAGCACTCATCACCCCTTAAAGGGGGTGGGAGAAGGAACCTAAAATCTGGCTTAGTGCCCTTGGGGCCGTGGTTTGCCGCACTTTTACTGTCTCTCCGTTTCTTCTGTTTTGCTTTGTCGAATTCAGAGTGATTTGATGGCAGAGATCACAATCTCCCTGACCACTTGGGACAATGCCTGTTCGGTGGATTCTAGGAGGACTACTTTCTTTCTTTCGGTATTTTTTGTGGTTTTTTTTTTTTAATACACAATTATTTCTTTAAAACATCGTGAATATATGTGGCCTCTCATAGCACTTCTGGGAATGTAGAAAAATACAGAGCAGGCATGCCCACAGCCTTAGGGAGTTGAATAAGTAGGGTGAATATACCTTAGTCAGGAGCAGCACCGTGGCTGCAGGGTGAGATGCCTCAAGCCAACATGCCGCCCCGCATGGCAGCTAAGTTCCTCTGCTCTTTGGAGTCTGCGTGGCCCCACCACACAGAGTGAGAGAGGGGAGTTCTCCACCTCACACTTCCCCAGCAGCTACGCAGCAGTGTCTGGGGGGTGGGAAATGCAGTGAGGTGACACCTCTGCTCCCTCCTTGAGGAGGGAGACTGTGGCCCACTGCCCTGAGCTGGTGCTGCGAGCTGCCTCCCTGAGCCTGGGCCAGCACTGTGGCAGCTCTCCCACCCGCCCCTGCTGCCCCTGGCTGCCACCCACTGCTGCCTCTGCTCTCAGCCTCTACTTTAGCCAGTCGGACGGTAGCTGCTTTCCCTGTGTCCTGCCAGTCTGCCCAGTGCCCTCCTGCCCTCCTTCCCTGAAGTGGACTTGGAGCCCCTGAATTTCTGCGCTGTGGAATGACAAGCCTAGCGTCGTGGGCATATGGGACTCATGCGGTTGCTTTCTCCTGGGCTCTCGTCCCACTCAGCAGTCACACTTTCTTTTATTTGACTGCTGCACTGTGGGCTGGCCTGGCCGCTGACCTTTGCCCTCACTGGTTCTGGTGGCCTGAGCCCTTGGAGCCCGGGGCCCTGACCTCATTGTGGCTGAGTAAGAAAGTCTCCTTGGGTGAAGAGGACTGACTTTCAGGGAGTAATTGGGAAGCCTTCATGTGCCCTAGAGGTGCCTGGGACACTGGAGTCATTGCTGGCTTGCTGAGAAGTCTCTCAGCAGACTGGACAGGGAAGAGGTTAGCAGGTTAGCACATTCCTGTGGGTTCGGTACCCACTTTCTAACAAAAACCTGAGAGGGAAGCATGAGGCTGAACGGAGGCTGTGAGTAGCCCTGCCTGTGAACGTCTTTAGTCTGGAAGGCAGAATTTTAGGAAGTTGTTCCATGGAAAGTGATAAAACAAATTATGTTTAAATGAGTGCAGGGAAGAGAGCTTTTTAGGCTTTTCCATGGTAGAGCAGGATTGTAATCTTACCAGGGCAGTAGTGCTTTGGAAATAAAATTTGTGGCAGTGTTTCAAATAGAGCAAAGCAGCAGAGGCATCAGCAGGGTGGCAGGAGGCTGGCTCGCCCTCGGGCACTCGTCTGCCCTTGAACATTGTGCCTTGAGGCACAGCCAGAACATTGCACATAGAGGCTCCTGCCAACTGTGATGAGTGCCTAGCGTCCTTATTTCAAAAGGCCCGTATGTCATAGAGGTCTGAGAGTAGGTTCCTGAAGCGGCCTTGGTGAGGATGGACAAGGTCGCCCAGGTGCAGTGCGCTTCTGCTTTCTGGGACCACATTCAGGCAGCAGACGTTCAGTTCATCCCGTGTGGAGTGGTGAGGACACTGCCTGAAGGAGGGCTCAGTTATTGAAAGTCACAAGTAAACCAAGAGCAATGTCTCCCCTCCAAAAAAAGAGCAAAAAAAAAAAAAAACAATCAAAACCCCATTGCTGTGGAGGCTTGTGTGGTACCACTGTGACTGTGTGGAGTGAGGGAGCATGGTGAAAGGTGCGGCCAGAGGTGACAGGGCCCCATCCGAGGGCCGACAGTAAATAATGGAGAACTGACCTGTATCAGGAAACCAGTGTGGCCACCCGGAACGAGGGGGCGTGATAGATCAGGCCCGTTCAAGGGGTGACAGTAAAAAAACGGAGACCCCAGAGCTGACCTGTGTGGTTATGTGGAGTGAGGAGGCGTGGTAAGAGATGGGCTGGAGCTCAGGGGGCCCTGTCCAGGGGACCTTAGTAAATAGCAGTGTCAGCAGATAACACTTCCATTAACTTGCCAGGAACTTTTAGGAGGGCTTCACGCATGAACTCCCTCCTTCCTTACAGCCCCAGTCCTTTGGAAGCAATAACTATTATTCTCATTTGACACCTGGGATGATTGGGCCACAGAGAGGTTGAATTTGCTCACGGTCCCACAAGTAACCATGAAGCGTTGAGAGTCTCTGTGTTCCTGGTTCTGTGCTTGCACCCACGGCTCCACTGGGGTTGCCTGTACACGTCTAGGGCTTGGTGTCGAGAGCTCAGGGAAGAGAGAAGGTAATGCGTCCTTGACTGTTAGGTACAGCCATGGCTGTGGAGGAAATCACCAAGGAAGTGAGCACAGACAGGAATGAGGTCTGCCTAGACTCCGCTGGAAGAACGATGGAGGAGGTAGTGACATTCACGGTTAGGGTGCTGGCCTGCAAACTGAACAGCTGCGGGTTCCAGCCCATCTGATGTGCTCCAGAAGAAGGGCTTGGTGGCTGGCTTTCAAAAAATCAGTCCTTGGGGTCACCACGTTTGGAAGAAAGATGAGAGACACGTCTAGAAACAGAGGTAGAGGCAAGTAAGGGGCATAAAGAAAGATCCATGCAACCAGGGAACAAAATACAGACATGATGAAAGAAATCAAGTTGACTGATACCATGAGCTGGGGCTTGACCACAGGGTGCCTGTTGGTGGTCTGAGAGGAGGGCTTTCGGGCCAGAGGTGACGTGACTGCATTCAGGACAGGCCTGGGGGTGCTGAGGGAGAGGAGGCAGGGAGTGTGGGCATTTTTTCAAGGGCAGATCCGACAGCTGCTGATGGGACCATTAAGAGCTGGGATGCAAACGAGCAGAGCTACTTTTGACACTCACCTTGGACGAGTGAGATGGGATTCCAAGACAGCATGGAGTTGCTTTGGTTTCTTGTGTTGATGAAGGGCATCATCTGAGGGAGTGGAGGCCAGCCCCCACTCCGCTGTCCCCTTGTCGCGAGCGGACGCGCACTGGCCACTCACTCGGTCTCCTCTCCTGCAGGTGCCCTGCTACGCGTTTGATGGTGAGTTAAAGAAGCATGACTTGAATCCACTGATCAAGAGTAGCGGTGGCTACCTGGTGGACGACTCCGACCCGGACACCTCTCTCTTCATCAACGTCTGCAGAGACATAGGTCTGTGGCTGGGAGCGTGGGAGGTCAGGGCCCTTCCTTTCCTCAGCCTACTTCCCCTTCCTCTTCCTCAGTCCCCCAGACCGCTGATTAGGTCTGTCTAGGAGGTGTTTGCCCAAGGCATAGTCCCTGTGCCTTTGACCTTCACAAAGTTTGAAAAAGTAAAAAAAAACAAACAAAAAAAACCCAACCACAAACAAACCAACCCCGGTCCCTCACAAGTCACACACACTGTACATGGCTGGGTCGTGTACGTGAGAATAGTCATTTTGTGAGAATAGTCATTTTACAGTTGAGCTCTGTGTGTTTAAAAAAAATGATAGCATTATATACCATCTTGTTCGGGTATTCTTGCTAAACAGTTTACACGAGAAATATGCCATGCACAGCTTGCCAGAAGTGACCAGTGAGGAGTTTACATTTTTTTGTGTTGGGCCAGTAAAGCCTTCTTCAGAGAAGTGGACTTTAATGTTCTCTGGCGATAACACAGAGGAAGATTAGTTTTTGTCTTGGGTGGGTCTCCAGCTCTGGGTTTGAAGAAGGCTGTAGATTAGAGAATTTTGAGCTCCTTTGCTCTTCTGGTTAGGAGAAGAGATTTTGATTTCTGTCCCTTTACCATTTTCCAGACGCTAAACTCCCTGCGTATTCTGGATACCACACACTGTCCCAGTCAACTAGCGATTTGACTTGACTCCCAGCAGCTTTGACTCCCTCTGAAGGGTGCCCCAAGTTGGTGACCAGCTCTCTCCCTTGGCAGGAAACTACCTTGAGCCTCAAACCAAGTTTGAAAGGGACCCTGTAACCCTCACGAATGGATTTAGGGTTTCTGCTGTGTGCTTAACTCCTCGCACACTAGCTGGCACGCCTCACTAGCTGACACATGTTTTGCCTTAAATAAATCCCTCGGCCTGTCTAGCTTGGGGCCCCTTTGAGGGCACGTAGCCGACCGCATAGCAAATACTATATGTGGAGCAGAACAGCCCAGTAAGTGAAATTTCATCCTCCCTCCCTATATTTGGATGGCTTGAGAGTTAAAGTTCGCCTTCCCACTTGTGAGCTGGTGACTTCTCACAGAAAACTATGCTAACCCTCCCGCTTGATTGATGAGGCAATTAAAGCAGAAAGACAGCTGCTGCTGCTAGTCACCCATTCGTGGGAGAAGTCTTTCTGTGAACCCTTGCTGTGGGCTGAGGACAGAAAATTGCATTTTCTTGCCCTTCACAGGCCAGATGCACCATGTTCCCTCCATATACAAATTCAAGTTTGTGGCAGCTGTGCGTCAGACACGTCCGTTGGCGCCACTTCCCTGACAGTGTGGGCTCGTTTGGTGGCTCTGTGTCCCATTGGGGTCCCTCTAGCAGCTTTTCAGGCTTTTCATCACACTGTTCCACACTTAACACACCAAAGTATATTGTCAGTGTGATTTTTTTGTCCACCCTGGGAAACCAGACAGTCCCTGCTCTCTTGTGAGACTCAAAGGGACCCCCACAGTGTCCCCGAGCCAGGCCTGTGCTCACTGAGGCCGGTCTTGCATGAGCAGCATGGACTTTCCCGTGGAGCCTCTGGTCCAGCGGCTGAAAGACCACAAGAGACTCTACTACTCCTGACAGTGTGGAGGGTGTCAGGCCTGAGCGCCACTGAGATAGGCAGCCCTGGGGAGTGGGAATCGAGGCTGGGAATTGATGTTTCTGCTGCTGGGAATGTCACGCTCACCACAGTTAGTATGTGCTTGTTTATAGTTCTCCGGGCTCCTGTGAGATAGCTGACTGGCAGTTGGAGAGATGTGGCATTAGAATGAAGTTAGGCAGGAAGTGGTGGGTCTGGGATTTGAACATAAAACTGTCTGAATTCTTTCCACTAATCTCCTAATCTCTCCACCATCTCCAGGGTCCCTGCCTTTTCTGCTCTGTTTATAGCTCGGAAGGGGAGAATGCTAGTGTTAGTCTGTCTCTAGAAGGTGGGGTGCATTCCTTAACTATAAATACCATGATAGTCACTATTTGCTGGGCATGTACGACGTGCCAGCTGCCCGGTGACACTTCACATGCTTCCCCACCTCCCCCAGCTTCCCAGCAGCCCTGCACGATGGGGGCTGGGGCCGTGGCTGTCACCTCACAGATGAGAAAAACCATGTGCAGACCAGCCCAGGGCTTCAGAATGGGGGCTCAGCCTTGTTCTTTCTTTATTTCCAGACCTCTACCTCATGTTGCTTGTAGAAACTTAAAAAGTTCTGGAGTTATCTAGAAGGGACCCTGGCCCGGAGGGTAGCTGTGCTGCCGGGGACTGAACCCGGGTCTGACCGTGAATGCTTTTCCTTTCTGACAGACTCCCTGCGCGACTCCAGCCTTCAGTTGCGCGCCTGCCCCTCTGGCACGGCCGCCTGCCTGGTGAAAGGTGACCAGGTGTTCGATGTTGGCCGCCCAAAGGACGGGCTGAAGCTCTTGGGCAAGGACAGGTCAGTATGTTGCCTCCAGCACTTCCACGCCCATGCTCCTGGGCAGGGACCAGCTCGCCAGGACACTGCAGACAACATCCCTGTAGCGACAAAGTTAGCACCTTACGTGTCTCAGAGGTGCCGAGCTGGGGCCGATTTTCTGATCACTCGCTTGCCTCTTGTAGAAGTCCTCAGGTGTTCCCTGTCAGGGTCCAGGACACGCTTCATGTGTCCTCGGGCCTCGTGGCTGTGAAAACTGTGTCTGTAAAGCCACCAGTGTAACAGAAGCTGAATTAGCAATGGGCTGCTGGGGAGCAGGGAGCACTGGGGGCTTAATTGTAAGGAAACGTGTTGCCAGTGCAAAGGTATGTGGTTTGAATCTACCAGTGGAAAATGGACAGGTTCCTCCCATGTGATTACTGCCTCTGAAAGCCAGCTGGAGGGTCAGTTAGGAGTCTGTTCTGATTTGACAGTCCACAACAACAACCTGGGGAAATGGGATTCTCATCAACTGGTCCACGACACATAACTTTGCTTCACACGCCTTTCTCTGTAAAGACATGTTAGGAGGAGGGACAGTCCCTGAGGGAGGATATCGGTCTAGATAAAGTAGTGAAAAAGAGGAGAACCCTTGACGTGACGACGGGGTGCAGTGGTTCGAACCAGGAGCTCCCACACGGCAGAACTGAGACAGCCAAAGCGTTGTAGCCAGAGTGAGGAAGGTAGGAAGGTGGGGACCAGGCAGGGCTGTCCTACTGTCCGTGGGGCCACTCAGAGCTGGAACGGACTCGCACCTCACAGCAGCTGCTGGAGGACACCTTGTTTAATACGTGTACTAGATGGATGAGCATTGACCACGCGGCCGGCTGGCGGCACCCGGACGTGGGCCTGAGGAGGCTGAGCCAACACAGTCGGTCTGTCTCCCAGGCTCGTACTGCAGAGCAGCAGACAACACTCAGCATTGTACTTGGAGCGCTTGAAACACAGGCAGTCACTACCACCAGGCATGAACTGTGAAAAACGTTGCCCTACACAGGCTGCAGAAAGGACCCTTGTTTCCGCAGGAGAGCTGACAGCAGACGGCGGGCGTCGCCCGGTCTGAACTCAGCTGGGAATGTGCATGGAGGTGACTCACGCTTTGTGTGACTTCGCACGTGCCCGGGAAAGACCACAGCGGCAGAGCAGCTATTCATCTGGGGGTCACAAATTAATGTCAGGGAGTAGGTGCATTCACAAGTGTGAAACCCACCGGTAACGAGTGGCGGCCGCGCGCGCGCGTGTGGGCACAGGCGCCCTTTGTTTGCTGGGCGCTTTGCTTTATTGCATTTTTCATAAATTGGCGGTCTGTGCCAAGCCCGCGTTCAGGTCTGTCGGTGCCGTTTTCCCAACAGCCCCTGCTCACTCTGTGTGCCGGGTAGGGTCATTCTCACATGACTCAGACTCTATTTTTTATAATGCTCGTGCACATTTAAAAAACAACTGTGTGGTGTGCACACAGTCTCTGCAATGGGAAACCCAAGAAATGTCTCACTCCCTTTACTGTGCTGTTCTCTTTATTGTGGCGATCTGGGGCCAAGCCGTCAGTGTTTCTGAGATGTGCCTGGGTGGGTGTAAATGGGGTGTGTGTGGATGTAGAGGTTGTTACTATGTACTGTTGAGTCAGAACTGACTCATAGCTGACCCTTCCCAGGTTCCCAAGGCAGTAGGTGCCATAGGAGGAAGTTTTCCACCCCCCCCCACCCCCGCTCAGAGTAGCTGGTGGATTTGAATTAGGTACCTTTAGGCTGGTGGTGCAACTGCTTGTCACTAAAGCCACCAGATTGATGTAGCGAAATGCTATGAAATAACACCTTGGGGAACATTCTGGTGCTTTCCATGCCATTCCATGGCTGCCACCTAGTTAGTTTTGTGTCCGTAGCTGTTGGTTCTTGGAAGGCCACTGAGCGAAGACAAGAGGCAGAGGAGTAGTTTGCAAGCCTTCTTCCCAGGAGCTGAGCTTCCCGACAGGACCACTGTACTTTGTCTCAGCAAGAAAGTGCGTCTTCTCCCGGCATCACTCTGACCGTGCCCGGAGCATACATGAAGGCATTTGATTCCCCCACCCCAGGGTCTCTGGGACAAGCCTTGCAGCTTGCTCCAGATGAGAATTAACAGGGTATCAGCATGGTGGCTAGTTAAGAGATGGCATTGACGACCACATCTGAGCATAACATAATGTTAGGAATGTTTGCATGATTTCTGAGTATCCTAAGTGACAGAGTGGGTAGTCTGATCTGTTGTTTGTCGGGTCACTCCCGAGTCGTAGTCAACTCAAAGGCAACTAACAACACCAGGCCCAGGAGGATTTGAGGGAACTTGACACTTTGCAGAGTCCCCGAGGGGCACAGGGAATGAATTTGGCTGCTAGTAGAAAGATTTGCAGTTTGAGTTCACTCAGAGGCACCTCAGAAGGAAGATTTGGAATGTGCTTCTGAAGGATCAGCCACTGAAAACCCTGTGAGCCCAGTGCTAACATGATGCACACAAGGGGTCCCTGGAACTCAGGGTCGACTGGATAGCAGCTGGGGGGCTTGTGGAACATCTGGGACACTGGGCATAAACCTGGAGTTTCGGGGTGAAGGTGAGCCACTCTGTCCACTTTTCCCCTGCCTCTCTGTGTTGGGGCAGCAGCCGTGTCGCCTGCCAAGCCCCACAAGTCACCCTTTTGAGCAAGTCCCTCCACCCGCTGCCACAGCCACGGTGGCCTCTGCTCTGACCGGACATGAGCGAGCCAAGCTCTCGGCTCTCAGGATTGAGTGTCCCCTGAGGAGACGCTGGCGTGGCGCTGCCTTCTGGGCCAGGAGCGTGCTGGGCCGGACTGCTGTCTCTGCTAGGTTTATTTTGTTTTATTAGATCATTTACCTTATTTTTTTTTTTTTCATTTTAACTCAAAATAGCTATTTTGGAATAGCTATTTGAAATTTGTGTCTTGGCTTTTAATTTTTTTAAAATGAAAACACTTAAGTCATGCAACACTCATGAGTATTTACTTTGAAATTTTTTTTTCTAAATGGAAGCATGCCATTTTATACTGTGCCTTCATATGTGGCACCCACTCACATATATCCACACAAATTCATTTTTTAAAAATTTTTTTTCCACACAAATTCTTGTCTCCACTAGAAGTACATTTGTATATACGCGCGTGCGTGTGTGTGTGTGTGTGTGTGTGTGTGTGTGTGTGTAGATACATATACACATATTTAAAGGACGGAAATGCCAGTGGCCAGGAGCTGGGACTGCCAACCCCAAAGCCAGCAGTTTGAATGCACCAGCACTCCTGGGGAGGAGGAGAGGGTGGTCCATTCTGTCAGGATTTACAGCCTCATGAACATAAAAGAGGGTCGTCATGAGTTGGTCTTACATACATTTAACGTTTTATGGTTCTTTAAGTGAAGAAGTTAGTTTGTCCAGCTAATACTTGGAACACACATTGTTCTGTGAAGTTAGCAGACTTTTCTTACTTTTCTCTGTTTACCCTTTCCTCTCCTCCCCACGGTTAAATGTGCTGACTGTTTAGGGCAGCAAATATCTTTGGATGGAATGTGTACTTTTGACAGAGTCTGTCTTTCTTTTCTTTTTTTTTTTCCCCTCACCTGTTTTTCATCCAGGCTGGTCCTGACTTATGTGAAGGAAGGGACAACCAAACCCGATTTCTGTGACGGTCACAGCCCAGCAGTGACCATTACTTTTGTGTGCCCATCAGAGCGGAGAGAGGTGAGTGCCCTTTCTGAGAGAAAATCCAGGACTTTAGGGGAGACCCCCCCCCCAGGAGAAAGCCCGCTGAAAGTGCAAGCTTATTGGGGCGGGAGCCTTGGGTTTCACTCTTTACTCAGGGGCAGGAGCCCTCCCCCTCCCAGAGCAGTGCAGGTTGGGGTGTTGTGACAATTGTCAGAGGCTCTCAGACAAGGTTTTAAGTTCTGCTAGTTTGTTGATTTTAATGACTTGTGAAGACCCATCAGTATAACCTGAACCTGGTGGTTGCCTGGCTGCAAGTACAGTCCGAGGGCTCGGAAGCCTCCTGGATGAGGCAGCCTCACGGATGCGGCACCCCAGTGTTCAGAGGCGCAGTCAGGAACGAGCAGTGCAGATGTTTTGCAGACGTGGCAGAAAGCCTGGCGGCGGCTGCAGCTCAGGGGACGCCGGTGCGGGAGAATTATGGCCGGAAGGGGGCTTTCTGCATTCTTCCTGGAGCTCTGGGCCCCCCTTCCTGGCTGGCCCCTTCCCGCCGACCGGCCCTCCCTCACTCCCGGGGAGATTTATGGCTGCTGTTCCACGGCTGTGTGATAAATGTCCCGTCTGTTGTAACCTCCATGAGGGGCACCGCGCGGTCCTGGCCCTTTGTCTCAGCGCCCGACTCTGTCCGCACATACCAGTCTGCTGTTGACGTGTTTTCCTTTTAATGGGCCCTGGGCTGTGGCCTAGAAAGCAGGCATTCTCCTGGGAGGAAGGGCTAGGTTTCCCTTTTATTTCTGCTGCCTTGTTAGAGAACGCAGCGGGGTGAGCGAAGTCCCCGGCCAGACCCCCACCCGCCTTCTCCCCCCAGCAAGTGTGCAGTCTGCTGGGTCTGCACGCTGGCAGTTGGCCTGCATCGGGTGGGGAGCTGTGGGGGTGAGAGTCTGGTCACGGCTCAGTGTCTCCCCACTTCTGAGCCTGCAGTCACACCTCATGCCCCGTGTCAGCTCCTATAAGGGCCTTGACCATTGGTTCAAGCCGGTTCTGTGCATGAATGGTGGACTGCTTGTTGAGATGTCTCGTATCTGACCCTAGATTTGACTCCTGGTCCAATATTCTTGGAGTGGTGTGGTCTCCAGTGTCCCCCCACCCCCAGTCCATATTCAGTAAGAGACTGTTGAGGGCACTGGGGTTCCCTGCTGCGTCTGCTCTCCTGTGTGGGGTGGGCCACATTGACCATGAGTGCAAGAGGCCAGTTTACTCCTCAGTGGAGTCAAGGTTCCATTTCCAGCCGAGCTGTCCACTGGGTAGAGCCTCTGTTTGATGTCCTGGGCCATCTTAACACTTGAAAGGTTTATTTAAATGCAGCGAGTCCCCCCACCCCCCGACTTACAACATAATTTGAGTTACAACACACCACACTCAATAACCATGCTTCTTTGAACCTTCGCGTTAGTTAGACATATTCCACACAGTGTTAAAATAGATCTGTACTTCTGTGTAATCTTTCCCACCCCCAAAGACAAGTAAAATTTGGATTTATAAAGCTACTCATAATAAAAGGCAATAATAATGAAAACCCTCAAGTAAGTGGAAGCATTTGGCTCGCACACGAGAACCCAAGTGTGGCGGAGGCGTAGGTACAGAGCCCGCAGCGAGTCGGGGTCTACCTGTGTTTACGTTGGCGGCCGAGTGCTTTTAGGAGCTGCTATTTTACTGACCATTCATCTTGTCACACGGATCTAAATAAAAACGCTTTATGTACTGTACAAATTCATCTGTTCCTGTACAGTCGGGCAGTTATGCATGTGTTCGCAGAGCCGTACAGCCCTCCCCACAGTCAACTTGGGAACATTTTTGTCCCCCCTCACCCCCCGCCCCAGACCCGGGGCCCCGTTGCAGTTGCTCCCTGTTCCCACCAGGCCCTGGAGACCGTAGCCTCCTTCCTGTCTCCCTGGATTTGCCTCCTCTGGACGTTCCGTGTAAATGGAATCGCTCAGCAGATGGTCCTCGGTCTGGCTTCTGTCACCACACGCTCTGCTCTGAATCACTGTGTCAGATTGATCCGAGCGAGGGCTTAGGAGCCTGGATTCCGAGCCTCACAGAGCAGGGTTGGATTTAACGTTCGGGGGCTCTGTGTGAAAGCCCTGCACGGAGCCCTGTGCCTGGCACGTCCAGGACCCAGCCCCCAGAGGTGTACACAGGGAACATGCTTGATGCGAACCAGAAAACATTGGAGGTTCCAGGCCTCCCAGAGGTTCTTCTAAATGGCTTTGGGACTCTTGCTTCTCAGACATTAGTTGTTGAGAACCTCCACGACACACAGTCCATTAGAGGCCCAGGGGCTCCTGGTACTGATGGTTGAGGGGTGGTGACCTCTCTACATCGACGGTCCACTCTGCGGACGAGCAGAGGGTTATACACACAGGGCTCGACGAACAGAGTGGCACATTGGCCCAGGATTTGTGGGCAGTGGTGCCCAGACCTCTCCGAGGAACAGAAGCAGATGAGGGAGGCCCAGGGCCCTTTAACAGCTCTGTGAGAGAGTCTAGGACCATCTCCCCAGACTCACATGTGGGATATTCCCCCTGATCTTGGATCAGCACCTCCGACTTCAAGCCTTATGGTACATCCTTTCTGTCACCACTGGCCTGCTTGCCAAGGTGGTGGTGGTGGTCCCAACAGGCGGGCTTTGAGATGAGCGCTCAGGCGTCACTGAAGCCCTGAAAGGCTGGCGTGGGCTGTGCCTGAGAGACCACCCAAAGATCAGGTTGTCCCAACTCACAGAGTCCAAATGCATCTGGGGCAATCATGGTTCGAAGAAGGACCACAAAGTGTAAGGTGCCAGCAGCCTGGGCTTTGCAGGGGCCCAGCAAGTCTGTCTTTAAGCTGTGTACTTCCCCAAAGCCTATCTTGGGCCTGATTGTCCCCGACAGGGCACCATCCCTAAGCTCACCGCCAAATCCAACTGCCGCTACGA
The DNA here is from genome assembly GCF_000299155.1 of Elephantulus edwardii. Classification (NCBI taxonomy): domain Eukaryota; kingdom Metazoa; phylum Chordata; class Mammalia; order Macroscelidea; family Macroscelididae; genus Elephantulus; species Elephantulus edwardii. The sequence continues at coordinate 14,147,086 of NW_006399774.1, forward strand.
AGTGGAGTGGATCACGGAGTATGCCTGCCACCGCGACTACCTGGAAAGCAGGACCTGTGTTCTCAACAGTGAGCAGCACGACATCTCGGTCGACCTGACGCCCCTCTCACAGAACCTATGTGAGTGGCCAGTGGCTGCACCCCAGAGCAGGAGAGGGACCCGCGGGCTCAGGTCGGAGAGAGGGACGGGCGTGGGAACTGGGACTGAGGCTCGAGGGGAGTGCGGGGGCCTTCTGACTCTGTCCTCTTCTCCTTCAGCGTCCTCCTCCCCGTACTACAGCTCAGATGGGAAGGAATACGTCTTTTACTTGGATATCTGCGGCATGGTGGAGCCCCACGTCTGCAATCAGAGGGGAGCTGCCATTTGCCAAGTGAAGAAGGCCGACTCCACCCTGGTCAAAGTGGCCGGGAGAGACCAGAACCAGACCCTTCGGTGTGTGCACGGCCTCCTGCCTGTGTCCGTCCCATTCTGCCTTACTGTCTGCAGAGCCCCACGTGGGCTCTGGCCGTTTGTCACCCGGCTGGTGACAGTGAGACTTGCTCTCTGGCTTGTATGCAGGGCAGGGTGCTTCTGTCCCAGTGATCTGCTGAGAGATCTCGGGCGGGCGGGACACCGAGTGCTAACAAGGAGATGTCATTCATTAAGAGGAGAGACAGCTTTGATCCTTCTAGAGTGACCTCTTGAGGGAACTTTCCCGTTTTCTTCCCTGCGTGTTTAAGATTCCCAGTCGCCTTTAGCATTCCACACAGCATTTTTTGTTTTTGTTTTAAATTGTTGATATTTCTTTTTTTCTTAAACTTTTATTTTAATTGTGATTTTAGTGAATGTGTACAGGTCAGTTAGATTTCCCCTCGTTCATTGTTGCACATTTTACCCCCTCCCTCCTTTCTCCCTCAGTCAGTTCACTTTTTTTAAATACAATATTCATTCACTGTTTTACAGTCTCCTACCTCTCCCTCCTCCAGTCCTCTTTGCAATGATGTACCTCTTACTCTGGGCTGTTGTCGTATGTGTAATGCCTTATCATATATTCATTGTAGACAGTTCTTTCATCTATTCGAATGCAGCGGTCACAGTTTTTAAACCACAGAAGAAAGGGTGTCGAGCACCACCCTGGCACCCTCGGGTGGGCCTGCAGCTCACATGGGCAGCCCCAGGTGGGGCTGGTGCTCAGGGTGTCACGGGTGTCCTGAGTGTTATTTATTTTGTCCCGAGCCCTGAGGGTCTATTCCCGCTCACAGCAGAACCTCTGCCTTGTGCCTCTGAAGGCTTTCAGCGTGCAGACGACAAGCCCCTGCGTGTGGAACTCTTTTCCTCTAACCCTCTCTTTCCAGCTGGCCAGCCGGCTGGCTCGTTTATGTCACTGGTGATTTGGTGGTGGTATGCAGAAGGCTTTTTTTTTTTTAATTTTTGCTTTTCTTCCTTGGTTCTAACAAATATTTACAGTTGTGTGTGTTCCCCCGACCTAGCTACTCAGATGCAGACCTCACCTTGATCTATTTTGGGGGAGATGAGTGCAGCTCCGGCTTTCAGCGCATGACTGTCATCAACTTTGAATGCAACCAGACGGCAGGTGAGCGCGAGGGGGCTTCCAGGGCCCCTTGACTGGGGGCAGGGCAGAGAGGGCTGTGGAAGGTGGGGGATGTGCGTGCTGTGAGTGTAGTGTATGTAGGGGTGATATGTGTGATGGTTGTGTGAGTGGGTTGTAGGAGGTGAGGGATGTGGTGTGTAAAAGGGTGGTGTTTGTAGGGTAGTGTGTGTGAGGAGAGTGCAGGGTGATGTGGGAGGTGAGAGACGTGTGTGTAGGGGTGAAGTGTGGGAGTGGGGGGTGTGTGGTGTGGAGGGTGATGTGGGAGGTGAGGGATGTGGTGTGTAAGGGTTTAGATGTGAGGTGGTTATGTGGGAGTGGAGGGTGTGAGGGGTGTGTGAGGGGTGAGCAGGGTGATGGGGGAGGTGACGGATGGTGTATAATTAGATGTGAGGTGGTTATGTGGGAGTGGGGGGTGTGAGGGGTGTGCAGGGTGATGGTGAGGTGAGGGATGCGGTGTGTAATTAGCTGTGAGGTGGTTATGTGGGAGGGGGTGAGGGTGTTTGGTGTAGAGGGTGCTGAGGGAGGTAGATGTGTGTACTGAGGTGTGAGGTGCATGGTGGTATGTGTATGGGGCGGGCCGTGTCTCTGCTGGATAATGGGGTACGAGTGGAGGCTGGTGTGGGCCCTGGGGGCTGTGTGTGTAGTGTAGTGTTCTGTACAAGTTGGTGGGGTGTGGGTGGTGTCCGTACGGTGTATGTGACTTGTGTCTGCAGTGTGTTGAGGGGGGGTGTGTGTATGAGGGCTGTGTGTTCTTTGAAATGGCACATTGGACGGAGCCGTTTCTTGGAGCAGTCTGGTGCGTGTG
>NW_006399774.1:14149718-14150200 GCF_000299155.1 Elephantulus edwardii
TGTGTGTGTGTGTGTGTGTGTGGTGTATGTGCTGTGTGTGACGGCTGTGTGTGTGTGGTGTATGTGCTGTGTGTGACGGCTGTGTGTGTGTGGTGTATGTGCTGTGTGTGATGGCTGTCCATGCGTGTGTGTGTGGCGTGTGTGACGGCTGTCCGTGTGGGGGTGTGTGTGTGGTGTATGTGCTGTGTGTGGCGGCTGTGTGTGTGTGGTGTATGTGCTGTGTGTGACAGCTGTCCGTGCGTGTGTGTGTGTGTGTGTATGTGTGGTGTATGTGCTGTGTGTGGCGGCTGTGTGTGTGTGTGTGTGTGGTGTATGTGCTGTGTGTGACGGCTGTCCGTGCGTGTGTGTGTGGCGTGTGTGACGGCTGTCCGTGTGGGGGGGTGTGTGTGGTGTATGTGCTGTGTGTGGCGGCTGTGTGTGTGTGGTGTATGTGCTGTGTGTGACAGCTGTCCGTGCGTGCGTGTGTGTGTGTGTGTGTGTGT
>NW_006399774.1:14150403-14157446 GCF_000299155.1 Elephantulus edwardii
GGAGCCGTTTCTTGGAGCAGCCCCCATCTCCTCTGGCCCTGGCCAGCTGTGGTCCCCAGGCTGGGCTTTCTGTGGCCGTAACGGGTGGGAGAACCCTCCCCCAGTGACACACACATCCTGTTTCCATTTTCCTCTCCTCTCTGTTTGTTTTGGGAGTGGGCCCGAGCCTGGCCTTGCCGGGAGGGTTTCTGTCTTGAATTTTCGCTCACACTGCAGTCAGTGCCGCGGGGCTGGGCTTGCCCCCAGCTCAATTGGAGTGGGTGGCCTCTTTGATGTAGCAGCCTCAAGATTACCCTTTTTGCGCAGTTCTGATGTTTAGATTGCCGAATGTCACAGGGCAGGTTTCAGCTGCGTGTTGAGTTTTGATCTGAGCCATTAGGAAAACGTTTCTTGAAATCACAAGGACACTGGCATTTCAAAACACCCGCCAGCCTTATCTTGAAGATTATGTACACCCCTGGCATCTGCAGAGGGGTGCGGGGCTTTGTGACAGCTGGAGGTCACCCCTCTTATTAAAGGTTGGCCTTTAAGCTGTAAGCCCAACCCCCTGCTTCTCTCTAGCCACCGGCTGACACAGCCCCCCACTCACCCCTGGGCCTGGCCCAGCTTTGGTCTTGGTACTGACTGCCCATCCTTAAAGGTTCTTGCTGGTCCTTGGTTCTGTGTGTGTTTTTAGAGCTTTTTTTTTTAAAAAAATGGAATGCATTTTTATTTGTTACTGCTGAGAATATACACACAGAGCCCACTACCAAGCTCGTAATTCCCACAGTTCAGTCACTGACGTGAATTGTGTTCGTGGGTTTGTTCAGGCATCTCACTCTCCTTTTCCGAACAGTCCTTCCTCCACAGGAGCAAAGCCACTGCTCCTGAGTTTTCCATCTGGCCTTTGGGGTTGCTTCTGCTAATTCCATCTCAGAGGGCTAGATCGTCTTGAAAGAACTAGGTGCGTGGGGCACATAATCTCTCTTTTGGGCCCTGCCTGCTCAGGGCTTCTCAGGTGGCGCTCTGATTGAGTTTTGTGAGTGTGCGTGTCTCTCGTTGAGGATGTGGGGAAGATACAGAAAAGATCCAGGAAGACCCAAACACGCGAGGAGGATGCTGGGTCGGGCAGGGAGTTTGGGATTCATGGGGCCTGGGTGAGAAAACTTCTGGAAGTAAGCAATGCTTGAAAAACTTGCTAAAGAATACTTTTAAAAAACTAACACCCCCCCCCAAAAAAAAACCACAACCAAACTTTCTAAGATTAAAAAATAAAACAAAACGAAAAACTCAAATATAGAATTAATATGGTACATGATACCCTATGCCTTTCACTCAGGTTTAAGTCCTAAGGGTCTTGCCTCAGCCGTCCCAGAGTGATGCTAAGTGCTTAACCATGAGCTGAAAGGTGGGTGATTGGAACCCCCTCAGAGGCACCTGGGCAGACCGGCCTAGTGGTCTGCGTCCAAGAGCTCGCCGCCACAGAGACCCTCAGAGCAGGTCTTGCTCTGCGCATGGCCTGTTGCTATGCATTGGAGTTGACGGCACCTGACAGAAGCAAAGATTTGCCATGATGATTAATGAATTACAGCTCTTCACCTCACAAAAGGATGTAAAAAGGGGCATTTGTTTCTGTAATGTCAGTTGTGTGCTTGACAAATTGAACGATACTCACATATTGGAACCTCGGCACTGGGCAGCCTGTCTCTGGTGGCAGGGAGCTGGGAGCCAGGCAGAGGGACACTGGGGTTTTGTGCAAGGATTTCCTGGACCCTTCCAGGCAGGGGGTGGGTCATAAAATATTTACCAGTCCTTCCCGCTCCTGGAGTCGGGGTTCCAGCCTTTGGAGCCGGCTGCATGTCCTTCATTAGAAGGCCACACTCAAGTTTAAACTGGGAGACTTTTGAGAAAACACCATGATGGCTTCTGTGCTACTTGGATAAATGCAGAAGTAATGTGTTTTTTAATGTGCGTGTGTGTTAGTTGGCTCCAGTGCGTAATGGAGTTTACAGTTTAACTTAGATCTTCAGGAACTACTTATGCTTAGGACACTAACGGCTCATGAATATTTAAGATATACAAAGGTGTATAAATGCATTCTTTCAGTCCTATGCACAACACATAAACACATTGAGATCGTTCACTTCAGTAACTTCCATGTAGTGTGGTGTAATGGGGGTGCTTTATTAGTTAGGATTCTGTCAAAAAGGGATACTAGATCATTTGAGGGGAAAGTGAAATAGAGTAGCATGCTGTCATCAGGTCAGTGCAGGTCCTAGTGACCAGCTGCACCGTCCCTGCTCCCGGCACCCAGCTCACAGACATGCCATCTGAGCCTTTCATAGCCGTTGATGGGGGTTTTCCTTCTAGTTGACCCTTTATTTAACAAGCATGTGCCCTTCCCCAAGGACTGGTCTCTCTTGATCACATGTCTTCAGAACGTGTCACCACACTCGCCATCCTTCCTTCGAAGGAGCATTCCTACTGTACTTTTGATTAGCATAAGTTAATTAAAAACTCTGCTAACGTGGCTTAGCACAATAAGGGTGCACTTTTTCTCCGCTCTCGGTTCCCCAGGGGCTTTGAGGGCCCAGGGTGGCGGTGGGGCACTGCTCCGTGCAACCATTAGGGGACCTCAACCCTTGTTATCATTAACCATTAGGCCACCCAGCTCTTTGCAGAATAGGGCAGGACTCAGTCAAGAGGCCAGCGTGAAGTTGCACGGTCTGACCATAACTGCAGGGAGGTGGGAAAGTGTAACTCAGCTGAAGACTAGGAGGAAAGTTAAACATTCGTGAATAGGTCACATTGTCTGTGCAGCACAGAGTAAGGGGTGAGGGTGACCTCCCTTGTTCCTCCGGGCTGCTCGCAGAATCCACACCCCAGGAAAGTACGCTGTGACGTGGGGCATCCCGGGCGGGTGTCTTGGATGGTGCTGTCAGGGTGCCGTGGGGCTGGAGAGATTGGGAACGGTTAACAGGTTGTGTGAATGAATGGTCTCACTATCCAGAGGCTGTGCCTGCAGCCTTGGCCCCTGAGCTCCGAGTCGTGCTGTCTCCCACCTGTCCCTGTCATTATCCTGCAGAGCTGCTCTTCCAGCAGGATGGTCACCCCTCCTTCCCCACCCGTCGTCTGTTCCCCCAGGGAGAGCAGAGCTAGGTCCCGGGTGGAGAGGTTTCTGACTGCGTGGCCTAAAGCTCTGTGGAGAGGTGTCACTGGGGTGTTGGAAATGGACCGTTGGCCTTGGGGCCTTTGCTGTTTGTTCCACGGTTGCACTGACATCCTCGGGTTCTTTCCCATCCTCCAGTTTGACTTTTCTCTTGGCCTGTTCCTCAGGTAATGACGGGAGAGGCAGCCCTGTTTTCACAGGGGAGGTCGATTGCACCTACTTCTTCACCTGGGACACCAAGTACGCCTGTGTCAAGGAGAAGGAGGACCTGCTCTGCAGCTTCAGTGACGGCAGGAAGAGCTATGACCTGTCCCCGCTGGCGCGGCACTCAGGTGTGTCCCTGGGCTGCCTCCTGGAGTGCTGGTAGATGGAGTGGTCCCGGATGGGGTGGTCCTGGACAGGGTGATCTTGGACAGAGTGGTGGTGGACGGAGTGGTCCTGGACGGAGTGATGATGGAGTGGTCCTAGACGGGGTGGTGATGGACAGAGTGGTGGTCTTGGACGGAGTGATGGTGGATGGAGTGGTCCTGGACTGAGTGCTGGTGGACGGAGTGGTCCTGGATGGAGTGGTCCTGGACTGAGTGCTGGTGGACAAAGTGGTCCTGGACGGAGTGGTGGTGGACAGGGTGGTCCTGGAGGGGCCGCTGCTGTTTCCTCCGATGTTGTCTAATGACTGGATCGTGGTCTATTTTACTTCCCCTTCTCATGTAACAGCAGCCCTGGCCGTGTAGTTGGTCATGTGTTGGCTGCTAATGGAAAGTCCAGTGGTTCAAATCCACCAGCCGCTCTGAGGAAGATGGGTGGGCAGTCACCCTCAGGAAGGATTTCCCGCCTTAGAAACCCAGTGTGTGTGGGGGTCGCCCTGGGTCTGATTGGGGGTTTCTCAAGAAGTAGGACCGTAACTATTAGAAATAGCATTGAAGTGGAGGTGAAGCGCCCGCATTGTAGTTTCTGAGCTGTGCCGCTGTCCTAACCTTACGACCATCCAGTAAAGACTGCCGTGGTCTGCTGTGCACAGGCCTCATGCTTGGGGCTAAGTCCTGCCCCTATAAAAGAAGAAATTCCTACGACCTCATTTGGGCAAACAGTGTTCCCACTTAACACATGAGCTCGAAGGCACCGCAGCTTGGTGTGAAGGGTATGGCTGGGGTCTGTCACATGCCTTCTTGGCTCCAGGTGCCCTGCCTCTTTGCTGCACATTCCCTGCCCACCCCTCCCCCAGCCTCAAGCACCCTCTTGTGCAGACCAGAGAGAGCAGTGTGTGTGTGTGTGTGTGTGTCCCCTAGGACTTGGCACTGGGTGGACGTCTGCTGAACTGCTTCAGTTGGTTCCCAGGACAGATGTCCCCTGAGCATTTAGACAGAGCCCTTGGGGAGCATGGACTCCCCTGCCCTCATGGGGCCTCACCTCAGCAGGAAGCAGAGTGCCTCGTCCAGGTTGGAACCTGTCACGGGGTAACTCCTCTGATGGGGACTCGAGCCTTACCCAGCCCTGAGAGGAGGCTCGTCATAGTTTTATCTGCTGTGTGGAGATAACTCGCACCGAGACCCGCAGCCATAGGCCAGCCGATTGTGCCGTGTTGTGCAGGAGACGTTCCTCATTCTAGGAGTGCCCTCTGTAAATACCCACAGGCTGCCAGGCAGCGTGCTGGGCTCCCTCCTGGCCCAGGGGTGCTCCTGGAGAGCTGTGCGTAGTGAACCTGGAGGCCGTGGCCAGGCTGAGGATGGTGGGGCCTCTGCCAGCTCCGAGCCCTCTTCCGGTGAGCAAATGATGGTCAAGGTTGCCTCTGGCATCAGCATCACTGTCTACAGGACACAGCCCTGATTCTGAGAGGGCTTCAGGGACACACTCGGGCCTTCCTCACACCACGTTGGTGTCTGTGAGATTTCTGTGGTTCTCGCCCCTAGAAGATCTTACGAAAAGCTGCAGGGTGAGAGCTGAAGTCCTTCCCGCTAGCTTGTCTCCTTAAGGACATCTGTCCCCCAGACAAAGCTCTGGGTTTAGGAGTGGGACGTGGAGGGGACTTTGCTCACACACCTCCTCACCTAGGACCTCTCTTGGGCTGTGGTAACCAGTACTGCATCAGCATCCATGAGCTCTGGGCCCTTCCACCAGCTCCCAGTCTCCACGGGTTCCAGTGGCAATGGTTGTGTGCTGTCAGAGTGGAGCTGACGCAGAGCTGACCCTCCAGTGGGTTTTCTAAAGCGCATGGGAGTTGATTGCCCATTCTTGGAGTAACTGGTGGATTTGAACCACATGCCTCTGGAGTTGCAGCACAGCTTCTTACCACCCAGCCACTGGGTAAAGGAGCTTGTTGAGATGATAATTCCTCCCAGATGTATTTTCCTGTTTGCTCCTGAACAGATTCTCATCCCACCTTTATGACTAAAAGCTCTCAGCCTGTTCCTCACTCCACTGCCCAGGTTGGCACTGGTGACCTGAGGTCACTGTACCCTGGAGGTGGCCTGATCAGGCCCCATTGGAGCTCAGGGGCTGGGCCTGCGTCTTCATGAAGAGACCTGTCCTCACGCATAGCCCTGACCAGACTTGAAGCTGCGTGCAGCCCTGCAGGTGCCCTTTCTCCCGCACCCCTAGGCTGTGCTGATCCTTATTGTTTTTTTCTGTTTATTTCATACCTCGGGGGCGTTGGGGATTCTTACGGGAGAATTGGGTACCTCCCTCACGCTAAGTTGGTGACCTCCTAATATCAGGTTCTGGGCCTCAAGCAGACTCTGGAGGCTGGTGACAGCCTCAGGTTCCTGGGGCCATCAGGACAGGGTACCCCAATGGGTGTCTTTGGTAGGTTTGGAGTTTTTAAAAATACTGCTTTTTAATATTTTCAAACTTTTTTTTTTTTAACAAGTATTGTACAGGACAGGAGTTTGTCTTCTTGTAACTCTGCAGTTAGGGGGCAGTTTGAAGGGGCTTTCTGACGAGGTGATTCTAGCTAAGGGCGTGCTCCCCTTTCTGGTGGCCCCTGGCAGTCTTTGGCCTGTCCCTGCTGGTGTAGATTCTTCCCAGGCTGTACCCCCGAGTGGGCCTCCTGTTGCGTGACTCCTCTCAGAGGGGATTAGGCCTCACCCTCCTCTGCTATGCCTTGACTGATAAGACCTTCAAAGAGAGACCCTGATTCTCCAAACAAGGTCACATTCCCAGGCACGAGGTTAGGACATCACATCATTCTGTAGGGGCACAGTTAAGCCCCTGAAAGAGACCAGATACTTCATGGGCTCTGGGTGGCTTCCACCCCATGTAGGATGTGAATCTCAGAAGAATAATCCTTGCCTTGCTCAAAGATAGACTTAAAAGACATTTTTCCCCCTTCTTTTTTCTGATACAGAACGGGAACAGAATTGGGAGGCTGTGGATGGCAGCCTGGCAGCTGTGGAGAAGAAGCATTTTTTCATTAACGTTTGCCACCGAGTGCTTCAGGAAGGCCGTGCCAAAGGCTGCCCTGAGACTGCGGCCGTGTGTGCTGTGGGTGAGTGGACGCAGAGCTGTGCGCCCAGCCCGAGGCCCTGCACCCAGCCCTGGGGGCCATGCACCCAACCAGCGGCCTTGCACCCAGCCCGGGGCCATGTACCCAGCCCTGGGGGCCATACACCCAACCAGCGGCCCTGCACCCAGCCCGGGGCCATGTACCCAGCCCTGGGGGCCATGCACCCAACCAGCGGCCCTGCACCCAGCCCGAGGCCCTGCACCCAGCCCTGGGGGCCATGCACCCAACCAGCGGCCCTGCACCCAGCCCGGAGCCCTGCACCCAGCCCGGAGCCCTGCACCCAGCCCTGGGGGCCATACACCCAACCAGCGGCCCTGCACCCAGCCTGGGGCCATGCACCTAGCCCTGGGGGCCATACAGCCAACCAGCGGCCCTGCACCCAGCCTGGGGCCATGC
>NW_006399774.1:14157546-14189846 GCF_000299155.1 Elephantulus edwardii
ACCAGCGGCCCTGCACCCAGCCTGGGGCCATGCACCTAGCCCTGGGGGCCATACAGCCAACCAGCGGCCCTGCACCCAGCCTGGGGCCATGCACCCAGCCCTGGGGGCCATACAGCCAACCAGCGGCCCTGCACCCAGCCCACCCAGCCTGGGGAGAAGCGTAGGATCTTCCTGTGGCTCCTCCGAGCCACCACCTCTCGTGTCCAACACATAAGGGATACAGTTGTAGGAAAAACCACTTCTGTCCTTTGCAAAGTGTAGCCCTTCAGCTCTGCTGAGCTTTGACCAGAGCCAGTGACTGAGGGCAGCTGGTTCCACAAAGCAGCACATTGGGATGAATCTGATGGTCTTTGCATTTCATAACCCAGTGAATCCCAGCGCCAGCCCTGATGTTTTGAGGTCTTTAAAGAGTCCTGGGATGGTGTAGAAAGAGCTCTGGTGAAGCAGTAGTTAAAACAGTCACCTGTTAAGCATAAAGGTTGGTGGTACAAACCCACCAGCTAGTCCGAAGGAGGACAGTGAGACCGTCTGTTTCTGTGAAGATTTTCTGTCCTGGACACTCTGGGGAGCCCGTGGGCTCTGCACCTCTGGGTGGCCGTCCATTCCTGCTGTGAGCCACCGACCACTCAGTGGGAACGAACGATACCAACGGCTGCCTGGACTTTGTCACGATTAGGGCTTCAGGTCAATGGTGTCTCACCACACGGTCCTGCTCGAAGTATGCATGGCCCGTGTGCACCTCTTGTGTTCTGACTTGGTCGGTTGGAAATAGATCCTCAGCACGCAGCGAGGTGTCGTTTCAGCCTCACTCTGGAAATGGCAGGGGCTGAGTGGGTAATGTGTGCCACGCACGTCAGTTATGGACGGATGGTCTCTAGGCCTTACGTGTGAGCCCAGGTCCTCAGAGCTGAGGCCTCCTTTCGTGGAGGCCTTTTTTTTAAAAAACAGAAGGCGTTCTTAACATGAACTTTTAAAAAGCATAGTTAAGAGCTTAAAAAGCCCTACTTCTTTCTTTTCTTTTTTAAAAAATTTTATTAATTTTAATGAACATTTACAGAGATTTTGGATTTCCATTCATTCATTGTTGCATTTTTCTCCTTGCCCACTCCTCCCCCTCAGTTCGCTCTTCTCTTTGAAAAGTAAAAGAAAAATTCTTTCCTTGTTATACAATCCCTCCCTTCAAGTCCAGTCCACTATGCAGCCTTCATTCTGAACTCTTGTCATAACCATAATAACCCAATCATATATTGCTATTTTTTTTTTTAAAAAGGACTTTTGAACAGAGTTTTTTATTTGAGAGTGAAAAAGCCCTGGTCAGAGTGTTAAGTGTCCCCCCTGGCTGGCCTGCTGGACAGGTTGGGCTACTTCCTGCTTTGTTCCTAGGGCCACTCTAATCCCTGGGTTGTGCTTTTTGAAACACTTGTGTCTCGGGGTGGTAGAGCCCCCTGAAGATGGGGCATCCAGTTACAGCACACTCCCGCCCCCTCCTCCTGTGCCCATGGAGACCCGTATGTGCCGGTGGGCACTGGAGGTGGCCTGGGAGCCCTGCTCTCCACGCCATCAGGGAAGGCCGCTTCCTGTCACGGCTGTCTGTGTGGACATGGGTCATGGTGCCCAGGAGGGGCTTTGGCTGACATGGATGCCACCTCATCTGAGTGAGGGACTCTGGATGGTTCACACGGTTAAGGGCTGGGCTGCCAAGTGGAAGGTGGGAGGTTGGAGCCCACCTGGAGTTACCTTGGACAGGTGGTCTGCTTCGGAAGAGTCAGCTGTCAGACCTGCTGAGCCACCAGGAGTCGAGTGGACTGGGCAGGAGCAGCTTTCTGCAGCTGGGCCATGACCATTTTTAACTGTCTTCTCTCCCCCCCTCCCCCTTTCCAGATAAGAATAGAAGGACTAAAAATCTGGGAAGATTTGTTTCAGCTCCCATAAGAGACAAAGAAAACATTCGTCTTTCTTACGCTGAAGGGGACGATTGTGGGCGTGGCAAGAAGATCAGAACCAACATCACACTTGTGTGCAAGCCAGGTACAAATCAGGCACCTTCACTCTCCCCCTGTCTCTTCTCTCTCATTCAGCGGGCAGCCAGGTGGCAGGGGGGCCAGCAGTCTGGGCTCTGCATCCTTGGTGATGGGAACAGCCAGCTGTCTCATCCTGTAGCCCCTCGCTCCCCAGCCCTGTGCCCCAAGGGGAGTTTCAGAGTCATTTTCCAGAATGGCTGAGGGTCAGATGGGCGTCCCTTCCTCAGGATGTAGTGTAAGCTGCATGAGCCGCTTGATTCCCTCCGAAAGGCGGGGAAAGCCCATCTCGAGCAATGCCAGTGGTCCTCTTGCTTTCTGGGCGCCGCGTCCCTTCACGCCATGGTCATGTGCACTTACCTGTGCCCAGGTGTGACTTGTTTTGACAGTCTGGTCTGCACACATTTGTAAGTTCTTCAAGGGCCCACGATGAGCGGCCTTAAACCACATGGTCACCTCACGCTCACAGCTGTCCTCGTCTGTTGCTGTGCGTTCCAGGGTCGTGAGTTTCCACTTGAGGCGGCCATCAGGCCATCACATGGGCGTGAGCCGTCTGTGGTGCCCGAGAGGATGAGCCTGCCAGCCGCGCTCTTTGAGGGGACAGTGCCAGGCTCTGTGGGTGCTCTTGAGTGTTCACAGTTCGTGTTGATGTGTATTCTGGGGGGACGTGTGTGTTGGTAGGCTGTGGTCTTGCTGTCTTCAAACAGCCCAGTTGTTGGAATAAGAGCAGTAGGTCATTTGCACCGCATGGAGGAGCCTTGGCGACCACTTCGCCACCACCCCCTCCCTCATCCCCTTGATTTGTGTCCTTTAAATCCCGAGCTGTGGATGAGGACAAGAATGTGGCCATTTCTTTTGTCCTTCAACACGTTTCACTTAATCTCCTGCTGCTTCTGCCAAGTCTACTTTGAGCAGCGTCTGAACAAAGGGCCTTGGGTAGAACAAAGAGTCGGGGCTTGACTGCTGATGTAAAGGTCGGTAGTTCAAACCCGCCCAGCAGTGCTGGGAAGGAGAGGCCTGGTGACCTGCTTCCCCAGAGTACGACCACACCAGTCCTGTAGAGGGTTGTGCTCTCTGACTCACGGGTTCTCTGCCTCACAGAGGACTCCAAGAAGGACAAGTTTCTGCCTTTTTACAGAGTGAGAAGGGGCAAGTCAGAGGTGGGTTAGTGATGGATTTTTTTTTTAATATTTATGATATTGTTGCACACTTTCTTCCCCAGACCTCACTAGCCCATTGTGCAGTGCATCCCTTGTTCCAGATTGTTGTCATGCATATTAATGCCTAATCATCTATTCCTGCAGTGTTCATTATCCATCCACACTTTTCCTGTTCTGCCCTTCTGAACCCCGTGCCCATCCTGTTTTATAACAATGATGTTATGCAGTATTTGTCCTTTCGTGACTGAGGTGTTTCACTCAACATAATGTCCTTCAGGCTCCTCCTTCTGTTGTTTACAAGTTCATTATTTTTCAGTGCTGCGTAATACTCCATTGTGTGAATGTACCATAGTCTTTCTATCCATTTGTTGTGGGTTTTTTTGTTTTTGTTTTTTATTTTATTTTATTATTTTGTGTGTGTGTACTGTCAAATTGGATCTGACTGGTACCGGAGGAGATGGTCCCTCTTTCTCCAGTAGAGCATCTAGTGGATTAAAACTGTATCCATTTGTTTTTTGATGGACACTTGGATTACTTCCATCTCTTTGCTATTGTAAATAAAACAGCAATAAACGTGGGTGTGCACACATCTGTTTGGATGGCAGCTCTGGTTTCTTTAGGGTGTATTCCCAGTAGTGGAACTGTTGGGTCAAAGGGCATTTCTATTTCCAACTTTTTGAGAAAGAATTCCCGCCCCTTGCCGACAGGTGATTTGGAAAGTCCTCCGGTGCTGAGCAGTTTTGGGGACATGGGTTGCTTCTATGAGTTTGAGTGGCACACAGCAGCCGCCTGCGTGCTGGCCAGGACCGAGGGCGAGAACTGCACAGTCCTCGATGCCCAGGCTGGTGAGTGTCCCCTGGTGTCACCTGCAATGCTTATTTCCTTCTTTTCCCTTAAACACACTTAGGAATGTTTCAGAGATACTTCCTTTAGAACGGCACACATACTGTTTGATCAGAACCCTGAAACTCTGCAGCTGAGGGCTGCCTGGAGATAGTGGAGTTGCTCACTCAATTTGCTGTGCAGATAAGCTCTGAGCTGCACACCTGAGCAACACAAGGAAATAAGTCGTGTTTGGAAAGGTTTTTCACCTGTGCATTCTAGCAAAGAAACCTGCCCTCGGGATATTTTACAAGGAGGCCATTGTATTGTGGTCATCTCATGAGCTTTGAACCTGCTGGTTGTTTATTAAACCTGCAATTATGGACTTTGAGTAGAGTTTTTCAGTTCACACAGTAAAAGGGGTTGAATAGTGTCTGAGGAGAACACTAGTAATCACAGCTCCGGTAGCCTGAGGGTGAAAAGCATCTTTGTTGCTGGAAGAATGTCTCTTGAGCTGTGGGCGTGAAGTCACCTTGCTAACTGGGCGCTACTGACCTCACATACTTTGATCTTTTCTGTTCTTGCCTAGGGTTTTCTTTTGATTTGTCACCTCTCACAAAGAAAACCGGTGACTATAAAGTTGAGACAGAGGAGTATGACTTTTACATAAATGTGTGTGGCCCTGTGACTATGGCTGCTTGTGGGTCAAACTCGGGAGCCTGCCAGGTAGCAAAAAGGCAAGTAACTGTTCTCAGTCACAGACTCATGCTGAGGTATTTTGTGCTAACAGAGATTTCATTCAGGAGTGAGTATGTCCACGCTTAAAATCTTTGCCTTTGTGGCAAAGATACCTCGTTAAATTGCCTTCACACCGGGGGTGCTGGGAGTCCCTCTGAGGAGGGCAGGCAGTGTTCGTGGAGAAGAGTGGATTTCCAGGACACTCCAGACCCTGTGCCCTGGCTTCTCGCATGTTACACAGAAGTTTCTCCATTCTGTGTGGTGCTAGTGCAGAGGGGAGTGGGCTGTGCTTGGAGGCAGCAGTGTTGAGAGTGGACATGGGCCCTGTAAGTGAGAATCCTCTTAGCCCCCACTGCCTCAGGGGTGCCCCCTTAGAACGCCTTCCTGGGGACTCATGTGGTATGAACCCTGGGTCCTGGGAACTCCACCTCCTTGCCCTTCCTTAAACATCACAGCAATAAAGTGTTTCTGGCCTTATCTTTTCTGAAAGAGACATCTGTTTATTTGTTTTAGTAGCAAGGTTTGGAACCTGGGTCTAAGCAATGCTAAGCTTTCCTATTACGATGGAATGATCCAGCTGAACTACAAAGACGGCGCACCCTATAATAATGAAAAGCGAACGCCAAGAGCTACACTTATCACCTTCCTCTGTGACAGAGAAGCCGGCATAGGTGTTCCTGAGTACCAGGTGGGCACTGCCCGGGATGTGTGTGCGTGCATGTGGCAGGAGGGAGGTGCACACGTCTGAGAAATCCTGCAAAGCCTCCTCCTTTTGCCAACGTGTGACCTGGTTATTGCAGTCGGGGCTTAGTACACGGTGATGGTCCTGGAGGTTTATGAAGTCACCCTCCATCCCGGCAACGTGTCCGGTACACGTCAGAAGAACGCGTGTTCACACGTCTGCTCTCCTCTCCTCTCATACCCCCCGTCAGGCCTCCCAAGGCCGGGCCGGAGTCCTGCTCCTTTCGGTTCTGTGCTATGAGCCCCCCTCAGCACCAGTGGGCAAGCCTGGTAGTTCTGGGGTACAGAACACAGAGAGAGCAAAAGTCATCTCGGCTCTATTTAGCAGAGGCCCAGATTCCATCTTCACTTATTCCTGGGCATTAAAGATGAGCAAAAGAAACTTTTAAAAACCCACAATATTGTGGTAAAATGCATAACAAAAATTTACTCTTTCAGCTGTTGTCATGTTTATGTTGAGTGGTGGTGTTCATTCTCCCTGTGTTGCCGGTCCCATCACCCCTGACAGAGCCTCAGTTTACCTCCTCGCGCCCTTCCCCCGGCCACCCTGCCTGGTGGGTAACGGCTGCCACCGTCAGGGGGATCATGCGGTCTCTGCCACCTCATGCACATGGTGCTCTCGGGTTCATCCACATCACGGCACAGGCTGTCCTGTCGCTGGCCCCCTGAGAGTCCACTGTGTGTGTCAGTGACCAGTTAATACCCCTCCGATTTGGTGTTAGCCTCCGGGGGGGATGTCGTTATTTACTACCTCTCCGATTTGATGTTGGCGGGGGAACAAGGTTGTTACTGGAAACAGCGCTGTGTCGCGGGGTGTAAATGTTCCTGTTCTCTCTGCTGCCCCTCCCCTGGCTCCCGCCCGGTGTGTGATCAGGAAGAGGACAACTCGACCTACAACTTCCGGTGGTACACCAGCCACGCCTGCCCTGAGGAGCCCCTGGAGTGCGTCGTCACAGACCCCTTCACGATGGAGCAGTACGACCTTTCCAGGTGGGGGGCTTCCTCGGGGTCCTGGGGTCATGTCCAGCATGGGGGGGGCTGAGGCTTTGAAGACGGTACTGGTGACCGTTTAGGACTGCTGACAGTGGGCAGTGCTTTCAGTTCAGGGGGGCTCCTAGCTGAGGGAGCCCCAGCACCCCAGTGAGTGCCAAGTGCTGCTGGGGTTCTGTGGACCCAAGTGGGCCCCAGGTCTCACGGACATCTGCCCCTCTGTCACTGGAAGCCTCAGCATCATGGTTCACAGCCAGGGCCTATGGCCTGCGGTCTGTGGTCTGTGTTGTGGGTCTCTGGTGATCAGGTCAACAGTCCCACCTCCTGAATACACCCGAGTGTCTCCAGGGCCTTGGAATGTGTTGTACTGCAGCTGTGACAGCTGCCAACGTGCTTTGACATTGCAGCCTTGCCAAGTCAGAAGACAGCCACGGCGGGAACTGGTACGCCATGGACAACGCCGGGGACCGCTCCACCTGGCGAAAGTACTACCTCAACGTCTGCCGGCCGCTCAACCAGGTGCCGGGCTGCGACCGCATGGCCTCTGCCTGTGAGATGAAGTACAGGCGCCAGCAGGTGAGCCTCCTCCCCGGCAGGTGAGCCTGCGGGCCGAGGCCGTGTTAGGAGCCCCGATCAAAGCCGCCTGGCAGCTGGCGCTGCCCTGGGTGGGACCTTGGGCCTGTGTAAACAGTCTGCACCCAGCACACGTGGGTCGGACCTGAAACCGCATGCCCGCTGGTAGTGGCCTTGCATCATGGCAGTGGACAGAGGACGCCTGGGTTAAGAAGTGTCTTTTGAGTGATTGAGCAGATAGCTATAAAAAGTCATTTCTGCTGCTGGGCTCACTGGAGGGACGCCAGCTTGGGCGAGTGGGCGTGGGTGGTGTTGGTCCAGGTGCACGTGTGATCCGGGGGTGCCGAGCTGCCCCGGCCACAGAGGGGTGCGTTCCTGCTGGAACGTCCAGGCACTGCCCTACAGCCCCTTCAGGGTGAATGCCCTAGAGCTCGGCTTTCTGAGAGTGCCTTGCTGGGTGCCACAGCCCGGCCGTGGCTGGTCAAGGGCCCCGGGGAGGCCTTTGGAAGGAAGTGGGAGAGCGCACCCTGGTGGCCAGTAGCTGGGGCCCTGCAGGTGCAGAGGTGCCCCCACCTGTCCACCCCTTCCCTCAGCAGGAGAGTCTGGTTCCCCCCCCCACCCCCAGGACACAGTCTTAACGGGCCCCACTTTCTCCCAGGGCATGTCTTTCGAGGTTGTCTCCATCGGTAACCTAGGCTATTCGAAGGAGGGTCCCACGATCGAGGACCGGGGCAGCCTTCTCCTCGAGTACGTCAATGGCTCGGCCTGCAAGACCAGCGACGGCGTGCAGACCACCTACACCACGCGCATCCACCTCATCTGCTCCCCGGGCAGCCTGGTAGGTGGTGCCAGCCGTGCACGGCGTTGCCCGGGGCTCTCCTCACGGAGCCCCCGATGGCCTCATCTCGGACACGTACCAGAGGAGGCAGAGGAGTTGGGTTGACCTGCCGTCCACTCTGGGATCAGCCTCTCCTGGTGCAGGGTGAGCAGGGAGCACCGTGGAGGTGCTCCCGGGGGCTGTGCCTGCCGCTTCAGCCTCTCAGCCCTTTCCTGCCAAGTCCATTGTCAGTGCGTGACCAGCACAGCTTGGGCGGCTGTGGCCTTGAGGTTCCCCTGGAGTTGTTCGGACGTCACACGCCTTCTGGAGGGCTTAGAGTCCGAACTCTGTAGACTTTATTGGGGAGGACACCGAAGCTGACACATCTCAGATAAACCGTGAAGGACAGATGTGTGACACAGCAAAGCAGGGAAGAAGAATTAGAGCAGAAGGTGAAGGCCTGCGTCCCTCAGGCAGGGCAGGACGGGTAGAAGGCTCTGGATGAAAAGGCTGCAGGCCCAGCACACAGCTCCAGTTTCCTTCCACGCAGCCTTGTGTTTTCACGGGCGTGTCTTATAGCCTTCTCAGATCCACTGGGCAAATCCAGAATGGGAACACTGAAGTCATCTGCTCATTAAATCAAGTATCTGAGGGGCCAGGTCCCTTATAACATCCCTGAGCTGAACTCAGAATTCTCCACCAGCCAGTCCAAGACCTGTCACTGTTGAATCAGCCCTGATGGATACGTGTGTCAGGGTACAACCATGTTCTGCATTATAAACACCTTGACTTTGCCCTGAACTTGGGCTTCCATCTCCTCATTTCTCTTTCTTCGGGAAACATCTTGAGTGCTGTGGTTCCACCAGCAGGCACCCACTTCCCTCACTCAGCCTCGAGTCCCTACCCCTGGGCACTTAATATCCATCCCTCTTCATACACTTTTCCACGCACCTGTCCATCTCGGCCGTCCTACTGTCCTCAGATACTGGATCGTTCCAGTGAGTTCTGTGGCCCCTTAGTACCTTGGCTCTTCTGAGAGACCGTGTTGATGGCAGGCTTTAATCCTCAGAGTCATTTTACGCCATCACATCGTAACTACCTCTCAGCACACCCTGTACACAGTGCAGGCCCAGCAACCTCACTGCATGATGGGCAGAGGCTGCGTCACCACACCCACTGCCGGCTGGCCCATTTGGCTTGATGGATTTCCACCAGAAGTTTTAACCCAGAAGGAGTCTAACGGGTGCAAGTGGTTTGCTATTGACTGGTAACCTCAAGTTTGGTGGTTCAAACCGCCTCAGGGGCTGCAGATAAGAGAGGCCTTATGACCTCTTCCTTTAGAGTTTGTGGTTGTGCTGCGTTAGGTGTGTTCAGTCCGTAGAATGACCCCTGAGAGGTTCCTTGGTTGTTAGATCTTTATCCTCTAGAAAGCTCCCAGCCAGGAAGGCTATCAGGAGCAGCTCTAACCTGTGACACATGACTCAGAACCAGCCCGACACGGAGGACTTGATTCACTTGGGATACAACTTGCAAAAGCAAACCAGCAGCTCCCTCGAAACCACCCTTCTGGTCACTCCCCAGCCCTTGTCCCAGCGTGGCTGGCCTGCCAACTTCCACATACATTCATGTAGCCTGTTGTCAAGTCTACAGAAATGAAATGCCACAACACATCCTGAATGGTCTAGCCCCAGGAGCCCTGGTGGCACAGTGAGTTAAACACTGTGATGCTGCCTGAATGACCAATGGTGTGATATCACCAGCTGCTCAGAGGACAGAGAAAGACAGCCTGCTTCTATACCGACTCCCAGCCTGGCTGTGTCAACCCTGGGCAGCTCTGCTGTGTCCTGCAGCTCCCTGGGAGTCAGAACTGCCTGGACGGCAGTGGAGCATGGGTTTAGCTCAGTTCTTACTGACCTTCAGCTCTTGGCAGCGTGTTTTTGGAGGGCATGGGCTTGGAGCAAGCTCTGGGGTTGGTCTGCCCTTTTCTGTTGGCATGGCTGTACCTTAGCCTCTAAGGGTGTGAAGTGAGGCCTCCATCGTAGGGAGAGGGAATCTCCATCATTGTAGGGAGAGGGAGCCTCTGTCATCGTAGGGAGAGGGAGCCTCTGTCATCGTAGGGAGAGGGAGCCTCTGTCATCATAGGGGAGGGAGCCTCCATTGTAGAGAGAGAGCCTCCGGCATAGGGAGAGGGAGCTTCCATCGTAGGGAGAGGGAGCGTGAGCTTCAGGTTAGCGCTCTGCTTCCATCGGATTCCATCCTGTTATGGTGACTCTTGTCCTGCTCGTTACTTTTCCAGAACACCCACCCCATATTTTCTCTCAGCTGGGAGTGTGTGGTCACTTTCCTGTGGAACACAGAGGCGGCCTGCCCCATCCAGACAACCACGGACACAGACCAGGTACGTTCTCTAGGGTTCTGGGCCCGGACTCGAAGCCTCCTAGTGCTTCCTGGCCAGTTGCCGTGTCGCTGTGCCCTCTGTGTGGACACCAGAGGTCTGCAGCTCTCTACTCCTCACCTCTCACACTGTTCTCCCCACCCCTAGTCCTCCGGGGTCCCTTCCATCTCCCCTTGACCCTGCAGAGTTCCTTGTTCTCGAAGACAGACCTGATGTGTTCATTCATCACTTACCACCCAGAGCCTGTCAAGGCTGACCCCTGACAGAGCCCTGTGTCATTGACCACCTACTGCGTGCCAGGACCTGTCACTTGTCTGTCAGGTGGAGCACACAACCTGCTCTAACGTGATGCTCAAGTGCGTAAGGAGTGAGCCTCTCCTGCAGGCCTCCTGCCCCCTTTCTACTCCAGCCATGGGAGACTGAGACAGCTTTGCAACGCGGCAGCACAAAACATGAGACAGGTCCCAGGGCTTCCCTGTGGGACTGGGTGGTTGGCAGGCCTGAGCATTTGTTCTTTACCTTGGGACTTGCTTGCCTCTCCTGACCGTAGATCTTCCAGACTACAGACTGTCGCAGGGATGTGGCTTAGCCAGAGGAATGTTCCAGTAGAGTGGTCTGTTCTCATGGCCCCTGGGGCAGGGGACGCCCATATGTCACCCATAGCCAGCACCTCCCGGGGCTCTGACTGCTGCCCAACCCTCCAGCCCACATTTGTCTGATGGGCTGAGCGGCCCCAAGGGCAAAGTCAAATACATCTCCTAGGAGAGTTGATGCGAGATGATGCAGGCCACACCCCAGGGAAGCACCCATCGGGCGGAGAGGCCCGTTAAGGTCCTGGATCCCTCACAGCAGATGAGGATTGAGCCTGTGGGTCACAGCTCCTGCCTGCCACAGTGGGCACCCTGGCCCACCCTTGCTACCATGTGTTTTGAGGGTCTCATTTCAGTTCCTGACAGTCTTCTTGGTCTGCCTCTGTGGGAGCGTGTGGTAGCCTCTGGTTCATCGAATGCCTCCCTCTCAGGGTCTCCCTTGTTGTGGGGGCTCTGCAGGGCTGTGTCGGAAAAGCAGTTCCGAGCACATGCGCGCCCCCCCACCCCCGGGAGCTGGGAAGCGGCTTCACTCAGGTGTGTTCTCGGTCCACCGACACTGAGACACAGCCTTACGCAGTGTGTTTCTTCTCAGCCTTTCTGTTTTGCTAGGATAAAACCCAGAGATTCTTGATGAGTGTTTCTTAGGAAATGCCTTTTTTGAGGCAGGCCGCACACAGTTCTGTGGATGTGTGCTTAGTGCGTCCTCGTGATGGTGATGTGAACGAGTTGCTCTCTACTTCTTGCAGGCGTGCTCTATAAGGGATCCCAACAGCGGGTTTGTGTTCAACTTTAACTCGCTTAACAGTTCCGAGGGATACGTGGTCTCGGGCATTGGGAAGACCTTCATGGTAAGAGTTGGGAACGTGCGACTGTCCTCACAGCTAGTGATAATCTTGTGGGCCTGGCAGTGTTGTCAGGACCCTTCAGAATTGTCCAGGTCGCCATAATCCAGCTCACTAAGCAGAGACAAGAGGGTCTAGATTTAAGGAGAAAAAAATGAAGTCCAGTTCCCACCACCATCTAGTGGAATTCACACATCCGTGCGGATGGTGTGATTATACACAACGGCTGTAACACCGTGTGGACCAGGCTTTAAAGCCATTGATGGGCCTTTTAATCTGAACTCTGCCTCTTCTGCCTTGTTTATTAATTGAACCATGCAACCCTGGCAAGCTGGTCTTTGGGGTGTCTGGCCAATCCCTCACTCTGATCGATGCTGTTTGCTGTGCAGTTGAACGTGTGTGGCGCCATGCCAGTCTGCGGCACCGTGGACGGGAAACCAGCCTTTGGCTGCGAGGCTGTAGCCCAGATGGACAATCTGAAGACCCTGAAACCGGAACGGCTTGTCGGTGTTGAGAAGATCCTCCAGCTGTCCACGGAGGGCTTCATCACGCTGACCTACAAGGGACTGCTCTCCTCTCCCGGAAGTGAGTGCAGCTCGCTCCTGAGTGGACAATGTGGGCTTTCTGTGGGCGTGTCTTCCAGGGGGCTGCCCCCGACCAGGCGCCAAGACACTCACAGACACCGGAGCCCCAAAACTTCTACGCAGGCGCTGACCTTAATCCAGCTGTGAACTCAACCCTAGAGCTCAACCTCCCTCCCCCTCTCCCTCACCCCCTCTCTCCCCCTCTCAGTACCCCCTCTTTTTCCTTCTCTACCCTCCTTCCCCTCTCTCCCTCCCCTCTTTCTCCTTCTCTCCCTCCTCCTTCTCTCCCCCCTTCCCTCTCTATGTCTTCCTCTTTTTTCCCCCTGTCCCCCTCTCTTCCTTGCCCTCCCTCCCTCTCTCTTCCCCTTCTCTTTCCCTCTCTCTTTTCCCCACCCCCTCCCGCCCTGGTAAACCCTGCTGAGCAGAGCACTTCTCTAAGACCCTTGGCATGGGCAGGGACTCGATGACAGCAGTATTGAACAAATGACGCTCCCTCTCTCTCTTTCCTCCGCTCCCTCCCTCTCTTCCCCCTTCCTCTCTCTCCCTCCTTCTCTCCCCCCTCCTCCTCCCCTCTTTTCCCCCATTTCCCCCGCCCCCCTTCCCTCTCTGGTAAACCCTGTGGAGCAGAGCACTTCTCCAAGACCCTTGGCGTGGGCAGGGACTCAATGGCAGCGATCTTGAACAAATGACGCTCGCTTGTTTTCTGACGCATGTTCAAGAAACTGTTGCTCCCCTTGAGCCCTTTCTGGAAGAATCCAGGCGCTGGGCCGTCCTCTCCCAGCACACGGCCGTCGGTAGATGGCTGTTGCCCTGAATTTGGCCAGTCTGTCGCTGAAGCCGAGGCTCTGGAAGCAGAACTGGCACCAGGTGTTAGGTGTCTGCGGTGCCGCTGTGTGGGTCGCCGTCGTGGTGGCCCCAGCGTTGGTGCACGCTGCATCCCAGGCTGCCTTTCTGCCTTCTGATCCAGTTCTTGAAGGCTGGTCTTCCGTCCACAGGTACCGCCGATGCCTTCATCATCCGCTTCATTTGTAATGATGACATTTACCCAGGAACACCCAGATTCCTGCACCAAGACATCGACTCCGGGCTTGGCATCCATGACACTTTCTTTGAGTTTGAGACAGCTTTGGCGTGTGTGCCCTCTCCGGTGGATTGCCAGGTCACAGGTAGAGATGCTTGGGGTGCTGGGCAGGGTGACGGTGTACTGGTGTCCCCTTTATAGGCAGTGTGACATGAGTCACTTGTCTGCTTGTCAATACATAGAGTCACGTTGTTTCTGCTGAGGTGATTCAGGATCCGTCATTGGTCTAAAGCTGTGTGTGTGTAGACCAGCTGCTGCATACTTAACACACAGAGAGAAATGCTTTCTCAAGAGGTGGGGGGGTCACATGGAGGGGCCAGAGCTGCTGATTGAGGAGGGGAAATGACAAAGGAAGCGGCTACTTAACATGCTGCCCTCCAGCCCTTTCCTCTGTTGAGTTTGCCTGGCTTGGTCCCCGGCGGCTGCCCCTTGTGAGGCCTGGCACAGTCTGATGCAGGTGACCGTGTGCTCCTGCAGGGTCTCCCTGTGGCCACCTTTTCAGTTCTGAGGCCTCCCGTGTGTGTGTGTGTGTGTGTGTGTGTGCTGCGTCAGTCTCCCAGCTGAGGTTGGAAGAGCCAATGAGGACACCGGTGGGTTACCTGGGTCACTCTGTGTTTCAGACCTCGCTGGAAACGAGTACGACCTGAGCGGCTTGAGCAAAGTGAGGAAGCCTTGGACCGCCGTTGACACGACTGAGGACGGGAAGAGGAGGACTTTCTACCTGAGCGTCTGCAACCCTCTGCCCTTCATTCCCGGATGCCACGGTGCGCCGTCCTCACTGCAGCCTCTGTCGGCGGGCGTTGGCGGGCCTGTCCAGACGGGCCCCGAGACTGACTCTCCTCGTCTTCCAGGAAGCACCATGGGCTCCTGTCTGATTTCCGACGACAACAGCTGGAACCTGGGCGTGGTGCAGATCAGCCCACAGGTGGCAGGGAATGGGTCCCTGAGCATTGTGTACGTCAACGGGGACAAGTGTGGCAACCAGCGGTACTCCACCAGGATCATGTTCGAGTGTGCGCAGACGCTGGTACGTGTCCAGGCATCACGTGAGTGCTTGGCTGCCTGCACGCTTCCAGCTCGCGTCTGCCTTGGTCTCCGAGTCTCCTCTCTGAGAATATGTCTGTGTGTTCATGGCTGAACAGATGTCAGGGCAGCTTCCAGGCTAAGACAGACTTGGAAGAAAACTTGACCATCACCTTCTGCAAGGCAGCAGTGACAGTGCCATGGGCTCCAGTGGTCTGCTCTGCAGCTGCTTGTGACTGGGCACGGTCCTGGGGAGGCCTTTTGTCTTGTGGTGGTCGTGACCTCCCAAGTCAGGGCTGGCTCCAGGGCTACTAACAGCAACGTTCTGCTCCAGAGACTAACACTCGGGTTCTATTTGTGGCTCTTGTTTGGCTGATCTCTTCTGTGTGGAAAGCATGGCCTTGCTGTTCTGTGTTCCAGGGCTCGCCGGTGTTCCAATCCTTGGATGACTGTGAGTATGTGTTCCTGTGGAGGACAGTGGAAGCCTGCCCCGTGGTCCGAGTGGAGGGTGAGTCCCACCACTAGTCTGTGGTGGTCACTCTGGGTGTGTGACATGGCAGGCACTCTGAGCCCTCGTTCTGATAGGGGACCTCGTGGAGGTGGCCACATGGATGGGGCAGAGCATGCGTTCTTTACCGAGCTGCACTGCTGATCTTATGGGGCGATGTCCCTCACGTGGCAGTGATGACTGGGAAGCACTGATGTGGCGCCCTGTGTTGCCTTGTTTGATAAAGTAGATCTTTATCCCGCGTCCCGTGCTCTTCTAGAAAGCTCTTTGTCAAGCAGTTTGCGTTATGTATCCAAAGCCTACTATTTTCAGCTTGATTCCGACTTACGGTGACCCCCGGGACAGCCTAGAACTGTCCCGTGGGGTTTTTGAAGCCGTAAATCTTTAGAAAAGCTGATGGTTCATCTTTCTTCCACAGAGATACTGGTGGGTTCAAACCCACAACCTTTTGATCAATAGCCCAGCACTTGGTGCACTTAGCCAACAGTGTTATATGGAGATGAAATATACCAGTGTTGGAAATGTCTGTGTTTTAAGCAATTTTTTAAAATTCATTTCATGGAAAGTTTACAGAGACTTAGGGTTTCCAGTCGTTCATTGTTGCACTTTTCTCCCTGCCCACCCCCTCTCCCCCAATTCACTCTTCTCCTTGAAAAGAAAATCTCTTTCATTGTTATGCAATCCCTCGCCCCAAGTCCACTGCACTATGCAGCCTTCACTCTGGACTTCTGTAATGACAAGAATACCCATTCATATGCCCCTTTTAAACAGTTCTCTCCCTCATCTGTTTCAATGCAGTATACATCATTCCTCCCCTCCTTTTCTGTCTTCCCTCAACCCTAATGTCAGTCTCATTTTACAACAGTGGCCCTATGCAATATTCGTCCTTTTGTGACTGAGATACTTCACTCAGCATAATGTCCTCCAGGGTCATCCATTTTGCATAATATGAGTTCCTTGTTTCTCAATGCAGCATAGTATTCCATTGTGTGAATATACCAGAGCTTCTCTATCCATTCGTTTGTTGATGGGCACTTGGGTTGTTTCCAGCTCTTTGCTATTGCGAACAAAGCCGCAGTAAACATGGGTGTGCATATATGTGCTTGGGTGGCAGTTTTGGTCTATTTGGGGTATATTCCCAGTAGTGGAATTGCTGGATCAAGTGGTATTTCTATTTGCAAATTTTTGAGAAAGCGCCATACAGCCTTCCACAGTGGTTGCACTATTTTACACTCCCACCAAGAGTGAATGAGGTTTCCAGTTTCTCCACAACCTCGCCAGCATTTGTTGTTTGCTGTTCTGCTAAATTTTGCTATTCTTACTGGGGTGAGATGGTATCACATAGTTGTTTTTGGTGTTTTAAGTATTTTAAGGTTGTATTTTCCAAATGAAAAGCAGACACTTTGTGCAAGGTGTGAGGGGGTAACGATACTTTGCCTTGTGCTTCCTGTGCCGTTTTAGGGGACAACTGTGAGGTGAGAGACCCCAGGCACGGCAACGTGTACAGCCTGAAGCCTCTGAGCTTGAACGACACCGTTGTGAGCGCTGGAGAGTACATCTACCACTTCCGCGTCTGCGGGCAGCTTTCCCCAGGCGTCTGCCTGACTCAGGACAGGTCCCGGGCGATCTCTTCCTGCCAGGAGAAGCAAGGACCCCAGGGCTTTCACAAAGTGGCAGGTACCGTGACTCTTCGGTTTCTGCTCCAGAGGGGTGGGATTGCACGCTTGGGAGGCCAGGCCAGAGAGTCTCATTGAGCTGGACACGCAGCTGCCGTATTCTGGCGGGTCAGCACCTTGGTGATGCCCCCGGTGGTGTTGATGTTCTTCATTGGGACCTGGATGGGAGTGTTGTCAGCGAGCGTGTACTCACGACCCTCATTCAGCAGTACCCAGTAATGATGCCTTGAGCCTGGTGCATTGTGGGTAGTGGTATGCACCGTTGAGTCAGAGGTGTGAAGGTAAAACATTTGACCTGAAAACCACATGTCAGAATTTGACCACATGTCAGATTGCTGAAGGTGACAGTAAGTTTGAGGTCTTTGGACAGTAGCTGGCATTCCCAGCATGGTCAAGACTTGTAGAGCTTGCAGGGAGTTGGTAGGAGCCTGAGGTGTGTCCATAATGGGCAGCCCGGGGAGAACAAAAGTGGTTTTATTTGTCCTACATGATAATGGTGAGGAGGGCAGGCTGTCCAGTGCCGGCTGCCAGGCCCCATGCCCTCTGAACGTCCACTCGGGCCGCCGGCACCCCACGCGTGCTGTGTGCAGACTGGGTATGCAGAGCACGGTTCAGTGTGCTTATTTCTCCTGGAACAGGTCTCCTTTCCCAGAGAGTGACCTATGAAAATGGCCTGTTAAAACTGAACTACACAGGTGGGGACATGTGCCATCGGGTGTACCAGCGCTCCACAACCATCTTCTTCTACTGCGACCGCAGCACCCAGAAGGTGAGGGGGTGCTGGGGCCCCCGGGGGTCTGCTGAGTCAAAGACAGTGTTTGCAGGAAAGAGAATGAAATGCTCATCAATTTACATAGACTTGAATGCAAACGTCTTCCACTGTCTTCATCTCTGAAACAAAGTGGCACCTGACACTTTTGGTTTTTATTTTTCAAAACCTTGGCTTTGTTCATTTTACCTTATTACAGCAATGTGTGTTTATATGATGTTTATATGTTACATTGGGGATTTTTAAGTGTACCATTGGGCATAAATTTTACCTACAAGTGGCACCCTTTTTAGCCCTTTTCTTTCTAAGACTTTTTCACCGCTCAGTAGAAACTCGGAAGCAGTCACAGCTGGCCTCCCTTCCCCGGTGACCACTGACCCACCTCTGACTCTGCCCTCTTGCCTCTCAGTATAGGTAGCACGTCTAAGCAGGGTCGGATGACACGTGCCCTTCGTGTCTGACTTAGTTCTCTCAGCTCCTGCCTGTTGTAGCGTGTAACGGGGCTTCCTTTCTCTGTGAACAAACAACCCGTTGAATGTACACACACCATTTCGTTAACCCAGTCGTTGTTGACGGGCACACAGGGCTGGTTTCCACCTCTTGACTGTGTGAACGGTGCCGCAAGGAGGGTGTGTGGACAGGTGACTGAGTTCTTGCTCTCGAGCCCGTCGGGGGTGGCCCTGTTCCCTGGAGCTTTGGATTCTCATTGAGACACCTGTGTGCCCACCTTTCCAGCCGGTGTTTCTCAAGGAGACTTCCGACTGCTCCTACCTGTTTGAGTGGCGCACGCAGCACGCCTGTCCTCCCTACGAGATGACCGAGTGCTCCTTCAAGTAAGTTCACGTGCATGTCGACCCCGGAGGGCCAGGCCACCTCCGTGCGCTTCTGCGTTCGGAGCTCGTGGCCTGGAAGGCAGGCCATTTGTCACTTCAGTTCTGTTGGTCTCAGTGCCTTAAAATTGAAGGGGATTAACAGCGATTTTAAACATGAGATGTCGAGGAGCAAGGAGTTAGAGTGAAGCAACTGGACGAGAAATGAGACTGTTGACATAGAGTGAAGAATGTTGCTGGTGTCGCTGATCATTAAGTCTAGGAACTGGAACAAAACTGGATTTTGTTGTATATTTCCACCAAAAATTAAAATATTACTTTAAAAATTTCTAAAAAAGAAAATGTGAGGGGATTAGATTCTTTAACTTCTTCCAGACCCCTCACAGCCTTCTGAGGTTAATTACTCAGCATCAGGATAGGTGTGAGTCTGATAGAGATTGGTGGAACCCCCCCCCCCAAGATTTTGGCCCTGAGACACTCCCCAGACCAAAACAAGCCTGCCCCAGAGGTCACGTTTCAGCCCTAACATGGCTAGACCTCTAAAGTGAGCCGCAGTACCTGTGAGGAACGTGCTTCTCTCATGACTCAGCAGTCCAAGGCCAAGGGCAGCATCTGCCCAGCTGGAAGCCTAGAAGGCAGCGCGGGTGGAAGTGGTTAACTCAGGTAGAAAGTGGACATGAGTGGGTTGTAAGGAATGTCATAAAACGTGTCAATTGTTGAATAGAAAATTTTCACTCAACACCACAATTTAAAGAAGAAAATATTCGTGTGGGTGGGTGACGGGAGCAGAGTAGATAAGTCAGGCCCTGCACTCCTCAAAGTCTGAATGCAGCAGGCTGGGCCAGGGCCCCTCCGGTCTTCCATCTCCCCCTCAGACATGTGTTTCTGGGATCATGGTGATAAAGAAGACTGATTTCCAACGTGGAAGGCCACAGTGGGGCGGTGGGAGTGCGTGGAGCGACGGGAAGGAGGCGGCATGCCTAATGTTAGTTTCCGTGGTTTTTCTCTTGTTCTTTGAACTCCTTTTATCTGTGACTTAGTTCCTCCTGAAGTTGGCTGTGTTGAAACAAGGGCGTCAAGTTGAGGTCTTCGTCCGCATTCGGTCCTCATTTGGACTCAGAATCAGACTAACTCAGAAACTGACCAAATGCAGCGTTCTAACTGTGGCTTTCTCTTCCCATCAGAGACGAAGCTGGAAACTCCTTCGACCTTTCCTCCCTGTCAAGATACAGCGACAACTGGGAAGCGGTCACGAGGACAGGGGCCACCGAGCACTACCTCATCAACGTCTGCAAGTCCCTGTCTCCGCAGCCTGGCAACGGTGAGAAACGCAGCAGCCCTGGAGGCAAAGATGGGGTACAAGGGAGAGGCAGCCGAGGCCTTGCTCTCAGCCACACGCAGACGCTTTGGCCAAGGCACAGAAGGAAGCACGTAAAGGGCCTTAGTGACTGATCTTTGGCGAGTCAGTGCTATAGGTTCTGCTGAGAAAGTCAGGCTTCCAGCCCCTTTGAACATGAGTGGGTGAGGTTAGTAGATGTGAAGTTGATGGTGACTGATTCTTAGCATGGAGAACAGGAAGGCAGGAAGCAGGTCTGCCCACTCCTGGTATTGCGAGAGTGACCTTTCCAAGCAGCATTCACTAGCATGCTCGGCGCCACTGCAGAGGGAGCGTTCAGGTTGGACGCGTGGTCTTCTGAGACCCCACCGGCCATAGCAGTGCTGCCCAGGACCTCTGTGCAGTGCTCAAGAGCAAACTGGTCCGTGTTCCTGGGCTTTCAGGCAGCCCCCCCACAGCTTGCCTGTCTGGAGAACGTGGCTGTGTGTTCTGTGCTGTGGGTTAGGACCACGGGCCCGGTCCCCACACTGTGGTGTGAGGGTGGCTTGGTGGAGCATCACTCACACTGTGAGGTGGGATTGTGAATTTGGGTACTTCACCCAACACCTCACGGACCTTTCTGGGCTTGGGACTCATTTTTATTTGCTGGTATTCTTCGTATGAACTGAGACGTTTGGCTTCACCTCAACAGTTTGGGTTCCTCATGTTGGGGTTCAGAAAGAACTTAGACCGCTGCTCCTTGGGGTCCCCGCCTTTGTCAGGAAGGCGGGAGCCGGGCACACCTGTCCTTCCTCAGAACGCCACCGGGTGACCATGGTCACGCCCCCGTGTTGCAGAGCCTTGCCCCCTGGAGTCGGCCGTCTGTCTGCTGAACAACTCCAAGAGTGTGAACCTCGGGCGCGTGAAGGACGGCCCTCAGTGGAAAGACGAAGCTGTTGTCCTGGAGTATGTGGACGGGGACTTGTGTCCAGACCAGATTCGGAAGAAGTCCACCACCATCCGCTTCATCTGCAGTAAAAACCAAGTGGTAGGTGACGCCCTGGTCCTGCTGTAGAGCGTCTGCGGGCCGGAGGCCAGGCCTGGTGGGCTTTCTTAGGTCAGTGCCTGACAGGCTCATGGAGGAAAGGGAAGGGGAGGCAGAGGTTTGGGAGAGGTCCTAAGGGACACCAGTGTCCCCACGAGGGCATCGTGACCCCTCGGGTTTGTCCAGTCAGCAGCAAAGGGGCACAGATTTATCTAGAAGGAGTGAAGGCGCCGGCCACTTCTGTGCAGAGACGCTCACGGGGCCACCACGTGGACAGCTCCTTGTGTTACCTGCTGTCTGTTCGAGGGGCTCTTTGTTGTGGGTTTCGGTTGGCTTGGTTTTCAGGATTTTGTCGGCTATTTCTTCAGTAACCTCTTTGCCCGCCTGTCCCATGAAAACCTTCCTGGTCCCCTGTTTTGTGGTATTTCAGAGACACATGCTGACCCTTTTCTCTCCTGAATGCGCCCCTCCCCTGTGAATACACTGAGGGGAAACGTCCGTGCTGGGTGGTTTTGCGGGAGGCTGGAGCGACTGCAGGTCAGCGGACCCCCTGACAGGAGCTCCCTCCGTCTCTGTGTTGACCAGCGGTCCCGGCCCATGTTTGTCAGCGCGGTGGAGGACTGCGAGTACACCTTCTCCTGGCCCACGGCCGCGGCTTGTCCTGTGAGAAGCAGCATACATGACAACTGCCAGGTCACCAACCCCACCACAGGTGAGAGCTGGCCCCGCTCCGCGTGTCACACAGTCCTCCCCCCGCAGGAGAGAGACCCCAGTGGGCGGCCGACCCTGCTGGCCGTGCCACACGCAGCGGGTGCTCCGCTGTTAACCAAAAGGTCGGCAGTGTGAACCCACGGTGCTGCACAAGAAAGACCAGGCAGTCTGCGCCAGTGAAAATCAATCGAGAAAAGCCCATAGGACACAGATTGGTTCTACTCTGATGTGCGGGGTCGCCACGAGGCCAGATTGACCTCCAGCAGCAGGGTGATAAGTCAGTACAAGAGTCAGTGAGTCGCCGTGAGAAGCTGGAAGTCTTGGCGGCAAGCTGAGGTCCATGTGAACACAGTGGGGCTTGGTCTCCTTGCAGTTCCCCTGGGGTAACGGGGTCCCCGCTTCTGTCCCCCACAGGCCACCTCTTTGACCTGACTTCCCTCATCAGCAAAGCTGGTTACACGGCGGCCTACAGCGAGAAAGGGCTGGTGTACATGAGCGTCTGTGGGGAGAACGAGAACTGCTCCCCCGGAGTGGGTGAGTGGGGGGCCCTGACCTCCCCAGGGTGGGTGAGTGTGGGGGGCCCTGACCTCCCCTGGTGTGGGGCCTGGCTGTATGATGATGGTCTCTCCAACTATTCCGACAAAATGGGCAGGTAGAACACGGGGGTAAAAGCTCTGCTCTTGAGCTGGGGAGGCTGAGATGGAACAGTGGATGTGTCAGATTTCCCACGACCAGTCTGGCCGTTTGTAGTGCTTGGTTCTGTGTGTCTCCTGGGACTCTCTCCTCCGTGACAATCAGCCTGGCTGCCACTGCCCTGAGCTGCCCCGTCTTTGTGCTCCAGGTGCCTGCTTTGGACAGACCAGGATCAGCGTGGGCCAGGCCAACGGAAGGCTTACCTACGTGGACCAGGTGCTGCAGCTGGTCTATGAGGAGGGCTCCCCTTGTCCTTCCAAGCTGGGTCTGAGGTACAAAAGCGTCATCAGCTTCGTGTGCCGGCCAGAGGTGGGGCCCACCAACCAGCCCATGCTCATCTCTCTGGACAAGCAGACCTGCACCCTCTTTTTTTCCTGGCACACTCCACTGGCCTGCGAACAAGTGGTAAGTTTGTGACGGACGCAGGCTGAGCGGAGAGACACATGACGAGCCCTAGCCCCTGAGCTGAGAAAGCCAGGCTGGCCCCCCACTCCTGACTGAGAAGGGGCAGCCAGGCCTGGAGCTCTGAGCTGAGAGCACTTGAGGGAACAGTCCTGGGTCCCAGGCTCCCACACCATTGTGGCTCGCTCGCCTACAGGGCGTTCCCAGGGTTCCCGGCACCCTGATTATCCCAATGATAAAGGGGTAAAAGCCTTCCAGTGGTACAAAGCAAAACATCATGGGCCATTAGTCTGCTCTTTGCTTTTTAAATTCTTACCAGCCAGCTGACTCCTCTGCTATGGTGTCTGTGCCAGTTCACGCCTCCCTGTGTGAATCAGAGGAGAGCTTTGCTCTGTGGGGTTGTTCTAATCCACCCAGAGGCATCCACCTCAGAAGAAAAGTCTAGCAATCTACTGGGTGGATTTGAACTTCCAACCTTCTGGTTAGTAGTTGAGTATGCCAGGTGTGTGCATCATTCCAGGGCCTCTGTAAACTTTGTTAGGGCCACTTGGTGGTGGTCAGTGACATATCACAGTGGACTTCACTCAGCGTTTTTCCACTCGACAGATGGAATGCTCTGTGAAGAACGGCAGCTCCATCATCGACTTGTCGCCCCTGATCCACCGCACGGGAGTCTACGAGGCTTACGACGAGAGTGAGGACGACACCTCTGACACCAGCCCTGACTTCTACATCAACATCTGCCAGCCCCTGAACCCCATCCACGGCGTGGCATGTCCCGCCGGGGCAGCTGTGTGCAAAGTCCCCGTCGACGGGAACCCCATCGTAAGTGTGGGACACACACACGGGGAACTCACTTGACAAGACGTGGAGCACTGGCCTCCCTTCCCACTGGCGTCCCTGCTGTGTTTCGTGGTCTCAGAGGAGGGAGCTGGGTGTCCACAGCCAGGGATGACTTGCTTGGAGACTGAGCTGGCAGCCCTGTGTCTGCACGTCTGGGGACATATCTCTTGTTTGTGCCGAGAGTCCCAGGACTGAATGGCGAATAGAGACGTCTGTGCCTTAAGTGGCAGGAAGGGTGGTCAGCCCCCCCGAGTGCACACACCCCTCCGTTCTTTAGGGGTCTCCTGCATCCTGAGCAGTCACTGTGCTGGGTGCAGTGTTGAGCACACAGGGGGACAGTGAGCAGCCCGCCTTGGGCCACATAGGAGCCCACAGTGTTGGCCCGGGGCTAGGAGGGCAGCAGGCTGCATGGTGTGGGGGGACAAGGAGGCTCCTCCAGCCACAGTCATGGCGCTGAGCACTGCAGGGTGGGAGACTGAAAACAGAGGAGAGATAGGGGATGGTCCCCGGCCTCAGGGCTCAGACCCCGTGTCCTGACACTTCCGTGTGGCTTTGGGACGAGGGTCAAACGACACTCAGCTGTGTCCACTCACACTGTTTTTTAGCCTCTCTGTTCAGAAATGCTGTGGTGAAGTCTTCGTGACAGCAGCCCAGGAGTCCGCTAACCTTGGCCACCGTTAAATTCCTGAA
Source organism: Elephantulus edwardii (assembly GCF_000299155.1). Taxonomy (NCBI): domain Eukaryota; kingdom Metazoa; phylum Chordata; class Mammalia; order Macroscelidea; family Macroscelididae; genus Elephantulus; species Elephantulus edwardii. The sequence continues at coordinate 14,181,403 of NW_006399774.1, forward strand.
ACCTCTTCCCATGTGTTCTTTGTTCAGGACATTGGCCGGGTCACAGGGCCACCGACGCTCAACCCCACGACCAACGAAGTGTCCATGTCTTTTGAGAGCACCACGCCTTGTGCAGAGGACAGACGTGTCAACTACACCTCCGTCATCACCTTTCACTGCAAGAGAGGCGTGAGCATGGTGAGCCTGCCCGGCGCCGTCCACAGGCCGCGGGGTGGGTGGTGGGTCTCAGGCCTGGGCCTGCACGGCGGGCAGTGCACCCAGGCGAGTGCCGGTGAGCCCACAGGGGCACAGTGTGGTGGGCTCACACTGGACGGGCCTGGCTTCTCATGGTCGTGAGGGGCTGGGGGGCTGGGAGCGTGGTCTGGTTCTGAAGAGTCAGCCTCTGAAGTCCCTGGTGCGCAGTTCTGCTCTGACACGCATCTGGGGTCACAAGTCAAGGCTGACTCCCGGCAGCAGATGCCTTGGTGGGTTTTCGTCTGCACAGTGGCATGGAACATGGGTCTTGCTGTCTGTCCTTGTCTCTGCCTCTTTAAGGAAAATGTTGAGAGGGGCACAGTGAGGGCCTCCTGAGTGTATGTGGGTGAGAGGGAGGCAGGGAGGCCTGGGTTCCTTGCAGCCCCTGTGCTGGACTCCCCCACCCGGTGAGGCCAGTGTGGGGACTTGCTCAGGACCTCCTGCCTGGGCGCTGGGAATGGGTGCCTCTGCCCTCTTGGAGGACGCCCCACCCGGTGAAGCCAGTGTGGGGACTTGCTCAGAACCTCCCGCCTGGGTGCTGGGAACGGGTGCCTCGGCTCTCTTGAAGGGCGCTGGTGTGGAGCGTGGTCACCGGGAGGAGGTGGGCAGAGCACCCACCACATGGCCAGCTTGCATCACACGGTGTGAGCCACACGCTGGAGCTCCGGGTTGTGAGGGCCTTTGCTCCCCTTCACCGCAGGGAACGCCCAAGCTGCTGCGGGCCAGCGACTGCGACTTCCTGTTCGGGTGGGAGACCCCGCTCGTGTGTCCCGACGACGTGCAGACCGAGGGCTGCTCCCTGACGGACGAGCAGCTCTACTACAGCTTCAACCTGTCCAGCCTGTCCACCAGCACCTTCAAGGTAGCGGGCCCACAGTGTGGTGGCGCAATGTGCGGGCACTGTGGTCCTCACACTCGTAGCCTGGTCGTCTGGGGGTGGTCACCAGTGTCAGGACGGGGGCTGCCTCTGCCCGGGCGTCTGGGGTGGTGATAACCAGCATCCTCTCAGGTCCGCCTCTGCCTGATGGCCTGGGGTTGTGGTCACCAGCATCAGCGCAGGTGCTGCCTCTGCAGGCACGGCGTTTCCGGCTCTAGACTGCCGCTGACTGCAGCCCTAAGGTCAAAGCTCAGGATTGTAGGTCTCTGCAGGTGGGGCTTTGGGGAAGTGCCCACTCGGGTGGGCGTACTTGCTGGAGAGCACGGGGGGCCCAGGAACACCGGAGGCCTGAGCCTGGTGGGGGCGGGTGGGTGCGTCCTCCCCAGGAGTGGGGGTGTGTGTAATCACTGAGGATTCGTGATGTGTGTGCGTGATCACTGAGGATTTGTGGGGGGTGTGTGTGTGTGGGGGTGTGTGTGTGTGTGTGTGTGTGTGTGTGTGTGTGTGTGTGTAATCACTGAGGATCCCTGCCCCAGGCCTCGCTGGACTGTGTCACAGCCTTCACCTTGTGGCCTCCGCTTGCCCCAGCCTATCCCGCAGCTGCCTGCGGTCAGTGTATGGGAGCGAGGGACTGTGGGCGCCCTTTCTCTCCAGCCTGGCTTCTGGAAGGAGTAGCCAGGGTCTCTGGCCACCCGGCAGGCCTTGGTTAGGCCGGCCTCTGCCTCCCAGACTTGACAGTGGGAACATGTGGCTGGACGCTGGCCTCTCTGTGTGTGCAGGCTGCTGTGAACCCTGATCATGGGTCACCTGTGCTGGGGGGGACTGTGAGACCGCAGGCCAGCAGGCCAGGTCATCTCTGTGCAGCCATGCCCGTGTCCCAGCCGCTCCTGTGGACAGCAGTGGCTAGGGCCAGTGCACACTGACTTTGTATTCTGAGACCAGCTCTCTTGCACGTGTAAGGGAGGCCCCTACCTCCCTGCAGAGGGGTCCCTCCCCCTCTTCAAAGAGGCCCCTCCCACCCATCCTCTCATGACAGGTGGGCCCAGTGGGTCTGGGTCTGGCAGGGGACCAGGGGGGTGCAGGAGGGGCTGTTGGCATCGACACTGTTCATTAACTCAGTCTCGACAGTCCCCAGGTGCAGGTGAGGGACGGGGACCTCAGGTAGGTGGACATGGCCCTGGGTCTCCTGTGGCCTCCACAGCAGGCCTGAGGCCTGGGTATCCTGCTCGCTCACTGCTCTCACTGGAGGGGTGATGGGGAGCCTGGGCGCAGGGGGATGTGGACTCTTCAGTGGCAGATCTGTGATGCCCAGGTAACCCCTCTTACACGCTCCTCAGACGAGGTCTTGAGACCTGGGGACAGGAGTGGCGATGGCTGCGTCAGCCCGTGCGTGATCCCACAGTCCTTCCCAGAATTCCCAGCATGACTTGGTGTCTGTCTGTCTAGGTGTCGCGAGGCTCTCGCACGTACAGTGTGGGAGTGTGCACGGCGGCTGCCGGCGTGGACCAGGGTGGCTGTAAGGACGGCGGCGTCTGTCTGCTCTCCAGCAGCAAGGGGGCCTCTTTCGGGCGTCTGGCCTCCATGCGGCTGGACTACAGACACCAGGACGAGGCTGTGATCCTTAGCTACGTCAACGGTGACAACTGCCCCCCAGGCAAGGCTTCTAGAAAATACTAACAGACCCGGGGCGGGGCTGGGGGAAGCGGGCCCAAAGGAACCATTTTTGCCAGGAGGCACCGCCTAGCAGTCAGAACACTGGCCGGGGACTCACTCCTGAAAGGCTCAGGCGGGTGGCTGGCCAGTTCCGGGGTCCTTGGGGCATGTTGTGTCAGCACACAGCTAACGCACCATTCACGTCTTCCCTCCAGAAACGGAAATTGGCGAGCCCTGCGTCTTCCCGTTCATTTTCAACGGGAAGAGCTATGAGGAGTGTGCCGTGGAGGTGAGGCCCAGGCCCTGGTGCGCCACCACCGCCAACTACGACCGAGACCACCAGTGGGGTTTCTGCAAGCACTGTAAGTGGGGAAGGGGGTGCCCGGAACGCTGCCCAGCAACCCCGAGACGAGGGACTCCAGGCCTCAGTGTCCAGACAAAGGCCAACGCTTCCTTTGCACGTGCTTTCCCATGCAGTTAATTGACACCTTCATATACTTAATTTTCTTATTAGGATTCTTTTCCAGCAAAAGGGCATTTTTAATTGTTACCTGAGACATACTGTATTTTTTCGTTAACAACACACACTTTATGTGAATTTTACAAACCATATTACTCCTTTGTAAACTAGCTTCCTGTGTCCACTTACGCAGCTTAAGTGAGTGAGTGTGTATGTGTGAGATTTACGTGAGTGTGTTATAAACCAAAAACCTGGGCATGTGTAAGCGTAGAGGTGGCCGACATAAAGCCAGGTTGGGATTGGGGTGCCGGTGTCGGCCGGGCCCAGGCCTCACCCAGGGGCAGGGTCTGCATGCCAGTGTCTTTGGACCGGGGGCCAGCATGGCTGCCTCTGCAGAAGGACTATTGTTAGATGCCATCAAGTCTGTCATTAGATGCTCAGCTGTAAAGAGGAATGAAGTAGCAAGGCACGTGGCAGCGTGATAAATCTTGAAAACAAGATTTGGAGTGAAATAAGTCAAACAGAGAAGGATGAATACTGTACGGTTCCATCCACGTGAAACATCTAGAACAGGGAATGCATAGGAAAAAAGGTGTCTTGGTGATTAACTCTTAGCTGAAGCAGCTAATGTCCCCTGATGCTCGTTTGACTGCAGCTGGTAAATAGGAAAGCCAAGCCTTGAGCCCGAGACCAGGTTCTGAGCCTGTCTGGACCCCTCTCTCTCGTCCCCACAGCCAACAGCCACCGCACATCAACGATCGTATTCAAGTGTGATGAGGACATGGAAATTGGATGGCCCCAGGTCTTCAGCGAGGTCCGTGGGTGTGAGGTGACCTTTGAGTGGAAGACTAAAGTCGTCTGCCCTCCAAAGAAGATGGAGTGCAAGTTTGTCCATCAGCACAAGACCTATGACCTGCGGCTGCTCTCGTCTCTCACCAGCTCCTGGTCCTTCGTCCATGATGGCGACTCGTGAGTCCCCTTCACCTGCCACTTCACAGACGTAGAGGGTGACGGGGGCTCGAGGCACTCGCTGGCTTACAGTGTGGCGTTTTACCTCAGTCAGGAATAGAGGGTCACGCAGCTTCGATGGGGACAGTCCTCCCAGGAGCCATCCCGAGGGTCAGGCCCTGGGCACTGGAGGCTCTTCGGATGGCACGGTGCCAGGGTGGGCTCCGGGGAACCAGGGAGGCCAGAGCTCGGCCGTTCATTCACCCTGAGTGGAACCCAGAGAATCCTGTCTGTGGGAGTTCGTGGGTTGGCTTTGTGGGCATTGGCTAACTTTGACAGGAGCGCTGGCCGGTTGCCGGCTCTGCAGCAGTTTGGGTTGGTTCCAATAATGGCTCCAAGTGTAGGTTCCACTCTTGGCACGTTAAGTCCATGCTGCAGGGGAGAGTGGAATCGTAGGGTGTGTGTGACTTCCTGAAGGCACATCTGTACTGAGGGTTTCAACCACTGCCCGCCCCACCTCCAGCCTTCCTTCCTGAGCTTTAACCCTTGAGATTCCTCCCCTTCATCTTCCTATAGGTTCTCTGTCGGGGCCTTCCCTTCCCCCATCCTCCTATATATCCATCAGCATCTTCTCCGTCTTCTCCGCCTTCCTCCTCCTTACCCTTCTCCACTTACAGGTATTCTATCAGGGTCTTAACCTGCTTTCCTCCTTAATCCCCATCCTCTTTTAGGTACTATATCAATTTGTGTCAGAAAGTGCACAAGGGCCCCTCCGACTGTTTGGACAGAGCTAGCATTTGCAGAAGGACGGCCTCTGGCCACGTCCAGGCGCTGGGGCTGGTTCACACACAGAAGCTGGATGTAGTGGGTAAGGGCACACCTGGTCGGGGGGGGTCTGTGGGAGGGGTGCGGGGCATGGGGGTGTCCTCAGGGCAGTAGGGCTTTGTCTAGGCTTTGGGAGAACGCTTCCACGGGTCTGCCTATGACTGTCTCCTGGAACATTAAAAACATGCACGGCATTATGTGTTCTGAGGTCACATATTTAAATGGGTTCTGTGGCCGCGGGGAGAATCTGCCCTCCAGGGAGGAAGTTGGCGTGTTCACAGCACGTCTGAAGTCCTCACTGGGCGTTGAGTGGTACTCTTGGTGCTGCTGGGGAAAGTGAATCCAAGTGAGGCCTTTAAATCTGTAGAGCAGATTCTGTAGCCCCGGCCAGTGCGAGTTGTGACGCGTGACGTCGTGGCTCTGATGCCCCTGGGGTAATATTCACTTGGAACTTGTGCATTTCAGACGGTCGAATTGTCATCACTTACACGAAAGGCTATCAGTGCGGTGAAAACAAGACCGCGTCCTCGGTGATCGAGCTGACGTGCGCGAAGACAGTGGGCAAGCCAATGCTGGACAGGTGGGAGGACAGGCGTCCGAGGATGACAGTGGGACTTTCACCCGGGGGTTTGCACTCGTGAGCTGGCGAGGATGTGGGGATGCCTGGGCGTCCCGCACCGAGGTGTACTTTGCAGGGACACTCCGCTGGGGAGGCGTGTCAGTACAGACACACCTCGAGCAGGTGGGTTCCAGACCCCTGGTGGGAAGTGAGTCACGGCGGGATTTCCACATGCACAGAAAAGACCTATTTAAAGAGTGGTCTGTGAGGGTATGATGGCTTGGTCAGAGGGTGAGATTCCCGGAGAATGACCCAGTGCCCCCCAGACACAAAGTGAGCCCGGGGTGCCGGAAGGCGATGTCCTTTGGCCTCCTCACCACGGGGCTGCTGCAGAGCAAATGTCCACAAAGGGCAGTCAGTCCAGGTGCAGCGACACTAGGCCTGCTGGTGGAGTCCAGCAGCGTCCTGCCCTCACTGGACTTAGTGCACTCCTCCTTGCCCAGCACAGTGCGTCTTCAGCTAGCCTCCGTCTGTCCCAGTCACAGCGGGCTCCAGGGGTGTAGACCAGTGGCCCCAGAGGCCAGCCTTCCTGGCCCTTGATCAGGTGGGGTCCTCACCTGGAGTGATTGATCTCCCCAGGGTTCTCCAGACAGCCCAGTGCCAGGTGCTAGGGGGAATTTGGCCAACAGAGGGCACATGTGAGCTGATGTCTGTGAGCGAACCTCTGGGCTCCAAAGGGGAGCCCTGGGGATTAATTGTCAAAGGATTTCGTCCCTTATTGTGCCTGAGAAGCTTGTGAAACAAAACTTTAGACATCTGGGAGCACACCTCAGCCTGTTGGTGCTTACAAGGTTTGAGAAATCTGGAAGTTCCTAGGCCTCAGCCTGGGCCGTAGTGGCTCCATGGTGGAGAACCCGTCTTCCGTGAGGGAGACTCAGGTTCGACTCCTGGCCAGTATGCTCGTCAGTGGAGACGTACGCGCGCGCGTGTGTGTGTGTGTGTGTGTGTGTGTGTGTTGCTGAGCGGTGTCAGCTCTAGAGCCTCCAGACTAGGATAGACTCGGAACAAAGGCAGGGGTCTGCTCCTGGAATTCAGCCCGTGAAACCCCTGCAGGTCATGTCACCATGCAGAGGGTCACCGCGTGCAGGGCAGACCTTACGGTGGCTAGCAGCAAACCCAGAGCTGTCTTCTGCACTGTTCTGGAAGCTTCATATGGGCTGCACTCACTGGACACTGGAAAGGGTTTACACAGAGTTCCTGGGAGGGTGGGGTGTCAGGGCCACCCATCTCACTGGGATCCTCAGAGCATCGCTCCACGTCACAGGGCGAGCTCGCTTCGTAGTGGCGAGGTGCTGTCAGGGAAGCGTTCCCTCGGCGTGGTGCTGGGCAGAGTGTGACTGAGGGCTGTCCCTGCTGCCTGCCTTCCAGGTTTGACATCGACAGCTGCACCTACCACTTCCTTTGGGACACCCGGGCTGCTTGTGCGGTGAAGCCCCAGGAAGTGGAGATGGTGAACGGGACCATCCTGAACCCTGCCAGCGGCAGGCGCTTCAGTTTGGGAGACATCTATTTCAAGTGAGTCAGAGATACCCCTTCTGCGCTCGGAAACGGAATTCATGATTAGTCCAGCAGTTCAGATCTCATGCTGGTTGAAGCTCTGGGGCAGGGATGCTTTGTGTTCGAGCTACTGTTGCCAGGGTAGTTGCTGCACTTCTCTTCAACCTAGAGAAAACATTATGGCACGATTAAGCTTTAACACCAAAGATGGTGAATTCTCTTTGAGTATAAAAATAAAGTGCCTCTTCTCCCTTGACCTTATGTTATAAGCCTCAGCTGGAAGCCGAGAAAATGTGTGAGCAGAGACTGGGGCTGGCGAGGTTGTGAATGTTGTTTCTGTGGCATAGTGGGCAGGAGGAGGTGGTATGGAGGCAGCCACGGACTCTGGGGGAGCGAGGTCTTACAGTGATGTGGGGAGGGGAGTCTGCGCTCCTTGAAGTCTGACCACATGACCTCCACCAGGCTCTTCAGCGCCTCTGGGGACATAAGAGCCAACGGGGACAAGTACCTGTATGAAATCCAGCTGTCATCCATCACCAGCTCCTCCAACCCTTCCTGCACGGGGGCCAACATATGCCAGCTCAAAGCTAGTGACCCGCACTTTAGCAGGAAAGTGGGGACTTCGGATAAAGCCAAGTACTATGTTCAAGGTAATTGTTGCGTCTCAGTGTTCCCACTTAACGCCTTCAAAAGAAGAACTTGGAAATTTTTCATCAACAAGTATCGTTGAAATTCTAAAGCAGAATTTTGATGTGGATTCTTCAGAGTAGCACAATATGCCGGTGCCCTGGACATTTCATGGCAGTGGGATTGGGCCTCAGTTAAATGAGCACGCAGACAGCAATCCAGCCACCCCTGGTCTACAAGCAGTGCGTCTCAGGCAGGGTTAGGGAAGGCTGTGGGCGCTGCATCCTGAGAGTTACAACTGAGGGAATTTTAGCCACTACACTTCATTTATTTCAAACTTAAGTCTTACAGAAGGGTTCGGGTTCTTGTATTTGTTGGGAAGATTAAAAGACAAGGTGGAGAGGCCTGTTGCTGTTTTTAGGTCCTGTTGATTTGGTTCCAGCACGGAGGGGCTCTGGGTGCAGCCGAACAGAGCTGCCACGTCCTGCACCGTCCTCACATGTCACCTAACAAGGCCTGGGCCCGGAGTCGCAGTCACTGTGTCACACTGTGTCACTCCATCTCCTAGGGGGTCTTCCTCTTTCTCTCTGACCCTCCTCTTCACCAAGACAACATCTTGCCCCAGGGACTGGTACCTGCTCATAACATGCCCATACTATGTGAGAGATAGTCTTGCCATCTTGCTTCTGAGGGGCTGTTACTGT
>NW_006399774.1:14189946-14208221 GCF_000299155.1 Elephantulus edwardii
GTGTGTGTGTGTGTGAGAGAGAGAGAGTGTGTATGTGTGAGAGAGAGAGAATGTGTGTGTGTGTGTGTGAGAGAGAGAGAGAGAAAGTGTGTGTGAGAGAGAGTGTGTGTGTGTGTGTGTGTGTGAGAGAGAGAGAGAGAGAGAGCGAGAGCACGAGCGAGAGAGCATGCGAGTGCGTGCCTTAAATACACAGACGTTTACCTCCCGAACATTCCTCACAGGCCCAGTGCAGGAACGTTAGGTTTGTCACCTTCAGCCTTCGCCATCATCTGCCTGCCTTTTCCTACAGATGGTGACCTTGATGTCGTGTTTTCCTCGTCCTCGAAGTGTGGCAAAGACAAGACAAAGTCCGTCTCATCCACCATCTTCTTCCACTGCGACCCCTCTGTGGATGAGGGCATCCCTGAGTTCAGCCACGAGACGGCTGACTGCCAGTACCTCTTCTCGTGGTACACCTCTGCTGTGTGTCCCCTCGGGTGAGTGCGGCTGCAGGGCCTCCATGTGCGTGGTGCTGGGCGTCTTCCTCTCGGGTGGACGTGCACCACGTGTCCATTGTTTGTGGGACTAGTCAGACATACACAGAAACGACTGAACCCCGGGCAGCCAGCTCTGACGGTCCCCCTCCTACAGGCTGTGGTCCGACAACACCACTCTCGCAGGAGAAGCACTGTCCTCTCTCCGACAGTGCCGCCCACCCAAAGCACTGTCTTCTGCAGTCCATTCTCTGACAGTCTCACTCTCCCAGGAGAAGCACTGTCCTCTGCAGTTTACTCTCTGACAGTGCCACTCTCCCAAAGCACTGTCCTCTGCGGTCCCTTCTCCGACAGTGTTGCTCTCCAGGACCCACGCGGGCAGCCAGCTCTTCCTTTCACGCACGTCCTGCCAGCCTTGTCTCTCTGTCCCAGTGTGTCTTCCGTCTGTGCATGGTACAGATGGTTGTCTGATGAAACCACCTTGATTCGAGTGAAGTAGCATCTCTGTTTGAGTGGCTGAAGACTTGCTTTTCAGAACTTGGCTCTCACCAGGGCTCCAGCTTTCCTGGGGAATGAGGAGAAGGCTCTTGTGATGAGGATAGAGCATGGCCTCGTGTAGCCTCTGGCCATGGCTCCTTCTAACATCATCTATTACCTTCTTGGTTCTCTACCACCCTTTTTAGCACCTCCTGTCCCAAACCATATGCTGCAAATGGCTTTCCCCATGGGTTTGTCCTCTTTCCCGTCAGCTGGGGCCACCATCTGGAACTCAGGCGTTTCCTTCTGAGCCTTGTCCCAGCACGAGCTGAGAATGAACCCTTGTTAGGTGGTAGTTTTTCCTTCACCTTCTGGAAAGGGGTCTGCTAATCAGGAGACAATGGGGACAAATTGTCGATAGAACTTTCTACTTCATACGAGCACCAGCCCAGCCAAATGTGAACAGCTGTGTGCTTCATCCCAAGGCTGTGGGAGTGAAGATTCTTGGCTGCGAGGTCGTGCAAATGCACCTGAATTTCACTTTGTGCTTTTGAGTGGTCACAGTATTCTGCCCTCGGAAGGTGAGAGTTCTTAGCGTTGACTTGAGGAGTCCCTTGGTGGCACAGGTGGCCACGTGTTCAGCTCATAGCTGAACGGTTGAAAGACAGGTCTGATCATCTGCCCCTGGAAGCCACGGCCGTCGAAAACTCAGTGGAGCCCACCAGGACTCAGAATCGACCCAGTGGTAACCAGCCATCAGATGGTTGGCATTAGCCAGTGGTGGCGGCCTGTACTGGTCCTGACTCCGGCACTGCCTTCCCCGGCCTTCTTCCAGGGTGGACTTGGATGGTGAGAGTGACGCGGAAGATGAGATGGAGCACCGGGGACTGTCAGGGCGGAGCCAGGCCTTGGGCACCATCCTCAGCCTGCTGCTGGTGGCCCTGACCGGCTGTCTGCTGACTCTGCTGCTCTACAAGAAGGAACAGAGGTGAGGAAGGCACAGCTGGGTGCGTGCTCTCCAGGGGTTCTGGGGTGGGAGCCCAGGGCTCTCTGCATCGGGACACACACAGTCCACTGCCGTGTGTCCCTTTGAGTAACCGTGGTTTCCTCTCTTACAGGGAAGCAGTGATGAATAAGCTCACCAACTGCTGCCGAAGAAGTTCAAATGTGTCCTATAAATACTCAAAGGTATTTTTCTTCTGAGGTCTCCTCCTTCTCGCCTCTAGCCCCCTCCTGTGATGCTGTCTCAGTAATGATACCCATAGACCAGGTGTGGTGCAGCAGGAAGAGCATTACGCCTCCTAACCCCAGTATGCTTTGTGCATGTATGTTTTCCTCCTTACAGCTGACTTCCTTGGAGGGCTGCCTCCACTTCTTTTATTATGCTAACAACACTCCACCCCCAACCCCCCACAATCTGTGTGACATCTCTGCACATCTGGCATTTAATGATCTCCTTCAGGGTACATTGCAAAGAGGCATTATTTGAGTCAAAGGACATAATAGTATTTAGGTCTTGATGCAGATTGCCACGATGACTTCCTGCCATGTCCTCCCATGCCCTCCCCACCCAGGTACCTGAATCTGGTGGGAGCCTGGGAGAGCTGCTTCTTATCCTGCATTGTGGCCTTGTCACCTGCCTGCCTGCCAGCCTGAGCAGCTTTGATTTGTCTTCGGGGTCTCAGACAAGCAGATCCAGACACACGCACACTCTAGGAGAGGTGTTTATTTCAAGAGATTGGCATATCCCATAGTGGGGGCTGACAGGACTAAGGTCTGTAGGACAGAGGGCAAAGAGAAGAGTGTAGAATCAAGAGAGAGAAACATCTACTTATAGTCTGAAGAGAGGCCACACTTTAAGGAACTTCCCATTTAATGGATTATATTGTTAGCGTGCCTTACTTGCATTGGTAGGGGGTTGATTGTATTACATTGCATTCTGGAAAGTAATGATATTGTAGTGCATTCTGTTGAATTATGGAAAGTGATTACATCGTGTTAGATGCATTGCATTAGGTTACCTTAAGGAAAGTGATGACATTGCAGTGCATTAGATTGTGCTATGGAAGGTAGTTACATTATGTTATGGAAGTGATTACATCACTTCACATTGTGTTATAGGTGATGAAGTGACCTTGGATCAGATTGCTTAATGGAAAGTGATAGCACACAGTCCTTTAAATTGTATTGCAGACGATGGTGACATTACATCGCATGATGGAAGGTGTCTAGATTGCACTAGGTTGCACTGTGGAAAGTGCTGTTGAATTGCATTATCGAAGGTGATTACATTTTTTGGTTGCATTGTGGAAAATGATGGCGAGTTATAGCTCTTCAGTATAGTGTTGTGGAAAGTGATGGCATTGGTTTGCATTATGGAAGAGTATGCAGAAGTTGGCGTTTTGGAAAGTGGTGACACTATAGTGAATTTGATTGCATTACGGAGGTCATTCCATTCTGCAAAAGCACCTGGCCTCGTCCTCGACAAAGTCGGGAGGTTTTCGAAGCTATGGGCTGGGTTAGTTGATGCACACGCTTTGCTGTCACCTGAACGTCTGCTGCTCATCTCTGGACCCTCTGGGAGCGGGGTGTGTCGTGGCTGAGGAGGGGAGGGTCTGTCTTGTCAGGGGACTCATCCTGGGATGGTAGAGGGGTGATGAGTGCCTGCGGTTAACCCCGCAGGTCAATAAGGAGGAGGAGACTGAGGAAAATGAAACTGAGTGGCTCATGGAGGAGGTCCAGCTGCCAGCTGCTGGACCCTCGAAGGACAGCCAGGAGAACGGCCATGTCTCTGCGACATCCGTCACCACAACTGCAGTGACCGCCGAGGCCCTGACATCCCTGCGCAGTGACGACCCGGACAGCGAGGACGAGATGCTGGCTGTTCCCGACCCACAGCCCTACACCACCAGGGTGCCTGGCCCCGACGGGGCACGCAGGCAGCGGAGCCCCCCCAGGAAGGTGGTCCGGGAGCAGGAAGACGACATGATGGGCCTTATCATCGGCGACAAGGCCTGGAAGGGGCGGGGCAGGGGGGCTCCCCAGAAGCTGGGGAGCTCTGGGCGCCCGGTGTCCTTCCATGATGACAGTGATGAAGACCTCCTTCGCGTCTAACCCTGGTGCCTACACAGAAGACGCATCAGTAGCACAGCAAAGCACCTCCAACCAAATAAGACTCGACCGCCATGACGCTTCTATCATTTGCCTTTAACAGAAACAGTTTTCAAAAGGGAAAAGATTTTGTGATGGGGGAGAGGGTCAGGAGGCCCGGCGCTGCCCACAGGGGTGCTCCCGGTCAGTGGGAACACAGCTTTGCCCAGAATTGGCCACCGGGTGAGGGCTTTGTCCCAGGGTTCTGTCCCCAGTGGCCGTCGAAGGCGCAGCCGCCATCGGTGCGTCTCGGCGCAGAGGGCCGCCTCTGCCAGGAACCCTTTGCTGCTTTAGTCCCTGTCGGGCGTTTGACCATTCTCCAGCATTTTCATTCTCTCCCCTATTTATTGACTTTGACAATTACTCAGGTTAAGAAAAAAGAATCAAAAGAATTGAAAACATACCAACCAAGCCAGGCGGTAAGCAGCGAAAGCAGCTACCGTCCTGCGAGCCAGGGGGAGTCCCCTACTGGCTCACCCATTAGAAGAAGGGAAAAACTGTTAGCATGGCAAGGGAGGTGAAGGCAGAGTCTGTGGAACTGGTCAGTGAGTTTGCCCCAGGTTAGGATACTCCACCCGCTAACTTCTCTTTTCTGCTTTCTGTTCGGAAGGGAACACACGGCACAGCGCACACGCGTGTGCAGAGCCCGTGGGCCCGGGCGGAGGAGGCTCGCCCGTTTGATGCCTTTAGTCAGTTAACCGCTGCCGCTTTTTGCATGACATCCTCAATCTTAGGTGAACAAGGCACCTTTTGTCAGTATTCACACGACGACCCACCCACCCAGAGACGGCTGTAGGCGCGCAGGAGTGGGGTTGAGATGTCCCAAAAATACCGCTCTTTGCAGATGGGGGAGTTCGCTCCCATCTCTTCAGGTCCTCACAATACCACCTTTACTGTGCTTTACGTTTATTTTTCTTTTCTTTTCTTTTTTTTTTAAGACAAAAGTGTTGATCAGCCATTCGACCTATCGAAGCCTTAATATGCACAGTCTGTGGCGTAGGGAGGTTGCATGAGGAAATGGGCCCACAGCTGGCCCCCACGGGCCCCTATATGTAGCTCGGAGGGAGGTTCAGGGTGGGACCCCGGCTGTGGCCAGGCCGGAGGGGCACTGCAGTGTCCTCGCCCCTGGTGGCTCTTTTATTGCTATTTAGTGGAAGACTTTCTGGAATGTATCTTGCATTATAGACATGTATATAGACTCATGGTATTCATATACTTAGCCGCGGCCTGCCTCTCCGGGGTGCCTCGTCTGCACCGGAGTGGCCGGCTCACATGATTTCAACACGAGTGTATTTTTAAACTTTTTGATTTCTTTCCTCATTTTTATTTCAATCAAATTTACTGTAATATAAAAAGTTATTCAACAATTTCAATAAAAGATAAATTATTAATTGAGTGTGATTTTTCTCCCCCTCCCCTCTTCCCATCTCTGAGTGGTGAAAAGTAGTTCTTTGGCCTGCCCGCCTGCCTTCCAGGCTGTATTTCTGTTTTCAGTAACACAAATGAGTTTTTAATTTGGGTGTTAACTTTGGTTACCTCAGTGGCCTTTGATTAAGCAGCACACTAGTTTCTGTGTTGAGTCTTCTTGCGGTCCATTCCACTGTAGTATAGAGATCAAAACCCTGGAGGTTGGTGGCTAAAGACAGTTGAGCGGCTAACCAAACAAAAGGTTGGCGGTTCCAACCCGCCAGTCACTGTAGGAGTCTGTCCCTGCAGAGATTTCCGATCATGGAACCTCTCTGGTTCTCTCTCTCTCAGGGTCGCCACGAATTGATGTCACTTCAGTAGCAACAGGGTTTTGGGGTTATTTTTAAATTATCCAGTTGGAGTTGCCCTTTGCCCCCCAGATTTCTCATGACTGCTTCTGAACCATTAGCATCACGGGGCCTCGGCAAAGACCTTGACCCCTGGCGTTATACTGAGGGGCTCTCTTGCCCGAGCTGGTCCCTGGCCCTGCCCCATGCCCACAGGGAACCCTCTTTGTAAAGAGCACTGACAAAGGCCAGCTGGCATCCCTGGGCAACGTGGTGGTCTTGCCAGCCACTCGCTCAGGGAAGCTATTGATGCCCGACGCTCACTTTAACTGCTAATTGTCTATAGTCAGAGTTGAGAGGACGTGCACACTGCTTGGAATAGCTGACTGAGTGTTATTTGTAATTTGGGCCCCGTCTCACCACAGGTGACAGGGTAAGTCCTCACCACTGTCACATGCATGTTCTAGGAAAACCTGGGACGCTCACCATGAAGAATCCAGGTGTCTCCAGAGGAGTGATTTTTTTGGTACAATAAAACCTTGATCTTGATTCAGTTCCTTTGCAGCTCCTCTGCTGCTGCCGCACAGCGTGACCATATCCCCTTCTCCAGCTTTGCTGGCCTCGGAGCCCCTGGCCTCCCTGGTCACCCTTGGCCTCCCTGGCCACCCTGGCCTCCCTGGTTACTCTGGCCTCCCTGGTCACCCTGGCCTCCCTGGCCTCCCTGGTCACCCTGGCCTCCCTGGCCACCCTGGCCTCCCTGGTCATCCTGGCCACCCTGGTCACCCTGGCCTCTCTGGTTACTCTGGCCACCCTGGCCTCTCTGGTCACTCTGGCCTCCCTGGTCACCCTCGCCTCCCTGGTCATCTTGGCTGGACTCTGGGACTGGGAGATAGGAGGGAATCACATGGGACTGGGGGTGGGTGGACCTGCCCCTTCATTCCAGAAAAAAGGGGGGACCTGGGTGCCCAAGGACTGGAGGGTAGCTCCTCAGAGATGCATGCTGCTTTCCCTCTGTGCCCCCTCCCTGAAGAGACTGAGTGTGGTGGGCTGCCAAACTTGGCAGAGGGGGCAGGGCTGGAGGGGATAAGGAGACCTCTGGCCTCTGCAAAGATGTCTGAAGTCAGGACCTTCACACATCGCCACACTTGTCTCTAACCAGCACCTTGGCCCCTGGCTGTTCTCTAGCCCACAGAGGCTGAAAGTCAAGGTCAGAACCTTGACTGTGTAAAGGATTTGCTTTAGAGTGCACTAACTGCCTTCTTCCCAGGGAGCACACAACCCAAGACCCTGAGGGGAAGATGTGGGAGGGGGACTTCCACTCTGCAGCCTCAAGACATCAGCCCCAGTGTCCCTGACAGAGTGTGTCAGTCTGGGTTCTCCAGAGAAGCAAAACCAATGAAGCTTTCATGTATATAGAGAAATTTCTCTCAAGGAAACAATTATAGGCTTGTTCAGTTTGACAATTCTCAAGTTCCCGGATCAGATGTCAGGCAAGAGGCTTCTCCTGACTCCTGAAGCTGCAAGGATTGCTGAACCCAAGATCAGCAGACTACTGGCTTCTGAAGCTGATGAATCTAAGATTGGCAGACAACATGTCAGGCTGCTGGCTTAAGTCCCAAGACCCAGAAACTGGATGCAGGATCCTGATGGAGCAAAGAGCAAGAGAGCTTTGCCAGATGTGTCTACGTATATCTGATGTGGGCCACCACTCCAAGGAAACGCCCTGCTTGTGGCCGATCTCACTGTAGAAGTCACATCAAATCTCATCAAGAGATTATTTCTAATCTCTTTAAGGAATAACTACATCATAACTACCAAGTTAGAGAATCCTAACAGCCAAGTTGACACACAACCATGACATCCACAAAAAAAAAAGAACAAACAAACCAACAACACTACGATAGAGTGAATTCTGATTCAGCGCAACCCTGTGGGACAAAGTACGACTGCCCATTGTGTTTCTCGACTTTGTGTAAATGCACTGCCACGTCCTCCCATGGAGCACCTGTGGCTGGCAGCTGAGCTCTTTCACCACTGTGCACCAGGTCAGCGCTTCCTTGGCTCCTGGGCCACCTGGTCTGTCTGCAAGCCAAGGATCCCAGAGCCACGCGGCAGAGGGGGAGGCTAGAGAGCAGGGCAGAGAGGCCTGCCCTCCTGTTCTCCACACCTGCCTGGCTCCCAGATGTCTACATGGAGTGGGCGTAGGTCCTAGGGCAGTATATAGTACAAGGCCCAGCCTCAGTCCTGACCTTCACCAACACCCTGGGCTCCACATCCACCTGGTTCCCAGTGTCCCCAGGGAGTGACATGGGCCCTGGGGCAGCATGGAACACACCACCCAGTCCTGATGGTGTAGAAAGGGCAGCAGAGTCTGTCTGGACTCTGCACCTCTCACAGCCCTGTGTTCACTACTGCACTTGCAGAACCACCAGACCATGGAGCCTCTGTCTCCGCCATCGGGAGTTGCCGGCTGTGGTCTCACCTGAGGCTTGTCTGAGGAAGCCCCTCAGAGCACCAGCTATGAACAGAGTGGGACTCCTCCTGGCCAGCACGAGGTCTCCCCATCAGGTCATTTGCTTCCCTGGAGCCAGGAAGGAGGTAGTCCTACGAAGTGGACCTGACAGTCCTGTGTCTCACTTGCTCGATCCCCTTGGTTGGAAACAAGTCCCACCCACCCTCGAGGGGATGGAGGAGACATCCGACATTCTGTTCCTCTGCCTCTCCTGCTGCTTCTAGCCTGTCTCCGGCTTATTCCCAGGGGCTCATGGCAGGCTGACAGCCAGCTGTAGGGACTCCCTGTCCTGGTACATGCTTCTGTGATAGTGCTGGGGACAGTCCCTCCACACATCTGCCATGGGCTGAACTGCGTTTCCTAAAGAGATGTTCGATTCCTAACCTCAGAACCTGTTTGTCTGGAGATAGGGTCTCAGGAGAAGTTCTCCATCCCCATGAGGTCACACAGGTCACGCAGGGTGGCTCGTAAGCCCATCTGACTGGTGTCACTATAAGAAGAGAAGAGGGATGGCAGACGAAGAGAGAGGATGGCTGTGTGAAGACGGGGGCAGCTGCAAGAGGCCAGGGCCGTTCTAGACACTTCAGAGGCTATGTGCCTTGTTGACACCTTGATGCCTCTGACTTCTGGTCTCCAGAACTGGAGAGGGCAGATTGCATTGTTTGAAGCCACTCAGTATGTTCATTGCTATGGGGCCGCCCCCCAACATGCTAAAGTGCCTCGTGGCACCTTGTGACATGTATGGCCCATCTTGAGACATGTGGCACCCTATGGCATGTTGTGGCTTGTTACAGCCGGTCATCACGCATCACGGCAGGCCATGGGATGTTCAGGGCACGGTCTGAAACCCAAGGACACTCAGCTGTCTTCCCACCGTGGTCAGAGAATGGTCCATGTGTATGTGTCACACGGGTTTGCTGAGGGAGCGAAGGGCCAGCAGTGAAGAGGGTCCCTGGGCAGTTAGATGTTCCAAACCCAGAACCCAAGTGGTTTTCCTCTAGGGCAGAGGGAGCTTCCTGCTCTGTCTCAGGGTAACGAGCGAAAGCCATTTTCCTTCCCAAGTCTCTGCTGCCCCCGGGGCGGGTGGACACAGAGATAGGACCCACCAAGGAGCCAGCACGGGGGTGCGTGGAGGACATGTGTCACCCCAAAGCTGGGGTCCTTCCCCCTGAGCCCAGGTGATAATAGGGAAGCGGACTAGTGTTGGGGTCCACCTGGCCCTTACTCACAGGGCCTGGTGGGGAAGCTCATGAATCCCTGAATCTTAGTTCTGTCTGTGAAAGGAGCTGGTGCCCGCTTGGCTCCTGTGTATAAATCTATTACTCATGTTTCCTGGCGGGGGTGGGGAGGTGGTGTCTCCTGGTGCATCCCTTCCCCAGGAATCTCTAGCTTTAAGTCCCTCAGAGACAGACAACAAGATGTTGGGCCTGCAGAAGGCTATGGCTCAGCCCCCGGGCTTCTGTGGGGCTCTGGAGATGTGCTGAGGATGGCAAAGCTCACCTCTTCATCTGGGACTCACCCAGCACCTGGAGTCCCACCACAACCCTATCCCTGTGTCCCACTGTGGTGGCTGGTGTGTCAGTGTGATGCTGGCAGCTATGCTACTCGTGTGGCAAACCCCAGCAGGGTCACCCGTGGTGGACAAGCCCCAGTGTAGCCTCCACTAAGACTAGGAAGACAAGCCTGGCAATGCATTGGAAATGAGCGAGTGAAAACCCCCTGAGCTCCAGGACTGTAGTGGGTAAGGAGCTGTGCTGGGAGTGCGTTGCAACTCCACAGACACGCACTGTGTTATTTGAAAGCCCTGTGAACCAGGACAGCGTGTTGTCTAGTACAGAACTGGAAGGTGAGTGCGTGCCTGGCCTGAAGGGGACCCGGACTACAGCGTGGCCGCTCCAGCACCCATGGCCGTAAGGACGGTACAGGACAGAGAGGGCTTGACTTGATGGCAGCTCACAACGTGACAAGGACAGCAGAGGATGAGGGAAGTATTTTCATGGAGAAACTTTTCGGGGTTCCTTACAGAGCTGAGGGGGTGTCCAGTACCATGTGCTCTCTTTGATGTGACTTGAGCTGGCCTGGTCAACCTTTTCCCCAGTTAAGTAAGCAAATCAGCAGTTCCCGTCCTGCTCTGCCCTGACCCTGACCCTGGCTCCAGACGCCGGTAAAAGTTCACTCACTCCCAGCTGGTTACCTTCCAGAAACATCATGCTTGCACAGCAACCTGATTTCAAACCACTGTATAAAAAAAAAAAAAAAAACAAAAAACAAAAAAAAAAAAAAAACCCCACAACACACCAACACCCAGCCGCTTGGGACTCACCAGGCCTGGCCACAGGAGGGGCTGCTCGAGGGATGCCGCCCTGCCGTCACCATGCCCACCGTGGACGACGTCTTAGAGCAGGTCGGGGACTTCGGCTGGTTCCAGAAGCAGGCCTTTCTGACCCTGTGCCTGCTCTCAGCCTCCTTCGCCCCCATCTACGTGGGCATCGTCTTCCTGGGCTTCACCCCCGACCACCACTGCCGGAGCCCCGGGGTGGCCGAGCTCAGCAGGCGGTGTGGCTGGACCCGCGACCAGGAGCTGAACTACACGCTGCCCGGGCTGGGGGCCGAGGGCGACGCCTTCACCCGCCAGTGCCGCATGTTCCAGGTGGACTGGAACCAGAGCGCCCTGGGCTGCGTGGACCCACTGGCCGACCTGGCCGCCAACAGGAGCCACCTGCCACTGGGCCCGTGTGAGCATGGCTGGGTGTACGACACACCCGGCTCCTCCATCGTCACCGAGGTGAGACAGGCAGGCACAACCAGGACAGAGAGGGGACACCAGAGCACAAAGCAAAGCAAAAGAAAGCCAAAAGGACCCCCAGCACCACACCGAGACAGGGGTCAACAGGCCCTGCTGAGTCCGTGCACGGGAAAAAAAAAGCGACATCATTCTCTAGCCAAGTGGCCGCAACGCCCTGTCCAAAAAGACACCACCCACAGCGGGCCTCCACCAGCAAGACAGGGGCGAGAAAACACACACCGGCGTCAGGAAAGAGCCCCCAGGGTTCACTGTGAACCCCGCTGCCCCATCAGCAGCATGGCTGGTGACCCACCCTCTGCTCAAGCATAATGGACGTGCCGTGTCTAGGTGGTGGCTGTGGTGACAGAGAAGGAGCTCTGATGGCACAGAGTGGCCCTCTGCTCACCAGAAGGTCCAAGGTTTGGATCCACCAACGCTCCAAGGGAGAAGGATGTTGACCAGTCTCATCTCAGAAAGACTGACAGCCTGGGAAACGGGGTGGAGGGCTTGCTGTGCAGCTGAAGGAACCAGGCAGTGGTAGGGCCTGGGGATTTAGAGGAGATACAAACATCCCAAGTGGTACCAACAATTGGCGCCTTTGCCTGACCAGCAGCAGCCCCTGAGGCCAGCATGGTGAGACTTCATCGCACATACTTTGGACACCCTGTCAGGAGGGGCTGTCCCTGGAGGAGGACAAGCAAGCTGGTAGCGTAGAAAGAGTCAGCAAAATAGAGGCACAATTCCAGTGACATGGACTTGGCTGCAACAGTGGTCTCAAACCCAGCACCTGTCGTGAGGGTGGTTTGCCGTGTTCCCTTCTGTCGCGCACGGGGTTGGTACGAGTTAGAAGTGACTCAGCAGCACCTAACCAAAGCTGGCAATGTCACTGGCCAGCAGCTGTTAGAGACTCCCCAGAGTGTGGTTCCAGCGAGAACACCCATTATCCATTATGGAAATGAGGCACAGCGGGACGCTCTCCATTGCTCCCCAATGCCTGCCCCTGGCAAGCTCCCAGGTCTCTGAATGACTTCCCTTTCTATCTCCCTGCTCTCTTGTCACTCAAGGGATGTTGGTGCATGTTGAGGAGGAGGAGGAGGGTCCTGGCTTGGGGATCTGAGTGAATAAACTGATGCTGGTTATAGTATACTACTATCCCTAGTTCTTCCATGATAGAAAGACCACAAATTGATGCTTTAAGTAGAGCATGATTCTTTGATGTTGAGGAGGTTAGAAGTCCTAATCTAGAACACTGGCTTTGGGAGGAGACTTCCTCTGTGTTGCTTTAAGGGAAGGTCCTTGTCTCATTTCCGCTTGTTTCTTGGTTCCTGGAAGGTGTCCTGTAGCTACCTCTCTACATCTCTGCTTTATTTTGCTTGCTTTTATATCACAAAAGAGATTGATTTAAGACTCCGCTAGAACGTTCTTGTTAATGTAACAAAGGGAAGCCCATTCCCGACTTGGCCTGTAACCCTGGCACGTAGCAGTAGCATGTAGACGGTAACACTGTTACATGGCTGCTTGTAGGCGCCACGGAGTGGGAGCTGGCTCACAGTGACCATGAAAGGGGCCACAGGCTCTTCCATCTTCAGGTGCTCGCTGTCTCAATAGCATAAAACACTGTCCGCTCCTGAAGCAGCCTCACGGTCATGTCTACCTTGTGCCCACTGGTCCAGCCATTGTACCAGTCCGTTCCCTTGAGAGGCTTCATCCTTTTCACTAATAGACTCTCCTTTACCAAGCATGGGGCTAGGATTTGCACCACAACGGCATCATATTTTACAAAACACACATTTTTTTTTTTTTGGAAGGCGTTTCAATCCCTAACAGTCAGCAAGCAAGAGGGAGGGGCCATTTGAGGAGGGGCGGGTCTGTGATGAGGTCCTGACCACCACGGGGGTGGTAGAGATGGAGGGGAGAACAGGAGCAGGAGGACAGGAGGCTTGCAGACCTTTGGGGATTTGTGGCTGGGGATTCGAGGGAATTGAAGAACAGGTTTAAGTTGATCCCAAGGCCTAGAGCTTTGGAGCCTAGAGAAAGAAAGCCCTGAGGGTCAGTTACAGAGAGAGAGAGGTAGAGGTGGTTTCAGGAAACTTACTGTACAGGCATCCTGAGTCTGAAAAGGAACCAGTGTACTCCGGGGACAGCAGTTGTTATTGTTGTTGTTATGTGCCATCGAGTCATTTGCGATTCATAGCAACCCTATCTACGTACAAGAGCCCTAAACACACTCATTCCCACCGCTCCAGTCACAGAATCGATCCATCTCATCGAGGGTCTTCCTCTCCTGCGCCGCCCCTCCACTCTGCCAAACATGATGTTCCTCTCCAAGGACCAGTCCCTCCTTGCAACATGCCCAAAGTATGTCAGATGAAGCCTCAGAATCCTTGACTCCAAGGAGCATTCCGCCTTCACCCTCTCCAGGACAAACCTGTTTGTTCTCCTAGCAGAACAACAGAGAAGAAGGAGCAGCTGTCAGCAGACACTAGTGACTGGAAAGTGGAATGTGAGAAGCATGAATATAGGAAAAATTGGACATTGTTAAGAAAGAAATGGAACGCATAAATATTGACATACTAGGTATTGGCGAAATGAGATGGCTTGGCATGGGACATTTTGAATCAGATGATCATATGTTTTTCTATGCCGGGGATGGAAAGGTGAGAAAAAAATGGGGTTGGTTTCATAATTGAAAAATCATTTCTAGATCCATCCTGAAATATAATGTGGTGAGCGACAGGATAATATCCATACACATACAAGGAAGTCCACTGAATACCACCATCATTCAAATATATGAACCAACAAGTAGAGCCAAAGAGGAGGAAATGGATGATTTCTACCTTTTGCAGTCAGAAACTGTTCAAATGTGCAATCAAGATGCTTTGATAATAATGGGGAACAGCAGTGGGGCAGAGAAAACCCTGGGGATCCATTCAGAGATCTTCCAAGGCCCCCACAAGCATGTGCCCTGTGACGGAGGGCAATAAGAGTTGGCTCCCTGGCAGGGATTCACTTCCATGTCAGTTCTCCCTGTGTTTCTTTAAAGCCACCCCCACCTTCACACTTCATTCTGAACTGAAGATTATCCTTAGAGAATGAACTTTTAATTATTCACTCCAGAAATAATTTTTAACTTGACATTGCCTTGGACGTTGGAACTTGCTTACGGGAGGAAGAGAAGCCAATTCATTAGAAAACTCGCTTGTTGTTGTTATGTGCCGTCGAGTTGTTTGCGACTCATAGCGACCCTATATACAACAGCCCTAAACTCTGCTCTGTCCTGTGCCAATTGCACTGCCTCTGACACACCCACCCCCATTACTCCAGTCACTGAATCAATCTACCTCATAGAGGGCCTTCCCCTCCTGCACTGTCTCTCCACCCTCCCAAGCATGATGTCCCTCTCCAAGGACCTGTCCCTTCTTACAACATGTCCAAAGTATGTTAGAAGGAGCCTCAGAATCCTTGCCTCCAAGGAGCCGCCCGGTTTAACCCTCTCCAGGATGAATCTGTTTGTTCTCTTGGTAGTCCATGGTACACTCATAGTCTGCTCCAGCACCACAGCTCAAAGGAACAATTCTTCTTCTATCCTCCCTAGTCATTGTCCAACTCTCTGACATATAACAAGTGATTGCAAAGACCATGGACTTGCTTAAATGATATTAATTATAGAACAGAGTTCAGGTCTTTTGTTCATAGGGTCACTATGTATTCGACTTGACGACATTTAACCACTGCTAAGTGAAACTAGTATTGCTATATTTTGGAGGACAATTCTTCCACTTTGTACATCACTGTTAGTCAACTTGCTGTACTTAAGTAATCTGGGTTTGCTGTGATGCTGAACCTTGTGCCATTAGGGTTTCAAATACCATAATGGTTTACCAATGTGGACAGTATTTGGTGGAGCTCTCATTTGTAGGATAGGTTTGGAAGCAGGAGTGGTATCCAATTCCTAAACCACATGCCTATATGAAAATCCTATGAATGTGGAGAAACTTATAGGAAGGCATCAGGTCTTTTGTTCATAGAGTCGCTATGAGCCGTGCTTGACTCAAAATCAATTAACAACAACAGCCACCTAGGGTTTAGGAGGGTGGGGTCCATTTGAGGAGGAACATAACAAGCTTCCCTGCCACCTGAGTGGTGAGGCAGTAAGGATGTGACTTTTCTTGTAAGACATTTTCCAAGAGTAGGAAAGAAGAGAGCTACATGGGAAGAAAATTGAGCAATTGCTCTTTGGAATTCAAGAAACCATGCCCTATTTGGAGGTTGAGAAGGGAATGGAGAGGTGGAGGAACTGATGCTGGCCAGGTTTCCAGTTTAAGTTCTAATGGGTGATTGTTATTGATTGAATCATATGCCCCAAAATGTGGACCGATTTGATGAGGCCATGATCCTTTTCTCACATTTTGTGACCTGATGTCACTCTCTTACATGTTCTCAGTGAAAGCCTTTATGATGGCGTGGAAGAAGTGCAGTGAGGGTGCTCCTTCTTGTTGTTGTTAAGTGCCGTCGAGCCATAGAGGACTCATAGCAACCCTATGAACAGAAGACCTGAACAATTGTATAACTTTCATCATTTCTCCAAGTTTATAGTTTCTGGAGGCGCATTATTTCGGAAGTGGATGCCACTCCTGCTTCCAATCTTGTTTTAATCAGGAAACTCCACCAAGCAGTGTCCACCATGGGTAACTGTTATCACATTCGACACATCAGTGTCACAGTGTTCAGCATCACAGCAACCAAAAGTTACCTCTGTACAGCAAATGGACAGACCAGTGCTGTACCACCTAGAAGAATGTTTGACCAAACACAATTAAAACCAGGCCTGAGAACCACAGATTAAAATCACCCACCTTTGGCTTGTTTGCATCACTTTCTGTCCACTAGGCCAATTGAGCTCTAAGTTGTTGTTATTGTTAAGTGGAGTCGAGTCATAGACGACTCATAGCGACCCTATGAATGAAAGACCTGAAACTTGTTTAACTTTTGTCATTTCTCCCCGTTCATAGAGAGTGCTCCTTAGAGGAGAGAATGATGGGGCTTCCTCTCAGATACCTGGAGCATGTTATCAGGAGGGGTCAGCCCTTGGAGAAGGGAGTCATATATGGAAACGTGGAGGGTTGTTGAAGGAGACGAGGATCCTCAATGAGTAGAACTGACACAGTGACCACAACGATGGCCTTACACACAGTGGAGACTATGAGGACGGCACCAGATCGTGTAGGATTTCTTTCTCTTCTGCATGGGGCTGTTATGAGTTGGAAATAACGTGATGGCACCAAACAACAATCAGGTGCTAATGAAGCAGGGTGGTGGTTAGATGCTGCCAAGTCAAGTACGATTCCTAGAGACCCTATGAACAAGAGATCTAAAGCCTATCCTGTCCTGGGCCATCCTCAGTATCTCTGACGCACTCAAGGGCGATTGTATTACTCAGGCAGAATACATGCTATAAAGTTAAGTTGTATCTTGGATCCACCTCTTTTGAGATATGAATGAGATTAAGCAAGCAAAGATTTAGGGAGCTCTGGTGAATTATTTGCAAAGAATTTCATTGTCAACACAAAGATATGTGGGTTGAATCCACCAGTCGGTATGAGGAAGAAAGATGGGCTCCTTCCATGTGATTTACTGCCTCTGAAAACCCCAGGAGGGTCAGCTATCTGTCAGTTCAGACTCAACAGTACGCAACAACAATACATACTTTGGAAAAAAGACATCATGCTTGGAAAGGTGGAGGGTCAGGGAAAGAAAGGAAGACCCCCAACTAGATGGGTTGACCCAGGGACTGTCACAATGGGCTCAAGTATGTCTAGGACGATGAGGATGGTACAGGATCTCTGTGAGTTGTCGACAACCCAGCGACATCTCTGAACAACTCTACAGCCTGGGAAGCACGGAGGGAACTCTTCCTTTGCACTTGTGTCCCTGTACCGAGAACTCCATCGATCCAGGACAAGAGTGATGGAAAGATGGCTGGAGGTCTCCAGGGAATGGCAGGCTTGGGCAGATGTTGAAGGACGGCAAGGACGTCCCCCGGAGGTGGTAGGAAGAGAGAGCCTGGGCCCAGAGCTGCTGCTCTGAAGTTTATTGTGAAGGAGTACATATCCGTTAGTTAAGGTCACCCAAAGGTGAGTTTTGTCTTAGCAGTACATAACTAAGGCAATGCCATTCCTCAGCTCACTAAAAACACCTATGAGGATACTGAAGTGATTTAAAACTCCTAAAGAAGCAGCATATAAACAGTTAAATGCCAGGTCCTGGGAGGAAAATTCACAAAGACCTTCAGGGAAAATCAGAATGGCCACCAAAACGGAACAAATCCATCCACTGAAAGAAGGCAGGGAGGTGCTAGGTTGCTCTCTGACTACCTGCACTGATTTTCCACTGACCCTCTGGACATCCATCTAGAGATGTCTTTCTCCAGGGACCGAACCCCCTGACGACATGCCCAAAGTCTGTGAACAGAGCTATCATCTCGTCTAAGGAGCAGCTTGGCTGCACTTCTCCTAAAGCAGACCTGCTTCCTCTTCAAGCTGTAGTATCCTCTCTGGCTCACCAAAGAGTAGAATTCCTACCGCACTAGGTTGGTTGTTTTGAGAACCAGCAATCTCCTGAAGCAGAAATTACAGCATACAAAAATCTACAAAGTGATGGTTCTTTTTATTTTTAAAACCCAACATTTTACTGTGATTCATATACAAATTTACAAAGTATATTTGTTTCCATTCGACATTCACACTAATTTTGTTTTATTACATTGATTACATCATTAAAGCCCTCACATCATAGTAGCATTCTTCCCACTTCCTCCCTGTGATTCCTGTTTCCATTTATCCTTCTCTCCTCTACCTTCCTGCTTTCTAAACTCTATTTAAAAAGCTGACCTTTTGATCGTGTATGGTTGATTGTTCTAAATACTGTGCCTCTCTGGAGTTACTGCTTCTTAGACTGAAAGGACCCCATAAGGGTGAGTTAATCTGCAGTAAGGAGTAAACCTTTTAGCATGATCCTTTCAGAGTGGTCAGCAGTAGGAACCACATATCATATAGTTCTGGCCTCAGCTTCATGGAGCTTGATGCTCAGATGGTACCTAAGTCCTTCGAAATAATGTTGTT
>NW_006399774.1:14208536-14212775 GCF_000299155.1 Elephantulus edwardii
CTCCAGGATGAATCTGTTTGCTTTCTTAGCAGTACATAGTACACTCAATACTCTTCTCCAGCACCACAGCTCAAAGGCATCAACTCTCCTTCTATCCTCCTTAATCGTTGTCCAACTCTCTGATGCATAACAAGTGATAGCAAAGACCATGAACCATATTAGACACCCCCTAGTCTCCAGAGAGACACCATTGCTAGTCTTTGATTTTGTTCACTATTCTTTGCTCCAAGTGGGGAGAGACAAATAGTCGCATCTCAGAAGGTTGCTTGTAAGCTTTTAAGATCTATCCCAACTTACCAAAGTTTCTTAACAGACACAGAACGTGGTGGGCTAAGTGACATCCATTGACCCTGATGTCACTCAAGACCCTGATCTTGAATATCCATGACCAGTGAATAATTTCCTCAAAATGTTTGGTGATGGGTAAGAAGTTTAGCTAACTTTACCCTTTATTAGTTCTACTATGTACATAGAACATAACAGTACCTACAAATGACATCTGCTAGATCTTGATTTGAAAGTACACACACAAAAAGAATAAAAATAAAATCAAATCTACAAGGTGGTTCTTATCTGTCTTGTAGGTTTGCTAAGAGTTGGGATCCACTTGGCAGCCTGTGACAGCAGTGTAGTTTTGAGGAAAAGTAGACAGTGTAGAGTGTGTTAGCATCACCCTCTGTGCCCCATGAGTGCTCAACAGATTGCAGAGTGTGAGGTGTTCCTTTAAAGCAATCAGTGAAGGCAGTCAGGGAGACCCTCAAGGAGACACATCAAAGCAGTGGCTGAAACTGTGGGCTGACACCCAGCAAGGACAGGGGAGGTGGGGGAGGACTGGCCGGTGCTTGTTTGGTTGTACATAGTGTCACGTGAGCAGGAGCAGACTCTAGGGCAGCACCACCAGCACAATGCCGCTATTAGGAATTTTACTTTAAGCAAAGCACACATTGAATTGAAGTGACTTAGATAATTAGCCTTAATTGCATTCAATAACTTCTGGCTGAACTCATGAAGCAATAAACTCAGCTTTGTTAAGATTGTCGTTATGTGCTGTTGAGTCACTTGCAATTCATACCGACCCTATGTCCAACAGCCCCGAAACCTGCTCTGTCCTGTGCCAACTTTATTATCTCCCACACACCTGCCCTCATTACCCCAGTCACTGTATCAATCCATCTCATCGATGGTCTCCCTCTCTTTCTCTGTCCCTCAACCCTTCAAGCATGATGCCCCTCTCCAAGGACTTGTCCCTCTTTGAAACATGTTCCAAAGTATGTCAGACAAAGCCTCAGAATCCTTGCCTCCAAGGAGCATCCTGGTTTCACCCTCTCAAGGACAAACCTGTTTGTTTTCCTAGCAGTCCATGGTATATTCAAAACTCTTCTCCAGCACCACAGCTCAAAGGCATCAATTATCCTTCTATCATCCCTAGTCATTGTCCAACTCTCTGATGCATAACAAGTGATTGCAAAGACTATGGCCTGGATCAGGTGCACCTTAGTCTCCAGCTTGACATCATTGCTCTTTAGTACTCTGAAGAGGTCCTACTTTCCCAATGCAATTCTTCTCTTGATTTCCTGGCTGCTGGTAGGTACCAAGAGTGTTGATTATGGAGCCAAGCAAACTAAAGCTGCTGCTAATCGGCCCAGTGGTTAGAATCTTTGTTTTCTTGATGTTGAGCTTCAATCTATATTGAAGGCTGAAGTCCTTGACCTTCTGCAGCAAGTGCTTCAGATCCTTCTCAGTTTCAGCAAGCAGTATTGTGTCATCTGCATAACACAGGTTGTTTCTGAATCTTCCTCAAGTCCTGATGCCACATTCTTCCTCATAAATAATCCAAGAAGCATTAAAAGAAGATGGAAGGAGTATACAGAGTCACTCTACTAAACGGAAATGGCAAACAGAAGAATTTCATGAAACAACGCACAGCCAAGAGCCTGTGGTGATGAAGGAAAAAGTTCAAGTTGTTCTAAAAAACATGGCAAAAACAAGGCTCTAGGAATTGATGGCATACCAATTCACATATTTCAACAAACAGATGCTGCCCTGGATGTGCTCACTAAGTTTTGCCAAGACATCTGGAGGACAACCACCTGGCCAACTGACTGGAAGAGATCTATATTCGTTCTATTCCAAAGAAAGGTGACCCATCAGAATGTGGAAATTATCAAACAATATCATTAATATCAAATGCAAGCAAGATTTTGCTGAAGTTTATCCAAAAACGAGTGGAACAACACGTCAACAGGCAACTGCCTGATGTGCATGCTAGGTTTAGAAGAGGCCATGGTATTAGGGATATTACAGCTAATGTTAGATGGATCTTGGCTGTATGCAGGGAGTACCAGAGGAATGTCTATCTGTATGTCATTGACTACGCAAAGGCATTTGACTAGAACACAACAAACTGTGACTAACTTTGAGAAGAATAGGAATCCCTGAACATTTGATTGTGCTTACACAAAACCTATACTTGGACCAGAAGGCAGTTGTCAGAACATAGCAAGGAGAAACTGCATGGTTCAAAATTGGGAAGGGTGTATACCAGGGAGGTATTCTGTCTCCATAATTTTGTTAAGATTAAAAAAGAAAAAAAGAAACCCAAACACCTGGTACTTCTGTGGTGAGGAGGTCTTACCATGCCCCGACTCTTCACCATGACCAGTCATTAGGATGGCCTGGACCGTTCTTAATCGTACTCATGCCTATGTCCCGCCTCCAGAGATTCTAAAATCATTGGTCTGGAGGTGAGGTCTTGGCACTGGGATCTTCAGAAACAATCCCACGTGACTCTAACAGGAAGCCAGATTTGAGACTCCCTGATGGATTGCACCTCAACTTCAAGAAAAGAAAAATTCTCACCGCTGAACCAATAGGTGAAATCATCACAGATGGCAAAGAAATGGAAACTGTTACTTGGATCCTCAATCAACACCCTTGGTAGCAGCAGTTAAGAGATTAGGAGACATATTACCCTGGGAATGTCTGGAGGCGGCATGACTTCTCCAAATCACTGAGGAGCAATGATATCAGTTTGAGGACTAAAGTGCTCTTGATTCAGGCTATGGTCTTTCTAGTCACTTACCATGTATCTGAGAGCTGGACAATGAAAATAAGGATGGCAGAAGAATTGATGCCTTTGAACTGTGATATTGGAGAAGAAGACAGAACATCCCACAGACTGCCAAAAAAATCACCAAAAGAGATATGTCTTGAAGAAGGTGCAGCCAGAGTGCTCACTGGAGGCAAAGATGATAAAGCTTCGCCTCACATACTTTGGGCATGTTGCTAGGAGAGGCTACTCCTTGGAGAGGGACATCGTGCTTGGGAAGGTGGGGGATGACAAAAGAGAGGAAGATGCTCAATGAGATGGCTTGACACAGTGAATGGAGCAATGGCATTGAGGGTGTTGGAGACTGTGAGGATGGCTCAGGATAGGACGGGGTTCAGATCTGTTGTTCTCAGGGTCTCTATGAGTTCTACTTGACAGCACCGAACAAGCATAACAACAACAGCGACATCTGAACTTCAGTTCTCTCTGTGCTTATTTGTCATATCTTTGCCACAGGATTGACACAATGATCGGAACACAATGGAGATTGTGAACACGGAACAGCTTTGCGCAAGTTTCGTTTGATCCTCCTTGCAGGCTTGTTTAGAATGAGCCGACTTGACAGCACCTCACAACAACAACCACACTTCACTCCTGAGAGCTACAGTCGTTTCACCCTCCCAAAGGGCACAGTCAATAGGTCACAGATTATTGAGGGAATTCGATGAAGAAAACACTTCTGCTCACAGTGTCTGATGTGTAGGCATTCAAAAACTAACAGTCCTGGGAAGCTCTGGTGGCCTAGTGGCAAGAAGCTGCACTGCAATCCTAGAGGTATGCATTCGAATCCACCAGATGCTTTGCTGGAGAAGGAGGAGCAATCTCCTCCTGTACCAGTCAGATCCGATTTGATGGTACACACACACACAAAATAATAAATTTGTTTTTTAAAGTGAAGGAAAGCTTAGGAAAAAGAAAGAACTAACAGTCCTTTCTTTCTCCATCCTCTCTTCTCTTCATCCTGGCTACAAACTTTAGTGTCTCCGATTTTGTTTGTTTTATAAATTTCCATGAATCAACTCTAAAGAACATATTTATTTCCTTACGTGATTTTCCCCCCCAGGGGATAGAAATGACCTTACTATATTTCTTTCTTTAATTTCACTAATATCAAATAATAAATAATATTA
>NW_006399774.1:14214395-14215220 GCF_000299155.1 Elephantulus edwardii
GTATGGAGAACAGGATACATCCCTGACACACTCAGAAACTGATATGCCGTCAATTCTTGGGCCTTTTCTTCCCCATTTTATTCAGACAAGAGGATTATAAATTCATGAGCAACATTGGATTTTGTCTTAGGAGATACACATCTGGGAAGCATCCAGGGATGTCAATGTTTGTGTTACACATTTATGTTGTCAGGTGAGTGGATGTGGGGATGTAGTTTCTATTTATATATGGTTTTGTCCTCCCCCAGTTCAACCTGGTTTGTGCCGATTCCTGGAAGGTGGATGTATTTCAGTCCTGTGTGAACATGGGCTTCTTCCTTGGCTCACTGGGAGTGGGCTACATTGCAGACAGGTACGTGAAAGTCAACTCTAACCCAGTAGAGGGATCCTTGAGTGCAGCTTGATGCCAGTGGACATTTGGTGTGATGACAATGGATACTGGTGGTGATTGTTCACATAATGTGATCAACGCCATCGAACTGTATGTGTTAAAGTGGTTGAATTGTCTAATGCTATGTTAACTGTACTTCTACAATAATAATTTCTAAAAAGAAGAGAATGCTTAGGTAAAAAGGAGGGAAAAGAAAGGGTCTATGAAAAGACTTTGTAAGAAAAGACATCAGGTAGATAATTGATATATGAGTTGAGCCTAGAAAAGAAATTTGGAGAAGACCTGAATATTTGGTGTTTGTTACCAGTAAAGCCATAACTCATATTTAAGATCATCTGTAAGTGACAGATAGGTAGATAGAAAAAGAGGAGAGAGGGAGAAAGGAGAGAGGAGAGGGAAAATAAAGGAGAGGGGAGAGAGAGGGAGAGAGGAGA
>NW_006399774.1:14215688-14242096 GCF_000299155.1 Elephantulus edwardii
AGAGGAGAGGAGAGGAGAGGAGAGGAGATGAGAGAGCAAAGAGGAGGGAAGAGACTGCAGGGAGGGAGAGAGGCAAGACGTAGAGGGAACTAAGAGAGGAGCTCCGGGGGCCTCGAGGGTAAGGGGTTGTATTATCAATCCAAAGGCAAGCAGTTCAAATCCACCAGCCGCTCTGCAGGAGAAAGATGGGCAGTGTTCTCCTGTATGATTTAGAGCCTCTGAGAGTCAGCTATGAGTTGGTTCCCACTTGGTGGCACTGAGTTTGAGCATTTGAGTTTGAGTATAGAGAAGCTGCAGGCTAAGGGGGTTTAGAAGCAATATCAACAAGAGGGGAAGGGATGCTAAAGAGAAGAGGGGACAGTGGGTAAAGGGGATGGGACAGCCACATGCAGGTCCTGCTGAGAACTCGGCCCATTTCCTCTATGGATCTGGAAGCTGTGAGCACCCATGAAAAGGAGGAGGACACGTCAGCAGAGATGGAGGGAAATGGGAAGTGGGGAGGCGAGCATGTGGAAGTTTAGAGGAGTGGGCTGTGGGGGAGAGGAAATGGGCAGCAGGGATACAGCATCCAGGACCAGGGTGGCATCTGGTGGTGCGGTGGGCTATGTCTCAGGCTGTTAACAGAATGGTCAGCACTTTAAATCCACCAGCTGCCCCTTGAGAGAAGGGTGAGAGAATCTGCTTCCTTTAAGATTTGCAGCCTCAGAAACTGAATGGAGGGCTGTCGAGAGCAGGAGTTGACTGGATGGCAGAGGATGGGGTGTGTGTGTGTGTGTGTGTGTGTGAGTGTGAACACATATACCTATATACATGAAGGATGGGACCAGTCCACTAGGAAGCAGGGGGTCAATGAAAAACTCCCATCAGGATGGATTGCCAGTGGCTGCAGCAATGGGTCCAGTACAGGGGTGAATGTGGAGATGGTGCCGGACTGACCAGTGTCGTTCTGTTTCACATGAACAGTATGACTGCTGGGAAACCCTGTGAGAACCAACTCAATGACACCCAACAACAACAACAACAACAACAAATATTTTCGTCCCAAATCTTGTGTGACAAAGAAATCGAATTGTATAAGGAACCTTATTTTGAGGTGCTCTCCTGAATCGTGCAATCATGTTAACTACAGAGGTGCTTGGAGGAGATTGTGTGAGGATTGGAGTGCCCATCGTGGGACGCCCTTATTCCTTTTGATTACAATGTAGTATTGTTGAACACAGTCAAAACTACGCGTGACAACAGCCAGTGGTCCACAGGGTTCCACTCTGTAGGGCTAGCTCCACTTTCCCACCACCCTGCCTCACGTCCTTGTCCCCTTGACTCTGAAGGTTTGGTCGCAAAACTTGTCTGCTGGCAACCACTCTCGTTAACACCATCTCCGGAGTGCTCATGGCCATAGCACCCAACTACACATCTATGCTGATCTTCCGTTTGCTGCAGGGGCTGGTCAGCAAAGGCAGCTGGACCTCGGGCTACATCCTGAGTAAGTACTGGCTGACAGGACCATGGCTTCCCTCAGACGATGGAGCTCAAGTAGGTGGTAGCATGGATGGAGCTAGACATGCGGATGCTGTGCTAGATAGGTTGATGCAGTGACTCTAACATTGGACTTGAACATAGTCGAGATTGTGGTGATGGTGAAAGAGGTCAAGGTTCTTGTCTTGGATACATAGGGCAGCTATGAATTGTTGTCAAATCAACAGCACCAAACAACAACATGTGTTCAGGATCTAGAAAAATCATATTAACATTAGGTGGACATTGTTCAGATGGCAGAGGATGGTGGGAACTGAGCTGAGCTGAGAGAGCGGAACATCTAAGTGCCCGAGTAGATGATTAGGACAATGAGCTGATACCATTGCTGAACTCTTTGATCAGAATTTACACAGAAGAATCTTCATCAAAAGGGGGAAAATACAGAACAGAATTTTAAATTGTAATGGATTCTAGAGTTCCAGAAAGCAGGAAGCTTAGATGAACTTTTGAAACTTGTCTTGAGGTAACCTTTCAAGCTTAAACCAAAAATATCACCTGGTATCTTAAAACCAAACACTAGTTTAGCTTAACAAATAGAAACTGCCTTGAGCATTATGCTTGTATTAGAATTGTCTAGCAACAATGAATGAATTGAAATCCAAGTTCTCTATAAACTTTCATTTAAAAAAATTTGTGTATATGGGATCAAATTGGCAGCAGCATCTTGAAAATTTACTTAGAAGCTTTAGGAAACAAGGGGTTTAAGTGAGTTAGGGAGGAACAGTAAAAAAAAAACAACAAGCAAGTGAGAATGGTCACACAACTTGAAGAATATAATAATTGTCACCAAATTGGGAAAATTTTAGGAAAATCTGCTGTCAGGGACTTCTCCAGAGTGCTGAAGAGCAAGCCTGTCAGTCTAGAGACCAAGGCATGCCTGATCCAGGCCATGGTCTTTGCAATTACTTGCTATGGATCCAGGATGACAGAAGAAGAACGAATGCTTTTGAGTTGTGGTGCTGGAGAAGAGTCTTGAACATCCCAGACTGCCGAGAACTAACAGGTCTGTTCTGGAGAGGATGAATCTAAGTTGCTCCTTGGAGGCAAGGATTTTGGGACTCCATTTTACTTATTTTGGGCATGTAGCCAGGAGAGCCCAGTCTTTGGAGAAGGACATCATGCTTGGAAGGTCAGAGAGACAGCGCAGGAGAGGAAGACCCCGGATGAGATGGACTGATACAGTAACTGGGGCAATGAGGATAGGTGTGTTAGAGTCAGTGAGATTGGCACAGAACAGAGCAGGGTTCAGAGCCATTGTGCATAGGTTCACCATAGTGTTGTTGTTCCTGATTGTCATTGAGTCGAGCATGACTCATAGCGACCCTATGAACAAAAGACTTGAAGCCCTTCTACAACTATTGACATTTATTAAAGTTCATAGAGTTTCCGGAGGCATATTGTTTAGGAAGTGGATGCTACTTCTGCCTCCAATAGGTTAACTATATAAGGTCCCAAATGTACTCCTTATATAGGGTCCCAAATATACCCCTTATCTCAGAGCTAACAAGTTCTGAGGGTCCTCTCAAAACCTCAACTGGAAGTGTAGGGATGGTGTGGGGTTAGTCTCTGGGCACTTGCATGAAATGAAGATGACATTTTTTCATATTTGGTGACTCTGGGAGCCACATACCCTCCTCACATATCTTGCAAAAGAACCTGTGACTGGTCAGCAGAATCCCAGGATGCCCAGCAGCCCCCTGACCTCAGCAGTTCCTTATCTCATCGTCTTCACCATCAAAGCTCAAAGCCACCCTAACAAACACGCCAGATGTGCCTCTGAGATGCATGGCCTGCCTCTCGGCCTCTCTTTAATGACAAGCAGAGGACATAGCTCACATGCCATGCCTTCTCTTGTCCTGTATATCAGCAACAGAAAATAGACCACAAACCCACAGAGAACTCGTATTGTCATGCAGACACTGGGAAGAGTGTGCCATAAACCTAGTGCTATGGAAAGCACTGTCTCCTGCTGCTTCAGTTAATCCTCTAAATGACCCTAGAATTTTACTGACACATTTCACAGATACATGGAGAGATTAATGAAATACCTCAGGGCCAGAACAAATGTAGACCCAGTGTTGTCTCCAAACCCAGGGCATCTTTATCATGATAAAGCTGTTTTGGGGACTAGATGAAGCTCATCAACTGTAAATATGAAATAAATGAATGAAAAGGAAAAAGTCAACTTGGGGAGGGGGAAGGGAGGGAGAGGGAGTAAAATGTGCAACAAAGAAAGAACGAAAATCTGACTTTTCTGTAAACTATTGTTAAAATGACAATTAAAAAATTAGTTTAAAAAAAAATAAAACAGTAAATATGATCCAACTGGTCAGCATTGCCAAGACACTTTGCCACGTTCTGGCACACAACAACAGCAACAGCAACAGCAACACTACCACTGAAGTGGCCACGTAGAAGTTGTTGAAAAGTATATGCTTTGTTGTATGTAGTGTCAAAAACAACCATTAAATAAAAGAATGTAAAAAAACCTCAAAAGTATTTATAAAAAAAGGCAAAGAATGAAAATAAAGTCAAATGTCAGCTTCTGCTGACAGGAACAGCATGCAAGAGGCTGACCTGAACAGAAGTAGAATCCCCTCTGCATTTTCTTATTGTTAGGTCACGGACTCAAGACAAAGAAACCAGAAAGAAAGAAGGCTTGAAGGCAGCTTTATTAAGGGAGCTCTCAGGCTAGGTTCCTTGGTCTGGAGAGAGAGACCGGGGAACCCGCACCAAGGTGTAACTAAGCAGGTTTTTATAACAGGGTCTTAGGGAAGAGGGAAGAATAAAGATATTTTACTATAGTTACTTGTTGGTCACACCAGGTGGGTGAGTCTGTTCATTCTTCTTCCTGACGTGGTGCAATTCCCAGTTTTCTATGCTGATGGACTATATTCTTCGGTTGACCATTTATAGGACCGAAGAATGCAACACATCACTAAAGGACAAGACAAATTCATCATCTCCCTCTTGGCCTTGGTTTTGGTCCAACATGCATGTGACAGCTTCAGGACAGGGTCAGGTGGACCAGAACAGATAAAGACAGATATGAGGACTAGGGTCATCTTTCTGCCCCAGACTTAAAACTCTTGCTACCCTCCTCCCTATGAATCCAGGAGCTGGGCAGAGGAAGAGAAAAGGACCGAGGGTGGAGAACTGTGGGGTTTCAGAGAAGGAGCCTCTGATGAAGCCCCCAGAAGAGACACCTTCCTGTGGCAATACCTGGGTTGAGAATTGAGATGGATGTCAGCCCAGCATCCCAGGAAGGCCTGAGTGCTTGGCAACACCGCCTCCTGAGATTGCAGCCCCCTCCAGGCTGGCTGGGCAGGCGGCTCCCCTTGGAAGCCTGCGGTTGATCCTGAGAGATGTTCACCATGACCTCATCTCCTCACTCACATGGGTCTAGCTTCCCAAGCTTGTCACTCTTGTCACTCAAAAGAGTCCTTGGCTCAGGACAGATATTACTGAATGCAAGGGGCTCTTTCTGAAGTCAATTGCCAGTAAGACAGACGGATTGCAATATCCATAAGCACTTTATTACAGATCTGGGAGGACAATGAGTTCCTATCAAAAACAGCCTCTTCATCTGGGAGTGGTCATTACATTTTTATACTAGGGTTAGTAAAGTTACAGGATTTCCATATTTGAAAAGACCAGTTCATATGTGGTGGTGTTGTTGTTACGTACCGTCGAGTCACGTGCAACTCATAGCAACCCTATGCACACAGCCCTAAACTTGGCTCTATCCTGTGCCAATCTCATTGTCTCTGACACACCTACCCCAATTACGCTAGTCACTGAATCAATCCATCTCATTGAGGGTCTTCCTCTCCTGCATTGTCCCTCCACCCTCCCAAGCATGAAGTCCCTCTCCAAGGACTGGGTCCCTCCTTGCAACGTGTCCAAAGTATGTCAGACGAAGCTTCAGAATCCTTGCCTCCAAGGAGGAGCCGGGCTTAATCTTCTCCAGCATGAACCTGTTAATTTTCTTAGTAGTCCATGGTATATTCTATACTTTTCTCCAACACCACAGCTCAAAGGCATCAATTCTTCTGTCATTCCTAGTCATTGTCTGGCTCTCTGATGCAAGTGATTGAAAAAAAAAATGGGCAGAATATGAAATGATACAGGAAGGATTAAAAGAAGATGGAAAGAGTATACAGAGTCATCTTACCAAAAGGAATTGGCAGACACAGAAGAATTTAATGGAACAACATATGAACAAGAGCCTGTGGTGATGAAGGGAGAAGTTCAAACTGCTCTGAAAGAATTAGCAAAAAACAAGGGCCCAGGAAGTGATGGTATACCAATTGATATGTTTCAACCAACGAATTCTGCCCTAGGTGTACTCACCAAGTTGTGTGAAGAAATCTGAAGGACAACAACCTGGCCAACTGACTGGAAGAGATCTATATTTGTTACCATTCCAAAGAATGATGATCTGATAGAGTGTGGAAATTATCAAACAATATCATTAATATCACATGTAAGCGCAGATTCTGCTGAAAATTATCCAAAAATGTCTGGAACAGCACATCAACAGAGAACTGCCAGATGTGCAGTTTGGGTTTAGGAGAGGCCATGGTCCTAGGAATATTGTAGCTAATGTTAGATGGATCTTGGCTGAAAGCAAATAGTTCCAGAGGAATGTCTATCTGTGTTTCATTGACTATGCAAAGGCATTTTGATTGTGTGGAGACCACAGGAAACTGTGGCTAATTCTGAGAAGATCATTATTAAATACTAGTAATTCAGGAAAGGCACCTTTTCCTTCCTGGTAAACAGGCAGATGAAGATACAATTTACATATGGCTGGTAAAAAGTTTCAAAGAGGTAAATGCTAATCTAGGAAAGATGCATTTCCTCTCCTGATAAACAGACAGTTTAACTATTTTACATGACTAAAGAAAGGAAACAAAAGAATTCTAAGACAAAGTAACTAGTTTTGCAGGCTAGAGAAAACTTATGTCAGCTTTGTAACTATGTAAACTATAGTTATATAACTGATACATATTTAGAGAATTCTGAATTTATTAACACTACTCCATCACAGACTGGGAGCCAGCTTTGTGAGAGGGCAAGAGCTTATTTCCCGATGTACCAAAGGGA
This sequence comes from Elephantulus edwardii, assembly GCF_000299155.1. Classification (NCBI taxonomy): domain Eukaryota; kingdom Metazoa; phylum Chordata; class Mammalia; order Macroscelidea; family Macroscelididae; genus Elephantulus; species Elephantulus edwardii. Next base: position 14,222,334 of record NW_006399774.1, read on the forward strand.
GTCAGACATGGTGTCACAGCACTACACAGTGCCCGCTCCCTGGGTGGAAGTCAGGGTTGTTCAAACCACAAATCTCAATCACATACACACAACTATTTTTCAGCAATCGTTTAAAGGAAGTCTCTAATCTACAAAGGCAACGCGTAATTTTGATCATGGCACATTCCTAAAGTTCTATTTATGTTTGACCTATGTCTGTTTACGTAAAGAAACTTTGCGAAGGACGCCGAGCAGTCTCAAACCCAGCTCACTATATATTCCAGAGGTCACTATGGCCTTGTTTGGATAGGGGGAGATTAATGAGGGGAAGCAGAAGACATCTGCAGCCCCAGGGGGAGGGGAGCAGCTCCAGAGCTCAGACTTTAACCCTTTCCACTCCCATTTTCCTTTTCACTTTGGAAGGACACCGAGAAAAACCCAGGGTTTCGTTTCTAGGATGCATTTTGGGCACAAGGAGACTGTGTGTGTCAGTATATATACAGCAATGTGGACAGGGGGCAGGAAGAGAGAGAAGGGGCAGAGTTTCAAAATTCTAAATAGCCTCAAAAGAAAGACAGCAAACTCAACTGGTTCAAATGACACTTAAAAGTTAGGGAAGCAGATATGGGGAAATAAGGTAGAAAGATCAACATGATTACCCAGAGGTACGTGGTTCGAATCCACCAGATGCTCTGCTGGAGAAGGAGAGACAATCTCCTCCGGTACCAGGTCAAATCTGATTTGACGGTACACACAGACACACAAAATAATAAAAGTTAAAACAAAAAGATAAACATGATTAAAAGCAAAGTGACCCTGTGATTGATGGGCAGAGGTAGAGGGTGAAAGGCTTGGGGTAGATCTAGTGGGGACCTGGAAAGACAGGGTGATAGTGCACATGGATCTGTGGTGATTACTTTATAAAACAGTGTAGGGGACCCATCATAGGGAACACAGTGGGAATGAAGGAAAGTGTGAAAGACAATGGGCATGAATGAGACACAATGTAGATGCATTTTGTACGCAAGTCATAATTTAAAAAAAAAAATAACCAAAGTATTCACAGAAAAGCCAAGTGAGGTGCAACACCAGTGTGGATGAATCCACATACTAGCTTCCCACCCACACCACCATCTGCCAATTGTCCACAAAGAACAAGACTCTCGACTCATTGTCCTGGAATCAGAGATGGCATGGAGCTGACCCTCAGTGAATTTCCAGAGGCTGTAAATTGGACAGGAGGAGATGGCCGACTTTCTCCTGAGCAGTTGGTGGTTTCAAACAGCTGGAGGGGTGTATGCCTTTGGTTAATTCCCTAAGGGCAACTCCCATCAGAGCTAATTCAGAGTATGAAAAAGAAATATCAATGCCTTTCCCCGAGGAAAGGCAAAGAATCACTCCTCCTTTCTTGTGCCAGGATGGGCTGCACTGGACAGCAGGGGGGAGAACCCCATTTGTGGTCATCTGTGGAGAAGAGAGGCAGCTGGTCCTAGCATCTGGACGTTCTACAGATGGGGTGGCGAGGGCAAGGTGGCTCGTGCTATGTTCTCCCACAAGAAACTGTGAACATGCTGGTTTAGGTTGTTGTTGTTATGTGCCATAGAGTCACCTGAGACTCATAGCGACCCTATGTACAACAGCCCTAAACTCTGCTCTATCCTGTGCCAATTTCACTGTCTCCAACACACCTACCCCTTTACCCCAGTCACTGACTCAGTCCACCTCATAGAGGGTCTTCCTCTCCTGCACTGTCCCTTCACCCTACCCAGCATGATGTCTCTCTCCAAGGACTGGTCCCTCCTTGCAACATGTCCAAAGTACGTCAGACGAAGCTTCAGAATCCTTGCCTCCAAGGTGCAGCCTGGTTTAACCCTCTCCAGGATGAATCTGTTTGTTTGCTTAGCAGTCCATGGTATATTCCATACTCTTCTTCAACACCACAGCTCAAAGGCATCAATTCTCCTTCTATCCTCTCTGATCATTGTCCAACTCTCTGACGCATAACAAGTGATTGCAAAACCATGGCCTATATCAGACACACCTTAGTTTCCAGAGTTTAGTTACCCAAGCAAATATCTTTCAAAAACCAGTGACAGGCAGTGCTGAATGGGCACCAGGGAAGACATGGTTAGACGAATGGCGTGGGGTCCCATGTCTGACACCAACTGTGTGCTCTTGGCCAATTTACACCATCTCTCTGTGCCTGTTTCCTCAGAATGAGTACACAGGGTGCTTTCCCTGGGGGTTGCTGTGAGGAATAAAGGAACTGCATCCGTGACAGGCCTGGAACAGTGCCCACCGCAGCTGTCCCCAGAAATGCTGCTACTGCTCCTGCTGTGAGGGGTTCCTTACAAACTTGCTGTGTCTGTTAGTAACACTGCGGTTGGGTTAGAGGGTCCCTTGTGGATAGAGCAATGTTCCTATCTTCAAGGACTTCAGACGCTACAGAGGAAGGCAGATGTCAAAATGAGGATCAAAGTGTAGCAGAGAGCTTTCGGGTTCTGAAGGGCCAGTGATCCTTCTGAAGGGTGGGTGATCTGGGACAGGCCTCAATTGTTGAAGCTCGTGTCCCTGCCTCTTTCGCTCTTTCCTCAAAAGAAAGCTCTGAGTAAAAAGGTTTGATCTCCCAAACAAAACAAAGTACAGCAGAGAAAGGGCCCTGGAGGCCTTGTGTTGTCCATGCCAGATTGCTAGCTGTCCAATCAGGAGCACCACTCACTGGCACTGGGGTGGAACTCGCTCATAGCCAACCTCTCATTGGTTTCCTGAAGCTGTCAGTTACACCCAAGGAGATTGCTCATATTTTTTTTAAAAGATCTTTTTTGTGCATACCATCAAATCAGACCTAATTGGTACAGGAGGAGATTGTCCCTCCTTCTCTAGCAGAGCATCTGGTGGATTCGAACCGCTCACTTCTGGGATTGCAGTGCAGCTTCTTGCCACTAGGGCACCAGAGCTCGCCAAGACTGACCATCTTTCTCTCTTGGAGTTGCCAGTAGATGTGGACAGCCAGAGTCAGAGAGGTGCAACCTTTGGGTCAGTAGCACAGCTTCCTAGAGACCATGTCACCCTTGAGGTGGTATTGTTATTGTCGCGGTTAGATGCTGTCAGGTCAGAGATGCCTTGTAGCTGCGTGTTGGGAGGACGTGGCCCATCTTCTCCCTCATGGCAGTGGGTGGATTTGAACCACCTGCTTGTCAGTGCAGCTCCTTCCCACTAGGCCACCAGAGTACAGGGCTTGCTTATGTGTATGTCCGTTTATGTTTATGTTTATGTTTATCTCTCACAAGAGTGGAAAGCCTACGAGCACAGGCTTCCACCCACATACCTATCTTTTAAAAATTAATCTCGTCTGTTCACCAATGAATCCCAACCCCTGGAATCCATATCTAGGGCCTTGCAGGCACTTCAAGGGTTCTGTAAGGAATGTGCACCCTTTGGGTTACGAAACTGATTTCACCTCAGCCTGGAGCTCACAGGAAGGAAGGGTTAGGTAGAGAGGACCATGGCAAGAGAGTCCTGAGCTGGGAGGCCAACAGGGGGACAAGGAAGGGGACAGCGTGTGGTGCGTTGGGGATCCTGAGAGTTGGTGATAGCAGGATACCTTCTCCAGGAAGGACCTGAAGGAAGGAGGGGTGGAGGGCACAGGAGAGGCCTGCTGGATCAGGGAGGACAGGCAAGGGTGAGGGTGGCCCAGGTGGAGAACGGAAAGGATGAAGGATGCCCAGCTTCTGAGGGCACCACCTGATGCCTCTCCCCTTCCAGCGAGCTCCTGTAATGATGGCACGTTCCTCTGCAGTCACAGAGTTCGTTGGCCTGGGCTACAGGAGGACAGTGGGCATCCTGTACCAGACGTCCTTCACGGTGGGCCTCGTGCTACTGGCAGGCATCGCCTACATCCTGCCCCACTGGCGGTGGCTGCAGCTGGCCGTGTCCCTGCCCACTTTCCTCTTCATGATCTACTACTGGTAAGGGTGTCCCCTGCCTGAGGGGACCTGCCCTCAGGGCTGCCCCAGGGGGTCCCATGGACACACACACACACACCCTTCCCTCAGTGACCATGGACAGGCCTCCCTCCCACCCACAGTGTCCTCGCAGCTCATGCTCTCAGCAGTGGCTCCAGGCTTTCTTTTTTTCGGACAAAAATCAAGTGATGGCCCTGTCCCCACAGGTGTGTTCCTGAGTCTCCTCGGTGGCTGCTGTCACAGAAGAGGCACAAAGAGGCCATCAGGATAATGAGCCACATCGCCCGGAAGAACGGGAGAGCACCGCCAGCCGACCTCAAGGTGACAACCGCTGGGTGCCTGTGGGGGCTGCCCCTCACTGTGCATGGTTCAGGGTTATGATTGGGGGGGTCCCCTCTTCCCCGCCCTGTCCCTGCTGCAGAAGGTTGACTGTTGTCAGCTTCGAGCAGAACGTTTGGCGGTTCTAGTCCACACCGAGGTCTTCAGAAGAGCCGGCCCTTGGGCAGGAGTCTGTCCCTGAAATTCCTGTGGAGCCAGGTCTCCTCTGACCCACAGTTGACTCTGATTAGGGGCTGGTTTCGGGGTGGGCTGTGACAAGGCAGCCACGAGAGGCTTCGTTCTTCCCGGGGGGGGGGGTGGCCCAGGTGGCCCGTCGGGGGGCTTCTGTCATGTGGTTCAGGGGGGCTGACTCCCACTCTCCTCAGATGCTGTCCCTGGAAGAGGACGTCTCCGAGAAGCTGAGCCCTTCCATCGCAGACCTGTTCCGCACGCCGCAGCTGAGGAAGTTCACCTTCATCCTGTTCTACCTGTGGTGAGCTGTGTGAGGTGGACCTGTGCAGTCTCACATGTCCCTGGAGTGTCAGCACAGCAGAGTCACGGGCTGGACCAGGAAGCTTGAGGGAGGAAAGGCGCGTGAAGAGGGATGTTTAAAGGGCCAAGTGTTTGAAAGGGGCCTGGTGATACAGGGGTTAAAACATTTAGCTACTGTTTGAATGGTTACTGGTTTGAATACGCCTGCTGCTCCACAGGATGGAGATACGGGGATGCACGTGGTGGCCTGCTTCCATAATGACGTCAGCCCTGGAAATCTCTAGGGACTGCTCTGCTCTGTCCTGTAGGGTAGAAATGACAGTCAGCATTGAACTCTTCAACAGAGGTCCTCATTTCTCTCGGAGGATTGAGCAGTGGGGAAGGCTTTATTTCAGTAAGACTGTATGACAGGTGAACTGGACGATGGATGGCCCGTGCCAAGGACTCCTCCAATGCCACCAGCCTGGTCTTTAGGGAATAGCAAGTCCTGGCATCATGTTAGAAACTGGTGGTGTTTCAGAGGCACCAAGTAACTTTGAGAAGGAAGGTCTTTTTCTGGCATCTACAAATGGTGCAGACCCAATCTGAGAATGTTGTTGTTGCTAGGTGCTGCTGAATCGAGTACAACCCATGGCGACCCTATGAACAACCGATCTGAGCCCTGTCCTCTCCTGCGCCATCCTCACACTTCCTGACACAGTAGAGCTCATCGTAGCAGTCGCCATGTCAATCCACCTCATCAAGGGTCCTCCTCTCCTTCGCCGACCCTCTGCCTTCCCAAGCATCATGTCCCTCTCCAAAGGAGTAGCTCCTCCCAGCAACATGCTCAAAGTATGTTAGTCAAAGCCTCATCTTTCTTGTCTCAAAACAGCACTCAGGCTGCACCCTCTCCAAGACATATTTCTTCTCTTGGCTGTCCATGGGATGTTCAGTGCTCTTCTCCAACACCACACCTCAAAGGTATCAGTCCTACCGTCATCCTTATTTATTGTCCAGCTCTCAGATGCATAGCAAGTGATTGGAAAGACTATGGCCTGAATCAGATGCACCTTAGTCCTCAAACTGATATCATTACTCCTTAATAATTTGGAGAGGTCTCTCACTGCAGACTTTCCCAGTGCAATACGTCCCTTTATTTCCTGACTGCTGGTACCAAGGGTGTTGATTGTGAATCTGAGTTAAGATGAAGTTGTTGACTGCTTAGATCTTTTCTCGATCCATCATGATGTTGCCTGCCAGTCCAGTGGTAAGAATCTTTGTTTTCTTGATGTTGAGATGCAATCCATATTAAAGACTATTTTTTCTTTGACGTTCTGTAACAAGCTCTTCAAGTTCTCCTCACCTTCAGAAAGTGAGGTTGATCTGAGCATAGGTGCTTTCTTATCGCTTAGCTGAGAAATGGCCACAATGCCCAGCAGGGTTTCCTTCTACTGCGTCTATGACCTCTGAGAGCTGGAGCTGACTTGACAACATCTAACAGCCAGCTTGTCCCCTCCTGTAAGAACTCCATAGCCCCTGGGAATCGGCATCCCCCGGGCGAGTGAGCCCCTGACTCTTGCCTGGGCAGCTGCCATGAGAAGAAACCTCCACTTTCATTGCTTCCAAGTGTAGTTCTGGTCAACCTATGCACATGCAGCTTGTCCCCCACCTAAATGTCAGAGCGATCTTCAGCGATCCCTCCCACAGCTGAGTGGCCTGCCTGGTGCTGTTTGCATGTCTGCATCAGCTTTTTTCCCCGGTACAAAGGGTCTGGACTCCCAGGACAGTGACCGGCATGAGAAGACTCGCACTCAATGTTTGTGGAGTGTTGAATGAATAACCACGGCAGCAGAACACACCCCCTGTTCTTTAGCAGCCCAGGCTCACCCTGACCTCCCTCCACCTCCCTGCACACCAGCGCCACAGCCTAGAGCCGGTGCTAGAGTCCCCATCCTGGCCACAAGGGCTGTGCCTTTGCAAAGACACCCCTGCTCCGGGCCTGTGCATACCTGGTGGGTTTCTCTATCAGTATTCACTTCTCCAGTTAAAACATCTCTCCCTTAGCAGAGGGCACGGATAACTTCCTCACCTCTTCTAGGCTGGAGTGTTTGGGCTGCTGTTGTTAGGTGCCGTTGAGTTGAGTATGACTTATAGTGACCCTAAGAGTGATAGATACGAACCCTCCCCTGTCCTGTGCTGTCCTCACAATCCCTAACACGCCGTAGCCCATAGCTGTAGTCACTGTGTCAATCCACCTGGTAAAGAGTCTTCTCTCATTTGCTGTCCCCTCGCCTTTCCAAGTGTAACGTCCCTCTCCAAGGAACAGCCTCCCTCGTAAATGCCTGAAGCACGCGAGACAAAGCTTCACCATCCTGCTTCCAAGAAGCAATATGGCTTCACCTTCTCTAACACATGCCTGTTTGTTTTTTTGACAGTCCACGGGACAGTCAGTCCTCTCCTCCAACACCACAGCTCAAAGGCATCAATTTGGCTTTTTCGTCCTTATTCATTGTTCAGCTGTCAGATGCAGAACAAGTGATTAAAAAGACCTAGGCCTGGATCAGGCAAATCTTAGTCTTCAAACTCTCTATCATTGCTCCTCAGTAATTTTGAAAGGTCCCTTTATGCAGGCTTCCCTAGTGCAGTAGTCTCCTGTCTCCTGGTGCTGGTACCAAGGGTGTTGACTGAGGATGTTGTTGTTGTTATGTGCCGTAGAGTCATTTGCGACTCATAGTGACCCTATATACAAGAGCCCTAAATCCTGCTCTATCCTGTGCCAACCTCACTGTTTCCAACACATCTATTCCCATTACCCCAATCACTCAATCAATCCATCTCATCAAGGGTCTTTCTCTCTTGTGCTGTCCCTCCACCTGCCCAAGCATGATGTCCCTCTCCAAGGACTAGTCCCTTCTTGCAACATGCCCAAAGTATATCAAATGAAGCTTCAGAATCTTTGCCTCCAAGGAGCATCTTGGTCTCATCCTCTCCAGGATGAACCTGTTTGTTCTCTTAGCAGTCCATGGTATATTCAACACTCTTCTCCAACACCACAGCTCAAAGGCATCAATTCTCTTTCTATCATCCCTAGTCATCATCTAGCTCCCTGACACATAGCATACAATTGTGAAGACTATGGCCCAGATCAGGCACACCTTAATCTCCAGCCTGACATCATTGCTCCTCATTACTCTGGACGAGCCCCTGACAGCTGACTTTCCAAATGCATTTCATCTCCTGATTTCTTGGCTACTGGTACCCAGAGTACTGATTGTGGATAGGAGAGGAATTTCCACCACAGCCAGCCTGGGTGTTTGCCTTGAGTGGCCAGGCTGCTCCTTAGAGGCAAAGACAATACAGCATTTCATCTCACACACATTGGAATGTTAGGAGACACCATTGTTGTAGTTAAGTGCCGTCAAGTCATAGACGACTCATAGCGACCCAATGAATGAAAGACCTGAACACTTGTATAACTTTCTTCAATTCTCCAAGTTCATAGAGTTTCTGGAGACAAGCTATTTCGGAAGTGGATGCCACTCCTGCTTCCAAGCTTGTTTTAATCAGGGAGCTCCACCAAACACTGGATTTTTGACACATTATCTCATTTGACACATCGGTGTCACAGTGTTCAGCATCACAGCAACCATGAGTTACCTCTATGCAGCAAATCGATAGACCAGTGCTATACCACCTAGAAGAATGTTTGACCAAATACGATTAAAACCGGGCCTGGGGGCCACAGATTAAAATCACACACATCATGCTGGGAGAAGTTAAGGATCGACAGTGAGGCAGACCCTTGGAGAGGTGGCCTGACGCAGTGACTGCTCCGCGGGTTCACACACAGTGGAGACCAGGAGGAAGGCTCAGGGCAGGCCGAGTGCTGTTGTCTGTTGGAAGGGACACCGTGAGCTGTAGTTAACTCGAAGACACCTGAGGGCGGCTAGGAACTCTCTGGGATCATCATTGCTGCTCCTGGCTGTGAGTCGGTGCTGACTCTCACCTTCTCCCCATGTGCAGGACAGGACTGCTCAGAGGGGTCCTGAGAGCTAGTACATGACACCACCCTGTCTGCTGAGGCCCTGCTGGCCGAGTTGGAACCACCAACCTTTCAGTGAATTGTCTAGAGCTTGGCTGTTTCTGCTGCTCAGGACTCTGAGGGCTTGAGATTTAGCTTTGCCGTTGGCTCAAAGGGCCCTTGACTCCCCTGCTCAGCCCTTTAATTGTTTCTCAACTCCCTAACAAGAGGCCCAAACTCCTTTTCATAGATGCAAGGCCTTCCGTGGTCTGTTTCCCGAGCACCTCTCCTCCTCCCTGGCTTCCCGTCATGACAGCACCCGGGAGGCATGGCCACTCCTTCCTCACTGTGTGACTTTTGGAAACTCTCCTAACCTCTCTGTGGCTGTTTACTCATGAATACTGGGGTGATAATTGTCCCATGGGCTCTTGGCTGTTGTACGAAGTTAACATGTTTGTCTGCTAACTAAAATGTCAGAGATTTGATCCCCCCAGGAGGACTTTAGAAGACCCAGTAATCTACTTCTGCAGAGCCAGGAACTGCCAAGTTAGGGAGCACCCCCCCCCCCAGGCACACAGGAGTCCCAGGAGGTGCAATCCATTCTGTGGCATCTGGGATTTATTTTTTGTTGTTATCATTGGTATGTCTTCACTTTTACTTTTCTACCAGAAGTCCCAGGTGTCACAAATGATTAAGCACTCAGTTACTGCTTGGGGCTCAAATCCACCCAAAGGTGCCTCCGACTCAAGACCTGGTGATCTAAATAATCACCCACCGAAAGGCTGTGAGCCTTGGCTGTCCTCTGACACACGTGGGTCACCACGGCTGCAGTTGGCTCAAAGTCAGTCATCTGGGGGCTTTTCCCCTTTAGGTATGTTGGGCCAAGTCATGTGGAAAGGGCTTAGAACTGTCTTATGTAGATTAAGAAGTGCTCAGTAACTGTTGTTCTGAGATGTCATTGAACTGGTGCTGGCTGACATTGACCCTCTGCACAACGAGACTAGACCTTGACTTTCATTCTTGTTTGCGGACTCTTTGACCAATCGGAAATGGAAACAAAGAACAAAAGCCTCTCAGGCTGCTCTGTGGAGCTTTCAAACACGAGGTGGTCTATTGATTAGAAACATCAGTCTCTTACCCTCGGGTTGGGAGCTTATCTCACTAAAGCCATTGCTCTGAGTCTGGGAGGAGGCCCAGCTGAGCCTTCAGTAGGGCCCCAAGCTGTAAAGGCCGCAGGAGATCACCCATCTTTCTCCCAAGAAGTGTTTGTTGTTGTTGTGTGCCATCCAGTTGCAACAGACCCACAGCTGAGCCACCAACAGGTTTTCAGAGCCCCAAATCCCATGGGAGGAGATTGCCCATCTTTCTCCTGTGGGGCATCTGATGGATTTGAACTGCACACCTTTGGGCTTGCGGCGCAGTTCTTACCATGAGGTGACTGGTGCAGTAGAAGTGCTAGAGAGGTAGGGTCTTGGGGTTTGCAGTGAAACTGACACCCCACAGACTGTGATACCAGAACTTCCACCAGAGGTGGTAGTCAGAAATTGTGAACGGACTTTCTCATCCAGAACCCCCACGAGGCACTTTTGTCTGTTTCTCCTCACGCTGCTCTGTGGTGGTCCGAGCCAGATGCTACACACTTCTGTCTAGCTAGCTGGTCCTCTGAAGGGCCTCTCTGTCCCAGAGCTCCGCTTTGCTTCACTCTCTCTTCTCTGCTCAGGTTCACAGGTGCCGTGGTCTACCAGGGCCTCATCATGCACATGGGCGCCACCGGGGGGAACCTCCACCTGGATTTCTTCTACTCTTCCCTGGTTGAGTTCCCAGCATCCTTCTTCATCCTCTTCACCATCGACCGCGTCGGGCGCATCTACCCGCTGGCTGTGTCCAATGTTCTGGCGGCGGCAGCCTGCTCCGTCATGATTTTTATCTCACATGGTGAGTTGGGCCATTTTTAATATCTTCCAGGTAATTGAATTTGGGGAACAGTGTTTTGAACTCTCTAAGTCTCTGGAATAAGCACATCGACAGTGTTACCTTAGCTACGAGTGTGTGTGTGTGTGTGTGTGTGTGTGTGTGATTAAATTTAACTATAACCTGGGAGGGAGACTTGGTGCCTTTGAGCCAGGGTTCTGGAGAAGAGCACTGAATATCTCGTGGACGGGCAAAGGAACAGCCAGATATGTGTGGGAGAGAGTGTAGCCAGAGTGCTCCTTCAGGAAGGAGGGGGGCTCTTCATCTCACGTGTGTGGGTATGTTGTTAGGAGAGGCTCTTACTTGGGAAGGGATGTCGTGCTTAGTAAGGCGGAGGGTCAGCAAAAGAGAGGAAGACCTTCAACCAGACGGATGGACATGGTGACCGCAGCAAGGAGCTCAAAGTGCGTCCCAGATGGTGAGTGTGCCTCAGTGCAGGACAGAGCTCAGATCCATTGTTCGTCGTTACAAGTTGTACTCAACTTGAGGGCACCTCGCATCACAAACAATGTGTATAATGAGCCAATGTTGAGTGTACACCTCAGTGAATTTCCCCGTCTGTGCACAGCCTGGGTGGCAAACGTTCTAAGGATTCATTTATAAGCTGAAAAGCTGATGGACTGAATCCATGAGAGGAACCTCGGACACAGCCCTGGAGATCTGGTTCCACTTGTCCTAGTGAGTTAGGACACCGACTCACCGTGCGGCTGGATTAAGCAGACGGCAGCCGCAATATACGCTTGGGCACCATGTCCTAGATCAAGACTAGAGAATATTTCCAACACCCTGGATGTCCCCTTCATGTTCCTTTATAGTCAGTACCCACCACCCCTGCCAGGATAACCCGTGCCCTGACCTTTGTGATCAGAGGTGGGTTGACCGCCCTTCTGCTTCACGCCAATGGAGCTGTGCCTCAGATGCTCCCTGACTCCTGGCCCAGCCTCTGTGGGTTCCATCCATGCTGTCACGAGAATGTGTTCTGTTCTTTGTAATTACCGTGTCAACTCAAATGCCTCACAGCTCAGTTGGAACTAACGTAGAGTTGACCCTTCAGTGGGTTTTCAGAGGCTGTAAATCATATGGGGAAAGATTATCCATCTTTCTTTTGAAGCGTAGCTGGTATATTTGAAACTCGTGCCTTTGGGTTGGAAGCACAGCTTTTAAAAAAAAATAATTTTAATGAAAGTTTACAGAGACTTAGGGTTTTCATTCACTCATTGTTGCACTTTTCTCCCTGCCCCCCTCTCCCCAATTTGCTCTTCTCTTTGAAAAGTAAAAGAAAAATTCTTTCACTGTTATATAATCCTTCCCACTAAGTCCACTCCACTGTGCAGCCTTCATTCTGGACTCCTATCATGACAATAATACCTAATCATATATCCCTTTTAAACAGTTCTCTCCCTCATCTGTTTCAATGTAGTATACATAATTCATTCCATCTTTCTCAGTCTTCCCTCAACCTCGATGTCAGTTCCGTTTTACAACAGTGCCCCTATGCAATATTTGCTGTTTTGTGACTGAGATATTTCACTAGCATAATGTCCTTCAGGGTCACTCATTTTGTATATTTCATGAGTTCCTTGTCTTTCAATGCAGCGTATTATTCCACTGTGTGAATATACCAGAACTTGTCTATTCATATGTTTGTTGATGGGCACTCGGGTTGTTTCCAACTCTTTGCTATTGTGAAAAAAGCTGCAATAAACATGGTTGTGCAGGAAGCACAGCTTTTTTACCCATTCCATTATATAAGGAGCACTGGTAGCATAATGTGTTGGATATGGAGCTGTTAATGTATAGGCTGGTGGTTCAAGTTCACTAGTGACCCTGGAAGAAAGATAGGTTTCTTCTGATAAAGTTTGGAAATCTAACTTAGTGAAATCAACTCAATGACAGTGAGTATTTTAATTTCATGTATGGAATGAAAAAAGTTGACTGCTCTGTGGGAGAAGGATGGGAAATCTCTCGTGCAATTTACTGCTGACAGTGTGCCAGAAGGTCAGCTATGAGTGGGTTCCAACTCCACGGTATATAACAACAAGAATAACAACAACGTGAATACAGCAACCTTTATCCACTCTAGAGTTGACGGACATTTGTATTATTCTGAGCAGTGTATTGAATTGAATTTGTGTTGTGCAACCCTACTTCACGTTGTTGTACAACGACATTCAATTAAAATTGCAATGTCTTTCCTGCTCATGTTTCGTGAACATATACTTAAGAGCTATTTGGAGCTCTGGTGGCCTAGTGGCAGGAAGCTGCACTGCAGTCCCGGAAGTACACAGTTCGAATCCACCAGATGCTGTGCTGGAGAAGAGCTATTTGCTGGGGTAGCAGGTAAGTTTGTAGTCACTGCCAAACAGTAGTTATAACAAGTCCAGAAGTGCATCACAAGTTCATAGTTGTTTTGTTGTTGTTGTTGTTTATATACAAAAGTTCTTCTACTGTTGCTAACCAATTAAGTTCCAAGTCAGAGAGTTCTGATATGCCTAAATTAAATTTTAAGTAATACTAATATTAAACATTATACTTCAGATACGTATAATGGCAGAAAATAAGACACAAGAAAGTTAGGGGCTTTTTTCTAGGTAGCCATTTTCCTTAGAACTCAGGTCTATGTCTTCTCATCTTCCAATGCACATGTTGTTGTTGTTGTTGTTATGTGCCGTCGAGTCGCCTGAGACTCATAGCGAACCTATGTACAACAGCCCTAAACTCCGTTCTATCCTGTGCCAATTGCACTGTCTCTGACACTCCCATCCCAATTATCCCAGTCACTGAATCAATCCACCTCATAGAGGGCCTTCCTCTCCTGCGCCATCCCTCCACCCTCCCAAGCATGATGTCCCTCTCTAAGGACCGGTCTCTCCTCACAACATGTCCAAAGTAAGTTAGACGGAGCCTCAGAATCCTTGCCTCCAAGGAGCCACCCGGTTTAACCCTTTCCAGGACAAATCTGTTTGTTTTCCTAGCAGTCCATGGTATTCTCAATACTCTTCTCCAGCACCACAGCTCAAAGGCATCAATTCTCCTTCTATCCTCCTTGGTCAATGACCCAATGTACATATTACCCTTTAATCAGACAAACTGACCCACAATACATTTTTCCAATTTTTAATGACAATTTTATAGAAAAGAAAAGAATACAGCTTGTTGACAAAGTGCAAAAATAACAAAATTGTAATAATACTGATGTGAATCTACTTTTTAATTTATCATAGTACTTATTGGTCTGAATAGGTGGGAAACACAGAAGTAGCAAAAGGGAAATGACTCTTTGTACTTGTAAAACGCCAATGCTTCAGAATGTGTGATAATATCAGAAATAATCACTTGCTATTCTCACTGAGTTTACACACTGGTAAAGTATTTTATTTTAATGAAAGCACTTCTGCAATAACTAGTATCAGAAAACAAAATTTCTATCAAGACTTAAAAAATTAAATTTTTATTTTAGTCAATGTCCTCCATTTTGGAAATGGGAGAATAAGAGAATTAGCTTCTCTCTAAAATGAAAAATGAGTATTAATTTTTTTCTGTCCATTTGACTGCTCATAGCTGTTTTTAAGTGCTGCATAATATTCTATCACACAAATGTACCACAGTTTCCCTATCTACTTGTTTGCTGATGGGCACCTGGGCTGCTTCTATTTCTATATCTTTTGCTATTGTGAATAATGCTGTGATACATGGATGTGTATCTATCTATTCATTTCACAACTTTTCTTTCTTTAGGATATATGCCCCGTAGTGGGCTAGCTGGCTTACATGGTATTTCTGTTTTCAACTCTTTGAAAAAGCACAAGACTGCCTTCCATAGCAGTTACAGTATTTTAAATTCCACCCAGTAGTGCATGAATGTTCCAATCTCTTCATCCTTACCAGCAGTTGTTTTCTGTCCTGTTGTACTTTGCTATTATTGTGTGTGAGCTGATATCTCATTGTTGTGTGGACTTACCTCTCTTTAATGACCAGTGATCTTGCATATTTCCTCAAGTGTTTTTTGGCCATCTGAACATCTTTTTTTCATATCTTCTACCCATTTTATAATTGGGTTGTTTGGTTATTTTCCTTGTCAAAGTGCTAGAATTTTCTATACATTTTAGATATGAGTGCCTTATCAAAAATGTCATTGCCAGATATAATGTTTTTCCCAGTCTGGTGGCTCTCTTTTGACCCTCTGGAGATGTTTTTTTAAAAAACACAGTGTTTGACTTTTAGAAGATCTCGCTTATCTATTTTATCCTTTCCTGGTGGCCATTTTTCACTATGTTTAAACATCTATTAATGTAATAGATTATTTTTATTGTTTACCAGTCAGAACTGGCCCATAGCTGACCCTCCAGCAGGTTTACAGAGGCAGTTAATCACGCAGGAGGGGACTGGCCATCTTTCTCCCACTGGATACATTTGGGTTGCCGGAGCAAATCCTTACCAACTGGCTACCAGAGGTCCCTTGTTGTAAATTGTTGTTGTTATGTGCTGTCAAGTCAGAATCGGCTCAGTGCAGCCTACGGTGGATTTTCAGAGGCAGCTAATCGCATGAGAGAAGATTGCCCATAGTTTTCCCAAAGAGCAGCTGGTGACTCTGAACCACACGCCTTTGGGGTTGCAGCACAACTTCTTAGCAACAGGGCATCAGAGCTCCCTGTCATAGATTGTTATTGTTAAATGCCATTGTTTTGCTAACCAAATGGTCTGCAGTTCAAATCCAACAGACACTACTTGGTAGAAAGGTGGACAGTCTCTTCCCATAGACATTTACAATCTTGGAAGCCTAGTGGAACACTTCTACGAGTTAGACTGGGTTTAGGCGGCGTGGGTCACCTCTTCCCAGAGTTCTCATCTAACTTCTTGCGCTACTATTGTCAATTTGACCCCATACAGATAGATCTTAAAAGAAGGACAGTGCTCAGGGAAGACATTTTCCACTAGTTAAGCTAAACTATAATTTAACTTTAAGAAAATTTCAGGGGGTAGTTTTGGTTTATGTTTTAAATATTCCCTCAGGGCAGTAGTTTCAGGGGTTCACCTAGCCTCCATTGATCCAGAAAGTGTGGCTTCCATGAGATTCTGAAGTCTATTTTGCATTTCTCCCATTTGAACAGGATTCTTCTGATGAGTTAAAATGTTTGATTCTTTAATTAAAACCTTCAGTAATCATGCTAATATTTTAAATATTAGCCATTGTAGTAGAGGTGTTTTGTGGACTGTAATTCTTACAAGTGAAGATAAAAGAAAGCAGACTGATTTTAGTTGACTTTAGTTTGAGGATCCAAAATGCCTTTCACATTCTTTGCTTTTGAAAGTGTTATTAAATAAGTACTGAGGTGGATTTACGACTTTTATTGTGTGAGCTTTGCACTTGTTAGTTTAAGGAGTCATTTTGGCAGGCATTTGTGCAAAGCATCGTGGAAAAATGTCCTATGAAATCTGTAGTCACAAAAGCCAGGTTGTATTGATAAGTGTCTTAATTTCCCAGGGCCGCCATGATAAGATAGCACTAAATGGGTGGCTTTAAAGAATAGAAATTTATTGGTCCATCTTCTGAAAACTAAATACAAACCAGGATATCTACCATGTCTGTGCTGCCTGAGAGTTTTGAGAGAACTGTTTCATCCCAATGCTAGGTTCTCCCTCCTTATAGATAGATCCTTACAGATCATCTTCCTCTGGGACTCTTTCTATATCCAACTCTGAAGGGATTAGGATTAGGATCTTTTCTACTCTCATGTGACCTCATTTAATTTAACTGATAATATCTGCAAAGCTCTGGTGGCCTAGTGGTGAGGAGCTGTGCTGCAATCTTGAGAGCATGAAGTTCAAATCCACCAGCTGCTCCTTGGGAGAAAGATGGTCAAACTTTTCCCATGTGGTTAAACTGTCTCTTAAAACCCACTGGAGGGGCACCTATGGGCCAGTTTCCAATGTGATAATACACAACAACAACATCAACATCTGTAAAGACCAAACCAAGTCAATGCCATTGAGTTGATAATGCATCAGAGTGCCTCTGTAGGGCAGAGGAGAGCATCCCCATTGGGCCTTTAAGGCCATAAGTATTTATGGAAGTAGACCTATCTCCTAAGAGGGTTTGTGGGTTTGAATCACTGATCTTCTGCTTAGTAGTCTTACCCACAGCACCACCGATCTCCTGAATACTATAAAGGAAACCTATGTTGTTGTTGATCGCCTTCGAGTTGAGCACGACTCATAGCGACCCTATGAACAAAAGGCTGGAAGCCCCTTAACAACTATCAACATTTATCAAAGTTCATAGGGTTTCTGAAGGCATGCTACTTAGGAAGTGGATGCCACTCCTGCTTCCAAAGGAGACCTACAGTTCCTGAAAAAAAGGATATACTTGCAAGTTCAGGGGTCGGGACTCCAAAATATTTTGCTATTCTTACCAGGGTGAGATGATATCTCAAAGTTGTTTTGATTTGCATCTCTCTTAGAGCTAGGGATTTTGAACTTTTCTTCATGTGTGTTTTTGCCATCTGAATGTCTTCTTTGGTGAAGTGTCTGTTCATATCTGTGCCCATTTTTAAACTGGGTTATTTAGCTTTATCTTGTTGTGATGGAGACTCCAAAATATTATCCTGGAGTAACACAATTGAATTTATACACTCAGTCCAGATTGAAAATGCATGGAGAGGATAAGCTCCCTTTCCTTCTCTCTTCTTTCATGGGAAGTGGACAAAGCAGACAGGGAAAGGGCACTTACTCTGGTTATGTGCCATTGAGTAGATTCTGACTCATCACAACCCAATGTCCAACAGACTGGAAACTTGTCTGGTCATAGGCCATCATCACATTCTTCAGGGGACTTACTCACTGTTGTAGTCTGTCCTTCTCTGAGCCCTATTATTCCAAGCATGATGTCCACTTCCAAGGACTGACCTCTCTTGACAGCCTGCCCAAGTATGTGAGATAAAGTCTCATTATCCTTATCCTGTAAGGAGCATTCTGACTCCACTGCTTCTAAGATGGATTTATCTATTCTTTTGACAGTCCATGATACATTCAATACTCTTTGCTAACACCTCAGTTTTAAGGTGTCACTTCTTCTTTGGTCTTTCTTCTTCACTATTCAACTTTCATTTGCATATGAAACAATTGAAAACACCATGGCTTTGATCAGGGGCTACTTAGTCTTTAAACTGATATTCTCACATTTCAGCACCTTAAAAAGATTCTTGACAGTGGGTATGTTCCACACAATACGTCAAAGGAAAAGCAACAACAAAAAAGGGCAAAGTTGGTTTGCGTTAGATGTTTCCTATTGTGCTAGTTTCCTCGTGTCGTAAGAGAAATGCCAAAAATGGACTTAAAGAGTCTAATTTTCCACAATATAAACAGTCTTCCAAGCATCCTGGAAAATTTACAACAAGGAGAGGATAAAATAGATGAATGGGACCTTCTAAGATCAAGTCTCTATGCACATCCAAAAACTTCTCCAACAGGAAAAAAGGAAAGCCACCGACTGGGGAAAAATGTTTGGTAATGACATATCAGACAAGAGACTTATAAGTATAATTTATAAAATACTCGGGCACCACAACAAGATAAAGGTAAATAATCCAATTGAAAAATGGGCACAGGCACTTCACCAAAGAAGATATTTAGATGGCAAATAAACCCATAAAGACATGTTCAAAATCCCTAGCTCTAAGAGAGATGCAAATCAAAACAACTATGAGATATCATCTCACCCCAGTCAGAATAGCAAAATTTAACAGAACAGCAAACAACAGATGCTGGCGAGGTTGCAGAGAAACTGGAACCCTTATTCACTGTTGGTGGGAGTGTAAATGGTGCAACCACTGTGGAAGGCTATATGGCTCTTTCTCAAAAAGTTGAAAATAGAGATACCATTTGACCCAGAAATTCCATTACTGGGAATATATCCTAAATATACCATAACCGCCATCCAAGCACGTATATGCACACTCATGCTCATTCGCTGCTTTGTTCACAATAGCAAAGCGCTGGAAATAACCCAAGTGCCATTAACAAACGAATGGATAGAGAAGCTGTGGTATATTCACACAATGGAATACTATGCAGCCTTGAAAAACAAAGAACTCATGAAATATGCAAAATGGATGACCCTGGAGGACATTATGCTGAGTGAAATATCTCAGTCACAAAAGGATAAATATTACATAGGGCCACTGTTGTAAAACGGGACTGACATTGCGGTTGAGGAAAAGCCGAGAAGGAGGGGAGGAATGAGGTATACTGCATTGAACAGATGAGAGAGAGAACTGTTTAAAAGGGATATATGATTGGGTATTATTGTCATGACAGGAGTCCAGAATGAAGGCTGTATGGTGGAGTGGACTTGGGGGGAGGGATTGCATAACAATGAAAGAGTTTTTCTTTTACTTTTCAAGGAGAAGAGTGAATTAGGAGGGAGGGGGCCTGCAGGGAGAAAAATGCAACAAGAAATGATTGGAAACCCTAAGTCTCTGTAAACTTTCCTGAAAATTAAAAGAAAAGAGTTTAATTTAATTTTTCACCTTTCTAGAGGCTAAGCTTCTAAATTCAGGTCTGGATTGTACCATTTGCTTTCTTTCATTAGCTCTGGGTGCTCGTTGGTTTCTGTCAAAGCATCAGCCCTCCCCTGTGTAAGTGTCTCTCCGTTAGACCTGCAACTTCTGTAACTTAGAATTGATTAGATTTAGAACCTATTTGACCAGGTTTGATATAATCAGTAGAAGAAAGAAAAACATATTTTCTAACAGCTTTACAGCCACAGGTATGGGAGTTAGGATTACAAAATGTCTTCTGGAGAGACAATTTAATCCCTAGCACCCTGCTTCCCCAGTCAACATTCACAAAACATCATGATGGATGTTGGACATCCATTATCTCTAATCTAACAATTTATAATCTGAGTACAATTGTGTCCATTTTACAGCTGATGAAAACAAGGCACAAAGAAGCAAATAATGTGTCCAAATTCATACAAGTAACACAAAGTGAATGAAGGCTAGTGTAAAACACAATGCACATGAACTTTGTAAGCA
>NW_006399774.1:14242366-14243658 GCF_000299155.1 Elephantulus edwardii
AGGAGAAGAGAAGAGAAGAGAAGAGAAGAGAAGAGAAGAGAAGAGAAGAGAAGAGAAGAGAAGAGAAGAGAAGAGAAGAGAAGAGAAGAGGAGACAGGGAGAGAAAGAGCTGAGAATCCAAAAATGTTATCTCCTCTGCACAACAGAGCCTTCTCTAAGTGTCATTATTAAGTCCTGTTGCGATCTCTCTGGAACTCTGGTTTACTTATCTCAAAGGGAAGATTTAGATAAGGCAGTCTTTTGAGTCCTTCAGCTCTGAAAGTCCAAATCCCATCAAATGTGGTCCTTATCGTAGCTTGCTAAGCAAAGTCATGTTTTCCCCCCACACTGACTTCGTGTTTCCTGTCTAGATTTGCACTGGTTAAATACTGTGATTGCTTGCATTGGCCGACTGGGAATTACCGTTGTAGTTGAAATGCTTTGCCTAGTGAATGCTGAGCTGTATCCCACCTTTGTCAGGTAAGTGCATGGAAGGAGTCTAGGTCATTCAGATAGCAGTATGCCAGCAAGACTGAGTAATACCTAACATTCCCCAGCACTTTCTCAAGAATCCACCAGGGAATGTTGAGTTTGGACCCTGAGCGCCATTGTCACTAAGGCATGCTACCAGGGCCCTGGTAAGTACTTTCTAGTGTGCGATCATGGTGAACACATGACATTGTGCATGAGTTAACATTCACAGAAGGACACAACGCTAATCTAATTGAAACTGTTCCTGGCCATTAGTTGCATTAAGTTGGTTTTGATTCATGGTAACTGTATGTCCAGTTCCTTTGATACATCAGTTGTAACAAAGGCAACACACTGTTGCAAGGTGTTAACAGAAGCAACTGTTTGGATGGGAGAGGGGAGGGTGTATGGCAACTCTCTGTACTTTATACACAGTTATCCTGTAAACCTAAAGCTGCTCTAAAAATAATCTATTATTGATGTGAACCCTGGATTTAGATGAAAATGAATGTGATCATAATGCAGAAAAAAAGATAAATGTTATAAATGTGACAATAAAGAAAACACCTAAACTAAGATTTTAATGGAAAGGAGAAAGAACCACATAAGTAAGATGTATTCCCAAACCAAAAAGCTGTGCTCTCAAAACAAAAACTCCAGATAATTTCTATGAAAACAAAAATATCCAGCGAATCTCAGAGGTGACATAAGTAGGACCTATTCCCAAACCAAAAAGCTGTGCTCTCTAAACAAAAGCTCCAGATAATTTCTATGTTGTTGTTGTTGTTATGTGCTGTTGAGTCGCCTGCGACTCATAGCGACCCTATGTACAACAGCCCTAA
>NW_006399774.1:14244475-14260788 GCF_000299155.1 Elephantulus edwardii
GGTTGAAAAGTTACGGAGACAGGATGCATCCCTGGCGTACACCCTTCCAGCACCAACCAAAGTAAAATTCACAATATCTGGCAACCAATCAAAATTATCAGGCATCAAATAATAGATTCATAAATGACATTGATCAGATTCTGAACTAGCCCACAAATGACATATATGATAGGATTAATATATAAGTACTTTAAAACTGTACTCTATATATTCTGTCAGGAATTGAAACTTACACCACAACAAGATAAAGATAAACAACCCAATTGCAAAATGGATACAGGATATGAACAGACACTTCACCAAAGAAGACATTCAGATGGCAAGTAAACCCATGAAGAAATGTTCAAAATCCCTTGTTCTAAGAGATGCAAATCAAAACAACTATGAGCTATCCTTTCACCCCAGTCAGAATAGCAAAATTTAACAGAACAGCAAACAACAAATGCTGGTGAGGTTGTGGAGAAACTGGAACCCTGATTCACTGTTGGTGGGAGTGTAAAATGGTGCAACAATGAATGACTGGAAATCCAAGTTCTCTATAAACTTTCATTAAAATCTCAATAAAAAAATAAAACCAAACAAAGAAACCTACCCATCTATGGGAGCTCTGGTGGCCTAGTGGTAAGAAGCTGCGCTGCAGTCTCAAAGGTGCACCGTTCGAATCCACCAGATTCTCTGCTGGAGAAGGAGGGGGAAACGCCTCCTGTGACAGTAGGATCCGATTCGACGGTGCACAACAGGGGAAAAAAGAAAACAAAAGCAAAACCAAAAGCAACCTACACATCTAGTTCATTTAAAACACTGGGAGGAAATTTAATTCTAGATTTCAAGTATTTCCAATGACACAATGTTAGAAACGATAGCACGATTTTCAAGCCAATGTTAATTTCACTCAATATATTTCAGACACAAAGCTGATGTAGAAAACTTACCCATCTATTTCCTGGAATACATAGGAGCAACATTTCATTCTAGTGACTTTCCGCTCTGTAACCACGGCCACGTGTCCTGACTGCCAAGTGCCCTCGTGTGTAGGGGCCAGCACCACGAGCGAAGCGGCTGCCTGCCACCTGTTTTCTAACACAATCTCTTTACCTTCTTTTTCTTGATCAGAGTATTTCTTCGTATTTTCAATTCTATCCATCTAGTCAGAAACTTTTTTCCTGAGCTGACATTTCTTCGTGTCATCTTTGGTGCCTATAAATTAGAAAATACATTCAATGCTTTTACAACAGTCTTTCTGTGTAGTAGAAGCATTATGTTCAATTTCTCAAGTTTTCCAGACATTTTCTATCCTTGAGCATGGTTTCTCTCTATCCTAAAATACACAGGCAGTGGGCTGAGATTGGGCTGCGTTGTACAAGGTGTTGATCTTTGCATTAGGCAGCTGAAGTGTTTACTTAGAAATGGAGACTCTAACGATATGACTCACTTCTGGGGACATCTGATGGGGCGAGATGTTGTTGTATGCCGTCAAGTTGAAACCAACTCATAGCTGACCCTCCAGTGGGTTCTCAGAAACAGTAAATGCGTGGCAGGAGATTTTTCATTGTTCTCCCACGGAGCAACTGGTGGATTCGAAATGCTTGCCTTTGGGAACGCAGCGGAGCTTCTTACTGTGAGGCCATCAGAGCTCCCTGATGAGGTGAAAGAGAATTATTCCACATCAAACCTGATTCTGAGACAAATCTAAGTATCTACTACAAGTTTAAAAATCTCAGCAAAATCAAAAGAAAGCACACAATACTTTCTATCTCCACAAAACCAATTTCTCCTCCCAACTTCCCTAATGCTCATTTCCTCAGCAACTGAATAATATATCTTTGAATATACATTACCAAGAAAATATTAACCTTGAGCCTAAATTTTTTTAAAACTTAATAAAGATGAAAACTGTAATGTCTGAGATGAAAAAGAAATCATATGAGGTTAATGCAGCAATGGTGTCACTCTGGAGACTAAGGTGCATCTGATACAGGCTATGGTCTTTGCAATCACTTGTTTTGCATCAAAGAGTTGGACAATGACTAATGAGGATAGAAGGAGAATTGATACCTTTGAACTGTGGTGCTGGAGAAGAGTATTGACTATATCATGGACTGCCAAGAAAACAAACAGATTCATCCTGGAAAGGGTTAAACCAGGCTGCTCCTTGGAGGCAAGGATTCTGGGGCTTTGTCTGACATATTTTGGACATGTTGTAAGGAGGGACTGGTCCTTGGAGAGGGACATCATGCTTGGGAGGGTGGAGGGACGGCACAGGAGGGGAAGACCCTCTATTAGGTAGATTGATTCAGTGACTGGGATAATTGGGATGGGTGTGTTGGAGGCAGTGCAATTGGCACAGGATAGAGCAGGGTTTAGGGCTGTTGTACATAGGGTTGCTATGAGTCTTTAGCGACTTGACGGCACATAACAACAGCAACAGTACAAACTATCCAAATCACGCATACAGAGGGTTAGTGAGCAGTGGACAGACAGTTCTAAGTGTAACTGAGCTCACAAAGGAGAGAAAAGATCAGGGAGACCGTAGTCAGGGGAAAATATTTGAAGAAATAATGGTCAAAATTTTCCAAATCTGATGAAAGCTCCAAATGCACAGAACCATGAACTTCAATAAATTCCAGGCACAAATAAACCGAGGAAAACACATCATGATAAAATTTCTTAAAATCGTCAAGGCAGCTGGAGAAAAAAAGATACTGCAAATAGAAACCAAAACAATAACGGCAGATTTCATACAGGATGGCAGGCACACTGACACATAGTGGGATGGCATCTTTAAAGGATTGAATGCCCGTCCTTCTCCTGCAGAGCAGCTGGTGGATTTGAACCATGTGTCTTTGGGACTGCAGCATGGGTGCTTACCACTAGGCCACCAGAGCTCCAAATGATGAAAAGGAAAACCAAACCAAAACAAAACAAAAAGACAACCAAAAAACCCCCAAACCCAGGAAATAGATTCTTCAAATAGGAAGAGAAATTACTTGTCAGACACACAAAAGGCAAAACAGTTCAGCGGCAGCAGACCTACACCACAGCAAATATTAAGGTTCTCATGACAAAAAAAATGTTACCAGATGAACACAAGCTGATACACATAGACTTACAGACACAACTGCACACAGACACAGGTAGACACACAGAGGGAAATAACTACATGATAGGGATGAGGCATGATTTTGTTGTTAGGGCCAAACAGTAAATATTTTATATTTTGTGAGTGGCATGTTTTGTTTGCTGCACATTACTTGTTTGCTGGTATGTTGATTTTTGTTGTTTTTTTTTTCCAATACAACCCTTTTTAAAAAAAAATGGAAAAAGCATTTCTAACACAAAGGTTTATCTAACAGACAGTTGGCAAGATTTTCCTTGCATACTGTAGTGTGTCAGCCGGTGATTTACAGCAAAAAAAAAAGGAAAGAAAAATATATTATGGGGTTAATAACGTGTGGCACAAAATATGTGATAAAATAATGGTAAAATGATAAGAGAGAAATGGAAATACATTGTCCTAAGATTTATATGCTATAGGAGACATGAAGCTGGACTATTGAGTTAAAGGAACTCTACTGGAGCCAAAATATATACTGTAAACCCTAAGACAAACAGAGTTCTAGCTATTAATCTGACAAAGAAGATGAACGGGAGTAATTATAACCATCTACTATTTAAGTCTCACAATTCTGGAGGCCCCAAGTCCAAACCCCAGGTACCAGAGAGGTTTTCTCTTGGTGGCAGTTCTGGAGGAAGGTCCTTGCCTCTGAGCGTCCGCTCCTGTACTGTCTTCCTGTGACGCGGTGTCTCTGCTCTTCCCTTTGAGGTACATGGCTGGCACAGCAGGATAACATCCCAGGTGAGGGCCAGATCTCTGCTGGATGTGGTATTCTATTTTCCTCACTTGGCCTGAGGACCACAGGTACCACTGGCGACATCATGATAGATGGAGAAAAGAGTGAAACTGTCAGTGACTTACAATTTTCAAAAGGAAACTCTTTACTGCAGTTGAATGGACCGTGCAGTGAAACATCAACTTTCACTTTAAACCTATTAACTCCTCTCAGTAAAGGTGAATTAGTCCACATGAGCCTTTCCCATCTGTTTAAGGAACAGATACAACATAGGGGAAGCTGGATCTGGCTTCTACCTGCTTCACACAAGGGAACTGTGCCCATCAAAAATATCCATTGTGCCATACGAACAGGTACATGGTTAGACATGCAGCCCCACATGCTCCTTGTCTATCCATTGTTTGTTGAAACTTGACTCACAGACTATACTCACAGTTACAGGGCTTATTAGATAAATAGGTTGAGGAGTGGGAAAGGCAAAGAATATCACACAATGCAAGTCCAGATTTAGTCCGGCAGTCCCAAGCCAGACTAACAAGGCACAATTTCTCAATTATTGAAATTTCAGGTTCAGTTCAGCAGCACAAATGCACCTTTAGTTTCCTCAATCATCCAGTAAACTTTATCTTTGAGCAGTTATAAGTCAGCTTTTCCATCAAACATCCAGCAAGCAAAACTTTCAACTGTGCTCCATCTCTAGCCACAGTCTCTTCACAGCAGTGCCACAGTTTCTTCCCCCTTTCTCTTACAGTGTGGAAAGCACTCTCTTTTTAAAAAATTATTATTAAATTTTATTAGTTTTAATGAACATTTACAGAGATTTTGGGTTTTCATTCCTTCATTGCTGCACTATTCTCTCTACCCTCCTCCCCAATTTGTTCTTCTTCTCCCACCATCTGAATGTCTGTTTTAATTGTCCAATTGCCACAGTGCTTGTCAAAGTCAGTTCTGATTAATCTCCTTTGTCAGTGTGTCCTTTGCCATTCCCTATCACTCCTCCCTGAGAGAGACTTCACCCTGATTCATAAGGAAAAGGGGATGGCGTATTCTCTTAGCTACTTCCTGCTGAAAAGGGACGCTGTGGGTTTCAGGGTGAAGATCTTCTCTCACTACTCTAAAGGGCCCCTTTGGCAGTAGGAAACACATAGAGTATTATGGAAATTGATTTTGGAATTTAGATGCACTGTTATCAATTGTGCTTAGCCGTACATGTTCATATCCTTGAAGATGTATCATGGAGGTGTTGCAACCTAGAAGACACAAATTTAACTAACAAGTTAAAAGTACATGAGTCAAAAATTAAAAAGCAATAATATTCTGAGTAGAGGTTCTAGTAGTGGCACAAATCAAGTTACAGAGGGAGGGTGGTTCTTACAATAAAAGGCCTATAGACTAGCACTTTGTCTATTATAGTGTAGAGGTTAGAAACCACAAGATGTAGAGGCTCAGCTATGTCATTTATGGTTCTTAAGTCCTGGAGCAAATTCCATCTACCACTGAGTTGTTTTACAACTCGAAAGTTCGCATGCAAGGTAGAGGTGAAGTAAGGAACTGCTTATGAGGTGGAAAATACTTTCTTATATATTGGGCCTATAGCTAATGATTCTTTGCAAGACCATGTGTCCATAGTTGAGGTAGCTGGAGACCATTTCCCTAGCAAGGGCTAATGCAATGGATAGAAAAGCCAATTTTCAAGATTTCTAACACCACACTATCCCTCTACTTTTCTTGTAGTATGCATTCCATCAGAGCACTTCAAGCTTATCAAAGGGGCTAGCTCTGTGACTAGGACAAGACTGACATTTAAAAATGAAGATCTCTTTTATTCTCTGTGTTTTTCAGGAACCTTGGAGTGATGGTGTGTTCCTCCTTAAGCGATATAGGAGGAATCATTACACCCTTCATTGTCTTCAGGCTGATGGAAGTTTGGCAAAGTCTGCCTCTCGTATTGTTTGGTGAGTCTCCACGAGGCAGTCATTATCCTTTCTTTCCAGCCTGGCAGTGGGCACAGTGACAGGCACAGAATGAGTGCTCAGTAACTGTGTAGAGTGACTGACACCTCCAATGAACTTCCAGGAAGATAGCAGGGTGCTAACTTTCAGTTCCCTCATGCCTTGCTCTGTCTCTTGGTGCTTTGTGGGAAAATAAGATGTCTTCCTAGAAGATGGACTAGATTTATGTCCTCTGGTTCCAAAATTATTCCTCCAACAGGATGTGATCTGGGAAACTTATGGGTTAAATCCCTGCTTTTCTGTGAGCTTGACTCAACTCTTAGCACATATAATGTGCAATTGCTGGGGGCTTGAGGATGCTACATTCACATCTATCTCTCTGCTTCTCGTGGATTTTAACAATTGAGAACTGGCGATCAAAGTATAGGATGAGCTTAATTGGTGATAAAGTTGGTTCAGAGAAGGCAATAAGGAGGTAGACACTTGGGTCTCCAAGACTCTGTTCACCAATCCAGTCAGAGATAGGATGACTGACCATGTGCCAAGATTTGCCTTCCCCAGGTGCAGGTCAGTATGAAAAGGAGAGAGGAGTGGAGGAAGGAAGTGGTAGAGTCACAAGAGGAGCACATGTCTAGTGGCCATGTGCCAGTGTTCTGGATCCTTCACTCTCTCACTCTTACTCTATAATTACTTCTTTTTTTCCTGTTTTATCTCATCTATTTCTCCATCTTCCTAATCTCATGAACAACTTTACTCATTCTCTGTCATTAAGTCAGTTGTGACCCTCCATCAAATTTCCGAGGCTGTAAATCTTCATGGGAAGAGACTTTCCACTTTCCCCCCTTGAGACTGCTAGTGGATTTGAACTGATGGAGAGGTATAACCTTTTGGTTATCAGTGCAACACACTTTCTGACTGTGCTATAAGAGCTCCTTCCTAACTTTTTAGAAGGAATATACGATTAGGCAATATACGTACAACAATAGCCCAGAATAAGAGGTACATGATTGCAAAGAGGACTTGCGGGTGGGGTAGGGGTAGGTAGGTAACTGTGCAACAATGAATGGATATTTAAAAAAAAAAGGAGAGAGTGAACTGGGGGAGGGGGAAAAAGGAGGGGTAAAATGTGCAACAAGGAATGAATGGAAACCCAACTTCTCTGTATTTATTCTTTTAAATCGCAATTAAAAGAAAATTTTCTTTAAAAATAAGAGCTCCTGGTGAGCTCTGGTGGTCTACTGGCAAGAAGCTGCACTGCAATCCCAGAGATGTATGGTTCGAATCCACCAGATGATCTGCTGGGGAAGGAGGGACAATCTCCTTCTGTACCAGTCAGATCCGATTTGACGGTACACACACACAAAATAATTTAAAAAATTAAAAATAAGAGCTCCTTCTGACATACCCTGCCACTCTACCTACCTATATACCTATCTACCTGTTTAAGTGCCTGTCTGTCTGTCTATCTATCTATCTATCTATCTATCTATCTATCTATCTATCTATCTATCTATCTATCTCCCTTTATTATAATAAATGGTCAAAACTGAATTTCATATAGTTTTTTAGGTACATGAATCAAACAATCCTCTAATACTTAAACATTACTTGACAGCAATTGATTTGGTTTTGATTTACCATATAGAACTTGATGCTTATATAGAAGTAAAATTATAATATTTCTTTTTTCATTCTGATATTTCTCCAGTTATCCTATTTTTTCATTTTCTTGGCACAACTTAAAAAAAATAATCTCTCTCACCCTGCCACCTTATCTGGACATCTCTTTAATTAGCTCTGATGACCTCTGTAGAAGGTACTGGCTGTGCACTAATTGCTCTGTGTGAAATCTCTTCCCTTTGAAGCTGTGCTGGGCCTTGTGGCTGGAGGCGTGACACTGCTTCTTCCGGAGACCAAGGGCATGGCTTTGCCGGAGACCATCAAGGACGCAGAGAACCTCCAGAGGTGATAACCAGGGCAGCTCAGGGACTCAGGGAGGGGTGGGGAAAGGAGGATGTCAGGCCCCACTCACAGAGGACCCTCTAGCAGGTTTTCAACATGTACAGGAAGAGATTGTCCATCTTCTCCTGCAGAGCAGGATTGACTGGGCTAGTCTATCACTTCCAGGGACTTGCCATTTTTCTCTCTCTACTTTTCAAGCATGATGTTCTTTCCCAGGGACTAACCTCTCCTGACAACATGCCCAGGGTGGGTGAGACCATCCTTGCTTCTGAGAAGCACACTGAGTTCCCTGCTTCTCAGATGGATTTGTTCTTTGATGGTCATGATGTAGTCAACATCACAATTAAAAACTATCCATTCTTCTTTGATCCTCCTTATTCACACTAGAACTTTCACATGTATATGAAACAATGGAAAATACCAAAGTTTGGGTAAGATGCATCTTGGTCTTCAGAGTGAGGTCTTTGAGCACGTTAGATAGGTCTTTTGCAGATTTTCCCACTTGCAATATATTGTTTTACTTCTTCCTTGGGTGTTGATGGTGGAACCAACTATATTAACATTAAATGCTTCACAACATCAACATTTTCTCCATTTATCATAGTATTTATTGGTCTAGTTGTGAGGATTTTTGTTTTCTAGCTGTTAGGATGTGGTCCATGCTGAAGGTTGTAGTCTTTCATAATCTTCTGTAAGTGCTTCAAGTCCTCTTCACTTTCAGCAAATAAGGGTGTACCATCTGAGTAACACAGACTGTCGATGGAACTTTCTTCATGTAGTCCAGCTTCTCAGACTACTTGATCAGTGTACACATTGAATTAAAACAAAACCCATGCTGCATTGAAACAGATGAGGGAGAGAACTGTTTAAAAGTGACATATGCTTGGGTATTATGGTCATGATAAGAGTCAAGAATGAAAGTTGCATAGTGGAGTGGACTCCTTGGCGGGGGGGTGGAGAGGGGAGATTGTATACCAATGAAAGAATTTTTCTTTTACTTTGCAAAGAGAAGCGTGAACTGGGGGGGGGGCAGGTGGGCAGGGAGAAAAGTGCAACAATGCATGAATGGAAATCCAAAATCTCTGTAAACATTCATTAAAATGAATAATAAAAAAATAAAAATATAAAAACAAACAAAACCCATTGCCATATAGTCAGATTTAACACAACCTAAAAAGCTTTCCAAAGCTGTAACTATTTACCAGAGAAGACCGCTCATCTTTCTCCTGTAGAAGGTTTGATAAATTAAAATGGCCAATTTACAGCTCTGGGACACTTTTCCTGGATTTTCAACTATGCAACGTCTCCTTTTTTTTTTTTTCTGTTCAAGTGACTGCCTCTTGATCTCTGTACAAGTTCCACATGAGCACAATTAATCTGGAATTCACATTCTTTTCAATGTTATCCATAACTTACGATGATCCCCACAGTGGAATGACATTGCATAACTCAAAACCCAAGTAAACATCTTCCTGGTGTTTTCTGCTTTCAGTCAAGATACATCTGACATGAGCAATGATATCTCGCATTCCAGGGCCTCTTCAAAATCCAGCTTAAATTTCTAGCAGTTCCCTGTCAATGTACTGTTCCAGTTACTTCAGAATTATCTTCAGAAAGAATTTATTTGTATGTTAATATTAATGATATCGTTCAATCATTTCTTTTTTCAAGCATTCTTTTAGAT
Source organism: Elephantulus edwardii (assembly GCF_000299155.1). NCBI lineage: Eukaryota > Metazoa > Chordata > Mammalia > Macroscelidea > Macroscelididae > Elephantulus > Elephantulus edwardii. Next base: position 14,253,925 of record NW_006399774.1, read on the forward strand.
CACCTTTTCTTTAGGAATGAGAACGAACGTGGATCATTTCCAGTCTATTGACCACGTAGCTGTCTTCCAAATTTCTTGGCGTAGATGAATGGGCACATCCTTGGCTGCATCCATTCATTGAAACACCTCAATTGGTGCTCCGTCAACTCCGGGAGGTTTGTTTTTCCTAAGAGCCCTGCGTACAGCTTGGGCTCCTTCCTTTAATAACCACTGCTTCTTGAACAAGCGCTACCACCAGAAATGGAAGTTTTGACCAATTCTTTTTGGTAAAGTGGTTTTGTGTATCCTTTCCGTCTTCTTTGGAAGCTTCCTGCATTCAATATTTTGCCCACAGCTCCTTCCATGTTATAACACAAGGACTGTATATTCAGTTCTTTTATCTTGAGATTTGCCAGTCATACTCTTTCCTCTTGGTTTTTCAACTGGTCTTCGCACATGTTATTATAATATTTTGCTTTGTCTTCTCAAGCTGCCCTTTGAAATCTATTCTGCTTTCTTGGTTCATCACTTCTTGGTCTCACTCTAGAGCAAGATTCAGCATGTCTTCTGAATATCTTTTGTCTTCTTCATGTATAAGATCCTTGATGTCGTCCCACAACTTGCCTGGTCTTCAGGCATTGATGTTCAGTTCACCAGATCTATTTTTGATATGGTCTACAAATCTAGTCCTGGTATACTTATCAGGTGGGAGAACTCGAGGGCTGTATTTTGGTTATTGCATACTTGCTTTAATTTTCTTCAGCTCCAATGTGATCTTACACAGACCAATTGGTGATTTATTACTGGTCCCTGGTCCTATTCTAATTGTTCTTCTAATTGTTCAGTGTATCCCATACTATTCCTCTTCAATTCACCATTTCTAATGTAGTTGTTGTTAGGTGCCATCAAATCAAGTACAACTCATAGTGACCCTGTGAGGTCACTGACCTGACCCCTGCCCTCTTTTGTGCCATCCTCATCCTCTTTGACACCATGTCAATTCAACTTGTTGGGGATTCTCAATGGACTGGTCTTATAATCCGTAGAGCCCTGTGCTGTCAATCCGAAGTCCACCCCTCTCCAGTGGTTCAAATACACCAGCAATTCCGAGGGACTAAGACGGACAATCCTCTAAGCTGAGATTTACGCCTCAGAAACCCAAGGGAGAGTTAGCCGTGAGCTGGTTCCAACTTGATGACAACGAGATAAGACGAGACTGTATACTTATCTGATTCAAAAAAGTCAGCACCCAACCATTTAAGCTTACTTAGTGGTAAGAAGCTGTGCTGCAATCCCGGAGGCATAAGGTTCAAGGCCACCAGCTGCTCCATGGGAGAAGGCTGGACAGTCTCCTCCCATGAGATTAACTGCCTCTGAAAACCTGCCAGAGGGTCAGCTATGGGTCAGCTCTGACTCTACAACACACAACTACCACAATAATGCCCAGGATCTTAATCTTCAGGCATTGCATTTCATTGATGAGAACTTCAATTTCCCCAGATGCTTCATACATTCTATATTGCAATTATTAATAGGTATTTGCAGTTTTTTCTCCTCATTTCGAAGGTTCTTTATTGGGTGAAACTTTACTCCATCTGCATCTTTAAGGTCGACTCTACTTGGAGAAGGCAGTTCCTTTTCAGTTATATTTTGAGTGTCTTCCAGCTGTTGGTCTTCAATCAGACAGTGTTCCACTACTATTCACAGTATTTTTGAAAGCTTAGCATTTCAGGAGTAGATGGTTAATCATTCTTAGTCTTAGTCTGGATGGTTCCTTGAAATCTACTCAGTGAGTGTCTAATGGTGTTTAAAATACAGAAGGTGCCTAGTTTCCAGTATTATAGCAACACTAAAGTGACTGCAGTATGGAAACACTAACAGATGAGTGGCCAACATTCATAGCAGGCCTTCAATAAATATGAGAATTTTCTTCCTTTTCTATGTTGTGTGATTTTCTCAGGGGTTCTCAATTTTTAGCATGCACCACAGTCACTAAAACATCTTGCGAAAATGCCAATTCTTGAACCTCCTCAAGGATATTTTGTGTCTCAGTGCATTAAGTGTTGAACTTTTAAGGGAGCTCAAATCCACGAGCCATTCCATAGGGGAAAAGAGGAAGCAGTATCCTCCTGTGAAGACTCACATCCTCAGAAGACCGCTGGAGGATTGCTGGGACTTGAAACTGACCCAACGGCAGTTGGGTTTGGACAATTTAGGTTTTGGATTTAATACATGTTGACTTTTAAGAGCTCTGCAGACAACACCTCAGCACATGCTGTATAAACTCCACTTTGAAAAATTGATAATTGCTCAGTCTTGATAAAAATTGTTGTTATTGATAGGTGCTGTTGAGTTGACTGCCACTCATAGCGCCTCTGTGAACAATGGGGCCCTATCCTGTGCCATCCTCCTCAGATCTGCTATGTACTTAGGCTCCTTGTCACTGTGTCAGTTCACCTCGCTGGGAGTCTTTCTGTCTTTAGCTGACCCTCTGCCTGCCCAAGCATGATGTCCCTTTCAGAGGACTGACCTCTCCTAACAATATGCCCAAAGTATGCGAGGCGAAGTTTAACTATCTTTGCCTCCAAGAAGCACTTTGGCTACACCTTCTCTGAGACATATTTGTTCATCATTTTGACAATCCATAGGGTATTCAGTGCTCTTCTCCAACACTGTTGTGTGTGCTGAGAGCCCTGGCTCAGCCTCCCTTGCTCATACAAAGAATTTGCTCTGGTAGGATATGATAGAAAGATCTATCATGAGTGAATACCTTTGTCTTGGCTTGATTCAGACTTTTCACAGGTTGTTTGTCTTGCTCAAAACAATCCTGGAATAGGTTGAGCTCAGTGAGAAGATGTGGCTGAGAGGAAAGGCGAAGAGTGAAAGGAAAAGCAAAGGTAATTTTATTAGACAAGGTATATCTGAGAGAGAGAGAGACTCTGAGAAGAGTCAATCTCCAGAAATGTAGGAATGGGGAAAGACCCTGGATCAGGCGAGCGGTGCATTAATATAGCTCACTGGCTCTGCATTTTGATGTGTTTCCTAGCTTGAGTCTGGACCAATGGGATGATGTCATAGGTGGCCCATTGTTCTCGACATCACTCAGGCACCTAGATGATGTGTTGATCAGTTTTGGTCCATTGTTCTTCATGTCACTCATGTGCCTAGAACTAGGCAGTGAGGTCCAGTTCTGGCTGGGCAGAGCCTGATCCTAGCCACTTTGCTTGATGCTTGTTCCCTGCATGGGTTCTATCTTGGTGGTGGAGGCTACCTGCTCTAACACCAGTCTCTCCTTGTTTCTGCCTGATTTAATGTCCTTGGTTCTGACCCTAACAAACACCACAACTCAAAGGCATTTGTTCTTTCTTCCCTCGTCCTTACTCCTTGTCCAACTTTCAGATTGTGTTTGTATGAAACCTATATCTAGACCAAGCAGCTGCTGTTCAAAGAGAATAAGGGAATACTTCATGGTTTAAAAATCAAGAAAGGCATGCATCAATGTTGTGTGATTTCTCCATACCTACTCAATCTGTGTGCTGAGAAAATCAGTGGAGAAACTGGACTCTGAAGAAAAATGTGGCATCAGGAAGATTCATCAACAACCTTCTTTATGAAGACATAAACTAGCATCCTATTTTTCTTTTTTTAACTAGCATCCTATTGTAACTGTAAATATATTGACCACTGGTTGCCTGGATATTTGCTTCTTTTTGTTCTGAAGCAATAGAGATACATAGCTGTTTCATTGCTGGTTCTAATGTTTCATTCTACTCTGCTAAAAAGTCCTTGGTCACCAACCAGATGTGCTTGTTTCTCTGTTCTCTCCATCCTACCTTCCAAGGGGAGGGCAGCTTTCCTGCCCTAAGCCCCACCTCCCTCTGTGGTCCTGCACATTCTCTGTTACACTCTTCACATATCGTCATGATAGCTAATGCATCATAGTCTTCTCTAGCACCCTGAGTGTCACAGTGGTAGGACTATAGTCCTAAATATGGACTAAAGCTCAACATCAAGGAAACAAAGATACTCATCCCTGGACTGACTGGCAACATCATGACAGACAGTGAAGAAATTGAGATTGTTAACTGTTTCAGTTTGCTTGGCTCCACAAACAACACTCTTCGTACCAGCAGCCAGGAAATTAAAAAAAAAAAACAAAAAAACCCAACAAAACAAACAAAAACAAAAAACCAACGAATTTCATTGGGAAAGTCTGCTGTAAGAGACCTCTCCAGAGTACTGAAGAGCAATAACATCAGTCTGGAGACTAAGGTGTGCCTGATCCAGGTCACAATCTTCACAATTACTTGGTATGCATCAGAAAGCTGGACGATAACTAGGAATGATAGAAGGAGAATTGATGCCTTTGAGCTGTGGTGCTAGAGAAGGGTATTGAATATACTATGGACTGCTAGGAGAACAAACAGGTTCATTCTAGAGAGAGTGAAACCAGGCTGCTCCTTGGAGGCAAGGATCTCGAAGCTCTGTATGACATACTTTGGGTATGTTGCAAGGCACGATCAGTCAGTCCTTAGAGAGGGACATCATGCTCGGGAGGGTGGAAGGATGTTGCAAGAGAGAAAGACCCTGGATGAGATGGATTGATTCAGTGACTGAGGTATTGGCGGTAGGTGTGTCAGGGACAATAAGGTTGGTACAGGATAGAGAAGGGTTTAGAGATGTTGTACATAGGGTTGCTATGAGTCACAGGCAACTTGACAGCACATAACAACAACAACAACAGTTCGTAGTCCACTCAATGACCCCCAACAACAGCAACAGTTCCCATCTACTGCCAGAGTCATCAACTCCTTCTTTTCCCTTCATTCAAGAGAAAGTATCAGAGACTGGGAGTAACAGCAACTCCATTGAATGTTTATGAAATGTGTCACTTTCCAGCTAGTTTTGCATGCATTCTTTATCAGTCTGCTCATAATGTTGCAAGATAGCTGCTATTGTCATACCCATTTCATAGATGAAGGAAATAATGACAGCTACCCAAAATGGACAGTGCACACCACAACAAGATCAAGGTAAACAACCCAATTGAAAAATGGGCACAGGATATGAACAGACACCTCACCAAAGAAGACATTCAGATGGCACACAAACACATGAAGAAATGCTCAAAATCCTTAGCTCTAAGAGAGATGCAAATTAAAACAACTATGAGATATCATCTCACCCCAATAAGAATCGCAAAATTTAACAGAACAGCAAGCATCAAATGTTGGCAAGGTTGCAGAGAAACTGGAACGCTTATTCACTGTTGGTGGGAGTGTAAAATGGTGTAACCACTGTGGAAGGCTGTATGGCACTTTCTCAAAAAGTTGCAAATAGAAATACTATTTGACCCAGCAATTCCACTACTGGGAATATACTCTAAAGAAATCAGAACTGCCACCCAAACATATATATGAACACCTATGTTTATTGCTGTGTTGTTCTCAGTAGCAAAGAGCTGGAAACAACCCAAGTGCCCATCAACAAACGAATGGATAGAGAAGTTGTGATGTATCCACACAATGGAATACTATGGTGCACTGAAAAACAAGGAACTCATGAAATATTTTACAAAATGGGTGATCCTGGAGGACATGCTGAATGAAATATCTCAGTCACAAAAGGACAAATACTACATAATACCACTGTTATAAAACAGGAGTGACATCGGGGTTGGGGGAAAACTAAGAAAAGAGGGGATAAATAATGTATATTACATTGAAACAGATGAAGAATAGAACTTCTTAAAAGGAATATATGATCAGATATTATTTGCATGACAACAGTTCAGAATAAGAGCTACATAGTAAAGTGGACTGGGATGGGGGGGATTGTACAACAATGAAAGCTTTTTTTAAGAGAAAAGGGAACTGAGGTGGGTGGGTAGGGAGGAAAATGTGCAACAACGAATGAAATTCAAGTTCTGTATAATCTTTGATTAAAATATAAAATAAAATGACTTTTTAAAAAACATTTCAAAAGACATCTCAAATACAGAAACAATGTATAAAAGAATGTGCAAAGGGCTATAGTTGTAAAATAAAAAGGAAAGAACTCTCTCAGCATTTTTATAGTTAAAAAAACCTGAAAAACAAGTTCAAGCCTCAAATGGCAATACTAAGTGATGCTATGGACAAAACTGTGAATGACCCAGGAAGCAAGAAAATAAGAGGGAAGGTGTAAACAGTCACTGTACCAGAAAGAATTGATTGACGCTGAAAAATTTCATGAAGTGCCTTATGAGCAAGATACAATGATAATGAAGATAGGAGTTCAAGTTGTACTGAAGGCAATGGTAAAAAATAAGGTCCCAAGAACTGATGGAACAGAAACTGAAATTAACAGATGGAGCTCTGAAGGTACTAACCAGGTCATAACAGGAAACCTGGAGGACTATTTAGCCAACTGAAGGGAAGTGATGTGGACATTCTCAACAATTAATATCACTTGCAAACAAAATATTGCTGAAAATCATCCAAAAAGAACTAGAATAGTACCTTGACAGAGAACTGCCAGAAGTTAAAGCAGGATTTAGAAGAGGCACCAGGGATATCATTGCTGATGTCAGATGGATCCTGGCTCAAAGCAGAGAATAAGAATGTCTGGGTTTGTTTGTTCTTTTAAAAAGAATGTCTGTGTTTTATTGACTATGCTGTCTTACCCCAGCATCTATCTTTCTTTTTGTTCCAGTGCAAGTTTTAGAATTTGATCTTCAGTCATCAGTGCTCAATGTATCAAATTCTAAATATTGTTTTAAAATCAAGTTGGGATACACTTAGGGTCAGATTTTGGTTTTTGTGGATTTGTTTTTGTTTTCTTCAGCTTCAGTTTGAACCTGCATATGGGTAGTTGATGGCAGATTGCACAGTCAACATTTTTTTT
>NW_006399774.1:14261132-14262315 GCF_000299155.1 Elephantulus edwardii
CATATAGCATTTGTCCCTTTGTGACAGTCAACTTTTTATCTGATTTTGACTGCAAATATTGAGCTTTTCAAATGTCTCCACAGATGTAGTAAAGCTCATTTCTATATGTCCCATCAGGTAAAGTCCAGGTGTATAGTGGTTTTTCATGTTGGGTTTTTTAAAAATTTGGTTTTTTTTCTTAATAAAAATACTTGCAAAGCATAAATCATTCATTGTAAAAAAAAAAAAGGGGGGGGAAAGACAGTGCACAGGGTTGGGCAGAGTTTCATTCTGCTGTTCAGAGTCCTTATGCATTGGAGCAGACCCAAAAATATCAAACCACCACCACCCTGAATGTTACGAGGCTCACAATGGAATGTGAATGGAATGGTGATGGAGTTTGGGAGTAACACGATGGATGAGCTCCTTCTCAGGGCACCAGACAGCTTCTGTAAAGTGTAACATCACAAATATTTTAGGTTCTGGGCCCCTACACTCTCTGTTGCCAGGAATCAACTCTGTTACAGCAGTGTGAAAGCAGCCCCAGACCATACCTGAGCCAACGAGTGTGACTAGTTTCCAATACAACTTTACTCATGGACATTGAACTTTCAATTTCATCTCTTTTCAATAGTCACAAAAAATACTTTACCTTGATGTTTTTCCAGTTACTTAAAAGCATGAAAAAAAACCCCATCCTTAGCTCCTCAAATAAGGGGATGGGCCAACTTGTAGGTTGCTGGCCTTTTCTCGGTTTTTTGTTTGTTGTGCTTTTTTCTCTTTTGGTTTCTTTTTTCTTCTTCTTCTCAGAAAACAATTAGTAGTGAGAAGTTACACTGCAATCTCAAAGGTACCTGGTTCAAATCCACAGCTGCTCCGTGGGAGAAAGATGGGCAGTCTCCTCCTGTGTGATTTACTGTCTCCAAAAACCCCCTAGAGGGCCAGCTATGGGTCAGTTCCAACTCAAAAGCACACAACAACAACAACAACAACAACAAAAATAGCAGCAGCAGCATATACATTGAACTCTGGAGGCAGAGTCATCGGGGAGTAGCCCTGTTGACTTAAAGGGAGCACCTCTCTCTGGTTGTTTGAATCCACCAGATGCTCTGTGGAGGGGAGAAAGATGGGCAATCTCTTCCAGCGTAACTTGTTGTTGTTGTTATGTGCTGTCGAGTCGCTTGTGACTCATAGCGACCCTATG
>NW_006399774.1:14263130-14266331 GCF_000299155.1 Elephantulus edwardii
CTCCCTAAAATGTACCAGCGTAACTTACAGCCTCTAAAAACCTGCTGGAGGGGTGGCTATGAGTTGGCTCCAACTGTATGGCAATGGGTTGTTTTTTTGAAACATACAAGTTTGCAACAGTATCCCTGTCAATGCACTGGTTATTTTAATATTTTATTTATGCTTGCTACAGGAAATCAAAACCCAAAGAAAACATGCTTTACCTCCAGGTCCAGACAACATTACCAGAAATCTCTGGGACTTAAGAGAAATGCTTTTCTGCAGACCAGATGCCAGAGAGCTGTATCTGGTGCCCTTATCTGAAGAAGTTCTGGAAGTCCTTACATCTGCACGCTGTCTCACACTTCTGTGCTTCCAGATCCATGGTGATCCTAAATGATGAGTCTGTGGGCTTTAGTTGTTTGCTTTCTTTCATGTCTCTCAGAGCTCTCTTTGATCCCTAAGCTTTTCCAGTGAAAGCTGTTGGTGATGACTAAGTATTCGGTTATCTAAAGTATCTTGAGGAATTTGAATGATATAGTAAAGAGGTCTCTGGAGTTGGTTTCCTTGTAGAACTTTCCTATCTTGAAGAAAAAGACCATTCTGTACTGGCAAAAGCATTCCAACAAATTCTGCATTTTTGCACGCAATGCAACCAGGTAAATAAAATGCACACATATAATACACATAGGAAACCAAGCCACTCAACAGGTTACCTGTCGTCATTGTGTACCATCGAGAAAGAACCAATCCATAGCTGACTCTCAAGTAGATCTTCAGAGGGAGTAAATTGCATGAGGGGAGATTGTCTATCTTTCCCCATAGCTGGGGAAAACATACATTCGACAAAATACTAGAGTTAATTCTTTCTGGGCACTTGGGTTTTAAGTATGCTTTAGAGCTAATGCATAGGCTGTGTATCCTTGGTAGAAACTGCTGCTTGCCTGTGTATTTAGCTACACTGAGTTCAAATTGCCATCTCAGAAAGTCCTCCAGGCTTGCCTCCTTTTCTGAGCTTCCTCTAGTCATCCCCCTCCCGGGAGGTTCCTTCATCGTTCCCATATAGCTTTGTTTATGCGTCCTGACTGGATAGCATGTACCAACACACAACAATGGCTTTAACATCTGAAAAAAGCATCTTCACTGTAGAACAAAGGAGCATTTAAACCGGGGCCTGTTCTGTTTAGATTAGAGCCAGCTGCCCAGGCCCCAGGGAAACATCTAGTAGACGGAAAGAAATGTAGTTCTCTTACTCACCAGTTTAAACAGCAAAAGAACCCCCTGACGGTTCAAACGCAGCCATAACATTTGGAGGACCTGCCCAGCTTGCTGTCCCTCACTGCCCGTTGTCTTCCTTTTTTACCTTTTCACATATTGTACCTCCCCAAACCTACTTCTCGTGGCTTTTTGTAGCCATGTGAGTTGCGCTTTGTTTTTCCACGTACAACACTCATGACTACTTACCCAGCTGAGCTCTATAGTGTTTTCAAGGACTGATTTTTAGGAAGCAGGTCACCAGGTATTAGGGTCAGAAAGGGAACCAAGAAAACATGGCGAAGAAGATCTAGGGGAGAAACAGGAGATGGAATCTCAGCTGCAGATGCTACACTTGACCCAGCCAGCAGGAACTGATGAAGTTCTACTAAAGGCCCTTCTCTGCCAAGAGATGTATTCAAATGAGCTCAGGAGGGGCGAAGACTATATAGGTACGAGGGAGATATATAGTATGTAGTCTTACATGGAAGATTGTGTACGTACAAAAGAGAAAGGGAGTCTGTTTCCACCTCTTGTGTATAGAACCAACCCTTCCCTCTTATGGGTGTATCTGTCTTACTTAGTGGAGTTTATTCTGTGTTTCTTACTTAATAAAGTTTACTCTGTGTATATTTCTTACTTAATAAAGTTTACTCTGCCTGTTTTGCCTGTGTTCTTTTTTTTTTGCGTCCACTCCATTCATCTTCAAGATTTAGACTGTGCCCTTTTAACAAAACAGGCCAGGAAGAAACTTTAGTTCCCCAATATCGTTGTTAGGTGCCTGACACAAACAGAGAATGCTGGGAAAAGGGACTATAAATTACAAATCAGATACTTTATTGGGGGCCAGGAGGTCTGAAGCCAATTTACAATTTTACATAAAGCCAATCCAGAAAGGTAAGTATTAAAGCCAATTAAAATCTTAACAGTCAATCAAGCATTAATATCCAAATGATTAAATCTACCAACTAATTATTTGTAGCCAATTAGCCAGGAAATTAAAAGATTAATTGTACTGGGAAAGTCTGCTGTCAGAGACCTCTCCAAAGTACTGAAGAGCAATGATGTCAGTCTGGAGACAAAGGTGCACCTGATACAGGCCATAGTCTTTGCAATTACTTGCTATGCATCAGAAAGTTGGACAATGACTAGGGATGACAGAAGAAGAATTGATGTCTTTGAGCTGTGGTGCTGGGGAAGAGTATTGAATATACCATGGATTACGAGGAGAACAAACAAGTTCGTACTAGAGAGGGTGAGACCCGGCTTCTCCTTGGAGGCAAGGATTCAGAAGCTTCATCTGACATAGTTTGGACATGTCCTTGGAGGTGAGACCAGTCCTTGGAGAGGAATGTCATGCTTGGGAGGGTGGAAGGACAGTGCAGGAGAAGAAGACCCTTGATGACATGGATTGACTCAGTGACTGAGGTAATGGCATAGGTGTGTCAGAGACAATGAAGATTGGCATAGGATAGAGCAGGGTTTAGGGCTATTGTACATAGGGTCACTATGAATTGCAGGTGGCTCTATGGCACATAACAATGACAACATTCAAACAACCATAAGGCACACTCAGGGACCATTTGTGACAAAAATCCAGTAGGTAGTAGTAGACAAAATCTGTGGAGTGCAGAGACATTGGACAGTGAGGAGGTCTAGTCTCCTGTAGCCTCTGGGTTTTGCACCCAGAGTCAGGTTTTTATGCCATTATTTCTTGCAGGCAGTAACCACATTGCAGGTCTCCCAAGGCCAGGATTCCACCAATCAGAACTGCTCAAAGCAGGTGTACCTAATCATCTTTGGGGAGTCTACTCCCTACATAAGCACATTCCTATGCCTTTGAGCTGTGATGTTGGAGATAGAGGACTGAATATCCCATGGACTGCCAAAAGACAAGCACATATAGCTTGGAGAAGGTGCAAGCAGAGTGCTGCTGCTTCTTCTTCTTTGCCGTTGTCGTTGTCTTCT
>NW_006399774.1:14267427-14281579 GCF_000299155.1 Elephantulus edwardii
CCCCTCCTCCTCCTCCTTTTTTTTTCCTTTCCAGAGTGCTTCTTGGAGGCAAAGGTTATAAGCCTCGTCTCACTAACTTTGGGCGTGTTGCTGTTGTTGTGAGCTGTTGAGTTGGAACAAACTCATAGCTGACCCTCTAGTGGTTTTTCAGAGACACTAAATCATATGAGAGGAGATTGCCCATCTTTCTCCTACTGAGTGTCTGGTGCACTCAAACCATGTGACTTTGAGATTTCAGCACAGCTTCTTGCCACTAGGCCACCCAGAGCTCCCAAGGGCATCTTGGTAGGAAAGGCTATTTCTTGGAGATGGAGATCATGCTTGAAAGGATAGAGGGTCAGCAAAGGAGAGGAAGACCTTCAGCCAGATAGACTGACACAGAGTCTGCAGCAACAGGCACAAGTATGTCAGATTGTGAGGATGGCACAGGATGGGACAGAGTTTACATTCATAGAGTTGTTCATAGAACTGTTGTTCATAGAGTCACTATGGGTCATACTTGATGACACCTAACAACAACAAATGTCAAGATTTTTTCTGGGTGCAATCAATCAAATTTGTGGTGATTCAAGATTAGCATAATGGACATTTATACTTAATTTTAGCATTTTCTGATTAACACATTCATTTTCTGGGCCTGAGATGGCATTTTAAAATTTTATATTAGGTTTCTGGGTTTGATAGAGTCCTGCTGAGGGCGTTCCCGAAAATTCTTCTCTGGGCCATATCTTATCTGACACAAGCTAGTTTACTTATAACATTCTAGCATTATGCCATCACATTCTTATCTCACTTCACACAGCACAACAAACATAATCCCTTCTAGCACAACAGGACACAGACAACTTACATTCCTCTCTTAAAATTCAGCTGACAGAAGCTCTTTACAGACTCCATTTTATATTTCTAACCATACGCTCTCAATAGTGCCATTTAGTCAAGTACAATTCTTAGTGGCCCGATGATCAATAGATCTGAACCCTTGCTTAGCCTTCACCAGACTTATCCTCCCTGACAGTCACTGTATCAATCTAGCCCACAGTTCTTCCTCTCTTTCACTGACTCTCCACCTTTCCAAACATGCTGCCCCACTACAAGAGATCACCTCTTCTAACAACATGCCCAAAGTGCGTGAGGTGAAGCTTTGTCATCCTTGCCTCCAAAGAACACTCTGGTTGTAGTTTCTCCAAGATATATTTGCTTGTTAAGTTTAACGGGCAGCAAGTAATAGATGTTGGAGAGGATGGGGCGAGAAAGGAACTCTTATACCTTGTTAGTGGGATTGTAAAATGGGGCAACCATTCTGGAAGGCAGTTTGGCGCTTCCTCAAAAAAGCTGAACATAGAAATTCCATATGACTCAGCTATTCCACTACTTGGAATATACCCTGAGAATAGTAGAACTGAATCACAAACTGAGATTTGTACACCAATATTCATAGCAGCATTATTCACCATCGCAAGAACATGGAAACAGCCCAAATGTCCAACCACAAATGAATGGCTTGAGAAATTATGGTACATTCACACAATGGAATACTATGCAGCACACAGAACAATGACTTTGTAAATTATTACCTAACTTGGGAGGGACTGGAGAGCATTATGCTGAGTGAACTAACACAGTCCCACAAGGATAAATATTGTGTAAGACCGTTATTGTAGAATGAGTATAAGGATCCAGGAGGGGTGGGAGAGGCTGGAAGCAGAGGGATGTCAGCGGGAAGAGAGGATTAATCATTGGATTGTACAATTCGTTGGTTGGGGGTGGTGAGGGAAATGGAAAGAATTTGTTTGAATTTGTATTAGAATTTTGTAAATAAACTAGTTAAAAAAAAAGATATATTTGCTTGTTCTTTTGGTAGTTCATGGGATATCCAGTACTCTTCTCCACACCACAGCTCAAAGACATCAATTTATCTGTCATTCTTATTCATTGACCAGCCCTCAGGTGCCCAGAAAACTCCTGATAGTTTAATATCATGTGGAGGGAACTCTCACTGTAACCCAAAGCAGACTTGAGCTGCCATGATCCTCACTCAAAGAGCTATATCATCACAGCACAAATCATCAGAGGGAAGAAGTTTCTGGCACCTATGAACACGTTGTTCTATTTTACTGTTGGTTTGGACTGCTAGTGATTCTAGAAGGTGAGCTTATGTGCCAGGTATGAAATATCACAGTAAATACACAAAAGATAGCACTAAATTTGTGATGAGTTAATAACCTCTTGAACTCTATAGAGTGACACACAACATTTGCTAGAAAAGTTTCTTTATCTTTGAGGCAAACCACTAAGGCAACACAATAACAAGGTTTCAGAGAACAATGAAGACAGTTTCTAAAGCTAATTAGAGATGCTAATTAGAAACTCAGTGAAGTACATGTGGTTGAATTAAACACAATTTTTGGCATACACGGCTACAGTGAGTTGAGGGAGTTCAGGGTTTATCAGAGAGGGAAGCTATGGCCACAGTTATTTAAGCAACAAGTTGTGTAAATTATTTATTGGAGCCAATGCATTGACAGCTGCACACTTGGTCACTATCTGAAGGCACAAGCAGAAGGGCATGGAAAGTGAGGAAGAGGAGAAGGGAAACGCCTGCAGGATGTTCTCCTGATAAGAGAGAATCCAGCCAGACACTGCAGAGAATCCTTTTAATCTTAGGATTTTATCTTATCTAGGGGTGCTGTGTATGCTGGCCTTGGTATTTTCAGTTGCTTCATATGCATATGAAAGTTTGATAATGAAAGTCTGGGGAAAGGAATGGAATGCCTTGATGTTGGCTAATCCCAGGAAAAGCCAAAAGAACAAACAAGTCTTTCTTTGAGAAAGAGCAACCCGGATGATGGTGAAACTTCATCTCACATACTTTGGGCATGTTGTCAAGAGGGGCCAGTTCTTGGAAAAGGACATCAAGCTGAAAAGGGTTGGGGGTCAGGGAAAGAGAGGAAGACTCTCAGCAAAATGGATTGGCACAGTGATTGTATCAGGGGCTGAGAAATAGTGAGACTGGCACAGGATAAGGCAAGGTCCGGATCTGTTGTTCACAGAGTGGCTAAGTTGAAGTCAACTCAAGGGTGTCTAATAACAACAAGAAGAACTGATGCCTTTGAACTGTGATGGTGAAGACTGTCAAATATACCACCAAGTGCCCAAAGAATGAGAAAATCTGTCTTGTAAGAAGTCCAGCCAAGGTGCTTTTATGAAAGGAGAGGGTGGAACAACCTTGTCTTACAGACTTTGGGCATGTTAACAAGATAAGCCATTCCCTGGAGAAGCCCATCCTGTATTGAAAGATAGAAGGTTGGTCATTGAGATGAACTGACACACTGGCCACAGCAATGGGCTCAAGCACCGCAGAGGTTTTGAGATGACATAGGATCAGGCAGGGGTTTCAATCTGTTGTACAATAGTTTTGTGCCATTGAGTTGGCTGCCACTCCTAGTGACCCTGTTGTTATGTGCTGCCGAGATCCTATGTATAAAAACTCTGAACCCTCCTCCATCCTGGGCTAACCTCATCATCTCCAACACATCTACCCCCAACACCCGGTCACCAAGTCAATTCATCTCATGCAGGGTCTTTCTCTCCTGTGCTGTCCCTCCATCCTCCCAAGCATGACGTCCCTCTCCAAGGACTGGTCCCTCCTTGCAACATGTCCAAAGTATGTCAGATGAAGCTTCAGAATCCTTGTCTCCAAGGAGCAGCCTGGGCTTCACCCTCTCTAGGACGAACCTGTTTGTCCTCCTAGCAGTCCATGGTGTGTTCAACACTCTTCTCCAGAACCACAGCTCAAAGGCATCGATTCTTCCGTCATCCCTAGTCATTGCCCAGCTTTGTGATGTGTATGTATAATAATCTCCTGCCTGAAGCTGTGTCTTCTGCACAATCATTTGTACATCTGAGCCCGTTATTTTAGTTGCTGTGCCCATGCAACTTGGTGAGGGGTTTCATCTTTATGGCTGACACTCCACTTTATGAACATGATGTCCTTCTCTAGAAAAGAGAGAATGCTGGTTAATAATAATCAATGGTCAGAGGCCTCAGGGGACTGAGCTCAAGATATTGACAATGAACCACACTTTGGTCTTCTCCTGAGAACAGAAAGGACATTGATAACTTGGGACTCTGATGCTTTCCCCTTGGCCAAGCAAGGGATGGCCATTTGGATGGCCTTGTCTTCCAAATTCTATCTTAAACCTTTATCGGGCAACACAGAGGAACCTGGTGTTTCATCTCAGCTCCTACAGACACAAGCCTTCCGCTGTCTCTTTCAGGTTTTCACCACAACGACTTTACCTTTATGGATAACAATAAATGTGCAGAGAGCTGTGAGTGGTAGCTTTTCAAATGTGCAGTAAAAATGTCCTCTCTCATCGTTCTTAGGATCTTTTTGGCAAAACTTCTGAGGCAGATAGAAGACAAAACTTCTGAGGGAGTCTTAAATTTTCTTTCTTTCTTTTTTTGTTTTAAATAAAACCAACACAAAGCCCACTTCCCACGACTGGTTACTCCCTGGCCATGTGCCAGAAACCGGAGTGTGTGTTGGCCTTAAAAGATGCAGCCCAGCTGGCGTTTCCTAAAGCACAAATATTCCAACTGTGGGTGAGAAGTGCAGGGTCTGTGGGACTGGAAGGATCGCCCCCTCCCTCCAACCTCTGGGCTGGTCTCCATGGTGACAGACGAGCAGTTTGGGATGAGGTTTCATAAAATGAACTGTATTTTTTTTAAATTTTTTTATTAATGATTTTTTTTTAATGCAAGTGCTTGCTGCAGAAGGTCAAGGACTGCAGCCTTCAATATGGATTGAGGCTCAATATCAAGAAGACAAAGATTCTCACCTTTGGGCCAATTGACAGCATCAGGATGGATGGTGGAGGGATTGAGATTGTTAATAGCTTTAGTTTGCTTGGCTCCATGGTCAACACTCCGGGCACCAGCAGACAGGATATTAAAAGACATACTGCAATGGGAAAGTCTGCTGTTAGGGATCTCTCCAGAATACTGAAGAGCAATAGTGTCACTCTGGAGACTAAGGTGTGCCTGATACAGGCCATGGTGTTTGCCATTATTTGCTATGCATCAGAGAGCTGGACAATGACTAGGGATGACAGAATGAGAATTGATGCCTTTGAGCTGTGGTGCTGGAGAAGAGTATTGAATGTACCATGGACTACTAAGAAAACAAAAAGGTTCATCCTGGAGAGGGTTAAACTGGGCTGCTCCTTGGAGGCAAGGATTCTGAAGCTCTGTCTGATAAACTTTGGACATGTTGCATGGAGGGACCAGTCCTTGGATAGGGAGTCATGCTTGGGAGGGTGGAGGGAGAGGAAGACCCTCTATGAGGTGGATTAATTCAGTGACTGCAGTAATGGGGGTGGGTGTGTCAGAGACAGGGAGGCCGGCACAGGACAGAGCAGGGTTTAGGCTGTTGTATATAGGGTCACTATGAGTCACAGGTGACTCGACGGCACATAACACCACCACCATCACCATATATTTTTACAGCATATTCTTTCCATTTAATCCCCGCCCCCCTCCATTACGCCAGGGATGCATCCTATCTCCATACCTTTTCAACCTGTATGCAGAACAGATCGTCCAGGAGGCTGGGCTCTATGAGGAGAAATGTGGCATCAGGACTGGTGGAAGATCTATCAACAATCTGCGTTATGCAGATGACACAACCCTACTTGCTGAAACTGAGGAGGACCTGAAGTGCTTGCTGCTGGGGGTCAGGGACTGCAGCCTTCAATATGGACTGAGGCTCAGTGTCAAGAAGACAAAGATTCTCACCACTGGACCAATTAGCATCATCCGGATGGATGGTGAAGAGACTGAGATTGTTCACAGCTTTAGTTTGCCTGGCTCCACAATCGACACTCTTGGCACCAGCAGCCAGGAAATTAAAAGACATATTGTGATGGGAAAGTCTGCTGTTAGGGCCCACTCCAAAGTACTGAAGAGCAATGGTGTCTCTCTGGAGACTAAGGTATGTCTGATATAGGCCATGGTCTTTGCAATCACTTATGCATCAGAGAGTTGGAAAATGACTAAGGAGGATAGAAGGAGAATTGATGCCTTTGAGCTGTGGTGCTGGAGAAGAGTATTGAGAGTACCATGGACTGCCAAGAAAACAAACAGATTCATCCTGGAGAGGGTTAAACCAGGCTGCTCCTTGGAGGCAAGGATTCTGAGGCTTTGTCTGACATACTTTGGTCATGTTGTAAGGAGAGACCGGTTCTTGGAGAAAGACATCATGCTTGGGAGGGTGGAGGGCAGGCGCAGGAGGGGAAGGCCCTCTAGGAGAGGAATTGATTCGGTGACTGGGGTAATCAGGACGAGTGTGTCGGAGACAATGAGATTGGCACAGGACAGAGCAGAGTTTAGGGCTGTTGTACATAGGGTCACTATGAGTGGCAAGCAACTCGACGGCACATAACAACAACAACAACAACATTCATTGTTGCACATTTTCCTCCCTGCCCACCCCTCCACCCGTTCATTTTAAATGAACGGTATTTTAATGTAGCTTATGCGTCGCAGGAGTGACAATGCAGTGACAGTGGGAATCTTTTCCCCTACCTCCCTTACTGTGACCATAAACCCACCCACCGCTTTGCAGTCAATTCTGATTTTTGGCGACCCTCTGCTTTGGTTTCTGAGGTTTTAAATCTTCATGGTCTCCTCTTCCTCGGAGGAGCAGCTGGTATATTTAAGCCACCGTAACCCACTGTGCCACCAGGGCTGAGCGGGCTAAGGGCACCCAGGTGGCATCATCTGTAGGGAGCTACAGTGCTAAGCCAGAGACAAGTGCCTCTGCAGAAGCAGCAGCTCGAGGGGAGAGAGATGGGCAAGCTCCTGTGCGATTTACAGCCTCCTGAAAACCCAGCCCAGACAAAATGACGCATAAAGTGAGTCTGTGTGGAAGGTCGAAGCGAGATGGTCATGATGAGGTGTGTCTTTAATACAGAGAAAGCCTGTGGCCAGAGTGCGTGCCACGGGAGGATGGCTGTCCCTGGGTGAGGAAAGCACAGGGACATGGGCTCCCAAGGTGGCCCCTTTGTGAGTGGATCTTCCTTCAGTAAACATGTCTTGAGGCTTGTTGCGAGCTCCATCATCTTGGACTCTCAGGAACACCCAGAGGAAAGAGAAGTGTGTTCATGAGGTAGTGCCGCTGTAACAATGTATATCCCATCAGTGGCTGGGACCTTAACCTTTAACCAATGCCTTCAGTGCAGTGCCTTTTGTACATCTTCCTTCCTTACCACGAGCTCTTGTTCCTAAAACGGCCCATGCCAGCGATTTCTTTCTGGCACAGTAGCTCTGTGTATTCTTTTTTGTTTCTTTAAAATAATTTTAATGAACATTTACAGAGAATTTTGATTTCCATTCATTCATTGCTGCACTTCTCTACCCGCCCAGCCCTATCTCCCCCGTCCCCCAGTTCGCTCCTCTCTTTCAAAAGTAAAAGAAACACTCCTTCCCTGGTACACAATCCCCTCCACACCCCTCCCGCCACCCCAAGTACATTCCACTATGCAATCTTAATTGTGGACTCTTGTGATAACCATAATACCCTGTCATACATCACTTTTAAATTATTCAGTCCCTCATCTGTTTCAGTGCAGTATATACCATTTATCCAGTTTTTCTCAGTCTCTCCATCTCCTTTCACTGCTTCCTGCATTGTTCAGGATTCTGCCCATAGAATTCTTCAGTTTTGTAATTTGAGGCTTGAATTTATTTTTCAGTTCTTTCAGCTTGAGAAATGTCAGAAAAGTTATCCCCTTTTGATTGCTGTAACTCTAACTCTTTGTACCTGTCACTAGAATACTGGGGAAATGTACTATCAAGGAGTTCTAAAGAGCAACAATGTTCCTGTAAAGACTAAGGTGCACGTGATTAAATCCGTGGTTTTTTCAATTACTTATTACGCATCTGTAGGTTGGAAAATCAATAAGGATGCCAGAAGAGTCAATGCCTTTGAGCTCTGGTGTGGGAGCATAGTACTGACTCTTCCATCTCCCAAGAGAACAAATAACTATGTTTTTGAGAAAATGCAGCCAGAGAGCTCCTTGAAGGCAAGCATGACAAAGCTTCATCACTTCCTGCGGGTGTGTTGTTAGAAGGGGCCAGTCCTTGGAAAGGAACAGCATGCTTAGAAAGGTGGAGGGTTAGTGAAAAGAGAAAAACCCTCCACTAGAAAGATTGACAGAGTGCCTCGAGCAATGGTCTCAAGTATAAGATGTGCCTGATCCAGGCCATGGTCTTCGCAATTACTTGCTATGCGGCAGAGAGCTGGACAATGACTACGGATAACAGAGGAAAAGTCAATGCCTTTGAGTTGTGGTGCTGGAGTAGAGTATTGGATACACCATGGACTGCCAAGAAAACAAGTAGGGTCTGTCTTGGAGAGGGTGAAACCAAGTTTCGCCTTGGAGGCTAGGATTTTGAAGCTCAGTCTCACATACTTTGGGCATGTGGCCAGGAAGTATCAGTACTTGGAGAAGGACATCATGCTTGGAAGGGTGATGGGACAGCACAGGACAGGAAGACCCCGGATGAGACAGAAGGATACAGGAACTGGTGCAATGGAGGTTGGTGTGTTGGAGTCAGTAGGACTGGCTCAGGACAGGGCATGCTGCAGTGCTGCTGTATGTAGAGTCACAGGCAACTCAAAGGCACATAACAACAACAGCAACAACAACAACAACAACATATCAGGGATGAGGAAGAAAGGACAGACAGGAAAGGACAAAGCTCACATCTGTTGTTCATAGGGTCATTATGAGTTGTGCTCGACTTGATGGCACCTAACAACAATAACAGTGACAATAAGAACATTTGATACAACCGTGATACTGTTTTAGTGTGAAACAACCATTCAGGTTGCCCACCACCAATGGCTGCTGGTGACTCAACTGATGCTGAAATCCTCTGCCCTACAGGAAATTCACAGAAACCTCCACGGTGTCAGTTCTTGAGTTTCGCCCACCTAGCTGGCAAAGCTCCTCTAGTAACATCAACATCTTAAAAGCTAGGTAGCCCCGTATGACAAAGCCTGGGGGTCTGTCTCATTGACAGTTCTGTGCCCTGTCAGCCAGGACTAGCTGGGTTCGCCTGATTTTGTATCACCTTTTGTGACAGCTACGGTGAATCCTCCCTTTTGTGTCTGCATATCTGCTAAGTGAGTATCTGCTCACTTAGTGAGCATCTGTTATGTGAACATCTGCTAAGATAACTCACGAGGCTGCCACTATAACAAAAGGCCTTTTATCTGAGAAGCCAGGAAACCAAACGTATGGACACCCCCCTTTCCTTTATCACCTCGAGGTAAGTGTGTATAACTTGTATAAAATCCTCCTGCAAATGTAACCTTCAGGAGTCTTGGGTTTAGCTGGCTCTGCCGTTGGTGGTCTCATCCACCCACCCGTCCATCCTTTTCCTTTTTTATAGCCTGCTGGAATAAACTATATTTTCTTGATTTTTACTAACTGGTGTGGTTACTGGTTTTTGCCCTACAACAATACCCCATGGGTATCTTTAACAAAAAGAGATTTGTGAATGACGACTAGTGTGAAACACCTCATTGTGGTTTTGATTTGCATCTCTCTTATTGCCAGTGATTTGGAGCATTTCTTCATGTGTCTGTCTGCCATTCGAATATCGTCCTCTGAAAATTCTTTCCATGTCTTTTGCCCATTTTGTAATCGGGTTATCGGTCTTTTCCTTGTGCTAATTTTATTTTATTTTATTTTTATTTTTGTGTGTACCGTCAAATTGGATCTGACTGGTACAGGAGGAGATTGCCTCTCCTTCTCCAGCAGAGCATCTGGTGGATTCAAACCGCATACCTCTGGGATTGCAGTGCAGCTTCTTGCCACTATAAACTTTGTAAGCAAATCAATTAAAAAATATAACACAAAATAGAATGTATATGAATGATTGTATGAAACACAATGTAAATGAAAGATTATATAAAACACAATGTATATGAGTGAAATATAAGGTTAGGGAATTATAATATGAAAACCAATAAAAATGCTTAAAAAAAAGAACAACAACAAAGATTTGCTCTCTCTCAGTTAGGAGGGTAGGGGTCTAGATTCGGGGTGCCGTCTCAAGAGGAAGTGTACTCTTTGTTGGCTCTGAGGGAGCCTGTCCCCTCTCAGTATCTGTGGACTGGTGTCCCTTGGACACCTCCATGTCTCTTGATATCAGCCCTCGTCTAGGCCTTTCTAGCACATGGGCCCTGAGTTCAAAGGTCACATTCCACTCCAGGTTCCCGGCTTTTCCCCCTTGGCTGTTGGAGGTTCTTCCTCTCTGCTCACTTCTCTGTCCTTTTACATCCTTTTAGACAAAAAGTGATACAGGCCACACACCAGGGAAACTCCCTGGGCAACCAATCAGGGCTGTGATCTGAATCAGGGTGTTGTACCCAATCTCAAACCCCTCACAGCTGATTGGCTATCACAACAGATAGCATCATGGGGGGATGATTACATCATTGCATAACAGCCAAATGTCATCATTCCATACCTGCCAAACCGCTGGGAATTAGCCAACCTGAGACATATCCCTGGGGGATACCTGTCAGCTCATGGAAGGCAAGCTGCATTGCTTCACATGGGAGTAAAAGTGGGTGGGTGTGAAGGTCAGGGGGGAGTGGAGAAGGAACTTCGTCCCCTGTGTAATAGCCCTTCACAGAAGCTCAGTGCTTCTTCAGCAAAGAGTCCTTCTCCTCTCCTGCCTTGCCTTGGGCATTTCTAAATGTATAGACATTGTCATTTATCGTTGTTCATAATACAATTCCATGATGCCAATGACAGTCATCATTGGTGCAGCCATCACTACTACCCACTTCCACACGTTTCCATCCCTCTTAATAGAGTCTCACTGTCTTCTACGCAATGTTGTCTCTTCTTGTTCTCCCAAACATTTTCTTAAAATAAAACAAAACTAGGGTTTCTGAAACAAAACTAAGGTTTCCGGAACTGTATAATTTAGAGATACTATTTAGTGAGACAAAATAAATCATGATATATGAGTTGTGGTGCTAGAGGACTATTGAACTGACTAGAGAACTAATAGATGTGACCTGGAGAGGGTGAAACCAAGTTTCTCCTTAGAGGCAAGGATTTTGAGATTCTGCTTTGGGCATGTTGCCTGGAGAGACTAGCCATCATGTGCTTGGAAGAGTGGAGGGACAGTGCAGGAGAGGAAGACCCCAGATAAGATGGGTTGACACAGTAACTGGGGCAACGGGGTAGGTATGTCAGAGGCAGTGAGATTGGCTCAGGACAGGGCAGGTTCAGAGCTATTGTGCTTAGGGTTACTATGAGTAAGAGTTGACTTGACACTTTTTCGGGTCGTGGCGAGCGCAGAGAGGTCGCAATGAAGGCTTCGGGAACACTTCGTGAGTACAAAGTGGTGGGGCACTGCCTGCCCACCCCCAAGTGTCGGACTCCACCACTTTACCGCATGCGCATCTTTGCCCCCAACCATGTTGTTGCCAAGTCCCGCTTCTGGTACTTTGTGTCACAGCTGAAGAAGATGAGGAAGTCTTCTGGGGAAATTGTATACTGTGGACAGGTGTTTGAGAAGACCCCCTTGCGTGTGAAGAACTTTGGCATCTGGCTGCGCTACGACTCCCGCAGTGGGACCCACAACATGTACCGGGAATACCGTGACCTGACCACCGCAGGAGCTGTCACCCAGTGCTACCGCGACATGGGCGCTCGGCATCGTGCCAGGGCCCACTCTATCCAGATCATGAAGGTGGAGGAGATCGCAGCCAACAAGTGCCGCAGACCTGCAGTCAAGCAGTTCCATGACTCCAAGATCAAGTTCCCACTGCCCCACCGGGTCCTGCGTCGCCAGCACAAGCCACGGTTCACCACCAAACGGCCCAACACCTTCTTCTAGGCACAGCCCCTCTGCCTCATCCCAGTTTGCACAATAAAACGCCTTGGGGATTGAAAAAAAAAAAAAAAAAGAGTTGACTTGACAGCACATAACAACAACAACAATCAAAGTTAGTAAAAATGTTTCTGATTTGAGAGAATTTTGTACAAAGGGAGAAGGTTAAATTGATTTCACAGGAGTACATGATACAAAAGGATTTAATAAAATTAGTCTAATTGGAAACATCAGCCTGTGTGCCGACATTCTGAAGCCTCTTGGGTGGCCTCCTGCGTCCCCAGGGATCAATTATCCAATAACATGGTAGGCACTGGCTTGATTATGTTTACATTCTAATTTCTAGTGAATCATTTCATTTCAATGATGTGGTGAAACTCCAGCAAAATGATTCACTACAGGTTAGTAAGTAAGCACAGTTAAGCCAGCGTATACTTCATTTAAAGAACAAACGGAGACTTGTACACCAATGTTCATAGCGGCATTATTCACCTTCATGAGAACATGGAAACTGCCCAAACGCCCAACCATAATCGAATGGACTGAGAAGTTGTGGTACATTCAACAACGGAATTCTATGCAGCACACAGGAGAAATGATTCTGTAAATCACTACCTAACTTGGGAGGGACTGGAGAGCACTATGCTGAGTGAACTCAGTCCCACAAGGACAAATACTGTATAAAACCATTATTGTAGAATGAGTATGAGGATCCAAGGGGGTGGGGGTGGAAGCAGAGGGGTCAGGATGGGCAGGTGAGGGAGGGTTAATCATAGAGTGGTACAATTTGATGGGTGGGGGCGGTGAAGGAAGGGAAAGATGCAGTGTGAAAAACAATGTACTCAATCTTTGTAAATAAACTGGTATAAAATAAAATAAATCCCAACCCTCGCCCCCACAAACAAAAATAACCTTGGTAGGATAGAACATACAAGGCTGCTAACTAAAAGGTTGGCAGTTCGAATCCAGTAGCTGTTTTCCAGGAGACACGTGATCACCTCTTCCTATAAAGAGTTACAATCTCAGAAACCTGCTGGAGGACTTCTCTGAGCCAGAACTGACTCTGTGATGGTAGGTTTGGTTTGGCAAACCTAGTTTACCAGTCAGTCCTCCCCTGGACCTTCCTCTGCCTCTCTAAGCCCATGGGAGACTTTAATGTGCGCATGAGGTGGCCTTCTGGTGGGAGTTTGCCGCCAACCTAAAGGCAGGTGGTTTGAAACCTGCTGCTGCTCTGAGGGAGAGAGATGGACACACGCCTCCTGTGGGATTTAGAGCCTCTGAAAACCCACCAGAGTGCCAGCTATGAGTTCTGACTCAGCAGCACATAACAGCAGCAGCGACTGGCCCTGTGGGGTAAGTGCTGGGGTGCTAACTTGAAATAGCCCTGGTGTGATCCCGTGGGCAGCTCAAAGGGAGAACAATGGAGCAGTTTGCTTCCAGAAAGATCCACAGCCTCAGAAACTTTACAGAGCAGTACGGAGGAGGGTTTTCTACATTAAAATAATAATTCTGGTTCACTGAAGAATTTGAGCCTATAAAAAGAGGCCCAAGTTCACAGCATTCCTCAAAGAAGTAAAATAAGTGTATGTGTGTGCCTGCCTGTGCCTGTACGTGCACACACACACATCCAACTCGAAGAAATAGCTCACACACTTGTAGATGTTGACAATTCCCAGTCTCTAGGTTAAGAATGCTCTCCAGACTTCCACAGCTGCCAGCCCTAATGAGCCCAAGACCAGGATGTCAATTAAAACAAACTCAATCCACATAGCCAGTCTTTCCCTGTTCCCCACCTCAGTGTCCACCCTATTTTTATAACAAGGGTCTTATGTACTATTTGTCCTGTGTGCCCGAGATATTTCACTCAGTATTATGTCTTCCAGACTTAGCCATGTTGTATAGTGTTTTACAAGTTTATTGTTTTTTAGTGTTGGGTAATATTCCATTGTGGGAATGCACAGGATCTTTATCCAGATTGTTTGTTGTCATAAAATGCATGATAATTAACAATCTGGAAAAAGATGTGCATTTCAAAGTGAATTAGGGGAGGGAGAGGCGAAAGGGGAGGGAGGAAAATGTGTACCAATTAATGAATGAAAACCAAACCTTTCTGTAAACTTTAACTAAAATTACAATCACATTTAAAAATCAAACTGGGGAAAATAAAAAGGATAGTTCTGTCTATTAAAAGAAGTCACTGACAGGCCCATATTCCCAATGAGATATA
>NW_006399774.1:14281914-14283385 GCF_000299155.1 Elephantulus edwardii
AAATTATAAAGTTAATACTGCTCCATGGGTTTTGATTGTAGGTTGAAGCAAAATGAAATCCTTCATAATTAGAAACAAATTCAATATTTCTGATGGGCATTCTCCTCCTGTGCAGGCGTACAGCTTCAGACATGCAGTGGGGAGTTGTTCTGAGTCAGAACTGACTGGGTGACTGTGTTTGCACGTGTGTGGTACAGCCTCTATTAGCTACTCCTGTCTGCTTTCTGGAGTAACTCAGGAAGAATCACTCCACTGGTTGAAGCTGGCAGCTCCTCAGAGTCAAATTTAAAAGAAGGGAGGAGAGAGAATTCCCTTCTTCGGAGTTTCCTTTCATCTCTCCATTAAGTTAATGACATCCCTGGAACACTTCACTTAAACAGCCATTCTCTGTACATAGAACAGAAAAGAGCTTTATTTTAAAATTTGTTTCAGATGAAATCATGATTCATAGGTGTTTGACCTTGGGTAGCTCACTACCCAATTAGGAAAATCAGTGTCCAAGCTAGGCATGACTTTGGATTGGAAATGCCAGCACGCAATTTCTTGGAAGATCTCCCATCACATGCCACAGCTGAAAGCAAAGATGTGTTTGGTGGCAAGAAAATATGTGTGTGAATTCTGTTCCCACCCATGCTTGGTAAGAGCTCCGATCAGAGCCAAGGGCTAAGCGGTAGAACTTGTGCCTTTTGTGTGGGAGACCTGGGTTTGAATCCTGACCACAGAGACTTCATGAGGCTGTGCTCCCAATTAAAGTAATGCCCAAATAATACTTCAATCTTACTTGCATTCTTTCCAGCCTTTTGCTTGGCATGTGGAAAATATTCAGGCTCTAAGCAGGATCTGGCCCTGAGTGGCTGTTCCTGTTAGCAGCAGATGAACAGAATGACGCTTGTTCTGTGAAATCTCACTGCTGTCACTTTGGTTCAGTTTTGACTTACAGTGGCTTTCTGTCGGGTTTCTTTTATCTTCTCATTAAGTTAATGTGTGAGGTTGAAATTTGGGAGCTTGGAAGTCATTATATAAGCTGCAAAATAGATAATCAGAAAAATAGCGCTTTGTGGATTTAAAAACCTTGCAGTGATTACTAAAGTTTATAAATGATAGATGTGTTCATTTAAAACTGGGGCATTTTTCTGAGTGATTCCTTTCTGAATATGGATAAATGTTACACAAGAATTCTTTTACTTTTGACAGTATAGAGTACAGAATTAGAAAAAGAACCACAGAATAAAGCTAAAGGAAGAAAAAGAGAAATAAAGAGCAAAAATAATGAAAGGGGAAAAATAGTGAAATAGAAAACAAAGAGCAAAGTATATGAACAAAATCAGCAACAGGCTCCTTAAATTTTTTTTTTTTCTCATGAAACTGAGGAGGACCTCATGCACTTACTGCAGAGGGTCAAGGACTGCAGCCTTCAGTATGGACTAAGACTCAATGTCAAGAAGACAAAGATTCTCACCACTGGACCAAT
>NW_006399774.1:14284042-14300292 GCF_000299155.1 Elephantulus edwardii
ACAACAACAACAACAACAACAACAATAACAACATATAAATGATGAAGAAACAAAGAGACAAGATGTGAATGAATAGTTGTTGTTTGTTGTTATGTACTACAGAGTTGTCTGCATTCATAGCGACTCTATATTCAACAGCTATGAACTCTGCTCTATCCTGAGCCGGTCTTATTCTCTTACACACCTACCCCCATGACCCCAGTCACTGAATCAATCCATCCCATGGAGGACCTTCCTCTCCTGCACTGTCCCTCCACCCTTAAAAGCATGCCATCCCTCTCCAAGGACTGGTCGCTCCTTGTAACATACTTGTCCAAAGTACGTCAGATGAAGCTTCAGAATCCTTGCCTACAAGGAGCAGCCTGGTTTCACCCTCTCCAGGACGAACCTGTTCATTCTCTTAGCAGTCCATGGTATATTCAGTACTCTTCTCCAGCACCACAGCTCAAAGGTATCAATTCTCCTTCTAACATCCCTAGTCATTGTTCAACTTTCGGATGCATAGCAAGTAATTGCGAAGATGAAGGCCTGGGTCAGGCACACTCTCTCTCAGGAGAGGACCTTGATAGAAGGCTTTTTCAATGCAACTCATATTTTGATTTCTTGACTCTGGTCTATCAAGTGTGCAAATGTTGTTGCTGTTGTTAAGTGCTGTCAACTTGAGTACAACTCAGTGATGCTATGACCAACCGAGCTGAAACTTGCCCTACCCTGTGTTATCCTCATCAGAAGTCACAGTCAATCTATCTCATTGGAGGCCTTCCTCTCCTTGGCTAACCCTCCATCTTTTCAAGAATGATATCCTTTTCCAAGGAATAGCCTTGTCTCACTACATGTTCAAAGTATTAGAGATGAAGCTTTGTGTCTAATAGGATTATGGAAAAACTGGAAATATTTTGAGAATGTCTAAAACCTGACACAGAGACACAGAGTGAGCACGTGCTATTGGAAAAATGGCACTGATAGACTTGCTTGATGCAAGTCTTCAATTTGTTCAATCTTCAACTTGTCTTAAAAAAACAAACCACAAGCCCACTGTGAAATGCATCAAACTGAAGTGCAACAAAATGAGGTATGTCTGTCCTACAAACGCGGAGTCTTTTGAGAACAGAAATTGATGGCTTCACACTTCTGGAGGCTGGAATTACAAATTCATGGTGTGAGGAGGGCTACACTCTCTGTGGGCTCTTCGGGGGAGACCCTTCCTTGTCTCTCTCACTTTTGATAGCCTTGAATGCTCTTTGGTTTGCAGATGTAATAGAACTGTTATATAGGGCCATTTTCCCTCTGTCTGTTCCTCTGAATCTCTTCTCCTCTTCTATAAGAACGTTAGTTAGATTGGGTTAAGGCGCAAAATACTGAAGAGCAATGATGTCAGTTTTAAGACTAAGGAATACCTGATTCATGGTCTTTTTCACTCACTTTCTGGATAATAAATAAGGTTGGCAGATGAAGCATTGATGCTTTGGAGTTGCAGTCCTGGAGAAAAGTACTGACTGTCCCATGGACTGCCAAAAGAACAAACGTATGTTAAGGGGAAAGTGCAACCAGAGTGCTCCTTGGAGGCAAGGATGGCAAAGCTTCATCTGTCATACTTTGGGCATGTTGCTAAGAGGTGCTATTCCTCGGAGAGGAGTATTTCATTGGAAAGAGACATAATGTTAAGAAAAATGGAGGGTCAACAAACAGGGGGAGGGCTCCCCAAAAGATAGACTGACAAAGCGACTACAGTGGCAATGGACTCAAGTGTATCAGAGAGGACTAAATTGGCACAAGAAAGGATAGGATTCAGATCTGTGGTTGATAGGGCTACTGTGAGTTGTTTTCTACGCAACGGTACCTAACAACAACAATAACAACTCTAGTACAATCATAATGTTGCCTGTAGATTCAGTAGCGAGAATGTTTATTTTCTCGATGTTGAGATGTCATCCATATATAAGGCTGTAGACTTTGAACTTCTGTAGCAAGTGCTTTAAATCCCCCAGGCAACATCATGATAGATGAAGAAAACATCAAAATTGTCAATGACTCCATCTTAGTTGGATCCACAGTCAATAACACCCTTGGTACCAGCAGTTGGGAGATCAGAAGACATATTATATGGGGAAAGTCTGTAGTTAGCGACCCCTCCAAATTACTGAGGAGCAATGATGTCAGTTTGAGGACTAAGGTGTGCCTGATTCAAACCATGGTCTTTTCAGTCACTTGCTATACATCTGAGAGGAGGACAATCAATAAGGATGACAGAAGAAGTGATGTCTTTGAACTGGAGTGTTGGAGAAGAGTACTGACTCTGTCATGGACTGTCAAAAGAAGAAACAGATATGTCTAGGAGAAAGTACAGCCTGAGAGCAGCCTTGGAGGCAAAGACGACAAAGCTTCATCTTCTCTAGTTTGAGTATGTTGATTGAAGAAGGACCTCATGCTTGGAAAAGTAGAGGGTCAGGGAAAGAGAGAAAGACCCTCAATGAATTATGGGCTAAAGTGTGTCAGAGATGGTAAGGATGGCACCAGATAGAATAGAGTTCAGATCTGTTGTTCTTAGGGCTGCTATGAGTTGCCCTTGACTATGCAGCACCTAACAACAACAACAACAACAGGAGCAACAATCTAGCAAGACTTTGTATTAATCTGACTGATAAAAAGAGCACATTCACAGGTATGGGAGTAGGACTACCACATATCTTTTCAGGGGACACAATTCACCTCATAACACCTTCCATGCTATGAGGAGTTTTAGGTAGTGCTGTGTTCTTGGGATAGAATATCCATTCTCCTCTACTTTCCTGGGTGATCCTGCTGATTTGTAGAATTGTCAGGAAGTAGGAGCACCACAGGGACACCTGGCCCAACTCTGCAAGCTGACCCCAGTTCCCGCTGTGTGAATCCTCTACTTCCTGCCCCCAAGGCATACTGATCACAAAGTAGTATCACTGCTGTGAAAACAACACCCACGTCCATCTCACTCACCTCATGGGCCAGGGAGAAGCGGCATTCCTCTCTAATAATTACGGTGTCGGACGCGCTGTAAGAACATGCCTGGTGCTATGGTTGAAGTGAATGTTATATTGTTGTGGTGTAAGTACCAGGGAGTTAGAACAGACCCATAGCTGACCCTCCAGCGGGTTTTCAGAAACTGTACATCACACAAGAGAACGCTTATCTTTCTCCTGCGGAGTAATTGGTGGATTCAAACTCTATACCTTTGTGCTGGCAACATGGTTCCTTACCACTAAGACACCAGAGTGCGCTTAATGTTATAGTGGCATTATATTGTTCATGTGGAATAAGCCAGCTGATTCCAACTCATAATGGTCTCATGTATGCCAGAGAACATCATAGAGTTTGCAAAGATTCAGTTTTTGGAAATATGTAACCAGGCCTTTCATCTAAGTTATCTCGGGAGGACTTGAATCTCCAGCCTTTTAGCCAGCATCGGAGTTTATTAACCATCTGCGCTCCCCACGGAGAACTACTGCAACCTTCACTGGAGTTTGTTGTGTTGCTGCCGGCCTGTCCTTGGGTTCTGTGGCTTCACTTAAAATGGCACCAACCACTGGGCATGTGTTTTAAGGATGATGTTTAACGGTGACATTCTCTAAGTATTCCATGGGAAGAGAGAGGTCTTAGGAGAGGAGCATGTGACACAGGAACACAGGCCTGTTCAGAAGCCGTCTTCTCAAGATGTCAAGAGAATAAACAATCAGACCTATGGGCTCTGCCTGTCTGCAGCAAAGAAGAGTAAGAATATCAAAGAGACATGGATGGGTGGGTGGGGTGAAGGAAATGGGAAAGATCTTTTGTGGAAAAAAAGTATTCAAACTTTGTAAATAAATCAGAGTAATATAAAAAAAATTAAAAAGAAACATGGAAACCAATAATCCAAAGGATGAACAGACCACACACAAAGTCAGAGACCAGAGACTAGAAGGTTCTCAGGCGTTTCCACTGACTGCTCAGAAAGGGTCCTCGGTAGGGTAGGAGGAAAACACAGCACAAATCAAATTAATAAAAACCCAGGATTATGGGTTTGATGAGGACTGGAGAAACCCCTGACATGATGCCCTGAGACACTCATCAAGCTTGGAACAGAATTCCTCCATGTGCTCACCTCATGGCCCAGCAGAAAAGCAAAGCCAGATCCAGCGCCATCCAGCCAGTTTCAGCTCACGGTGACCACGGCCGGGTTTCTGGGAATCTAACTCCTAAGGCCCTACGCCATGAGGGCTTCTTCCAGCCAGTTTGTACAGTGATCAATAACACCCGGGGGAAAGGCAGCAAAGTGAGAAGGACGCTTCCTACTCTGGGGACCCCGCAGGACAACTCCACAGTGAGGTCCACAGGAGGGGAAAAGGGTCCCGACAGAGCCACCCACTGGCTGGACACCCAGTGCTTTGAATGGCTGTGACTTCTGAGCTGTGATGGTTAACAACATGTTCCCACGACAGGGCCAGCCTGGCTTATTGGATTAGTGTCTTGTACCACCACACGTCACTCAGAGAAGACTCCTCAGATCTGGGGACGCAGAGTCTGCACCTTTTGAGAAGGGGCCAGAGTCGGGAACTGTGTGGCATCATGGATAGAGGACCCTAGATTAACTGAGATTTCCAGGGGCCAAGAAATATGCACAGGCAAGTTTTGTAAGGACAGTCCCACAAGAAGCTGTGCTTTTGTGAGCTCAGTTACAGAGGAAACACATTCGAGGTGCAAGATTTATTATATCGTGGGCTGGCCAGGCCCAGAGAGAGTGAAGGCTGGTGTCACACACACCTGAAAATGACAGCAGCTGAGTGATTACGGACCAAATACCCTGCGTTTTCCTGCCTGGAAATAGCTGCCAGAAACATCTGAGTGCAAACATGTGCCCAAGACCCATTTGTCTGATGACAGGGCGGGGTCAAACCACTTTAGAAATGACATCTGGGCCGAGTCATCCTTTATTTCAGAACTCACTGGAGTTAGCCCAGCTCACAGTCCAGAGCTCGTGTTAATCCCCGAAGGCCAGCTAAGAGTAGCCAAGTGAGGAAGAGGAAGCGAGTGCCATTCTTGGGTCAGTGCCAGGATGGCGTTTTAGACACACCGTCCTTTCATGAGGCTGGTTTGAGAGAAATGAAGGAAATTCTACATTTTGTTGAAAGTGTCTACGCAGGGTTTAGGAGGCTTTGTCTGAAGGCTCCTCTGTACAGCCCACTCAAGATTTTCCACTCCTAGGTCCCTGCTTCACTGCCCTGGCCCAGGGCTGGCCACTTCCCACCTGTGTCTACCCATCTTGTACCTACCAACTGGGGCTGGGTTAACCAAGGGCCAGCTCAGATCTCTTCTTCCTGTTGAATATGGTATTGTAATTACCTGAGTTATAGTCAGTAATAGGTTCCTGAGGCTTTACACTGAATTGGTTCAGGTTCGTATACTTGTTCACACGCTAGTGACTCTTCGCAAGCAGCATGTGCACAAGTGAAGGCCACAGTGGTCCTCAGTGTCAGGCCAGGGAGTTCTGCTGATACACAGTCTGCAGGGAGTCCAGTTGCGAAACTAAAGGCTGCTTGTCTCTCGTAGGTCACATGCGCCAGGATCTCCAAGGCAGGAGGATGGACAGTCTCCTCGATAATGAGTCACAGCCTCAGGAACTTGACCTAGGGTTCTTACGGGTCAGGCCTGACACAACAGCAGTGAGTTTACTCCCCAATCCCTGGGTTTATTTCAATAATTTCAAAGAACAAATTTGCTTGGTATATTTTTCTCACTGAATCTCTCTCTCTCGTCTGAATTGACCTATAGCTGACTCTCTGGTGGGTTTTCAGAGACAGTTAATTGTATGGGAGCAGATTGCCCATCCTTCTCCCACTGAGCACCTGGTGGATTTGAACTGTGTTCCTTCGGGATTGTAGTGCAGCTTTTTGCCACTAGAGCTCCGTAGTTAGCTATCTAGCTCCTTTTCCTGTAGAACAGCGGACAGAATTGCTTGCCTTTGGGACTGCAGCACAGGTTTTTACCACTAGGATATACACACACGCGCACTCGCTCGCTCGCTCTCATTGCTGTTAAGTAGGAACAGACTCATAACTGACCCTTCAGGCACTTTTCAGAGCCATAAATAGCACAAGAAGAGACTAATTTTTCTCTTGCAGAGTCAGTGGATTAGGACATTTGTTCTTGGGTTCACAATACAACTCCTTAACTACTAGGCCACAGGATTTAGTGCCTCTGAAAACCATGGGAAGGTAAGTTGAGTCTGTTCTGATTCTACAGCACAAAACACTAACAACAACCGCTGCTTTTCCTAGCATGGTATCTTTTTCCAAGGACTAAAGCCTCCTGACAATTTGTCCAAAGTATATGTGACAAAATCTCACCATCCTTTCCTCTAAGGGGCACCCTGGCTGCATGTTCTCCAAGCCAGATGGGTTAGTTCCTTTGACAGTTCGTGGGATATTCGCTGTTCTTCTCTAACACAATTCAAAAACATTGATTCCTCTTCAGTCTTCTGTATTTATTGTCCAGCTTTGTAAGCATATGAAGTGATTGAAAATACCATGGCTTACATCAGGCAACTTTAGTTTTTAAATAGTCTTTTTATCTTCAAAATTTTTATTCTATACTAGTTTACTTATAAAGTTCATATACATTGTTTTCCACACTGGATCTTTCCCATTTCCTTTACCCATCCATGTCTCTACCCATCAAATTGTGTGACCCTATAACTAACAACCCCCCTTTGCCCCGCCCAGCCGCACGCTTCAGCTGTCCCCCTCCCCCTTGGGTCCTC
This sequence comes from Elephantulus edwardii, assembly GCF_000299155.1. Classification (NCBI taxonomy): domain Eukaryota; kingdom Metazoa; phylum Chordata; class Mammalia; order Macroscelidea; family Macroscelididae; genus Elephantulus; species Elephantulus edwardii. The sequence continues at coordinate 14,290,812 of NW_006399774.1, forward strand.
ATACAAGTTCTACAATAATGGTCTTATGCAGTATTTGTCCTTATGGGACAGACATCCTCAATCTTTAGCACTTTAAAGTCTTTGACAACAGCTCTGGCTTTTAATGCATGCAATATCTCTTTTAGTTTCTTGACTTCTGTTTCCATGGATGTTGACCGAAAATATAAGTAAACTGAAACTTTTGACAACTTCAATTTTTTTCTCCATTATCATATTGCCATTGGTCCAGTAGTGAGGGTTTTTATTTTCTTGATGTTGAAATGTAATCCACACTATAGGCTGTAGTGGGTTGTGTGTTTTTAAATCTTTTAACTCAGTTTTCTTTAATAATCAGAAGTTGAAAATGTTACAAAAATCTTATTGTAAAATAGTTGAGGTTCTTTTCTTTCATCCCCTGTTGAAGTTTTAAGTCTGAATATATCTTCTACAGGCTCACCTACTTTCATTCCATAGACCTCTTGAGAAGTTTCAAAAGAGGAAGAAATAGCACAACTAAGATTCACCAAGCAAACACAGTATTTTATATCTCCCCTTTATTTATTTCCTGGGAATATTTCAAAAACTAACATCATCACATAAAGTCAACTGGCTCTGTTTACACAGGAATTGTTCAGAAAAAAAAAGCCCCTTGATTTTCTTCAGTAATTGCTTCAAGTCATTTTCACTTTCTGCAAGCAAGGCTGTAGGATACTGTGGGTTGTTGGTCTATCTCCCTGCTATCCCAGTGCTACTTCCTTTTCCTTACAGTCCAACTTCTTGAACGGCTTGTTCGTCACACAGAATGAATGGGCATGGGGAAAGGTAGAACCTGACTGACACCTTTCCTGATTTTAAGCCATGCCGTCTCCCCTTGTTCCGTTTGGCTTTGAATGACTGCCTCTTGAACTATATGCAGGTTTTCCATGAGCACAGTTAGTGTTCTGGAACGACATTCTTCTCAGTGTTATCCATAATTTATTTATATCTACGTAGTCAAATGCCTCTGTGTAGTTGATAAAACACAAACATCTTTCTGGTATTCTCTGCTATCTCAGCCAAGATCATTCTGACACTAGCAGTGCTATCCCCTTTCCAAGGCTGTGCAGCTGACGTTGATACACAGTGACTCACATGACTGACCGTAGAGCAGAATTTCCCCTTGGGCTTTTTGTAAGCTGTAATCTTCATTACACACCTTTCTCCAACATCCCTGGTTCCAATTATTCACAGTGGTTTGCAGCTATTTCATCTCACTTTTATTTACACATTAGCAAATGAAGGTCCTACACCGGCTGAAAACTTTACTGTATCCACATCATTAAGGGAGCTCTGGTGGCCGCGTGGTAAGAAGCAGGGCTGTAATGTGAAAGCACACAGTTCGAGGCTACCAGCTGCTCCACACGAGAAGGACGGGCACTCTCCTCCCATGTGATGAACTGCCTCTGAGAACCTGCTGGCGGGTCAGCTATGGGTCGGTTCTGACTCTGTGGCACACAACCACAACAACAATATCAATAAGATAGATTCTCCTTTGAGGAGGCAGGCCCTTCCTCAATCATATTTTGAGTGTCTTCCAGTCAAAAGGGCTCCTTTTCTAGCTCTATGCTAGAAAATATTCCGCTATTTGTGAGATGCTCACTGATCAATCACTTCAGGAGATGGCCAGTTTGCTTCCTAGTTGGTCTTACTCTGGAAGCTCCACTGAAACCTGCCCATGATGGGCAACCCCTCGGTGTTTGGGATATTGGTGACATAGCTTCCAGAACCATGGAAAAGTACACGCCACCTCAGTATGACATATAACAGAGGGGCGGTGGGGTTTTATTCTACTTTGGGTCCCTTTGGGAAAGTCGGCAATTAGGGACTCACAAAATTATTGAGGATTAATGATGTGAGTTTGAAGACTAAGGTGCGTCTGAGTCAAGCCATGGCCTTTCTGATCACTTGCTATGCATCTGAGAGCTGGATAATGAATAAGGATGACAGAATTGACATCGTTGAGCTGTGGTGTTGGAGACGGGCACTGAATATCCCATGTACGGCCAAGAGAACAAACAGATATGTCTTGGAGAGGTGCAGCTGGAGTGCTCTTTGGAGGCAAAGATGATAAAGCTTGTCCTCACGTGCTTTAGGTGTGTTGCTAGGAGGGTGGCTATTCCTTGGACATGGACAGGATGCTCAGAAAGGTGGAGGGTCAGCGAAGAAGAGGAAGACTCTTGACCAAGTGGACTGTCATGGTGACTGCTGTAATGGGCTCTAGTGTGTCAGGAAGTGTGAGGATGGCACAGGATATGACAGAGTTCAGATCTGTTATTCACAAGGTCATTATGGGTCATTCTTGACAGCACCTAACAACAACAATAAGAAGAAAGTTTAACCCTCCTAATTAATTCATGTAGTTGAAAATTTCCCCATAGATAATCCTGAAATGTCAGCCAACAGTGCTTGAAATAAATTCTGAACAACTTGATACTACTTTGGGTACTTTAATTTTTTGAATGAACAATTCCCTAACTTTACTATTTTCAGATCTTTTCTGTTCTATTTCCCCTGCTTACAGAATACCCATGTGTTTGGGTCTGATATCTTTGTGGGGGAAGGAATATAACAAAGAATTAGAAATACAAATGTAGAGAAGAAAGTCCATCAAACCAATGGCCATTGTCCTGTGGGTACTAGGAATGCAGTGAGACTGAGGGACGTGGTTAGGTTAAGTCTCACAGATTGTTATGACAGCACAGGAGACACCCCATGCTTACAGTTCTAAGGGTACAGGGCTCAGAGGAAGGTAGGAGGACTGGGATGAGGGAAGGCTCTGCCTCCAGCTTTGGCACCATGCAGGAAGGCTCATGAGATGAGCAATGGTCTTTCTTCTTAACTCAGTGAAATGTCTTGTTTCTTGACTTGAAGATAAATCATCTTTTCTTTACTTTTTCTGGATCTGCAGTAATAAAAGAATGGGAAGGGGGAGATGAAATTGTGAAGAGACAAGAAGCCAAAATAAAACTACTGAAAAAAAAAGGAAGAATAAATGTATGTATAACTATGTTCAGGACCAACCTTTCAAGCGTTCTAAGTGGTGATTCTCAGAGAGACAAACAAATCCATGAATAAAAATGAAAAATGGGCAGAGAATAATGTGAGTTGTCTGGTTCCTGAAATGCTCTTCCAGACACATGCCTGCTTCTTAGGGTTCCCTTCTTAGAGTCTTTCATCTTTCTCTTTGGTCGAGCATGTGGGTAAAGGCTAAATATAATCTTCTATCAGTTAAAAATGATAGTTCAAAAAAATATAGGCACAATTTTGTATTTTGCAAGTACAATTGAGGTTTCTTTTAAACCAAAGCTCATTTACTCTTCAACAGCTTGACATGTGAGAATTTTAATCCATAAGTTTGTTTGAATGACGTTTGCTCAATTGATGCTATTTCTAGGAATCTCAGGAAGTTGCTGATGGTCTTGTAGATACGTAGTTCTTCTCACTTAATTCGTCCAGCCACACTGTGCAGACCCGTCCTGTTAACAGTAACATTAAAACCAGGTGTGGGTTTCCCTGTGCACCCTAAGTTCCTGGTGGGCATCCTCTCCCTTCTAGGGGTAGTTAGTCCTACTTCAGTTTGTGAGTCAGGGAGGGTAGCAGGAGCTCCTCCAAATAATTCACTGATGGTGAATTCTCTGACTCCACAGGAAAACTCAGTCAAGCCAGCCGACGCCCCTCGTCCTTATGCCAACAACAGGGAACCACAACATCAATATGAGACCAACATCAGCAGCACAATCAGTCACTAAAACATCAGCAACTATGATGTTAACAACACTGGCACCACCAACTACAACACAAAAATTATCATTAACAACATTAATAATAACAGGGGCAGTAATATTAACAACTACAAGGTGAATGAGGGCGCTGATGGCCTAGTCTGGAGGGAGTTGCATTGCTAATCTAAAGGCTACGTCACTCCTGGAGTTTGAATTCACCAGCAGCTCCCAGTTTTGAATGATGAGCAGTTTCCTCCTATGTGACATTAGCAGTTGTTGTTGTTATGTGCTGTTGAGTCACCTGCAACTCATAGCAACCCTATGTACAACATCTCTGAACTCTGCCCTATCCTGAGCCAGTCTCACTGACTTCAATATATCTACCCTCATTACCCCCATTACTGTGTCAGTCCATCTCATCTGGAGTCTTCCTCTGTTGAGCTGTCCCTCTACCCTTCTGAGCGTGATGTCCTTCTCTGAGGACTGATCCTTCCTGGCCACGTGGCCAAAGAATGAGAGACAGAGCTTCAAAATCCTAGCCTCCAAGAAGAAACTTGGTTTCACCCTCTTCAAGACAGACCTATATGGATTGGGGTGGGGTTGTTGTGGTTTTTTTTTTGGTGGTCCATGGTTATGTTCAAGATTCTTCTCCAGCTCCACAACTCAAAGGTATCAATTCTTCTTCTATCATCCTTAGTCACTGTCCAGATCTCTGATGCATAGCAAGTAATTGTGAAGACCATGGCTTGGATTAGGTGCACCTTAGTCTCAGTACGCTGGAGAGGTTCCTGACAGCAGATATTCCCAATGCAATTTGCCTTTTGATTTCCTGACTGCTGGTGCAAAGAGTGTTGATTGTGGAACTGACCAAGCTGAAATTATTAACAACCTCAATCTCTCCTCCTCCATCTATAACGGTGCTGCCAAGTGGCCCAGTAGTGAGAATCTTTGTTTTATTTTTATTATGATTGTACTTTATGCAAATTCTGCACACGAATACAAGCAAGATTCGAATAAAAGGCTCTGCAACTTACAGCTACAATGGCACCTTAGACTCCAGAAGCCTTCTTAAATTCCCCCACATTTCAAGGGTGATGGTTCCATGGCCCTTCACTTCTCTGGACCATGGGGGTGGGGTGGGGGGCGGGAAACCAGACTTACCTAAACTCAAATTAGTAAATCCGTATCAAATCCTCTACCGAGAATCTTTGTTTTCTTGATGTTGAGGTTTAATTCATACTGTAAACTACAATTCTTAACTTTCTAGAGCAAGTGCTTCAGGTCCTCCTCAGTTTCAGCAAGCAAGGTTGTGTCATCTGCGTAATGTAGATTGTTGATGAGTCTTCCTCCAGTTCTGATGCCACATTCTTCCTCATAAAACTCTGCTTCCCAAATAATGTGTTCTGCATATAGATTGAAAAGCTATGGAGACAGGATGCATTCCTGAAACACGCCTTTCCTGATTTTGAACAAGTGTTTCCTTGCTCTGTTCTGAGGGATAATTTCTAGTCCAAGTATAGGTTTTGCATGAGCACAATCAAGTGTTCTGGGATTCCCATTCTCATCAAGGTTAGCCACAATTTGCCGAGATCCACAAAAACAAACGCCTTGGCATAGTCAATGAAACACAGATAGAGAGTCCTCTGATACACTCTTTGCTTTTGGACAAGATCCATCTGACATTGGCAATAATGTCTCTAGTGCCAGAACCTCTATTAAACCGAACTTAACCGAACTTAAATTTCTAGTAGTTCTCTGTCAATGTACTGTTTCAGTTGTTTGGTTTTTTTATAATCTTCAGCAGGATTTTGTTTGTGTATATATTAGTGATATTGTTCAATAATTTTCATACTCTGTCAGGTCACCATTTTTTGGAATGGGAATAAATATGAATCTCTTCCAATCAGTTGGCCAGGTAGTTGTCCTCCAGATTTCTTGGCACAACCTGGTGAGCATATCCAGGGCAGTATCTGTTTGTTGAAACATGCCAATTGGTATTCTATCAGTTCCTGGAGTTTAGATTTTGCCGAGTCCTTCAGAGTAGCCTAAACTTCTTCCTTCATCACTATTGCTTCTTGACCATACATTGTTTTTTTTTTGTGGTTTTCTTTTTAATTGTTCCGTGTCAGCCAATTCTTTTCTTTACAGTTACTCTGCATACCCCTGTCATCTTCTTTTAATGCTTCCTGAATCATTGAATATTCTGCCCATAGCATACTGCAATCCAAGGCTTCTCTATGTTCTTTAGTTCCATCAGCTTAAGAAATGCCAAGTGAGTTCGTCCCTTTTGATTTTCTGACTCCAGCTCTGTGCACATTTCATTATAGTACTTTGATTTGTCTTCCTGAGCTTACCTTTGAAATCATCTGTTCTGTTCCTTAACTTCCTCCTTTTTTTGCTTTGGCTTGTTGGTGCTCTAGTGTGATATTTAGAGTTTTTTCTGACCTCCATCTTGCTCTTTCCTTTTTCCTTCTTCTTTGTAATGATTTTTTGCATTCTTCATGGATGATATTCTTGATATCTTCTCATAGCTCGACTGGTCTTCATTCATTAGTGTCCAAGGCCTCAAATCTGTTTCTGAGATGTTTTTGAAATTCAGGTGGGATAGACTCAAGGTCAAATTTTGGTTCCTGCTGATTTAAACTTCTTTAGCTCCAAAGTACTGAAGAGCGACAATGTCAGTCTGGAGACTAAGTTGCATCTGATCAAGACCATAGTTTTTGCAATTACTTGCTATGTCTCAGAAAGCTGGACAATGATTAGGTATGATAGAAGGAGAATTGATGCCTTCGAGCTAAGGTGCTGGAGAAGAGTATTGATTATACCATGGACTGCTAGAAGAACAAACAGTTTGTCTTGGCAAAGGTGAGATTAGGTTGTTCCATGGAGGCAAGGATGCTGAAGCTTTGTCTGACATACTTTGGACATGTTGTAAGGAGGGACCAGTCCTTGGAGAGGAACATCATGCTTGGGAGGGTGGAGGGACAGTGCAAGAATGGAAGACCCTCAGTGAGGTGGATTGATTGATGTAGGTGTGTCAGAGACAATAAGATTGGCACATGATAGAGCAGGGTTTAGGACTGTTGTACATAGAGTTGCTATGAGTCACAGGCGACTCAGCGGCATATAACAACAACAACAACAACAACAAGTTTTAGTTTGAACTTGTATATGAATAGTTGATGGTTTGTTCTGCAATCTGCACCTGTCCTAGTTTTCACTGCTACTATGGAACTTCTTCAGCAATTATTTCCACAGATATAATCAATTAGATTCTTTGATTTGCATACCATCAGGTGAAATCCATGTCTATTCTGCTTTTGTTTTTTATAAAACATATTTGCTATGACTAAATTATTGATTGTGCAGAATTCTATTCCTAGCCTCATTTCTGTCATTAACTCCATGTTTTCTGACTACTGATCCTTCTCTGGTCCCAACTTTTGCATTCCACTTAGCTAGTATTATTAATGCATCCTGGTTGCCTGTTCAATTGATTTCTGACTGCAAAAGTTGGTAGAAATAATCTATTTTCTCCTTTTGGCTCTGATTGTTGGCATACATATTTGAATGATAGTGGTATTCACCAGACTTCCTTGTATGTGTATGGATATTATCCTATTGCTCACAACATTGTATTTATAGATGGATTGAGCAATGGCTTTTTTGTATGACATAAACCCTTGGACAATCTACTATGAGCCAGTTCTGACTTTATAGCAATGAGATGATGATGACAGCATAAACACCAACATTATCATACAGCATCCATAACTAAAACAGCAATTACAACATGAACAACATTGCCAGTGTTAACAATTGCAGAAGAACAGTGCCACTAATCAATATAGAAAAACTACATGAACACCAACACTATCACTCACAACATGAATAACTAAAATAGTAGTTACAACAGACACAATAACATCAACATTAACAACTGCAGAACAATATCAATGACATTATCAAATAGAAAAGCCACAACATGAACACCTACATCATCAGTAACACAATTAACAACAGCAGGAGCAACGTCAACAATGAAAACATCAACATAATTATAACACAAGCGACATCATCATCAACAAGGTCAACAACACAACATTAACAGCAACAACTGCAATACCTGATCATCTTCAACACCACCAGCAATACCTTCAACTGATCACCAGGTAAACAACAGGTGCTGCCCTGGGTGTTCCATCTGTCTTTCCTTTCTGTGAACCCAGGCTCTGATGGGAGGCAGCAGCCGTGAAGTATGTGGGCTGTGGGCTTCCAGGATTAGAACCTTGCCTGTTACTTCCTGACTGTAATCCTTTCAGCACATTGTTTACTCTCTGTGCCTTGGTTTGTTCAGTTGACAGCCACTGTTAATAATCTCTATTTCATACAAATGTTTGGGGGACTTAGTGGGATCACCCATAAGAAGAGAAAGCACTAGTTGAAATCTCTTCATGAACGTTAGCTGCTGTGAGTCTCAAGTGACAGAACAGGAAAGAGGCTTAGGTAAGCAGGGACATGGGTACGTCTCTTCAGTAAGTGTGTGATATGTATTTGTTATTAGGTCTGACTCCAGATGGACCTATTTCTGTCAGGAACCAAATGACTTAGATTGGAGGGCGGGAGGAGGCTGCCCTCGCCTCTGGCTTTCCTACAGTGTCTGGGACGCTGGACATGTGGTACTGTTGTCTCTGGTCATCTCTCGTCAGTGAAACAGCTGCCTGCCTGACCCCAGAGACTAACTGTGGCTGGGCCTCCTGCTTGTGGAGACACCTGACTCCTCCAGGCTGCTTTCCTGCATCTTCCCCTATAGCTGGACCTCCCTTCTGCCTCTGGGTTGGCTCTTGTCTTCTCAAACTCTCATTCTGCTATTCCTCAAACCTATACAGGTCTAACTTCTGTCTTAGAAAGATGAACTGGATTCTGTAATATGGAAGAACAAATCTATGCATATTTTATCTAAATAAGCAAAGCACTACTGAAAAATAAAAAATAAAGGAGGCGGCATCACACTCCCTGACATCAGAACTTATGAAACAACCATTATAGTTAAGATGGTGACAGGCACATAGATCGATAGAATTTAGATCCTAGAAGTCAACTTATCTACCAATGATCAACTGATTTTTTTTAGATTTTATAATTTTTTAAATTAATTTTAAAGAACATTTACAGAGATTTTGGATTTCCACTCATTCATTGTTGCATTTTTCTCTCTGCCCCACCTCTCCCCGCCAGTTTTCTCTTCTCTTTGAAAAGAAAAATTCCTTCATTGGTATACAGTGCCCCCTACCTTCAGTACACCCCACTATGCAACCTTCATTCTGGATTCTTGTTATAACCATAATACCCAATTATATATCACTATTAAACTGTTCTCTCCCTCATCTGATCTTTGACAAGGAAAATCAATTAAGTGGGGAAATGACAACTCATTAACAAATGGTGCTGGTAAAATTGGACAACCATTTGCAGAAGCAAGATTCACATCTCACACCATGCACAAAAGCAGTAAACCTAGACACCATAAAGATTAAAGAAAAAAAAACACACCACACCTAGAAATGAGTTTAGAATCCCTAATGCAAAGGCATTTTACTGTGTGGATCATAACAAACTGTGGCTGAGTCTGAGAAGAATGGGAATCCCAGAACACTTGATCGTTCTAATGTGAAACCTATACTTGGACCAGGAGGCAGTCGTCAGAACGAGCAAGGGAACACTGCATGGTTCAAAATTGG
>NW_006399774.1:14301122-14375174 GCF_000299155.1 Elephantulus edwardii
GGTTTAGGGCTGTTGTACATAGGGTCGCTATGAGTCGCAAGCGATGCGATGGCACATAACAACAATAACAATAACAATGGCATAGGTAGACTTTCAAGCAGAATTAAAACCTACAATCAGGAGATAATAAAGTTGATGAATGGGACCTAAAAAAACAACAACACAACAAAGCCTTGCATGCATCAGAAAACTTCTCCAGTAGAGTTAAAAGGAGTCTTATAGACTGGGGAAAATACTTGCCAATGACATACGACATAGGGGACTCATGGCTAAAACTTACAGAATACTTTAGCACATTAACAAGACTATGACAACCCAATCACGAAATGGGCAGAACAGACGAATAGAATCCTCACCTGGTAAGAAGGCTAGCGCGCCACTTGCAAGAGCCTCTCTCGCGAGACTTGCTCCTCTCTTGCGACCGACACACGCTCCTCTCTCGTGACAACTATTCTTCTCTCGCAACCCCTCTCTCGCGATACCTCGCGCCTCTCTCATGACAACCACTCTTCTCTCGCGACCCCCCCCCGCGCCTTTCTCGCGATACCTCGCGCCTCTCTCGCGACACTTGCACCTCTTTGTAATGCATCCACTTCTCTCCACATCCCGCTCCTCTCTCTTGACACCGGCGCCTCTCTCGCGACACCCCGCTCTTTGGGGGCCCTTACCTTCACTCGAGGCCCATGTAGCATGGCCGGCAGGAGCATCTTCCCGCCACCACTTCCCCGCATCTACTGAAGGCTGAGTCCCAGCCCAGGCGCGCTCACACCCTGCGCGGCCACAGGATCACTGCCGGCCAGGCTGAGGGGCTGCAGTTGTAGCCCCAACCCTGCCTAGAGCACTAGCCCGCTGCCCCCACCGCTGGGAGACCCTGCTGTCCACTGCCAGGAGCACCACCAGCACAGGTACCTCGGCCTTAAACGTTGTTGTCTAGTAGCTGCATCACATACGGTTTCTTAAGCTCCAGGGGAAGAGGCCGTTGGAGGCGTGGTTTCAGGAGGGCAACAGTCATCCCCACCCTGGTTGACTGTTCTTCCCGAGAGGGGAGCACCAATACACAGATCCTTCCCCAAAACATCGCCATACTCTGGGTCATTGCATAGCTATAGCAACCTAGTGTCTCCTAAGAAAAGACCCACATAATGCCAAGAAAGCAGCAGTCGGCCTCAGTCATCATGAAAAAACAAATAACTCTTCCCCTGAAAAGGCAGGCCCAATGAATACCCTAGATAGAGAGAACCAGAAGAAGTATGCTGATGTGGAGTTATTTGAACAGCTGCAGAAGAAGATGCAAATGTTGGAAAAAAACAAGAAAGCAAATACCCCAGAGACAATAGTCCAGAAGAAATACATTAATGAGGAGTGACTTGAACACCTTTGAAAGAAAATACAAAAGACGGAAGAAAGAATTGATAAAGAGGAACAACAACTTAAAAAAAATAATCATCCTAAGAGAAGGTACAACCAACACGAAACTGGAAATAACGAAACGGCATGAAATTGCAATCCAGAATATTAAGACTGAAGTGGCAGAAGTGTCCAACACACTGGTGGTACAAAAAATGTAGAACTGAAGAGATGGAACAGAGAGTTAGTGAGCGGGAAGACAAAAAAGAATTTTAGATGACTAGCGAAAACATGAACAAAAATGCTCAAATCTCCACCTGTTAGAAAAGTGGAAATGAAAACAATAATGAGATAGCATCTCATCTCAGCAACAATTGCAAAGTTCAACAGACAGCAAACAGACATTGGGGAGGATGTGGAGAGATCAGAACTCTCATATACTGCTGGTAGAAATGTAAAATGGTACAATCACTATGGAAAGCAGTCTAGTGCTTCCTCAAAAAGTTGGAAATAGAAATGTCATTTTTGACCCAGCTACCCCACTACTCTGCACTCTGTCAGGTCACCTTTCTCTGGATTGGGAACAAACATAGATCTATTCCAGTCAGTTGACCAGGTATTTGTCCTCCAGATTTCTTTCAGAGAACTGCCTGAAATACAGGCTGGGTTTAGAAGAGGCCTTGGTATCTAGCTAATGTTAGACGAATCTTGCCTGAAAGCAGGGAGTACCAGAGGAATGTCTATCTGTGCTTCATTAACTATGCAAAGGTATTTGACTGTGTGGATCACAACAAACTGTGGCTGACTCTGAGAAGAATGGGAAAACCAGAACACTTGATTTTGCTTATGCAAAACCTATACTTGGACCAGGAAGCAGTCAACAGAACAGAGCAAGGAAACACAGCATGGTTCAAAATTGGGAAGAGTGTATGCCAGGGATGTGTCCTTTCTCCATACCTTTTCAATCTATATGCAAAACAGATCATCTGGGAGGCTGGGCTCTATAAGGAGAAATGTGGCATCAGGATTGGAGGAAGACTCATCAACAATCTGCATTATGCAGATGACACTGCTCTGCTTGCTGAAACAGAGGACCTGAAGCACTTGCTGCAGAAGGTAAAGGACTGCAACCTTCAATATGGATTGAAGCTCAACTTCAAGGAAAGAAAGATTCTCACCACTGGGCCAATTGGCAGCGTGATAGATGGTGAAGAGATTGAGATTGTTAATAGTTTTAGTTTGCTTGGCTCCACAACACTCTTCGTGCCAGCATCCAGGAAATTAAAAGACAAATTGCATTGGGAAAGTCTGCTGTCAGTGACCTCTCCAAAGTGCTGAAGAACAATGATGTCAGTCTGGAGACTAAAGTGTGCCTGATCCAGGCAATAATCTTTGCAGTTACTTGATATGCTTCAGAAAGCTGGACTATGACTAGGGATGACAGAAGGAGAATTGAGGTCTTTGAGCTTTGGTGCTGGAGAACAGATTGAATATACCATGGACTGCTAAGAGAACAAACAGGTTCATCCTGGCAAGGGTGAGACCAGGCTGCTCCTTGGAGGTAAGGGTTCTGAAGCTTTGTCTGACATACTTTGCACATGTTGCAAGGCAAGGCCAGTCCTTAGAGAGGGACTTTATGCTTGGGAGGGTGGAGAGACAGTGCAAGAGAAGAAGACTCTTGGTGAGATGGATTGATTCAGTGACTGGGGTAAGGAGGTGTGTCAGAGACAGTAAGATTGGCACATGATAGAGCAGGGTTTAAGGCTGTTGTACATAGGGTCCCTATGAGTTGCAGGTGACATAACAACAACATCTTACTACTATATACTGCAAAGAAATCAGAGCTGCGGCACAAACATATATGCACACCCACATTTATTACATAGTTTAAGAAGTGTGTGCATCAAGGTTGTATCCTCTCTCCATACCTGTTCAACTTGTATGTTGAGCATGAGCATGTAGTTGAAGAAGCTGGACTCTGTGAAGAAGAATATGGCATTGGGATTGGAGGAAGACATCAATAACCTAGGTTACGCAGGTTATTCAACCTTGCTTTCTGAAGGTGAGGAGGGCTTGAAATGCTTGCTGCAGAAGATCAAAGAATACAGCCTTCTATATGGAAACTTGTAGATTACACAAGTAGTAAGATGAGAAAATTATCGCAGGAATAAGTAATCTTTTCAAGTACATTATCATATTTTAAATCATTCTGGTGACACCGAAAACACAATCAGTGGCATCAATTTTTACTGAGCCGCATATCCATATTTCAACTCAGAACATATTTTAAAATGTGATTTCCAATAAATAGACACACACTTTCTTGTCTTAGGACATTTGTGAAAGCTCCTATCAATGACAGTGGTGGTTATTCAACATTTACTAGGAACCAGGCTCTTTCTGTGCATTCTCCAGTCATCACAACGATCCATTGAGGGTGGTACTGTTTCCATTTACAGAGGCAGAAATGGAAAAATACAGAGAAGTGAAGACCACACAGGTGGTATGGGGAAATGAATTCCTTTATGTTGCCTTTTGCCTGAGTTCTTTGGAAAAAACAACTTGAGAATATTTCCCCCTGAACTTGGTGGAGCTACCTTTGCCCTAATTTTCTACCCTGGAAGGTCTACTTTTTGCCTGGGTGATCTTTACACAAGTTGGTTTGATATTTTTTGTTTGGTCTAGGCAGGCAGCCTGCCCAGCAACTGGTATGTGCTTTGCAGGGATTGGTCAATAGATTATACAAATAAATTGCCTATAATCTACTATGCAAATGGCACATTTGTGCCTTCTCAGAAAAGATTGTTCAGGTTATGGCCCTGGTGGTAGGGCTACTTGGAATTGAGGAAGAGTTTGGATCTGTAAGTAATCAACCCCATAGAGATTTTCAAATGGAAAGAAGAGGGAGAAGAAGCTGTTACAGCAAGAAGAGGCCAGGAATTTCTTGAAAGATCTATAGGACAGGTCAAAGGTTGGAACCCAGAAGTGAGTGACAGGCCAGGAAGGGACCTCTTGGCATAGCCAGTGGTGACAGACAACAGGACTGAGAGAAAGCAGGTATTCATGGTGCTGAGGTGTCCTGCACGGAAAGAGACTTAGCTCATATACTTCCTGATCCCGAGTTTTACTTTGTTGTGTTCTTGATAAATCACTTAATTTCACAAAAGGTCTATAAATTGTGTGTAGTCATTACAAATGTATTATCAAACCCAGAAGAGAAGTAGAGTACATTTTCCTCCTTGTCCCTCCATTTGCTTTTTTCCTTGGGGAAAAAGTTCTTTCATTGTTACACGGCACCCCACCCTAGACCACTTTACTATGCAGCTCTTATTCTGGACTCTTGTCATACCAATAATACCTAATCATATATTCCTTTTATACAGTTCTCTCCCTCATCTGTTTCAATGCCATGTATATTATTTATCCCCTATTTTCTGTTTTCCCCCAACTCTCCTAAGACCTCTTTTATAACAGTGGCATAATACAGTATTTGCCTTTTTATGACTGAGATATTTCACTCAGCATAATGTCCTTGATGGTCACCCATTTTCTATAACATTTCATGAGTTCTTTGCTTTTCAGTGCTACGTAATATTCCATTGTGTGAATATACCATAGCTTCTCTATCCATTTATTTGTTGATGGGCACTTGGGTTGTTTCCAACTCTTTGTTATTGTGAAACATTCAGGGAAAAACTGTCACCAATTCTACATAACCTTTTTCAGAAAATAGAAGAAGATGGAATTCTCCCAGATTTATTCTATGAAGCAAACATATCCTTGATAGAAAAAGGATGTAAAGACACCACCAAAATAGAAAACTGTAGGCCAATATCTCTCATGAACATAGATGCAATAATCCTGAATAAAATCCTGGCCAGTAGAATCCAGTGATATATAAAAAAATAAATAAAAAATAAAATTCACCATGACCAAGTGGGATTCCTAACAGGTATGCAAGGATTGTTCAACATAAGAAAACTAATCAGTGTAATTCATCACATTAATGAAGCAAAGAACAAGAATCATACGATCCTATTGTTTGGCATTTCTTAAGCTGAAGGAACTGAAGAACAGAGTCAAGCCTCGAGTTGCAATATTTAAGAGTGCTATGGGCAGAATACTGGATAATGGAGGAAGCATTAAAAGAAGAGTATACAGAGTCACTATACAAAAAACAATTGGCTGACACAGAAGAGTTTAGAGAAACAACATATGATCAAGAGACAATGGTGATGAAGGAGAAGTTCAAGCTCCTCTAAAGGAATTGGCAAAAAGAAGGCCCCAGGAATTGATGAAATACCAATTGACTTATTTCAACAAACAGATGCTGCTCTGGATATGCCAACCTGGTTGTGCCAAGAAATATGGAGGACAGCTACCTGGTCAACTGCCTGGAAGAGACCCGTATTTATTCCTATCCCAAGAAAAGGTGATCTGACAGAGTGTGGAAATTATCAAACAAAATCACTAATGTCACACGCAAGCAAAATCCTGCTGATGATTATCCAGAGATGATTGGAACATTACATGGACAGAGAACTTCCAGAAATGCAAGCTAGGTTTAGAAGAGGTTATGGCACTAGAGACATTATCGCCAATATCAGATGGATCTTGGCTGAAAGTAAAGAGTACCAGAGGAATGTCTATCCATGTTTCATTGACATCCGAAGGCTTTTGACTGTATGGATGCACCAAAAAAAAAGTGCCTACCTTTGAGAAGAATAGGAATACCAGAGCACATATCATTTGGGAGGCTGGACTTTATGTGGAGGAATGTGGCATCAGCACAGGAGGAAGACTCATTGACAACCTACATTTTGCAGATGACACAATCTTGCTTGCCGAAATTAAAGAGGACCTGAAGCATTTGCTGTGGAAGGCCAAGGACTGTAGTCTTTTAATATGGATTGAAGATCAACATCAAGAAAACAAAAATTCTCACCACTGGGACAGTTGGCAATACCTTGATAGATGGAGAAGAGATTGGGGTTGTTGACAGTTTCAACCTGCTTGCCTCCATAATCAACACTCTTGGCACCAGTAGTCAGAAAGTCAAAAGATGAATTGGGGAAGTCTGCTGCCAGGGTCCTCTCCAAAGTGCTAAAGAGCAATGATGTTAGTCTAGAGACTAAGGTGCTTCTCATTCAGACCATAGTTGTCTCAATTATTTCCTATGCATCAGAGAGCTGGACAATGACTAAGGATGACAGAACAAGAATTGATGCCTTTTAGTTGTGGTGTTGGAGAAAAGTATTGAACATACCATGGATTTCCACAAGTAGGTCTGTCTTGGAGAGAGTGAAGGTAGGTGTCTCCTTTGCAGCAAGGATATTAAAACTCCATCTCACATACTTTGGGTATGCGGTCAGGGGGTAACAGTCTTTGTAGGAGGACATCATGCTTGGAAGGGTGGAAGGACAATGTGGGAGAGGAATACCCTGGATGAGATGGATTGGCATGGCAACTGGGGTAATGGAATTAGGTGCGTCGGAGTCAGTGAGAATGGCTTAGGTTAGGGCAGGGTTCAGCGCTATTGTACATAGGGTTGCTATGAGTTGTGGGCAACTTAATGGCACATAACAAAAACAAATCTACTATATAAATTTGTGGGACGTCAAAAAGCTGAACACAGAAATTCCATATGGCCCAGCTGTTCCACTGCTAGGAATATACCCCATGAAAATTTGGGCTGAGACACAAATGGAGATTTGTACAACTATGTTCACAGCAACGTTATTCGCCATCACAAGAACATGATACAGTCCAAATGTCCAACCGTACTCAAATGGATTTAGAGATTGTGGTACCTTCATATGAGAGAATACTATGCAGCACTCAGGAGCAACAACTTTGAAAATTACCACATAACTTGGGAGAAACTGGAAAGCATTATGCTGACTGAACTAACTCAATCTCATAAGGTCAAATACTGCATAAGACCATTACTGTAAAAATAGATAACTATTAAAACATTTATGAAGATACAAGGTGGGGGAGGGTGGGAGCAGAGGGGTGAGGATTGGCACAGTGTGGTGTGTGGAGGGGGCAGTAAAGGAAATGGGAAAGATTGAAGTGGGGATCTGGAAAGACTGGGCATAGCATAGTTCAATTGTGATTAATTTTATAAAACTTAACAAATGGAAGCCAGTATAAAAAAAATTGGTGGAGACGGTACCACTTAGATTCCTCTTATTTAGATTGTTTTAAAGTTACTTCTTTTTCACATGGTAAAAATTCAGAAAGGGTAAGAGGTATCATCTCACCCCAGTAAGAAGAGCAAAATTTAACAGAACAGAAAGCAACAAATGCTGGCAAGGTTGTGGAGAAACTGGAACCCTCATTCACTGTTGGTGGGAGTGTAAAATGGTGCAATCACTGTAGAAGGCAGTATGGCGCTTTCTCAAAAAGTTGCACATAGAGATACCATTTGACCCAGTAATTCCATTATTGGGAATATACCCCAAAGGGACCATAACTGCCACACAAGCAGATATATGCACACCCATGTTTATCGTGGCTTTGTTCACAATAGCAAGGAATTGGAAACAACCTAAGTGCCCATCAACAAACAAATGGATAGAGAAGCTGTGGTATATTCACACAATGGAATACTACACTACATTGAAAAGCAAGGAACTCATGCAATCTTATTCAAAATGGGTGACCCTGGAGGACATTATGCTGAGTGAAGTATCTCAGTCACAAAAGGACAAATACTGCATAGTGACTCTGTTGTAAAACTGACATCAGGGTTGGGGGGAGACTGAGAAAGATGGGATAAATAATGCATACTGCATTGAAACAGATGATGGAGAAAACTTTTAAAAAGGGATATGTGATTAGGTATTATTGTCATGACAGGAGTCCAGAAGGAAGGCTGTATAGTGGAGTGGACCTGGGGGGAGGGATTGTAAAACAATGAAAGAATTTTTCTTTTACTTTTCAAAGAGAAGAGTGTACTGGGGTTGGGGAGGGGTGGGCAGGGAGAAAAGTGCAACAATGAATGAATGGAAATCCAAAGTCTCTGTAAATTTTCATTAAAATTAATAATGTAAAAAAGAAGCTCAAAAAATTCAGAAAGGACAATATGTGCATTGATAAATTTCCCTCTTACCTATATGCCTTAGTCACCTTTTCCACACACAACCAGTGTTAAGATTTTTGTGTTTTGTTCTAGAGATTCAAAGAAACACCATATATATTCATCCCTCTTTGATACAAATGGTAGCATATATACTTTTTGTATTATGCTTTTCCCCTCATTAGTAATGTATCTTGGATACTTATAAAGCCACTGTATTCTTTCTAATGGTTACATAATATCTTACTGAATGGCACACCATATTTTATTAAAGCCAGCCTCCAATTTGAGTCATTTCCAATATTCTAGTATAATTAATATAAAGCCAAAGTGCTCATTGGAAGCAAAGATAATAAAGCTTCATCTCACATACTTTGTATGCATTGCCAGGAGAGGCTATTCCTTGAAGAGGGACATCATGCTTGGAAATGTGGAGGGTTGGTGAAAGAAAGGAAGACTCGCAACCAAGTGGACTGACACAGTGACTATGGCAATGGGCCTGAGTGTGTCAGAGATTGTGAGGGTGGCACAGGATAGGACGGGGTTCAGATGTGTTGTTCATAGGGTTGCTATGAGCAGTACTCAACACGACAGCATCTGACAACAATGACAACATTTAAAGGGGTTAAAGCAATGATCATCTGTATATATCATTTCTCACGTACAAATTCCTGAGAATGTGGAATTGCTAGGTTGAAGGTAATGTGCATTTGTACTTTTGATTCTGTTGTTGTTAGATGTCAGGAGTTGATTAAGACTCATCAAGACCTGTGAACAATGCACTGAAACCTTGCCGTCCTCACAGTCTCCACTGTGTTCAAGGCCAATTTCGAGAGCTACTATCAAATTGCACTTTAATGAGGTTTCTAACTGATGATGGACCAAGAGGCAGTCGTCAGAACAGAGCAGGGCAACACTGCATGGTTCAAAATTGGGAAGGGTGTACACCAGGGATGTGTCCTATCTCCATACCTTTTCAACCTGTATGCAGAGCAGATTATCCGAGAGGCTGGGCTCTATGAGGAGAAGCGTGGTGTTAGGATTGGTGGACGATCTAGCAACAATCTGCGTTATGCAGATGACACAACCCTGCTTGCTGAAACTGAGGAGGACCTCATGCACTTACTGCAGAGGGTCAAGGACTGCAGCCTTCAATATGGACTGAGGCTCAATGTCAAGAAGACAAAAATTCTCACCACTGGACCAATCGGTAGCATCAGGATGGATGGTGAAGAGACTGAGATTGTTCCCAGCTTCAGTTTGCTCGGCTCCACGGTCAACACTCTTGGCACCAGCAGCCAGCAAATCAAAAAACGTATTGCGATGGGAAAGTCTGCGGTTAGGGACCTCTCTAAAGTACTCAAGAGCAACGGTGTCTCTCTGGAGACTAAGGTGTGCCTCATACAGGCCATGGTTTTTGCAATCACTTGTTATGCATCAGAGAGTTGGACAATGGCTAGAGAGGATAGAAGGAGAATTGACGCCTTTGAGCTGTGGTGCTGGAGAAGAGTATTGAATGTACCATGGACTGCCAAGAAAACAAACAGATTCATCCTAGAGAGGGTTAAACCAGGCTGCTCCTTGGAGGCAAGGATTCTGGGGCTTCGTCTGACATACTTTGGACATGTTGTAAGGAGAGACAGGTCTTTAGAGAGGGACATCATGCTGGGTAGAGTAGAGGGACAGCGCAGGAGGGGAAGACCCTCTATGAGGTGGATTGATTCAGTGACTGGGGTAATCGGGGTGGGTGTGTCAGAGGCAATGAGATTGGCACAGGATAGAGCACGGTTTAGGGCTGTTGTACATAGGGTCGCTATGAGTCGCAAACGACTCGACGGCACATAACAACTACAACAACAACAACTGATGATGTATGAGACTAATTGTTTCCCCACAAATTATGTTACCTAGTCATTCAGTCGTCTATAATTCAGGAAACGTGGATATTAATAGTGGTATTTTGCACTTTTCTTATGAGTAAGATGAAGCATATTTTCATATAGTTAAAAAATACCTATATTTAAGATCTATTTTCACTTCCTTATCACTGAATGATCTGTTAAAGTCCTTTGCCCAGTTTTTCTACTGGGTATTTTGAAGGGTTTAAAGTTCTTATGAATTTTTTGGAGCTATTTATATGTTGGGGAAATTTGCTCTGTGTACAGTAGTATTTTCTCAAAGTTTGTCTCTTTTTACATGAGCTTATGTTACTTTTTAATGCAGTTTAAAAAATATTATGAAAACAAGTTTATGAACCTTTTCTTTATGAGGCCTAGAGTTTGTATTTTAATGAAAAAAGACCTTCCCCGTGATGAATCCAAAACTCACTGTTGTCAGATTGATTCCCCCTCATAGCAGCCCTCCACTGCTTTCTGATGCTGTAAATGTTTCTCCCACAGAGCAACTGATGGATTCAACTGCTGACCTTCCACTTAGCAGCTTGATCTTTTATGAACGATTTTACCAGCCTTCCATCATTATGAAGGTACAATTCTTCTATTGTTCTCCATTATTTTATTGCTCTTTTGGTTTTGTCATTTTTAAGTCTTTGATGTGTTTGAACTTCCCCAATGTGTGATGTGAGGGCTGGTTTCAGTATAGTCTGTTTTCCAAGTGGCTACTAAGTCATACTTGCCAAATTGTTGATTTAGAACTCCAATCTCCTACCTTTGCATGTTTTCCACTTCCTCTATAGTCTCAGGTAAAGCTTTTCCTTTGGTCTCTGGTAACAGCAACACCAGCACTCCAGCGATCAAGCCAACCACCCCTGAAAGCCAAACATAGGCAAAGCATGTTAAGGACTGAGAAGGATAGGCCGTGTCGTCTCATCTCTCCTGATTCCAGTTTTGTGTGGTTTCTTTTTTTTTTTTTGTAACTTATTTACAGCATCCTGTGCCATCTTTGACTGCCCTATTGCCATCATAAATAGTCTGCTGGCTCCAGACTTCCCTGGATTCCAGTTCCTTATAAGGACTAAAATATGTACTTAACATCTTGAGCCAAGATTTATTCTAGGCTCGAGGACATTTTCACCATATTAAGATACTTCAGGGTTTGAAAATAACACTGAAAAAAATGGTAAAAAAAGGACAGACATAATGATCCAGCACAAAGCACTTAATAATGGATTTTTATTAGCCAATCGAAGTAATAAACCATGCAGCACTGCAGAGCATCATTGCAGTGGAGTCAGGTTTTCGGTTCAAAGTCAGATGTTAAGTAAGTTCCTGTTGCTCTTTCTCCCTTCGTCTCTGGTTGAAAACTGCAAATTCTGGGAGTAGTTAATAAACACTGTAATGCTTTTGCTGATTTAAATTCTTGTGAAAGTGTTGGACTTTAAAAATTACCTTTCTCTGTGTATTTCACAGTAATTGGGGTATTGAAGTAAGTGTGTCAGAGACGATGAAATTAGCTCAGGATAGAGCAGGGTTCAGAGCTGTTATGCATAAGGTCACTGAGTCATCGTTGACTCGACAGCACCTAACAACAACAACAACAACAACCACAGCTGTGTATTTGTAGAATAGATTGCAAGAAGCAGGCTTCTGGTCGTTCACAGTTTTGGGGATTCAGGAGAATGCTGAACCCGTCTGTCACTGGCCTATGGGTACTTCCCACCCTCAGTGCAAGTGCTGAGGATGAGAAGGGGCTGCAGGGACATTGGGGAACTGCCTGCGCCTTGTCACTAAGCAGCAGGTGGGGTTCTCGGTGAACCTCACTCAATCAGCAAAGAAGTAGGGCTTAAAGTGCATGGCGCTGGGCATTTCAAAGGGCTTCACATTAACTGCTGTGTGATCTAAACAGCATGTGTAAAGACAGTTCAGAGACCTACTTGAGACCAAACATCCCATCTGACTACTGTTCATCAGTGACTTTTGGTGCATTGAAGGAGTCCTGGTGGTGCAGTGATTAAACTGCTAATTGAGAGGACAGTGTTTTGAACTCACCAGTCGCACTGAGGGAGAAGGCTGTGATAGTCTGCTGTCCTAAAGATTTAGAGCCTTAGCTTCAAATTGTAAGGAGCTCTGCTGGCCTAGTGGTAAGAAATTGTGCTGCCAATGCAAAGGGACATGGTTCAAATCCACCAGCTGTGATCTGGAGAAAGATGGACAATCTCCTCCCATGTGACTTACTGCCTCTGAAAACCTGTTGTAGGGTCAGCTGTGGAGCAGTTGGGTCCAACTTGATGGTACTCAACAACAAGCTGCAAATTGCCACCCTAAGGGGATAATTTTACACTATCATAGGTGGTGGCCTAGTGGTAAGGAGCTGCAGCTGCCAATCCAAAGGCATATGGTTTGAGTCCACTAGTTGCTCCATAGGAGAAGGATGGGCAGTCTCCTCTCGTGGGATCTACTGTCTCTGAAAGCCTGCTGGAGGGTCAGCTGTGGGTCGGTTCCTGCTCAGTGGTACATATCAACAATAGCAACATCTGGTGGCCTAGTGGTAAAAAGCTGTGCACCCAGCAAAAGGCACGCGTTTGAGTCCACCACCTGCTCTGCAGGAGAAAGAGGGGCAGTCTCCTCCATGGTTCCGAAAACCCTCTGGAGGGCCAAGCATGAGTTGGTTCTGACTTGATAACACACAACAACAGTAGTGTCTCTGTGAATTGGAACTAGCTTGATGGCAGTGGGTTTGACACAACTGAGATCTGAGATTCTCAGTGAATATAAGCCACCTTCCCAAAGTCAACCAGCTTGTAGAAGATGGTCAGGCATCCTTTGAACTCCATCTCTGGGAGTGCCAAACCTCAGTGCACTCTTCCTTTTACATGAAGATACCAAAAGGTCCCCAACTGAGCTGTAAAGAAAACAATGAAATCCTCAGCATATCTATGATGTTGATTGCCATAGAGTTGAACCTGACTCATACTTGACCTTCCAGCAGGTTTTCAGAGGCAATTTAATTGCCCAGGAGGACATTTCCCAAATTATGTTCATATTGTGGATTTGCACTATGTCCTTTTGTCAGATTTGTTGTGTATAGGGACTTGACAGCACCATCAAGACAGCATGTTCAAGACTCTTCTCCAGCACCACAACTCAGAGGCATAAATTCTTCTTCTGTCATCCTTAGTCATTGTCCAACTCTTTGATGCATAGCTAGTGATTGCAAAGACCATGGAGTGAATCAGGTGCACCTTAGTCTCTAGACTGACATCATTGCTTTTCAGTACTCTGGAAGGTCCCTGACAGTAGATTTATCTAAAGCAATTTGTCTTTTGATTTCTTGACTGCTGGTGTCAAGAGTATTATTTGTAGATCCAAGCAAGTTGTAACTGTTAACAACCTCAATCTCTCCTCCATCCATCATGGTGCTGCCAATCAGCCCAGTGGTGGGAATCTTTGTCTTCTTGATGTTGAGCTTCAATCCATATTGAAGACTATAGTCCTTGGCCTTCTGCAGCAAGTGCTTCAGGTCCACCTCAGTTCCAACAAGCAAGGTTGTGTGATCTGCATATCATGGGTTCTTTCCATTAGCCATCTTACTGTGAGTAGGGTGGGGCTGGAGGACTTCACTGAGTGAGTTCTGTAAGGAGGCTGGAACTTTTGTTGACAGGTCTATGCAGGCAGGAAATCTTTCTTCTACAGGTCCCTGGAGAGGATGGGGAATGAGGGGTGAGCAGAGGGCATGCGTGTGGTATGGAGCAGCACCAGGAGAAAACAGTGGGAGTGCTGCCTGATGTGTATGGGAGTGGGTGTTTTTTCTTGCCATCATTCAAGTAAGTGACAGTTGTAGTTGCAGTGATTGGTGTCTTCAGATCAATTCCTACTCAGTGGCCCCGTGTGAACTACAGGGTCTAATTTCTTAATGACATAATCATTATAAGAGCAGATAAATAGATCTTCCTTCCATGGAGCTACTAAATGGGTTTGAACCACTGACTTATAGTTAACAGCAGAGCCATCAGGGCTCCTGAGTGCCATAAACCTGTGGGAGAAAGTATAAAATAGTCACAAGAAAAGGCGCTAAATATGGGTTTTAATGAAGGAGACTGAACTGGGTGCATTCCCTCAGAGGCATTTAGATCAATGTGAGAAGGTAGGTGGTGGGTGCATGAATCTGGAAATAGATTTCGTATCACAATGGTCTGTGGAATGTGTGGAAGGAAGAATAATCGCCTGATAGTGTGTCCCTGGAGGAGGCCAGTGGACATTGAGTGGATGGAAGGCCTAGAAATTCTCTCCATTTACAGATTTTATGCTCAGCACATGCCTGTTCGTGCT
The DNA here is from genome assembly GCF_000299155.1 of Elephantulus edwardii. NCBI lineage: Eukaryota > Metazoa > Chordata > Mammalia > Macroscelidea > Macroscelididae > Elephantulus > Elephantulus edwardii. The sequence goes on from NW_006399774.1 coordinate 14,315,781, forward strand.
AATAGCTGATAACTGTACTTGTCCCTGGACCTGGTACACTCCTTCCACTGGTGTGGGCAGGAAGGGGATCTGCAGTGTATTGTCTGACCTGCCCCTGACTCTTCTGAGTGTGTTTGAAGTGGGTGCTGTTCCAGCCTCCCATAAATCTAACTGTGCAGGACTTTGAAAAGGGAGCTTCCAATTCCCACACAGCATTCCATCATGGGCCTGCCTTTTCTTAATGGTTTTAATTTTTGTTCCAGCTGCTTGTGTTTGAAGTTGAGAAGTAGTTTACCACATCTGGGCATAGAAGTGGCAGAGTCAGTTCTCTGACACAAAGGCCCTTGGAGAGGTACACACCAGAAGGGACGGCACCAGGAGTCTGCTTCAGGGAAACTATTTTCAAGCTCTCTTTTCTCTTGAACTTTGTACCATGTGAGCACTAAGGGCTTTTCATATTTTAGTGTTCCTGTTGACTCTGCAAAGGCATTTGATTGTGTGGATCACAGCAAACTGTGGCAGGCTCTGAGAAGAATGGGAATCCCAGAACGCTTGACAGTGCTTCAGCAAAACCTATACTTGGACCAGGAGGCAGTTGTCAGAACAGAGCAAGAAAACACTGGATGGTTCTAAATCAGGAGGGGTATATGCCAGGGATGGGTCCCATCTCTATATCTTTTCAATCTATATGCAGAACAGATCATCTGGGAGGTTGGGCTCTATGAGGAGGAATATGGGAAGTCAAATTTCATACTAAATATTTTTAATAAACTGAATGCTACTTCCGGTTATGAGTGAGCCTGATATAAGCTGGAATTCACTGGGAAGCACTAAGGCAATCCTTAAATGTTTACAGGGTTGACACTAAGGCAATCCTTAAACATTTTCAGGATTCTTGCATTGTATTTGCTAACCCCTCCCTCCAGAGTCAAGCAGAAGGTTTTCAGGAGAAAGAGCTCAGCTTCATTTGCATTGAATTCTCTTGGTGATTTGCTCCCTGGCAATTTTCAATAAAGACAAAGGGAAGCTTTAGTTCGTTTCAGATGTTCGAGGACTGTTTGCCTCCTGCTTCACCTCTTGTTTTCTCCTACATTCTTGGTGTTCTGTCTCATTATTAATACTTATAAAAGTACTTTACCTTCGGTCTGCAACAGAGGAGTGTGACATCAGGATTGGAGGAAGACTCCTCAACAGTCTGTGTTATGCAGATGACACAACTCTGCTTGCTGAAACTGAGGAGGACCTGAAGCTCTTGCTGCAGAAGGTCAAGGACTTCAGCCTTTAATATGCATTGAGGCTCAAGAAAACAAAGATTCTCACCACTGGGCTGATTGGCAGCATCATGATAGACAAAGAAGAGATTGAGATTGTTAACAGCTTCAGTTTGCTTGGCTCTACAATTACACTCTTTGCACCAGCAGCCAGGAAATCAAAAGATGGATTGCTTTGAGAAAATCTGCTGACAGGGATCTCTCCAGAGTACTGAAAAGCAACAATACAAGTCTGGAGGCTGAGGTGTACCTGATCTAGGCCATGGTCTTCACAATTACTTGCTATGCTTAAGAAAGCTGGACACTGACTAAGGATGATAGAAGGAGAATTGATGCCTTTGAACTGCGGTGTTGGAGAAGCAACATGCCCTACGTATGTAAAGACAGTACTTAGTGCTTCAAAATCCTTGCTTCCAAGGAGCAGCCTGGTTTCACCCTCTCTAGGACAAGCCAGTAGGGCATGTTGCAAGGAGAGACCAGTCCTTGGACATCATGCTTTCAGTAAGTGAAATAATGGTGGTAGATATATCAGAGATGATGAGGTTGACTCAGGATAAAGCAGAGTTCAGAGCTGTTGTATGTAGGGTCACTATAAGACACAAGCAACTTGACAACCTCTAACAACAACAATAGTTAGTTATCTGCATGAATCTTCTTGTTAGTTTGATAAAATAAAAATCCCTAGAAAAATGGATTTTTTTACCTGAAATGCTTGCTGCAGAGGGTCAAGGACTGCAGCCTTCAGTATGGATTGAGGCTCAAGTCAAGAAGACAAACATTCCCACCACTGGACCAACTGGCAGCATCAGGATGTATGGTGAAGAGACTGAGATTGTTAACAACTTTAATCTGCTTAGCTCCACAGTCTTGGCACCAGTAGCCAGGAAATAAAAAAACATATTGCGATGGGAGAGTCTGCTGTTAGGGACCTCCCCAGGGTACTGAAGAGCAATGGTGTCTCCCTGGAGACTAAGGTGCGTCTGATACAGGCCATGGTCTTCGCAATCACTTGTTATGCATCAGAGAGTTGGACAATGACTAAGGAGGATAGAAAGAGAATTGATGCCTTTGAGCTGTAGTGCTGGAGAAGAGTATTGAGGGTACCATGGACTGCCAAGAAAACAAACAGATTCATTCTAGAGAGTGTTAAACCAGGCTGCTCCTTGGAGGCAAGGATTCTGAGGCTTCGTCTGACATACTTTGGTCATGTTGTAAGGAGAGACCGGTCCTTGGAGAAAGACATCATGCTTGGGAGGGTGGAGGGATGGCACAAGAGGGGAAGACCCTCTATGAGGTGGATTGATTCAGTGACTGGGGTAATCGGGATGGGTGTGTCAAAGGCAGTGTGGTTGGCACAGGACAGAGCAGGGTTTAGGGCTGTTGTACATAGGGTTGCTATGAGTCGCAAGCAACTCGACGGCACATAACAAAAACAACAACAACATCAATGAGTATGTCTTACCAAAAACAATCAGTGGGAGTTCATGCCAGACATCGGTGAGCCGATAAACCAGGAATGGTGTCAAGATGCCGCCAATGTCACACATTGAGGAACAGACGAGGACACCAAGGTTCCTAAAATGCAGAAAGTCTATGTAACTGTTTAATGAACCTTTGCATACAGTAACCTCCCAACCCATTCCCCACACAAATACATCCCCAAAAGCACTAAAATGGCTTCAAACGGAAAAGGTGTTTACACTGATTCTAATGTGTGAAAAAGGTGTCAGTTGTGAATTGGCTTAGCTTGTGGTGCCCTTGCGTGTAACAGAATGGAATGAGCCTGTGCCATCCCGAGGAGTGAGGGCATGCTGGAGGCTTAGGGGTGTACTGCTGTGTCAGTCCATCGTAAGAGGGTCTCCCTTATTTCCCTTGACTTGACCAACCTTGATGTCCTCCTCTAGTGATTGGCCTTTCCTGGGAAGCAAGCCAAAGTCTGGCCATCCTCACTTGTAGATATGACACATGATTCTGTTCGTGTTCTGATGTACTTATTAGGTGAAGTTTCTCTAAGTAATCACAGTGGAAGAGAGGAGCAATTCTTGTTGCATCCTTTCGTCACCTGGCTTCCCTGGCTGTTTCTAGGGCCTGCCTGTGCTGTTCTGGTCTAGTCTCTTTTATAACCATGCGGTGATCTCCCGCCTGGAATTCAGCGCCCCCTTTTCTCACCACATAGTTTCTGAACTTTACTGTAGCATGTGATTGTGAGACATAAACAGCCGGATTTGGCTCCTGCCTTTCAATGTTCTCATCTTCCCTCACTGATAGAAAGTAATGTATTCTAAACCAGCCCCTGCAGCACCAGACAGCCATGGAGTATATACTCCACTGCCATTCTCTGTGTTGAGTAAAGTGCTCTCACCTGATGAATGTGGGGTACAATTCTGCATTGACCAGACAAACCATTTCATAGGCCATTGTAATCCCCATTCGACCCAGGCACGCAGTGGTAATTTTCAGCCAGTGTAGGTCTGAGGAAACAAAACCACAACACTTATCCGGGCTGCACATAACTCTGTGTTCAGTGCGTACTCCACAGGGCTTGTAAGAAGAAATCACGTATTCCAGAACAGGCTAGGGAAGCACAGTTTATGTCTCTATAGACTTTAGACAATGTCAGTAGATTCTCCACCTCTATTTTAACCTTAGATATAATCATGTCTCTTAGCGGTAGAGCTCAGAGGTTAAGGAAGACATAAATATACCTGTTTACAAAGGTGGGCCCAGTTTAGCCTACAAAGATTACACAAAAGAAACGAAAAACATAGGTGTCTTTTAAACAATTGCTAACAACTGGGATATACAGCTAAGCTCCACAGTGCTGGAGGGATTCTATTTCACAGCTTTTTGTTCCTGTTCATTGACAAAGAATTGTACCAAGAAAGGAAGTGAGTAATTGCTTACGGCTAGCATTTACTTAAGTTGTGTCATTTAACTTTCAGGACAATGTGGAGAGATCAAGGGATTTGCCTAAATAAGATCTGAATATACTGGAATGAGACTGTGACTCTAACTCTAGTTAAAAGCCCAGCTCTCTGCCTTGGGCCAGCACCAGAACGGGATGCTTGGACTTTTTACTGTACACCAGGAAACAGCTGGATGCAATTATTCTAAAAGGCAGAGTGGCCTTGCGGGCTTAGCCAGGTAGGCTTCTGAGATTTTCCTCTTTTCTTTCCAACTTTGGACAATAAATTGCATGTTCATCCCACCAAGAGGTCCTAACACTCCTTCACAGGGCCTCGGAGGACCGCAGCTTTCCTTGACACTTACCATCGGGGATGAAAACTGAGGCCAGGCAGGCTGCCCCTGCCACTATGTTTGACCCGGCCCAAGGATATCGGCGGCCGATACGATCAATGGAGAGGATGATGATGAAGGCGGCTGGGAACTCAACCAGGGCAGAGTAGAAGAAGTCCAGGTAGATATTGCTCCCTGCGAGGCCCATGTGCATGATGAGGCCCTGGTAGAGAACAGAGCTCGTGAACCTGAGCAAAGAGGAGAACCTGGGTCAAGCTAAGCATGGAAAGTAGTCAAAGGGAGAAGCTTCTGGAAAAGTAGAAAGTGCTGGCAGGCCAAGTTTCTTTTTGTAATCTTTTAAAATTCCCTCTGTTTCATTGCTCTTACACATTGGATTTACTGTGGTGACTGGTTGTGACCTATGAACTAGCAAAGGGAAGAATGAGACAGTACTCTGTGGCCCAAATGAAAGTCAAGGGGAAATACTGCTATGGCTAGAGGAACTCATTTAGTAAAACGATACTGAGTTGTCTGGTTGCTAATTGTTTCTCTCTGTGGTCGTCTAACGGAGTTGGAATTAAGAAGAGTGAGTACTTAGTTCACATTTTAGGGAACCAGAAGCCCATATGGCACAGCCACTCTTCTTCATGGTTTATTTTGCGACGTTTTGGTGTTGTATCTAATTTTGTTGACTGAAAATGTTTATTGTCTGTAATGGAAAATAGGAGGTGAATGCGTAAGAGCTGTGGTTATTAACGAAAAAAAAAAAGGTTAATGGAGCCAAGTGTCATCATTGTCTTATTACGTGCAGCCTTTTACGGTTTACTGGGTTATACTGATGAGCTTGGGTTCAGTCAGTGGTTGTGAATCTTCATTGACTGGTGAGGAATGCAATGCACACAGAAGCGAGTGTGTCTCCTGTAAGAGGCACAGCCCATGGCCAGCGGATCCCAGAACTGAGAGAAGTGGCACAGCATAGCGACAATCAAGTTACCGGATGGTGACAGCATCGGATTGCTCTCGTTCATAAATGGAGGTGGTTTAGTGTTTTTAAATTCAAGTCCGTGCCTTTGTTTCTTGGCCAGTTTTGTACAATAAGATATTTGCACTTGTTACCAATTAATTAAGAGCCAGTAGTTCTCAATTCTCACTAACTCTATTTTCCAACATTTGTCCCTGTGTCTTCCTCCAGATCAATGACATCAGCATTTCTGGAGTTCTGGCTCCAGCCTGGGTAGGGTTTCATCTCTCCAGGTGGGTCTGGTCAAAGTTGAGAATGTACTGATCTGGGCTTAGGGATTACGAACGGATTTCAACATTTGCCTAGGAAATTGATATTGGGGAAACTTGAAGTAAATGAGCCACCCGTTGCTGTCTATCCCAGTGCTAATCCTGGACGTCCAGCTGTATTCTGGACGTGTGGTTGGTCTCGCTCCTCAGTGTGGATGCCTATGATAAAAACAGTGCATAAGGAGAGTGAAAAGCGTTCCTTACCAGTTGTACATCAAGATCAAAGTGTGTTTCCTTATCTGAGGGGTTCTGACCAAGTCAAGAAATGAAGGATTCAGTTTCGCACCAACTTCCTCGTCAGGTCTGAGGTTCTAAGAATAGAAACGTTAACAGGTTTGCATGGTCAGTGGCGGTGTCCCTGGGTCGCACATACGAGTAACAAGCACACTCTACGTTTATGAACAGTTTACACTACACAAGGTGATTCACATACCTTATTTATCCTTCATAGGAATCCTGTCCCTTACTCACTCATTGCTGTCAAGACAGAACTGACTCAGAGCTGACCCTTGAGCAGGTTTTTGGAGGTTGTAAATGGGAGGAGATTGCCCATCGTTCTCCCTGGGAGCCGCTAGTGGATTTGAACTGCCAGAGAAGTGCTACCTTTACGTTCGCAGAGCAACTTCTTACTGATTACACCACCAGAGCTCCCGTAGATACCACACTTCCCCAAAGATCTAGAGTTAGGTATTCATTTTCTTTACCAGAAAAATCTAGGATACAGAAAAGATCTGTAATTATGGCATATAAATAATGATACTATTTGTTTTTATTTTTTTTAATTTTTATTTTCTTTTCTTATTTTTGTGTGAGTGTACCGTCAAATCACATCTGACTGGTACAGGAGGAGATTGTCCCTCCTTCCCCGGCAAAGCATCTGGTGGATTTGAACCGTGCGCCTCTGGGACTGTAGTTGCAGCTCCTTGCCACTAGGCCACCAGAGCTCCCCAAACGATGCTATTTGTAAGGCACAGTGAAGTGAGCTTGAGATCCGGCCAGCTGCTCGTGGGCTGGGGGAATCAGTGCTTCCACACACCTGGATCCATCCTGTGACCCGGCAGGTAGGAAGTCCTAATGCTTAGCCTAGCACCATCCACATACAGGTTTTTGAATACAGATCTTGGGTCCCACTCAGGGTCCACTGAGTTAGAATTGACATTTTTGCCAGATTTCCAGTGAGTCTGTACATCAATTTAGCAGCCTGAAAAGTGTCTCCCAAAGTTCATGTCCTCCAGGGAACCTCTTAATGTGTCCTTAATTGGAAATATGGTTTCTGCCTGTCATTGGTTAAAGCTCTTGAGATGAAGTACTTTTGAATTTAGGGTGGGTCCCCAACTCAAAGAGGACACAGAGAAACATACAGGGAAGATGACAATGAGAAGGTAGAGGCTGAGACTGGAATGTTGGGGTTATAAGTCAAAGGAACGCAAGGAACGGGCTGGAAAGCCTTGGTGTGTGTGTGTGTGTGTGTGTGTGCGTGCGTGTGTGTGTGTGTGTGTGTGTGTGTGTGTGTGTGTGTTTTAAAAACCTGGTGGATCACAGCAAAATATTACCCCATCTAGGACCATACAGAGAGCACCAGTGCCGGAGCCTGTAGGATACTGATCTGTTAACCCAAAGACTTCACTTCTCTGATGGTTCAAATCCATCAGCAACTCGTTGAGGGAAAGATGGGCAGCTTCCCCCTGTGCCATTTACACAGCCTTGGAAACACAGTGAAGGGTCAGCTGTGAGTCACCTCTGACTCTACAACTCTGAATAACAGGATCACACAAAGTTTTGTTACATTTTGGGTTTGCTGTGAGTTGAAACCGATTTGATGGCAACTGACATGATTACCACCAATAAACTGAGAAGCTTAAGTCAGAAGCGAGTGAGATCTGCTAACGACAAAAGGTTGTTGTTGTTACATACTGTCAAGTTGGAATAGATTCATAGCTGATCGTCCAGTGGCTTTTCAGAGGCAGTAAATCACATGGGAGGAGATTGCCCATCTTTCTCCCCACATAGTGAATGGTGGATTCAATCCAGGTGCCTTTGGGTTGGCAGCACAATTCCTTACCACTCAGCCACCAGAGCTCCCCAGTGGCAAAATACTACAGACAAAAGGACATTCCAAACTCCTGTTGAAGAAGACAGTCCATCGTTTAAAAGGTTTTGGGAACATGTTTCAAATTCTAAAAAAATACTTGCTCTTTGAAAAACTAAGTCTTAGCTCATCTTGGAACCTACTGTCTGTGGAACATTTCCTGAAGGTGCAGGAGAAACGTGCAAACCACATGCTGGAGCACTGACAGGAGGAGGAGAGCAGTTAAGTTTTGAGTTGCATGAGGTAGAAAGTCCTCCTGTGACCTTCAAATGACTTTGGGTGCCTTTTAATTTTGTATTTCCTATTTGTTTAAAATAGCCTGCCAGCCAGGACCACGGCCACTGCCACTGAGGCTCTTCTGACTCCCAGTGAGCTGCTGTTGGGTTTCGGAGGGCTTACGGTTTTGTGGGAGGAGCTTGCCCATCTTTCTCCCTCACAACAGCTGGTAGCTTTGCACTTTTGACCTTTCAGTTAGCAGCTTGATACTTCATGCACTGTGCCACCCCAAATCTCTGTTAATGAAATTCTTCGCTGTGCTCTACTGCAGGTAGGTGAATTTGCCAGGTGAGGTGCCATTCTGGCAGGTACCACGGCTGCTTCCTCCCACCAAATGACTGGCTTACCTGAAATGAAGCAGGCAGGGGTTTTCCATTTTTCTTTGCTATGTGCTTGATGATCTTCATGGCCTTGGCATTTTTGTTCTGGGCAATTAGCCATCTTGGAGACTCGGGGACACACCTATGGGACAAGATACATGTCAGAAGTGCTGCTGAGTGGAGCAGAAATCTTACTGAGTACATCTTTCCTGCCCCAGCAAGGGGCGTGATCAGATTCCTGTGGGCGGTCTCACATGGGCTGGTTTAGCAGGGAGCTCTAGTGGTCTAGTGCTGAGAAACTTTGCTACAATCCTAAAAGCAGAGTTCAAATCCACTATCTGCTCTGCAGGAGAAGGATAGACAATCTCCTCCCATGTGATTCACTGCCTCTGAAAACCTGCTGGAGGGATGGCTGTGGATTGATTCAGTCTCCATGAAACACAATGACAACAACAACAGAACAAAGGCAAAGATTGTATGGGGACCTGTGGTCCTTTCTTACTTTGGATGCTGATGGTAACCCACCCAGTCCAGGAAGCCAAAGAGTTGGGTAAACTCCAACAGCATGTCCTTGGATACTCTTCCTGAGCCATGAAATGGGACTTTATCAAGGAGTGAGCCCTGATAGAAGAACGGAGAATGAGGTGGTTGTTGTTAGATGCCATTGAGTTCACTGTGACTCAAAGCAACCCTATGAACAATGGATAGAAACCTAGCTCTATCTTGCAGTCATTTCAGGGTGGCACCAGAGAGAGTCTTTATACTGAAAGCTGACTTCAAAGGATGAGAGGAGAGTTAGAGATTGGAAAGTGGGAGAATCTTCAAGTCAGCTAGCATCGTTTGGACTTGATTCAGCAGGACCAAGCCATCACAAGTCCGTGAGAAGGAATGCGGCAACTGGAGGCTGAGACTTGGGAAGGTTTCTTGGCAGTAGGTCAGGATGGGTCAGAGGAAGAGGTTAAATACAAACCGACAGTTAAAATACAGCTAGGCATATCCCAGTGGGACCACTACCTAGAGAGAAAGGTGGTTCTGAGAGGTCGAACTCAGAAGCATGGGAGTATGTGTCTTGGGGGAGTGTACTGGGGACAGGAGTCAGGTAGAATTGAGCCTCTTGAAGGATTGAGTGTGGTGTGCTCAGAGCCATCAAGTCACAGCTCAGAGTGGAGGTCCTGAGAAATGCTTTGTATGAGTTCTCTAGATCATTCCTGTACCCAGTGTTCAACTCACAGCAGAGACCATGGATAACACTGCAAACAAGTTTTCTAGATCATTCCAGGGGCCCAGTTCAGCTCAGGCAACAACTCTTCTAGACACATGGATTTAGCTAAACTGACTACCTCCTGATCCAGGAGGTAAAGGACTCAGATACCAAGTCAGAACAGGTGCTATTGTTTCAAGGTGCCACTGAGTCTACTAAAACCATTAGTGATGCTATGAACAACTGATTGAACCTGGACCTATCCTGAAGCCATCCCCAGGCTTTCCACCATGCTCACACCCACTGTGGCAGTCATCGTGTTAATCCAGCTCAATAAGGGTCCGTTCTTCCATGGTCTTCTACCTTCCTTGTGTCAGAGGAGGTCGTTGTTGTTAGGTGCCATCGAGTGGAGTATGAACCATTGTGACCCTATGAACAACAGAACTGAACCCTGTCCTATCCTGTGCCATCCTCACACTTCTGACACATTAAAGCTCATTGCACAGTCACTGTGTCAGTCCACCTGGTTGAAGGTCTTCCTCTCCTTTGCCAACCCTCTACAGTTCTGAGGATCATATCCCTCCACAAGGACTAGCCCCTCCTAGTAACATGCCAAAGTATGTGAGGCAAAGCCTTATCATCTTTGCCTTCAAAGAGCACTCTGCCTGCACCCTCTCCAAGACATGGGATATTCAGTACTCTTCTCAAACACCACAGCTCAAAGACATCAATTCTTATTCATTGTCAAGCTCTCAGATTCATAGCAAGTGATCTGAAAGACCACAACCTGAATCACATGCACCTTAGTCTTCAAATTGACATAATTACTCCTCAATAATTTGGAGAGGGCCCTAACTGCAGACTTCCCCAGTGTAATGTCTCCTGATTTCCTGACTGCTGGTACCAAGGGTGTTAATTGCACATACAAGTGAAATGAAGTTGTTGACAGTTTCAATTATTTCTCCATCCATCATGATGTTGCCTATCAGTCCAGGGGTAAGAATCTTTGTTTTCTTGACATTGAGATATGATCCATGTTGAGGGCTCTATTTAATCTTCTGCAAAAATTGCTTCAAGTCCTCACTTTCAGCAAACAAGGGTGTGTCATCTGCATAACACAGGTTACTGATGACCCCTCCGATCTTGATGCCACATTTCCTTTCATAGGATCCAGAGTCTCGAATAATTTGATTAGTGTGCAGATGGAAAAGATGTGGAGAGAGAATACAACCTTGATGCACACCCTTCTTAATTTTAAACCATATAGTGTTCCCTTGCTCTGTGTGTACAACAGCCTCCTGGACTATGCATAGGTTCCTCATGAACACAATTAAGAGCTCTGGGATTCCTATTCTTCTCAATGTTAGCCATAGTTTTCTATAATCCACAGTCAAATGCCTTTGCATGGTCAATAAAACATAAATAGGCACACTTCTGGTATTCTTTACTTTCAGCCAGGATCCTTTTGGCATCAGGAATAATATACCTGGTGCCACAGCCTCTTCTAAATCCTGCTTGAACTTCTTGCAGTTCCCTATCTATGTACTATTCTAGCGGCTTTTTAATGATTTTTAGCAGAATTTTGCTGGCATGAGATATTAATGATATTGTTTGGTAGTTTCCACATTCTATTGGATCACTTTTCTTTGGAATGGGAACAAATATAGACCACTTTCAGTCTGTTGGTTAGATAACTCTCCTTCAAATTTCCTGGCATAGACTTTGGGCATGTTGCAAAGCAGGACTATTTCTTGGAGAAGGACATGATGCTGGGAAGGATTGAATGAGAGGAATACCCTCAACCAGATGGATTGACACAATGACTGCCACAATAGGCTCGTGGTTTTCTTTCAGACGGTCACTGTTGTACTCAACTTGACAACATCTAACAACAACAACAACATACACTTATATCCTACCTGACTATAGAAAGCATCTAAAGAATAAATGGGAAGCACTGAACATTAAGGACCAAAGAAAGTGTGAGATCATATCAAGGATAATATACATGAAGGAAAGTAAGTGCAAAGAGGTGGTTACAAAGTAAAGAACACAAGACTAAAATGGATGTTAGAAGAGATTCTAAATTTGCTCTAGAACGTAGGGAAGCAGAAGAAAAAGGAAGAAATCATGATATAAGAGAGCTAAACAGAAGATTTCAAAGGGCAATTTGAGAAGTTAAGGCAAAACATGATAATTAAATGTGTAAAGATCTGGATTTGAAAGCAAAAAGGGAAAAACATGTGTTACACTTCTCAAACTGAAAGAACTGAGATTGAAGTCTCAAATTGCAGCACTGAGGGATTCAATGGAGAAAATGTTGAATGACCAGGAAGCATTGAAAGAAGATTAAAGAAATACCCAGAGTCACAGTATATAGAATAATAAACAAACAAACAAATAATAAATGGGTAGACGTGTTCTTTCTAGAAGTGTGATCAAGAACCAATGGTACTGAAGGAAGAAGTCTAGGCCACTGTGAAGATATCGATAAACTGTTAGGCTCCAGGAGTTGATAGAATACGAGTTGAAATGTTTCAACCAGTAGTGTAGCTTTGAATATGCTCACTCATCTATGCCAGGAAATTTGGAAGACAGCTACCTAACTAGTTGACTGTAAGAGATCCGTATTTGTGCCCATCTCTCCCCCAAGATGTCGCAACAGAATGTGGAAATGATCTAACAATGTCATGTGCAAGTTAAATCTCACTAAAGGGAACTAAAAAATTACTGGAGGAAATCAACAAGGAATTGCTAGAAATTCAAGCTGGATTCTGAAGAGCCTGTGAAAAGAGGAATCGTTGCTGATGTCAGATGGATCTTGGCTGAAAGCAGAGAGTACCAAAAACCCGTTTACTTGAGTTGTATTGTCTATGTAAAGGCATTTGATTGTGTGGATAATAATTAAGTATGGATAACATTGAGAAGAATATGAGTCACAGAACATTTAACTGAGCTCATGTGAGTCCTGTACATAGACTAAGAAATAGTTGTTCAAATAGAGCAAGGAGCAACTGTTGTTATGTTGTTATGTGCTGTCGACTTGCTTGCATAGTGACCCTATGTACAACAGCCCTAAACCCTGCTGTATCCTGTGCCAATCGCACTGTCTCTGACATTCCCATCCCTATTACCCCAGTCACTGAATCAATCCACCTCATAGAGGGCCTTCCCCTCCTGTGCTGTCCCTCCACCCTCCCAAGCATGATGTCCCTCTCCAAAGACTGGTCCCTCCTTGCAACATGTCCAAAGTATGTCAGACGAAGCCTCAGAATCCTTGCCTCCAAGGAGCAGCCTGGTTTAACCCTCTCCAGGATGAATCTGTTCATTTTCTTAGCAGTCCATGGTACATGGTTTAAAATCAGGAAAGAGGTGTGTTGTGTTGTATCCTTTCATTACACCTATTGGATCTGCATGCAGAGAAAATAAGTTGGAATGTACGAAGAAGAGTGTGGCATTGGAATTGAAAGACTTGTTGACAGCCTTTGATGTGCAGATGACACAACTTTGCTTGTTGAAAGTGAAAAGGACTTGAAGTATTTACTGAAGAAGATTAAAGACTGCAGCCTTCAATATGGTTCTATTGTAACATCAAGAATAAAGAAATCCTCAAAACTAGATAAGATAAGAAGGCCTCCTGATTGAAGACTGTATCCTGAATTGTTTATGTTACTTCTGTGTTGACCTTGGTCCTGATTTGTAACCCAGTTCATAATGGCAAATATGGCCCAAGAGTTCTGTGAGATGTTACAGAAAACCAAAAGATAGGAGTCTGAGTTTTGAGGGCTAGAGTAGTAATTGGTACCAGCGATGATGAGTGGGTGCAGCAGTTTGCAGAAGCTTAATATTTAAGACATCTTTAAACTCTACTTCATAGGAACCAGCTTTGTGTTTATGTTTATGAAAGAGGTTATTCATTTAACTCTCCTTTGCACAGTTCCAATAACCTCATATTAGAGGTTTGTAATAATGATTGCTATCTTCCACGTGTTTCCCTTGGTCAGCAAAGAAAAAATATTTCCCTAGCTGTGGTTATGCTGATGAATTGGTCTTGTCTGTTGGGAGCACTACATTGGCCTTATCTGGGATAAAGTTTGCAGTGATTGATTGGGGATGCCTGCCTTGACAACGGGTATAGGGAGGTGGTGACATGTGGACCATGCTCTGCTTTCTCTACTCTGAAATTCCTCGAAGGAGGGGTAAAATAGCCACGGGACTATCATCCATATCTTCAAGGTATTTGCAATCTGAACTGTATCACAGCTGCTAGAAGCTAATTTGAATACAAAACCAATAAAATAAAAAGGAAAGATCCAGGCCATAAGAAATTTAAGCCCAATGTGAAAAAACATTTTGGTTTCCAGAGAGGGAAACTGAGTGAAGGAAATCTTAGAACCTGGATGGCTGACATACACTAGGGAAGATGGTCTTTGTAGCCAATTAGAACATTCCCGAGTCTCCTTTTTGTTCAAGGGAACTTACCAGTAATAGAGCAAGAAGCAGAAGTTGGGCAGAGAAACTGTGAACTGCAGCCACCTCCACTGAGGAAGTGCATACGCCACCCCAGTGAGCAGCAGGAGTCCAATAGTGAAGGTAACTTGGTATAAAATGCCCACTGTTCTCCGGTAGCTCAGCCCGACAAATTCTGTAACTGCAGAGGCAAGTCAAGGGTAAAAGCGAGTCATTAAGACAGTCTGCTGGCTGGTCAGGGATGGCAAAACCAGGACACTGACCTTAAGGAGAGACTCTAAACTACAGAACTTTTAATATAGCTCTTTGGACATTTTTAACTATTCTTAGTTGAGTCCTATTTGAATTCTGTTTTAGTTATTGCTCTTGCATTAACTTTCTATTGTATTATTTCATGTGAAAGCTTACAGACCTCCTTTTAAGTAGGAGAAAAGGCTTGCCAAGACAGCAAAAATGTCTGAATTATAGGATAATTTAAGGGCAAATTCAGTTGCATTTCAAAGAAACACAAAGACTTTTGATCTTGAAGAATAAGGCAGTGGTAATCCGAAACCTGAATAAATGAATCAAAACTTGAATTCAGATTATAGATGATGTCTATGAAAACAAACCCCTGAATATAACTTGTCATCTTACATTGGTTTAAACATTTTCCTTGCAATTCTGTTAATTCACTTAAATGGTCCGGAAACCTAGAAACCTAGCCATGTGCTTGAGCCAGCTAGTTGTGGTTTGTAACAAATGATTTTTAAATTTTCAGGAATTTTACAAGCTGGTTGTTAAATCCATTGATGTCTTGAAAGCAAGTGTGGTGGGAGTATTTACACCAGGGAAATTGGAAGACACATAAATCAAGGCTTTTCTATTTTCCAAGAGCAATTTAGCAGCACTTCACTGCACAGGGTATAATAACAAGCTTTATCCCATCCCATGACTATACCAAGACAGACAAATGAGGGCCAGGGTACATGGAATTAGGGGATAGTCATTTTGATAACAAAAACATACTCAGATAAAAAGTTCATATATTCTAGAAACCACAGAATTTTTGGCTTACATGTTTGGCAAACTTGCTGAAGACTTCAACTGTTTATAAGCCAAATAGAAATATACCCTATAAATATGTCTATAAATGACTGTGAATTATCCTAAAGTATTTTCAAATGAAATGAAACAAAATTATCTAAGTGTTCAATAAATAGAAATATCTTCAGAGTGATTTGGGTCATGGCTGGGGTTCAAGGGAGGTGAGGAGAGTGGGGCAAGATGACCATCAAAGAGACTCGAGAGGGATTAGAAAAGAAATTAATGAAAGGAAGCAAAATTTTCACATTCAAATTCTATGCATCCTGTGTTCTATACCACCCACCCATGCTGATGACTCAATTCTGACCCATAGAAACCCTACAGGACAGAATAGAAATGCCTTCTAAGTTTCCTACGGCTGCCCATCATTCTCCTATACAGTGGCTGGTGGATTCAAATTGCAGACGAGAATTTTAGCCACCACACCACCAAGCCTCCTTTATACACTCTCTCAAACTCAAACTCTTTGATGTCAAGTTGGAGTTCACTCATCATTGAATTTCCGGTGGGTTTTTGCTCAGGAGGACATTACCCATCTTTCTCCCAAGGAGCAGCTGATATATTCAGTCTACTTGGGCATCACCACCTTTGGGTTAGTAGAGCAGTCCCTACAGTTTGCACCACAAGAGCTCACTTTATGTGTTCACAAAACCATTAATTTCTTCACTGAACCAATTCTTACTGGCTACCTACCATAGCAGGCAAGATTCAGTGATGAGAGATATGAGAGATTTACAGCTACTGGCTACGTTAGGGGGAAAGGTGGACAATCTCCTCCCATCTTTTTCTGAAAAACCACTGGAGTAAGTCAGGTATAAGTAGTTCTGACTCTACAGCACATAACAGTAACAACAACTATTACATGGATTGTATTAAGATACATCTTCATTTCACATAAATCCCCAATTTAACTTGGCCAGGTAAAATTGTATACACATATATTCTGATTCTTTCCTGTGTAAGAGAGCTTTATGTCTGTTTTTCTATTGTGTCTTTCCTGTTTTATAAGTGCTATTTGGATGTAGTTGAGGGGAATGCAATAAGAAGGCTGTGACAGTTAATTATATGTATCAATCTGGCCATGGTCCTCAAAAGAGCTCTTCTATATATTGTATAGTCTAACTTCTATGATGTTAATGAAGCGGGATTAGAAGCAGATATGTGAAGAGGGAATTAACAGTCTCCTCAGGTGTGCGATCTGCATAGTATGTGTGTTTGGACTCTGGTGTGGACATCTGGATACCTGTATGTGATCTCCAGAGGTGAAACAGTAGCTGGCTGTACTTGCCGATAACCAAGTCAGCCATCTGTGACTCTGTTTGTCACTGTTGACATTTGGGCATGTTGGCCATAAGCTAGCCACCTCCAAAGCCATCATTTGTGGCCTTGTTTCCCAATACTTTGGCCGTGTCAGCCTTTGAAGCTGGCAGCCTCCAAAGCCAGCAGCCTGAGACCTTGCCTGTCTGCTGATAACTTGGACTCAGCATCTCTATATGCCTTTCTCTTGAGGTCTTTCCTACAAACCTGGGACTTGACAGCCTTTCTCTTTCTTTCTCCTCTCTTTTACTCTCTGCCTTTCTCTTTGTTTCGGTGGTTTTGCTGCTTTAGAGAACCCAGCCTAAAAAGCCCAATTCCTAACAATGCACTAATGACTGTGAAGATGCAGCAGGGTCGAGTAATGCTTCATTCTGTTGCAAATGAGTGCCAATGAGTTGGAGATATCTTCAAAATAACAGCAACAAATGTTGTTGTCAGGTGCCACTGAGTTAGCTGTGACTCATAGCAGCTATACACAACAGAGTAGAATCCTGCACTATCTTCACCTTTTCTGTACATACGCCTGTTGTACCCTTCTGAGCTCATTGTGTCAGTCCCCCAGTGAAGGTCTTGTTTTTGTTGTTATTAACACTTTACCCTTCCGAGAATGAAGTCATTATACCACCTGATAAGTATGTGAGACAGAGGGTCACCATACTTGCGCTAGCACATATTCCAGCTGCACAACCCACAGTGACGATGGCAATTTATCAGCATGGCTCTAAATGATACTAAGCTGTTAGGATTCTGATATTTCAGGTCCAACAAATGCCTTCCTGAGCAGATTGACTACAGTCCTGGTATTTTTGGTTGCCTTGCATATATGTTGAGGATAATTGTAGCCTACTAGACTAGAAGCTCTTTATAAATCTATCCTAGCTCTCATCACTGAATCTTCTTGATGAATAGGCCTGCTTGAGTAGATTTTCTCTCTGTGTATCTATACTCCAGGGTGCAGAAAAAGAAGTTCTAAGAGAGTTATATAAGAATCTGGGTAGCATGGTGTTTACCCTTCTTTGCCTTCATTGTTTTAATTTCTTAATAGGAGGGATTCAGAATAGGTTGATGAAAAATAGTCTAGAAATTATTTTGATACAGAAAAAGCCCTTGCCAGCCTCTTGAAGCAGTCCTTTGTTTGGCTGCATTTTGGCAGGTGAGGCCCTGTGTGCCCACAGCTGTGAACACAAGCACACTCACTCAGGATGTAGCTGACGAGCCAGCCTGCCTTGCTGACTAGCCCTTGGATCAGGCGGAAGGTGAGCATCCAGGTGTAGGTGGGCGAGATGGCCATGAGAACTCCAGCTGTGGCGTTGATGAGGATTGTAATTAAGAGGCAGAGCTTCCGGCCAAACCTGCAGGTAGAAAGCCACCAGAAATACACGGTAGAATTGGATTCATGAAGGTTGTGGAAAATTCATGGAAATCGTTGTTGGTAGGTATCATCGAGTTAGATCTGCCTCTTAGATACCCTGCGAACAACAGAACAAAACCCCAGCTGGTCCTGCGCCATCCCCATGACAGTTGCCATGCTTGAGACGATGGTTACAACCGCTGTGTCAATCTGTATGGTGGAGGCCTTCCTCTTTTCCACCAATCCTCTATGTTACCACACATCTTGTCCCTTTCCAGGGACTGGACTAGCCTCATAACATGTCCAAAGTATGTAAGGTGAAGTCTCCATATCCTACCATCTAAGGAACTTCTGGCCACGTCTCAAGGAAAGCAAAAGCTAATTCTGAATGACGAAACCAGAGAAAGTGGATGGAAACTCCCAAAGAGAACCCAAAAGGGCACTCGGTGCAGGCCTTTTCATCAGTGCTTTCCACATAAAGTGTAAGCGCAATGAGCCACATTTACCCCGGGGCCAAAGCAATGTCTCAGTCCCACACTGGGGAGGAGATTCAGGAAGCAGGATGATGCTTACAGGCCACCCACTGCTGAATGCCCTCAGGACCTGTCTGGACCTTGAATCATCTCAGGAGTTGGGTCCTTGACAATGGCATTAACCAACTACCATCCAAGAGAGTTTTTGCATTAGAACAAATATAATGTACACTTCCCCATACTTTGTCAACATTGCTTCTAGACATGTGTTACGTGTGTGTTACCATGGAAACCCTTGGGTGTCACATCATCATCATCACTTCCCGTTTTGCCATTCTCAGGGTGTTTAGGGTACCGTGATGGTGTAATATATGCTGGATTGCTGACATAAAGATTGGCGGGTCAGCTCCACCATTCAGCTACCATAAGTCAGAGAAAGAAGCTCCGTCTCCCCCTGTAAAATTCTGCAACCTCAGAAATTTGATGGAGCATCACTGTGGGGCTGGATAATTTGAAGGCAGTAGGTTTGACACCCCTCCTCCCCCATAGTTTGGTGTTTTATGGAGTAGGATAGCAGGAAAGTGGTGTAGATAGAATTGTACCCACCACAAGATATGTTGAAATCTCAACTCGTGTCCCTGTGAATGTGGCCTTGTTGTAAATTTTCTCTTGGAAGCTACTCACAATTAAGTTAATGAAGGGGTATGGATTAGAATGGGTCCTAATCCCATCTGAGCAGCGTTTTATGATAGGGATAAATATGAAATCAAAACAATAAGGAAAACAGAAGTATTCAGATGGGAAAGAAGTAAAATCATCTCTGAGAGGACAAGATCCTTACATATAGAAAATCCCAAATTATCTGCAAGAAAGCTTCCAGAACCAGCAGAGAAACTTAGGAAAGTTGCAAAATACAAGGTCAGTAAACAAAAGTCTGTTGGATTTCTAGAGCAATGGGAAAGCAGAAAGAGAAATTAGGAATGTTATCCTACTTACAATAGCATCTAAAAGAATAAAATATCTAGGAATATATTTAATCAGGAATGTGAAAGACATCATTAAAATTATAAAACATTGCTGAAAAGATTAAAGAAGACTTAATGAAAGGAAAGCTATTCCTTGTTCATGAGTTAGAAGACTTACTATTGTTATGAAATCAATATAATTCAAAAGGGTCTATAGATTCAACATAATCTCAATAAAATTCTCAGTTGCCCCAATTCTGTATTGAATGGAAGGAGGCCTTGAGTACCTAGCGCAAAGGTGATAGAGAAAGCCAAGTAGGAAGACTCACTGATTTTAAAACTCGCAGTTTCAGTAACCCAAACAGCCTTGCTTGCACTGATGTAGTAACAGACCTACGGACGCAAGATAGAGAATTGAAGGCCCAGAAACAAACCCACATGCTTATGTGGTCAACTGATTTTTGGAGAGAGTGCTAAGTACATTTGGTGGGGAAAGAAGAGTCTCTTCAATAAACAGTGCCAGGAAAAACTGGATTCGGACATGGACAAGAAAAACAACAGGATTCAGGCCTCACAGCATGCACAGTATTAAGGACCTAAATGGTTAAACAAAACCCATAAAATTCTCAAGAAAATGCAAGGGCAATGTTGTTTGGTCTAGCTTTAACAATAGTTTATCTAATAAATGAAAGGACAAACAGTAGAAGACAAAATGAATCAATGAGACCTCATAAAAATGAAAAACTTTTGTTCCTCAAAAGACTTTACAAAAAAAGGGAAAAGACAAACTACCAACTACAGAATAGGTTTGGAAACAATATCTCTGATAAGAACCCAACAACTAAAATATCCATAAAACTTTGACAACAACAAAAAGATCAACAACCCACTCATAAAATAGGTAAAATCTTTGAACAGACATTTCATTAAAGTGGGCATTCAAATGACACCAAGCACATGAAAAATCAAATGTGAAGCAGAAACACAAATGAAAACTATAATGAGATTCCATTTATCCCTACCAGGATGCCTAAGATCCATTAGACAAAACAAATAACCTGGAAAAATGAATGCTGGTGAGGACGTGGAGAAATTAAGCCCTTTATATACATTGTTGGTTAAAAAGGAAAAATAATACAGCTATTGTGCAAACCAATATGGTGATCCCTCAGAAACAAGCAATAGGTCTACCACATGACCCAGCAATTCCACTCCTAGGTGTACCCTAAAGACTTGAAGGCAGAGACTTGAACAGATACTTATTTGCATTCAATAGTCATTAAATTGCTATCACAATAGCCAAAAGATGGAAATAACATAAATGTCCACCCATGCATGAAGACAAACAAAATGAATACTGCTTAGCTGGTGAGAACTTAAAGATATTACTCTGAGTGAAACAAGCCAATTACAAAAGGACAGATATATACATACAAGAAGATGTAAATGTATGGAGAACAGTTTCTTAGTGGTAACTGGGGAGGACTGCCATGAGTTGGCATCAACCCCACAGCAGTGGGTTTAGGCTTGGTTTGGGAAGCATTGCTTATACAGCCCTGGTGGCATGGTGCTTAAACTTCTGGCTTCTGACCACAAGGTCAGCAGTTTGAATCTACCAGCTGTTCCATGGGAGAAAGATCTGACAGTGGGCTTCCATAAAGGTTTACAACATTGGAAACCACAAGGGAGAGGTTCCCCCTGTCCTTTAGGGCCAAAATGAATCGGAATTAACAGAAGTGTATGCATATACTGACCATTTCAAGTAATAAGTGTTGTTATGTAACATTGAGGTGGAACTGACCCACAGCTGACCTTAGTTCTAACTTGATGTTGCTGAAAACCTCCAACAAGTTTTCTGAGGCAGTAAATTACATGGGAGGAGATTGACCATCTTTCTCCCACATAGCAGCTAATGGATTTGAACTGTGTACCTTTGAATTGGCAATGCAATTCTTTACCACGAAGCCACCAGAATTCCCTAAATAATAACTAATCTATTTGAAAGCAAGCCATTAAAATGTTCATTATTATTTTGAAATGTAATATTTTAAATTTTGAATATAAAGGTCAGACAATCTTATCTGTAATTAATACAAAAGATCAAATTTAAAAAATCTTATTTGGCCATATTATTTCTTAATCCTCAGTCAATAATTCACCATCATAAGTTTATAACTTCATCCCTATTCCAGCCTTCTAAAGTCAGGTTTAAAATAATTTCCAGCATTTCTTCTTGTATTCTCCTATCTAAACTTCTAGTCTCAAAGAGTTTATAAGCTAATACCATATGTACCTGCACTTAAGTGGCAATTCCTCAACTTCGTAGTTGTTTCAAGCATTCAATCAATATTCCTATGATGTGCAGAGTCCCTTCATAATAACCTCCTCTCACCATCATTTGAACCTAAGCAAGTCAAAACCATTAGAAAAATCAAATCCATGCAGCAGAAAAGTCTCTGGCCATGTGGTCCAAGTGATGGTGCAGGGCTATAAAAGCAATAAGGTGTGACTAGTAGAAATGTTGGCTACAATATTGAACTCAAAACTAGCAATGATTGCAAAGGTGGTGTTCTAGAATATGCCAGGTCACTGTGAGAGGAGATCAACTCAACCAGCACCTAACGACAAAGGACAGATGCTGCTGACCTGGGATAGTGGTTTAGAAACTTCTTTCCTCCAGAAAAGCCACTTAAATATGTTAATAAAATGCAAACAGATCAAACAGGAGAGGAAGAGTAGATGCCAAGACTGTGAGCTGCTTAAATCCTTCAACTCCTTAGTACTTAAAATGTCAGCTTTGGGGTCAGGGAAGAGGCATCATTAACTTCTATGAATTCTGGAAACAGAGGACTCAAGTCCACTCAGGAGTGGAGCACCCAATAAACAAAGCAAACATACTTTTGCTTGTTTTTCTTTATGAACCTGGAGCAAACAGTTGCACATGATATTTGTAGAACTTAAACTATGCTTGGCTTGCTTACTGAGTCCTCTGTCCACAACATGACCTGATTTCTTGACTGTTGTTACCAAGGGAAATCTGCTGTCAAAGGTCTATCCAACATTGTAAAGAACAAGGACGTCAGTTTAAAGACTCAGATACACAGGATCCAAGTGTTGGTATTTTCAGTTGCTTCACGTGCATCAGAAAGTTAAACAATTAATGAGGCAGAAGAAGAAGTGATCCCTTTGCATTGTGGTGCTGGCAAAGAATATTAAACACACCATGGACTTCAAAAAGACCCAACAAACCAGCTTTGAAGTGCAACCAGTGTGCGCCTTAAGAGGTGAGGATGGTGAAAGTTCATCTCACTTTGGGCATATTTTCATGAGGAACCGATCTTTAGAGAGAGACATCATGCTGGGAAAGGTAGAGGATCAGCGAAAGAGGGGAAGACCTTCCATGAGATGGACTAATACTGTGTCTGTAACAATGGACTTGAACATGACAGAGATCCTGAGGATGGTGCTGGGGTAGGGCAAGGTTCAGATCTGTTGCTCTTAGGGTCCACTAGGAGTCATTGTTTACTTGATGGTACCTAACAACAAGAAGAACAACGTCCCCGTCGGGAATTATAAATGTGAAAAGAGGCTTTGATTCTGTAGAATGGTGGTGAGGGGTTGGGAGAGAAACAGATGGGGTGAAAAAATGTGAAATTGTTTACTACAGATAAGTAAACACAGACAGGCTTGCACTTACCATATTTGTTGGATAGTCAAACACTAGAACTACCCTAGAGACACTGAGTCAGGATTAGAACTTCAACAAGGTTCCCAGATGATTTGTATGCTTGTTAACACTTAGAAAACACTTGAGTTTCACAGCCCTGCAATTGACTCTTGTAAGTGGGGTGGTGGTGGTGTGTGATAATAACGTGTAACCTGAAAGGTTGTTATGATTCCACATGAACTATAACATAGATTTTTACTGTAAGATACTGGTGCCTTTCAGTTGTGGTGTTGGAGAAGAGTCTTGAATATACCATCAACCACCAAGAAAACAAATAGGTTGGAGAGGGTGAAACCAAGTTTCTCCGTGGAGGCTACGATTTTGAAGCTCCATCTCACATACTTTGGGTATTTGGCCATAAGGTACTGGTCCCTGGAGAAGGACATCATGCTCAGAAGAGTGGAGGGAGCACAGGAGATGAAGACCCTGGATGAGATGGATTGATGAAGTAAGTGGGGCAATGGGGGTAGGTGTGTCAGGGTCAGTGAGGCTGGCTCAGGACAGGACAGGCTTCAGCGCTGCTGTACACAGGGTTGTTATGAATCGCAGGTGACTTGATGGCACATAACAGCAAAAACAACAACATAAGATGTTGCTATTGTTACGTGCCATCGAATCAACAATGACTCCTTTCAACCCTCGGAACAACAGATGGAATCCTTGTCCTGGTCTGCACAGTCCTCATGACCTCTGTGTGCTCACGCTCAGGGTTGCGGTCACTCAGTCAGTAACACTACCTATCTACCTATTCGTCAATCTGTTTAAGGTGGTAGCTTGCATGTTGCTATGATGCAGGACACTATGTCATGGATCCTTCAAATACCAGCTGGTAAGGAGCTCCTGTGACATAGTCTGTAGGGAGTTCAGCTGTTACTCCACTTGAGGGTGAGCTGTGAGACAGTTTGGAGTTGACTGCAGTACATTTGAAGGGTTTTTTGAAGGTTACCTATGGCCAAGTGTCAGTGGAACTTCCAGATCAAAGTTTGAGCAGCCTATTTGTGAAGATTAGCTGAGGAAAATTGGACAGACTGCTATGCAGTCTTGTCCTAGGTAGAGCTGGAAGATGAATGCTCTTGGCTGGAAAGCATTATGAAAGGGCCAACACCAGTGGGCTCAGCATTCCAGGGGTCATGAAGATGGAGCAGACCAGATGATAGAGCATCTTGTTAGATGTAAGGTCTTCATGAGGTAGAGCCAACTCAATGATAACAACAAATAAATTATGCTTAAAAGGTAAGCAAATACACAAAACTTAGTATGTCCTAATTATTTTATCATTGTTGTTGTTATGTGCTGTCAAGTCGCCTGCAACTCATAGTGACCCTATGTACAATAGCTCTGAACCCTACCCTATCTCAAGCCAATTTCATTGTCTCTAACATACCTACCCCGATTATCCCAGTTACTGAGTCAACCCATCTCATCTAGGGTCTTTGTCTCCTTTACTGTCATTCCACCCTTTCAAGCATGATGTTATTCTCCAAGGACTGGTCCCTCCTGGCAATATGTCCAAAGTATGTGAGGCGGAGCTTTGAAATCTTTGCCTCCAATGAGCAGTGTGATTTCAATATCTCCAGGACACACCTATTTGTTCTCTTAGCAGTCCATGGTATGTTCAAGACTTTTCTCCAGGACAATTCAAAGGCATTGATTCTTCTCCTATCATCCTTAGTCATTATCCAGCTCTCTGAAGCATAGCAAGTAATTGAGAAGACCATGGCCTGGGACAGGCACACCTTAGTCTCCAGACTGACATCATTGCTCTTCAGTGCTAAGTTATTTCTCCTCATTTGCCTATTTATCTGTTGTCTGTTGTTGCTAGGTGCTGTTGAGCCAAGGATGACTCATAGTGACCCTATGAACAACAGATCTGAACCTCATTCTGTCCTGTGCTCTCCTCATCATCTCTGATACTCTTGAGCCTATTGCTACAGCCCCTGGGTCAATCAATCTCGTTAAGGGTCTTCCTCTCCTTTGTCGCCCCTCTACCTTTCCAAGTATGATGTCTTTCTCCAAGGAATAGCCTCTCCTAACAACATGCCCAAAGTAGATGAGACAAAGTTTTATCATCTTTGCATTCAAGTAGCACTCTGGCTGCACCTTCTCTAAGACATGTCTGTTTATTCTTCTAACAGTCCATGGGATATATAGGACTCTTCTCCAATATTC
The DNA here is from genome assembly GCF_000299155.1 of Elephantulus edwardii. Taxonomy (NCBI): domain Eukaryota; kingdom Metazoa; phylum Chordata; class Mammalia; order Macroscelidea; family Macroscelididae; genus Elephantulus; species Elephantulus edwardii. The sequence goes on from NW_006399774.1 coordinate 14,341,002, forward strand.
AAGTTCAAAAGCATCAACTCTTCGTTTGTCCAGCTCTCAGCAGCATAGCAAGTAATTGAAAAGAACATGTCCTGAATCAGGTGCATCTTAGTCTTCAAACTAACATCATTGCTCCTCAAAAACTTGGAGTCTCCTTGACTATAGACTTTCCTAATCTCCTGAATGATGCTACCAAGTGTATTGATTGTGGAATCAAGTAAGATGAAGTAATTGACAGTTTTCATCTTTTCTTCATCTATCATGATGTTGACTCTAGGCTCTGTGGAGAGAATTTTTGTTTTCTTGACACTGAGGTGTAATCCATTGAAGGTTGTAGTTTTTGATCTTCTGTAGCAAGCCTTCAAGTCTGTTGTCACTAGATGGTGAAAATGCTAGTCAAGTTAACATCTCTAGCCAACTTTATGTTTAGTGACCTCCCTGACTATACCACAGACCAACAAACACTACAGACCAGGACATTTTACCTCAAAGAACCGAGCATTGACATTTACAAGGACTCCTCCCCTCATCATTACTGAACATTAGAGTAAAAACCTGGTATTGGCGAGGGATTACTTTTGTGTCAGATGACGCCTAAACCATTCCTTTTTTTCTCTCCTTAAATTGAGATCTGAGTGAAAGTTCATAAGGCAAAGGGGTTTTCCATTCAACTATTCATGCACATTTTGCTTTATAACATTAATTATTATACGTACAATGCAAATGCCACACTTGGCCTACTTCTTTCCTAGAATTCTCATGTTCATTAGTTCTTTTGTTCTACCCCTTCCTGATTTGGGGAAGTCTGCTCCGTAGACTTCTAAACAGTTCCCTGGTAGATGATGAATAAGTAAAAGTTTTACAAAGTACTTTATTTTCAAATTCTTTAACACATGACCCTCTCTTTCTTTCCTCTCATCCCCTCCTCTCCTTCCCTCCCTCCGTCTTCCTGTCCTTCTCGCTTTTCTTCGTCCTTTTGCAAAGCTGACTCTCAGAAGTTGACTTTGTGCAAGATGCAGCACTCTCCTTTATTGCTTTTTCCTCAAAGTTGTAATCTGAGACACCTTACCTAGCTGTTAGGGAGCTCCGGTGGCTTAAAGGGAAGGAGTTGTGCTGCCAATGCAATGGCAAGCGGCTGGAGGAGAAAGGCAGTCTCTTCTTAAGCGATTTAGAGCCTCTGAAAACGCACAGCAAGATCAGCTATGAATTGGTTCTGCCTTGATAGCACACAACAACAACAACAACAACAACAAACAACAACTAGCTAGCTGTTAAGGTTATTCAAAATAGTCTTCAGATAAAAGAATCTATTTTATTTAGTCTTGGATTGATTTATAACATAAAACAGAGTGCCCCGAGATTCTTGCCCCTGTGTATAAAGTCTGACAATTGTTTAGAAGAAAGCATTAGATAGAAGATAAATTTTGACGGAGGTTCTATTTTTTTTTAAGCTGTGATGGCTATGTTTTAGCTTCACTTTCATTCTCTTATACGCAAACAGATGAAAGGAGACCCTCCTCCAGGCCTTAGACAGTTTAGGAGAAAGAACTGTAGGTGTGTGCAGAGCCTCTTGGGGGATACACCATGAGTAATCACTTGACAGAGATTTCAACAACATGGACAAAAGAATGAGGTCATTGAAGGAGGTGGATAATTGACACGGATTGTGACTCTGGAATGCGCTGTCTGTAGAGGGTTTAATAGGTCTCCTACTCTTTGAGTGGGATGGGAATAATTAACTCGGTTACTTGTGGTCTGAGGCTCCCCGCCCCGGTCGGTCGACTTCCTCTTCGGCCAGCTGAGCATCAGTCTCTCACCTTACAGGGAAGGAGGGCATAAGAAGCCGCTGGGAGCCAGTGTGCAACGCCTGGACTCTGGCCTGCTCCTTGTTAATGTGTCTCTCTCCCCTCCTGGGACATCCCAGACAAGATGACCTCAATTTTAGGGTAAAAGAACTGAAAGAGAACAGCCTTTCTCTGCTTCACAAGTCACCCATAAGAAACTTCCAGAGCAATCCTAACAGGGAGGAATGTGGGATGACGAGTGTGTCCCCCAGCTATGTCCTTCCCCCCTCTTTCTAGTAGGTTTGGTGGCACAGAGGCCAAACAGCATGGCTGCTAACCAGAAGGTCAATGTCGTGAACCCCCAGCTGCTGTGTGAGAGAATGTGCAGCAGTCAGCTTCCGTTAGATTGATAGCCTGAGAAACCTTGTGGGCAGGTCTAAGCTCTCCTGCAGCGTCACTGTTCAGGGTCTCTTTTCAGTCACTTGCTGTGCATTTGAGAGCTGGACAGTTAATCAAGGATGACCGAAGAACTGATGCCTTTGGGCTGTGGAGTTGGAGAAGAGTGCTGAGTATCCCATGGACGGCCAAAAGAACCAACAGAGATGTCTTGGAGAAAGTACAGCCAAGAGTGCTCAGTGGAGGCAAGATGATAAAGCTCCATCTCACCTACTCTGGACTTGTTGCTGGGAGAGGCTTTTCCTTGGACAGTCATCATACTTGGGAAGGTGGAGGGTCGGCGAAAGAAAGGAATATCCTCAACCAGGTGGACTGACACAGTGACTGCAGCAATGGACTTGGGTGTGTCAGGGATGCTGAGGACAGGACAGGGCTCAGATCTGTTGTTCAGAGGGTAGTTACGAGTCACACGCATATGTTATATGACCACATATAACAGCAACAACAGGGTCCCTATGAGTTCAAATTGGTTCAGTGTCTAAAGGTTTGGTCTAATTCTGTTCTTCTGCCCAGGACTGGTCCCTTGTAGAAATAGAGATATGCCCGAAAAGGACACAGAAGACCACTGCCTCCCATCTGAGAGCATAATATAACTAGCGAAAAGACCATATTTATATTTAATATTTACTTCTAAGTTTGAGTTTATCTATAACAGGGATGTCATTGGTGGTAGAGTTATAAGTGTAAAGCTTATTTATCAGTTATTGCAGAATTTAGATACATATACTTCACCACCACCACTCTTTCCACCACAGGGCGAGAGAGAAAAGCGACGTGGTGATGGGCTTGGTGCTAGAGGCTCCAGGAAGGTTGGACAGAGCAGAGAGCCTCTGAGGCTCAGGACCAGGTGCAAGGCAGTGAGACCAAAGGGAGGAAATCATCCCTTACCTCCTCTCTTTACTCAAAACTTCCAGATAGCCCACAGGAAAAGTCTCTGCCTACTGGGATTGACATCCATGACTGCTGGAACAATGACAGCAGCACTGGACATACGCGTCCCGGCCATCAGAAGGACTGGGTGGGACGGCTAGCACTGACTTCTGCTTTGCACGAAGCTGATGTTTGGTGTAGGAGGAGAGACAGAAGATTGTAAGGACCGCCAACATCAAGGGCAGGCCACCTTGGTCTGTGAACATCGGGGAAGACTGCCCTCCACTTGGGGTAAGTTCTCACCAGTCTGTAAGACTGCTCCATTTCCACCACCTCTGTGCACACCTACCTGTCTGCTATGTAGCCAATCCCTACAGACCCGACAAAAAATCCCACGTTCACTGCCGACTGAAACAGATCCAGCATCCAGGAGTTGGCGCACACGAGGTTAAACTGTCGAGGTGCGTTCCAAGTTGAAAAAGAAAGAAAACATCTCATTAGATTCCTGCAAACCACATACTCAGTCAGAACCCACATTTTAACAAGAACCCCCAGTGATTCTTATGTATACATAAGATTGGATGCAAAAAGTAGGCTCCTTTCCAGAAACATCTGGTCCTGCAGAAGATCCTCCCATTATCCACACAGTTGTGCTAAAGCAAACCAGGCAACTGGCTTCCTCACTGCTTTCAGAATCATTGATTTCCCCACTTTGTTTTATCTTGAGTAAAAGCGAGCTTCCTATTTTTGCTCCTTCAATATTTAAAATGACAATTCACAGCGAAATAGAAACGTTGGGTGGGTTTTTAATAAAAATTGTACTGTAGGAGAATCTTATATCCCAAGCGGATTGCTATGGCTGCTTGGCGATCAAGAAACAGGAGAATGAGCCCCGGGGAAAGCTGCTTCCATCCCAGTAAAACCCCCTTGGGGCGAATTCTGTAAGCATCTGGGGGTTCACTAGTGTGATGGGAAAATGCAGGGAAAAAGAAGAGGTTCCATAAAGAAGAAAGTTGAGAGTATTCCCTTTTCTGGCATAATTTTCAAGGGGTCTTGGTGGCTCAGTGCATGGCATGGTGTGCTACTGTGAAAAGTTGGCAATCTGAGCCCACCCCCTGCTCCTCTGGAGACAGGTCCCTCCCATCCTAAAGCCTTGAAGGCTGACAGGGGTAGGATAGAAGGCTTACGGGAAAGAAATACTTCAGGAGGAAGTGGGCAAAGTGTAGCTAGTGTGATGATAGGTAGAAAACAGAATGTGTCTGACCAGTTGGGTGGAAAATGAATGTGCTTTGTAAACTTCCAGTCACATTGCAATATTAATAGTATTCACACTCTTGGGAACTGATGGAGGGAAGCCCTGAATCAGAGAGGTGACCTAGTGGCTGTGAGCTTGGTTTGAGGGGTCAGCTAGAGTTCCTTTCAGGACTTTTGACAGCTTTTGTTCTTTCTTACTATAGTGGTTAGATGTTGAGTCGAGTGTGACTCATAGTGACCTTATTTTCTTTGTTTGTTCATAGCAACCTTATGAACAACCGGGTCTAAAGTCTCCTTTCTTGTGCCATCCTCACAATTTCTGACGTCCTCGAGCCCAATGCCATGGTCACTGTGTCACTCCATCTCACTGCGAGTTGTCCTCTCTTTCCAAGCACTATGTCCCTCTTCAAGAAATGGCCCCTCCTTACAGCATGCGCAGTGCTTTACTGTAGAGGCATGCAGAGATTGGGGTCATTATGATCAGAATTCGTGTAGGGAGTTTCGGGGGCTTAGTGATAAGGAATTGTGCTTCCAGCTCAAAGGAACATGATTCAAATCCACCAGCAGCTGCTCCGGAGGCAGATGGGTAGGCTCCCTCCTCACCCCCCTGTGTGATTAACAGCCCCTGCAAACCTGGTGGAGGCCAGCTGTGGGTCAGGTCTAACTAAACAGAACCGAACAACAAAGTAGACACAAAAGGAAATAGATTTTTTTTTCACATACACAGAATAAAAAGAGCCTGTTGAACAAGGGACAGGCCTGAGAATGGGGGTCCCTGTGCCTTTCTTAAGCCTGGCTTGGTCATCTGCTGTCCCCTCCATGTCCTGGTTCTGACGGCCTCACTCACCTCGGTGACGATGGAGGAGCCGGGTGTGTCGTACACCCAGCCATGCTCACATGGGCCCAGCGGCAGGTGGCTCCTGTTGGCGGCCAGGTCGGCCAGCGGGTCCACGCAGCCCAGGGCGCTCTGGTTCCAGTCCACCTGGAACATGCGGCACTGGCGGGTGAAGGCGTCGCCCTCGGCCCCCAGCCCGGGCAGCGTGTAGTTCAGCTCCTGGTCGCGGGTCCAGCCACACCGCCTGCTGAGCTCGGCCACCCCGGGGCTCCGGCAGTGGTGGTCGGGGGTGAAGCCCAGGAAGACGATGCCCACGTAGATGGGGGCGAAGGAGGCCGAGAACAGGGACAAGAAGAAAAAGATTTGTTTCTGGAAAAAGTGGAACTCCCCGATGTGCTCTAGAATGTCGTCCACTGTGGGCATTCTTGCTCCAGGAGGGACAAGCCCTGTACCTTCTGTCCTGACGCCTCTGAGTGCTGCTGACAGCGGCCTGCGAGCCCAGGACACTTCCTGAGCAGGAGTCAAAGGGTGGACGAGGTAAACTCCACTGGAAAGCAGCACGGGGCAGCCTCTCCTGGCTGGCAGCTCTGCACCGTACTGGCTGTGGGCGTGCTCTGTGCGCTCAGATGCCCAGGCCAGCCCAGGGCTCTGTGGGGTGCTAGCTGTCACCCCCTCACACTGGCACAACAAACACCCCTTTCTCTGTAATCCGAGTGCCTCCTCTTCTCTCAGGCCTGCTAATCTTCCTCTAGGCCAGCAGGGAACACCTCTGGTCGCACCCCTGGTCACCCTGTTGTGGGTGCTGTGGAGAAGGCCCACCTGCAGGGGGAGAGGAGAAGCAGGGTCTGAGGGCCAGCTGACCTCTGGAGGGAGTCAGCTTGACCCACTGATCCTTCAAGTTGACTCTGCAAACAAGGGCAAGTGAGCGCGGGACCCTCGCTGTGCAGCCGGCTTTGATATTCTCCCCTTGGATTTTATACTTCTGCTTTGAGAAGATGTTTATCTAATCTATCATGCTTGCCTTTCAACCCTGGGAGGCCTTTCCCCTGAGCCTATTGGGAGGAAGGAATAGAGTGTCCACTACCTCTAGAGGTCCGTGGAGGGGTTTTTTCACCCCCTAATTTCTTATCTGTGCCCAGGGCTGTCTCTTCAGGACATAGTATGTGCCCTCTAAATGCAGGAGCAAAGGGTGTCCTGACTATACCGGCAGACGGAGTCCTTCATGCGATGTTGTTGTTAGGTGCTTGTCACCGGCTTCCACAACACAATGCGAGCGCTGAGTCCTGTACCATCCTCCTTAAACCCATTTTGCTGTCACCATTTCAATCCATCTCCTTGAGGGTTGGACCACTGCTTCTCCAAGCATGTGTCCTTCTCCAGGCCCTGGCCATCGTGGTAACATACCCCAAATGAGTGAAAGCACTTCTCAGCATCCTTGCTTCTAGGGAGCGCCCTGACTGCACTCCTTCCATGACAGGTTGGCCTGTTCTCTCGGCCGTCCGTGCTGTAGTCAGTATTCTTCACCACAATTCTGAGGCATCTCTTCCACAGGCTTCCTTCCACACTGCCCATGTTCACACGCACATGAGGCAGTTGACATTGCTGTGGGCTGGGTCAGGTGCTTTAGAACCCTCAGGGTGATGGCCTTGCTCACGAGCTCTTTACAGAGCTTCTTGGCCCACTGCAGTACGCGTTTTGATTTGTAACTGGCTTCTTGCATGGATACTGATAGTGGAGTCGAGTGCAGTGAGCTGCAAAGGGTCAGCCATGAAGAGCAGACCCCTCCCTGAGACGAGCTGACACAGTTATGGCAACAGTGAGGGCAAACACAGCAGTGGTGGGAGGGCGGGTGCAGATCGGGCTGGGTTTTGTTGGCTGTATGTAGAGTCCCTATGAGTCAGAACCAGCTGGGGAGAGCCAACAACTGAACCGCATGTTGTGAGATCATCAGTCAGAGAAGGGGACATGTCGGTGCATCGCAGTCCTGAACACAGAGCATTCGGTCCACTGTCTTCCCTCCTCCGTTTCTGTCAGGTGGTCAGGCTGAGCCGTATGTCTGGCATTTCAGTGGCAGAACTCTTGCATTCCACGGAGGAGACTTGGGTCGGTTCTAGTAATGCATACACCCACCGCTCTTCTGTTAGTGGAGACTTAGGTGTTGCCACGGGCTGAGCAGGTGTCGTCAGAGCTTCCCGGCTAAGACTAGAAAGAAAGGCCTGGCGGTCTAATGCAGAAAATCAGCCAATGAGAACCCTCTGGAGCACCCTGGTCTGCATGGGATGGGTCAGGACTGGGCAGCGTTTCCTCCACTGTGCTGGGACCCACCATGCATTGGCACTGACTCACAGAAGCTCACAACGGTGACCTCCAGTCTTCCTCCACACTCAGAAGACTCCAGTTCTCTTAAGAAAACGGGAAGCAGGGTGCCTGTCAGGGGTTCAGTGTGACCCCAGGGGCAGCCTGCTCAGCGGTGATAGAGTAAGAGGATCTCTGTTACTGGACCCCGTGTTGGCATATGCTGGGTGGGAAATATGGGTTCCTCTAGGACTGTAGTTCTGTGGCCTCCGGACTCGAGTTCCTCTAGGAACTGCTGGAAGGTGCAGCCAGAGTGCTCCTTGGAGGCCAGGATGGCAAAGCTTCATCTTACGTCCTTTGGGCATGTTCCTAGGAAAGGCCATTCCCTGGAGAGGGACATCATGCTGGGAAAAGTGGAGGGACAGTGAAGGAGAGGAAGACCCTCAACAAGGTCAATTGACACAGTGACTGCAGCAGTGGGCTCGACTGTGTCTGAGATTATGAGGACGGCACGGGATAGAGCAGGGCTTCGGCGTGTTGTTCATAGGGTTGCTGCAAGTCGTAATAGACTCAGTGGCACCATCCATAATCACAATTTCCCTAATGACATTAATGAGCTGGAATTAATTAATGAGTGTGGAATATTCCATGGACCACCAAAAGAACAGATATATCTTGGAGAAGGTGCAGCCAGAATGCTCCTTGGAGGCAAAGATGATGAAGCTTTGTCTCTCATACTTCAGGCATGATGCTAGGAGGGGCCAGTTCTTGGAGCGGGACGGGATACTTATGAAGGGGGGACTACAAGGGAGAAGAAGACCCTCACCCAGGTAGATTGACACAGTGGCTGCACCAATGAGCTCAAGTGTGTCAGAGATTGTGAAGAGGCCACAGGATAGGACAGGGCTCAGTGCTATTGTTAATAGGGTCGTTATGAGTTGCATTTGACTTGATGACATTTAACAACAACTGAACAGGAACACAATCATTTTGGGGAGCAGTTTTGGCTCTGAAAGTTCAAATTTGAGTTAGACAATGTGTCATCCATGTGTTACACCCACTGACTATTCAATAGAAACAAAACAAAGTTATTCAGATGCCAAGCCTGATTGCTCTGGTGTGCCCAGTCACCATCCTGGGTAATAGAACAGCGACTGGCGGAAAGATGGGACTGGAGCTGGGTATGCCCGTAAGTCTAGGCAGCTGTTCCAGTTCTCTAGCTCACAGAACTTGCCACATGTGGAGAGAGTTTAAAAAGAAAAACAGTTAATATAATAAGAGGCAAACTGTCAACCAGGAAAAAAAAAAGATACTGGAAAAGTTAGTCATCAGTAAAAGTAGACCTTTAATGTTTGCTTCTGTAAAGATGAGGTAGACATGCTCTTCTTGATTTCTCCTGCTACGTACAAGTGAAAGCCCTGACCTCAGAAACACTGCTTAGGAGGTTGGTTCCAGACCACTGCAATGCACCACATACTGCAACAGAGCTGTGCCATGGCTTTGTTTCCCTGTACATGTAAAAGTTCTGTTGATGGTGTAATGCAGCTGATTAAAGGACCTTGGAGGTGCAGTGTGGTGTGTAACATGGTAGGGCTTGAGTCTGTAAGCTCCCCAGGGGAGAAAGAACAGTAGTGTCCTCTCATAGAGACTTGTGACCTCAGAGAGCTGGTGGAGGGATGTCCGGAGCTGATGAACCCGACAGCAGGGTTTAATAGGTATGCCAACACATGGAGGAAGAGTTCAGGATGTTCTGAGGATTACTAAAATAGGACACAGAGACATGAAACAAGCCTTGCTTTTGGGAAAATGGCACTAAGAGTCTACAGAGTCGCCCCAAACCTTCAATCTTAAAAAATGGCAATTGTTAGCCTTTGGAACCTGCTGGAGGGCCAGCTATGCGTTTGTCTCAACACAAGTGAGACACACACACACACACACACTCACACTGGACATGAGCAGATTTCTGATGATTCTTTTTGGCCACAGCTCTTCAGAGTATCTCTCTCTTTGGGCTAACAGAGCTTAATATTTATTTACAACAAAAGCATATGAAAACATTTACATCCTCGCCAGACGTTGATTGAACGGCCCTGAAAAGCCGTGGAGCAGCCCCCTCTGCACACGCGGGGCTGCTGTCAGTCAGAGTTGTTTCAGCAGCAGTGGGGTTTAGTGGTTGATTTCTCATCCAGTCATGAGCTGAGTACACAGAATCACAGAGAAAAATAGAGCTGAGACTAGGTGATCTATCATCAGTGGCCACTGGACAGCAACTACCACCAACAACAAAGGCTTCACGCCTTCAGGGGCCTGAAGGTGGTCCTCGCTACCTCCTCCTAGGAAACCTCTGAGACCAGGAATTTGACATTGATAAAGTCCAGATTGAGACCCTGGATTGTATGCTGGGACCAAGAGCGCCGCAGGTGAGAGGCAGGAAAGGCATCATTTGCCAAGAAGCAGTGATGTTGAAATCCTCTGTGTATTAGTTACGCTACAAAATCAGATAAGGAGAAGTTAAGACCTCAGATTGCTTACAGCAACTCAATTACTCTGTCATTCAACACTTCTCCATCAACATGCCAACCAGGATCAAAGCCCACAGCAGAACTCAATGCCACGGTCACTGAGTCAATTCCGATTCGTATTAAAATCAGCCCTTGTTGGGCAATAGACTCTGCTGCACAGCCAAGCCACACCGGCCACGAGTTACTAGCAGTGGAAAAACCACAGGGAGAGGAGAGGAGACGTCTCGGCACTCAGCACTGGAGTAATCAGCTCCCTGTGCCCTGGTTCTTCACTGCTGGGCATGCGTGCAAAGGCAGCAACTTGAGGATCATTTGATCCAACGCTGGATGATCATTTAATCAAAATAATCTGATAATTCCTTATAATTCATGTTGGAAGTATTTCTCAATCTCTTATCAAGTTCTTTCAGAATAGAAATAAACACTGTCCCCAGGATTTGGCCCTCTGTACAGGTCCCAGGAAGCACAGCTGTGCCCATTCTGCTTTTACAGCTGACCCACTCCTGAGGAGAAGGGCACAGAGGGTGGGCAGTGAGAAATGACGAGTACTGCCAGGCCGGATAGGTGTGGTGAAAGGGTCAACCCTGATGCACAACTTTTCTGATTCTGTGCTCTTGTTCTCTTTGAAGACTCCTTCTTGGTTCACGCACAGGCGCTGCTCGAGCACAGTTAAGTATTCTGGAACTCCCATTCTTTGAAATGGTTAGGCTTAATTTGTTAAGATCCACTTAGTCAAAGATCTTTGCATTGTTGATAAAACACAAGGAGAGGGACGTCATGCTTGGGAGGGTGGAGGGACAGCGCAGGAGAGAAAGACCCTCGATGAGATGGATTGATTCCCTCACTGGGGTATTGGGGATAGGTGTGTCAGAGGCAATAAGGTTGGCAGGAGATAGAGCAGGGTTAGGGCTGTTGTACATAGGGGCGCCATGAGTTGCAAGTGACTCGACAGCACATAACAACAACAACAACAACAACTAACTTTACGATATTTCTCCACTTTCTGTCAAGATCTATCTGACATCAGCAGTGATGTCCTTCAACATGTCCTGTGCATCATTGTCAAGCTGCTTCTGACACAGCAAGCTGGTTGGACAGAAGTGAGCTGCCCCATAGAGCTTCCAAGCCTGCAGACCTTCATAGAAGCAGACTGCCTTGTCTCTGCCCTGTGGAGTACCTGGTGGCTTCCAGTGGACTTCTCAGTTCTCTGCCAAGAGCTTTAACCACTGTGTACCCAGGGCTCTTTGCATTAGTTGTTTAAGTTAGTTAGTATAAGTGTTTTTGAACTATACTCCATTCTGATTACATTTTATCGTGAGAACAAATCCCTCCTCTGGCTTGCTTTCCTGTGTACATGAACTACACTAAACCTTTGAGGGTGTGCTCATGGGGTAACACAGGAGGCCTGTGCAGCAGTTCTGTTGGCGGCTTCTCATACCGTCACTGTGAGGGTGTGGACTGGGGGGCTCAGAGACAGTAACTGACCTCAGTCAGGGGACAAAAGCACTGAAAGGCCATCCAGGTGACGAGTCACGACAATAACATGACTGGCCAGCTCTTTAATTGGTGATAAGAGCTGTGAGAAAACTCCAAATGATTCTGCTATTTAGTCATCCTGCACTACCTACTTATAGCCAATAGCATGAAAGAAAGGGGATCTGGGGCGGAGATCTCAGAACATTTCATCATGAATTTGGGGCAACAGTTCAAACCCTCCTTGGTTTTACAGCTGTGTAAATAATTTGCTGATGCTGAACTAGGGATGTGAAAGTCTGGCCAGCTTTGGCATCAAACAGAGTTGGTTGAACATCATATGGTGCAATGGAACATGGGCTGAACTAAGAGTGTGTCATTTGCTCCCAACTCAGCTGTCCCTGACCCTGTTACTTAAAGCTAGCCAGTGACGAAGGTTCTGTAAACCTTGTCTGTAACAGAAAGAAATGAACGAGCTTTCTAGAGCTTTTTCCAAAACCACCCACTGCTGAGTGGATCTCGATGCCCAGGAAGGAGCGTCTGTCTGGCTCCCAAGGTCCCACATCTTCACAGGCTCCCAGGCCTGACATTTCTCTCACAAAGAAGTTGGTGAATTTGAACCTGTGAGTTTTCAGTTATCTGCTCAGTATGTAACTCATCAGCTACTCAGGTTTCTTCAAGGCTTTCTAAACGTTTACCATTAAAGAACCTAGTGATTTGTTAGTGGTAAATCCAGAGCCCTTCACGACTTGCACAAAAGGCCTCAAAACTCTTATTTAGGTAATAGTTCCACCTTCACATCATATACAGAAACATTTCTGTCTTTGTTCTCAAATATTCATTATAACACAGGTCAGGCCCAGGACATATACGTGACACGATTCCTGAACTGCACTCCAGCCTCCTCTCTGTCACCAAGTCTGTATTTTCCAATTACTGATCCTTCTTCCCTCTTCCCAACTTTTGCATTCCAGTCACCCCTTATTGTTCATGCATATTGATTGCATGTTTGATCAATTTATGACTGCAAAAGTTGGTAGAAAGCCTCTATTTCCTTCTTTGTGGGTCTAGTTGTTGGTACTTATATTTGAATGATAGGGGTATTGACTCGACTTCCCTGTGTGCTGGAGATAGGATGGTAGACTTCTGTACAATCAGCGATTTATTCATTGCAAATACTTTTTATAAGAAACAAACACAAGCTATACACATGGATTTCACTTGATGACATGCATAGGAATCAGATCAATTATCTCTGTAGAAAGAATCACTGGAGAAGTTAGTATCAGCTGTGAAAACTAGACCAGGTGCTTATTACGGAACAGACCATCAGTTGCTCATATGTGATTCAAGCTGGAGCTAAGGTTAAATCAAATCCACAGGAACCAAAATTTAACTTTGAGTCTATTCCACCTGAATTTCAAAACTATCTCAGGAACAGGGTTTGGGTTTTCTGTTTGTTTGATTGTTTTTGGTGTTTATTTGGTTTTTTTTTTGTGTGTCCTGTGGAGTCAGATCCGACTGGCATAGGAGAGATTACCCCAACTCCTCCAGTGGAGAATCTGGGGGATTCAAACCATCGTGCCTTCAGGATTACAGCATAAATTCTTGCCACTAGGCCACCAGAGCTCCCTAGGAACAGGTCTGAGGCCTTGAACATTAATGAGCGAAGCCAGATGAGCTGTGGGAGGATACAAAAAAATATCATCCATGAAGAATGCAAAAGGTAATTACAAAGACAAAGGAAGAAGAAAAGACCAAGTTGAATGTCAGAAGACACTCTGAATATTGCACTAGAGTGTCAAAGAGCCAAAGAAAAAGGGATATGTCCTATCGCCACACCTTTTCAGTCTATACATGGAACTGATCATCTGGGAGACTGAGCTACATGAGGAGAAATAATGGCATTAGGATTGGAGGATCAATAACCTGTGTTATGCAGATGACACAACTTTCCTTTCTGACATGGAAGAGGCCTTGAAGCATTTGCTGCAGAAGGTCAAGGACTGCAGGCTTCAATATGGATTGAAGCTCAACATCAAGAAAACAAAGATTCTCACCACTGAGCCAATTAACAGCATCATGAGAGACGATGAAGAGATTGAGATTCTTAACAGCTTCTGTTTACTTGCATCCACAATCAACACTCTTGGTACCAGCAGCCAGGAAATAAAAAGATGGATTGCATTAGGAGAGTTTGCTGTCATGGACCTCTTCAGAGCACTGAAGGGCAATGATGTCAATCTGGAAACTAAGGTGAGCCTCATCCAGGCCTTGGTCTTTGCAATCACTTGCTATGCATCAGAAAGCTCAACAATGACTAGGGAGGATAGAAGGAGAATTGGTGCCTGTGGTGTTGGAGAAGAGTGTTGAATATACCATGGACTGCTAGGAGAACAAACAGGTTCATCCTGGAGAGGGTGGAGCCAGAATGCTCCTTGGAGGCAAGGATTCTGAAGCTTCGTCTGACATACTTTGGGCATGTTGCAAGGAGGGACCAGTTCTTGGAGAGGGACGTCATGCTTGGGAGAGTGGAGGGAACAGCGCAGGAGAAGAAGATCCTCAATGAGATGGATTGACTAAGTGACTAGTGTAGTGGGGAGTAGGTGTGTCGGAGACAGTGAGATTGGAACATGATAGAGCAGGGTTCAGAGCTGTTGTTTATAGGGTCACTATGAGTTGCAAGACTCTTGATGGTCCATAACAAAAACAACAACAAACTGCCTGCAATCCCAAAGGCACATAGTATCAGCTCCTCCATAGGAGAAGGAAGAGTAATCTCCTCCTGTGTGGCAAACTGTCTCTGAAAACCCACCAGAGGGTCAGCTATGGGTCTGTCTGTTCCAACTCGATGGTGAACAACAGCAACAAGTCAAGAGTTAATGATGTCCTCTTCATTTTTTTAGCATACCACCCTTAATGACAAAGAGAAAAAGAAATATGATCAATATTTCACTGATATAATGAATTCCTCCAGAAATTCTTCATTTTTCTAAGAAAGTAAAACTCAAGCTGAAGGCTAGGAAAAGCTCTTTGTAATTCTGGTAGAAAGGAGAGATGTTTGGCAAATGACAGAAGTGTTTTATTTGTGTTTGTGATTTCCTCAGTACTGAGTCTCAAAGTTTAGGCTTCAAAGGAAACACTTTTTCTTTGGTCTTCTTTATTAATTGTCCAGCTTTCTCATACATATGTGGTGATTTAAAAACAACATGAATTGGGTCAGGTGCACCTTAGTCTTTGTTGTTGATATTTCACATCAGAGCAGGTTGATAATCAACTCAGTCATTTACACATATTTTGTTTTCTGACATTGATTGCAATCCTCACTAGTCTCATCACTTTTCTCACTATCTCTCTGTGGGTCTTGTTTCTATTCATCCCATTTTCCCTACATCCCGAGTTTCATCTGCGTACAAGTCCTCTCTTTGTGATCCTGTGTGGCTGATTGTTCTAAGGTCTAAGTACTTTCCTAGTGTTATTGTTCCCTGTATGTAGATAGTTTCCATGTGATTGACTGCCTCTGAAAACCCACTGGAAGGTCAGCTATAGGTCTGTTCTGACTCAAGAGCACACAACAACAAAAATTGTTTATCGTTAAAAGTATATACACAAAACCAAGAGACAATATCATTCTTAATGGAGAAAGATTAAAAACATTCTCCTTGCAAACAGGGACTAAACAACGATGCTCACTGTCACTACTCCTATTCAATATTGTATTGGAAGTTCTTACTACCTCCGTATGACAAAGCATGCAGATTGGCAAAGAGATGGTGAAACTGTTGCTATTTGAAGATGACATGATAGTGTACACAGAAAACCCGAAAGATTAAAGGAAAAAGACTATTAGAGCTAGTAGACAAATACAGTAGAGTGGCAGGATACAAGATCCAAGTACAAAAAGTCAGTGGGATTTCCCTCCAGTAACATAGACAACACAGATAAGGAAACTAAGAAAGCAATACCATTTGTAATAGCCAACCACAAATTGAGATACTTAGGAATAACTAACCTAACTAGAGACACAAAAGACCTTTACAAAGAAAACAACAAAACACTTCTGTGAGAAACAGTAAAATACTAAATAAACAGAAAAACGTTCCTTGATTAAGGATTGTTGTTGTTGTTAGGTGCCGTTGAGTATGATTCATAGCGATCCTATGAACAAAAGATCTGAATAGTGAAAACGACAATTTTACCAAAAATAATCTACATGTTTAGCACAATCCCAATACAGATTCCAAATTAATTTTTCAAAGAGATAGAAAAGGCAGGTGTTAAGTTTATTTGAAGAGGAAAGAGACCTTGAGTAAGCAAGGCACTTTTGAAAAACAAGAATGTCGTGGGAAGCATAACGCTCCCTGATCCCAGAAACTACTACACAGCTGTAATAACCAGAACACCACTGTAGTAGTACAAAGACAAGTACATAGACCTGTGAAACAGAATCGAGAGCCCAGAAATTGATACATCTGACAGCGCAGGAGGGAAAGACCCTCTATGAGATGGATTGATTCGGTGACTGGGGTAATCGGGATGGGTGTGTCAGAGGCGGTGCGGTTGGCGCAGGATAGAGCAGGGTTTAGGGCTGTTGTGCATAGGGTCGCTATGAGTCGGAAACGACTCGACGGCACATAACAACAACAACAACAACAACAACAACATGGTCAGCTGATATTCGACAAGGGAAATGACACCTCTTTAATAAAAGATGCTGGCAAAACTGGACTGCCACCTGCAGAAAGCTGAAACAGGCTGCACACCTCTCACCATACACAAAACAACAACTCAAGGTGGATTAGAGACCTAGGAGTAAAATCCCAAACCATAGAGATTATAAGAGTCAAAGTAGGACCAAGTTTAGAAGGCCTGTAACACATGGTATAAAAAGGCTGACAAACACAGCCAGCAATACATAACCAGGAGAGGATAAAATCGATGAACGGGACATTCTAAAGATTAAGTCGTTGTGTGCATCAAAACTTTTTTTCCAGTAGGCTGAAAAGAAAACCTACTGACTGGGGAAGAACATCTGATAATGCCATCTCAGACAAGGGTTTTATAACAAAAGTTTACCAAATATGCCAGGACCTCCACAAATAAAAGACTAATAACCCAATTACAAAATACGCAAAAGACATGGAAAGAATTTTTGCAGAGGAAGACATTCAGATGTCCAACAGACATATGAAGAAATGCTCCAGTTCACTGGCAATAAAAGAGATGCAAATCAAAACCACAATGAGATACCATCTCACCCTAGTAGCAGTGGCAAAGTTTAATAGGACAGTTAAGCAATAAATGTTGAAGAGGATTTGGAGAGATTAGAATTCTCATACACTGTTGGTGAGACTGTAAAATGGTACAACCACTCTGGAAGACAGTTAGACATTTCCTCAAAAAACTGAACATAGAGATTCCATTTGACCCAGCTTTTCCACTGCTAGGAATATACCCCAAGGACCACAGAACTGAGGCACAAACAGAGATTTGTATACCATTGTTCATAGCAACCTTACAATAGCAACAACATGGAAACAGCCCGCATGTCCATCAACAAATGACTGGATTGAGAAATTGTGGTACATTCACATGATGAAATACTAGGCAGCACGCAGGAGCAACAATTTTGAAAAATAGTACTTAATATGGGAGATGCTAGAGAGCGTTATGCTGATTGAACTAAGTCAGGCACAAAAGAACAAATACTGTATAAGATCAGTATTGTAAAAACCAGAAAGAAGGATAACCAGTGAGCTGTGTATGGGTAAAGAGGGAAGGGGCGGGGTAGGAGGCCTGAGGATGGGGAGGGGAAAATCTAGGGATCACAGAGCTTGGTGGGCAGAGAGAGGGGAGGTAGAGGAATTTGGAAAGATTTTAGGGATCTGAAAAGATAGGGTAATAGTGGCCATAGATCAATGGTGATTAATTTTGTAAGACACAATGTATGGGAATGATTGTATGAAATACAATGTGAATGGAAACAAAATTAAAAATGAAAAGAAAGAAATCAAACAATGGATTGCATTGGGCAATTCTGTTTCCCAAGTGACCTCCTTAGTGGAAAGATTAAGATCCCTTTGACCCACGCCCTGGTATTTTAAATTGTTTCATTTGCATCTGAAAGTTGGATAATGGACAAAGAAGACCAAGGAAGAATTGACGCCTTTGCATTGTGTTGATGGTCAAGAATATTGATGGATTGCAAAAAAACCCCTAACAACCCTGTGTTAGAAGTACAGCCAGCATGTGAAAGCAAAAATTAGGAGATATTGTCTCATATACTTTGGCCATGTTTTGTTAGTGGCTAGTCCTTGGAGAAGGACATCATACTTTGAAAGATGGAGGGTCAGAGAAAGAGAAGATCTTGGATGAAATAGGTTGACATGGTGATTGCAACAATGGGTGTAGTAAGCATGGAAGAGATTGAGAGGAGAATTCAGGACCAGGCACGTTTTCTGTCTGCTGTTCATACGGTCCCATTAAGTTGGAATCTACCTGATGGCACTTCACGCAGCAGCAGTAGAACCAGACTCACTGTCCACGTGTCAGTTTTGACTCAGAGTGCTCCTGTGTGACACAGTAGAACTATCCCCAGAGTTTCCAACTCTACAGATCTTCATAAGGGGAGAATGCTCATCTTTCTCCCTTGGAACTGATGATGAGTTTGTGCTGTTGACCTTGTGGGTAACAGCTGATGTCTTTAACTACCAGTCTCCTTACAGGTCCATTGAATTTTGAAATGGGATGTCACCTCATTGAAGAGGAACTCCAATCAGCTAAAACCAGGACCTCCAACCTCAGCTCTGTTTATGGTTCAGGAGAATCTTTGTTGGGTATGGCCTTGTGTGTTGTAGCAGCAGCAGCAGCAGCCCTGACTTCTGCCCACTAGATGTCAGTAGCACATACCTTTCATCATGACAAAATGACCCCAAATGTTGTAAAATACCCTACATGAGAAAAACTGACAATGATCTGTGGTTGTTTTTTTTTAAAAATTAGGCCCCAGGAATAGATGGTATACCAATTGATGTATTTCAACTGACAGATGCTGCCGTAGATATGCTTACTAAATTGTGCCAAGAAATCTGGAGAACAACCACTTGGCCAACTGACTAGAAGAGATCTATATTTGTTCCTATCCCAAAGAAAGGTGACCCGACAGAATGCGGATATTATTGAACAATATTATTAATATCACATGCAAGCAAGATTCTGCTGAAAATTATCCAAAAATGACTGGAGCAGCACATCAGTAGACAACTGCCAGAAGTTCAGACTGGGTTTAGAAGGGGCCGTGGTACTAGGGATATTGTAGCTGATGTTAGACGAATCTTAGCTGAAAGTAGGGAATACCAGAGGAATGTCTATCTGTGTTTCATTGATTATGCAAAGGCATTTGACTGTGTGGATCATAACAAATTGTGGCTGACTCTGAGAAGAATGGGAATCCCAGAACACTCGATTGGACCAAGAGGCAGTTGTCAGAACAGAGCAAGGAAACACAACATGGTTTAAAGTTGGGAAGGATGTACGGCAGGGATGTGTCCTGTCTCCATACTTTTTCAACCTATATGCAGAACAGATTATCCGGGAGGCTGGGCTCTATGAGGAAAAATGCGGCATCAGGATTTGTTGAAGATCTATCAACAATCTGCATTATGCAGATGACACAACCCTGCTTGCTGAAACTGAGGAGGACCTGAAGCACTTGCTGCAGAGAGTCAATATGGATTGAAGTTCAATATAAAGAAGACAAAGATTGTCACCACTGGACCAACTGGCGACATCAGGATGGATGGTGAAGAGACTGAGATTGTTCACAGCTTTAGTTTGCTTGGCTCCACAGTCAACACTCTTTGTACCAGCATCCAGGAAATGAAAAGATGTATTGCGATGGGAAAGTCTGCTGTTAGGGACCTCTCCAAAGTACTGAAGAACAATGGTGTCACTCTGGAGACTACGGTTCACCTGATACAGGCCATAGTCTTTGCAGTCACTTGTTATGCATCAGAGAGTTGGACAATGATGCCTTTGAGCTGTGGTGCTGGAGAAGAGTATTGAGGGTACCATGGACTGCTAAGAAAACAAACAGGTTCATCCTGGAGAGGCAAGCATTCTGAGACTTCATATGACATACTTTGGACATGTTGCAAGGGAGGGACTGGTCCTTGGAGAGGGACGTCATGCTTGGGAGGGTGGAGGTGCAGGAGGGGAAGGCCCTCTATGAGGTGGATGGATTCAGTGACTGGGGTAATCAGGATGGGTGTTGGAGACAGATTGGGACAGGACAGAGCAGGGTTTAGGGCTGTTGTACATAAGGTCACTATGAGTCGCAAGCGACCCGACGGCACATAACAACAACAAAAAACAAAGAGATCTTTAATTTTGGGAAAAGAAATAGTAGGACAACAACACAGCAGTGTCAGAATGTAGAACAGACCTGCCAGTTGACCTTGCATCACCTAGAAAGGAGTCTGTCCAGAGGGGCTGCAGGCATCTTGGCCTATCATTGCCCACAGCCTCTTCGGGTTAGTCCATCATCCTGTGCCCTCTCATAGTCTCATTTGTAAATGCAGGAAATGAGAAGCCAATGAGTGACACGACTTCAGAAATTCTTAATGGTTTCAAAAACTCTGATTGTTTTTTGTTATGCCTCTGGTTATTGTGGCAACGACAAGACTCCAAAAAAAGCCAACATTTTCTTGAAGTGAACTTTAACTTTGCATATGTTTTGCCCGATTGTGCAATGAACGAAAGTTCTGTGCCATTTGTTTTCCGTTTGCCAAGCAAGCTGTCACCAGCAACAGGGTGATGGAAAACCAAGCACTCCTCTGAAATCCTGGGAGACCAGGCGAGACACTTGTATTTCTTACAAGCCAAAGAGTTGGAAAGAGAAACCGACACTTTCTTAAGAAGCAGCTGTGGTTTGGAAGGAACATCTTGGTTACTTAGAATCCACTCATCTCTGATTGAAGTCAGTATGCCAGTGACGAAATTCCCAGCTCTGCCAGTGCCTGGGATGCCTGACTGATAGGGCACATTCCTACCCACCACCATGCCAAGGCTGCAGCAGGTGCTTCTCCTCGCCCTTTGTTGACGGACTGTGCTGCCTCTGGAGAAGACTCAGCAATGCTGCTGACGCTATCTGGAGCTCAACACCCTGACCTGCTTACGCTTCAGCCAGCGAGAGCAAAACCCTGAGCTGCCCATCAAGTGTTGAGAAAGCCTGTGCTCTTGAATGGTGAGACATCTCAGGGCAGCCCGGTGATGAATGTGTGCTGGTTTGAGGCAGACTCCAGAAATAGCCAGAGTCAAATCAAGCCATGTAGCCACTCAAGAAATATGTACTGAGCATCTATTCATAAGTAAAGAGTCACTGGTATCAGGGAGCCAGAGACTTCTACTCTACAAATCTCTTTCCTCTGAACAAATGAATCTTCTACTTTGTTTCCAGAATTGAGTTCTACGATTAAGGGAAAACGCAAGGAATTCTCAAAAATCAACAATAAGAAGATAGTAAAGACAGTCAAAAGATTGGAACAAATATATTGCAAAAGAAGACACCGCTCTCTCTGGAGCAGCTTGACTCTGTAATAGATGGGATTTCCATGAGTTATAATTGTTTGACACCACCAGCAGTATTCATAAATATTGGATCTTTATGCAAATAGCACTTACTTTCTATGTTAGTTTGCCAACTGATCTCCCTCTCGTAGGAGGGATTTTTATTTTTAAAATGGATTGCTATTAAATAAGCAACACAGCAATGGCAGTGTTACTAGCGGTTGTTGCTAGGTGATTCTGAGTCAGGCCTGACTCATAGCACCCTGTGACCAAGACCAGATGATTTGTGGGATGGCATTAAGGATGTTATACACAATGAAAACAAAAGTTCATTTAAAAGACTGGAAAGAAAGAGAAGACAAAACCAAACCAAAACAAAGATGAATGCCAGATGAGACTCTGCCACTTACTCTTGAGTGAAGAGAAGATAACATGAATAGAAGAAATGATGAAGTCACAGCAGAAAGGAAGGTATCAGAGGGCAGTATGAGAAGCCCAAACAACTCAGGGACATGTGCAGAAAGCTTGAGTTAGTAAACCAAGGGGGCAGAACGTGCTCAGCATTCTTCCAAGCTTAAAAGACTGAAGAAAAGGGAGCTCTGATGGCCTAGCAGTTAGAAGCTGCACTGCAATCCCAGAGGTGTGCAGTTTGAATCCAGCAGATGCTCTACTGGAGAAGGAAGGAACATCTCCTTCTGTACCAGTCAGATCCAATTTGACAGTACACATACCAAAAAGAATAAAAACAAACAGATAAAAAAGACTGAAGACAAAAGTTAAACTTCATGTTGCAATAATGGAGGATTCTACGGAAGAAACACTGAATGATATGGGAAGCATCTGGGGGAAAAGAGAGGGTAGAAAGAAAGAGAGTCATTTCAGTACAAAGAATTGGCCAACAATCAGCTACAGTACAGGAGGGGAAGACGCTCTATGAGGTGGATTGATTCAGTGACTGGGATAATTGGGATGGGAGTGTCGGAGACAGTGCGATTGGCACAGGACAGAGCAGAGTTTAGGGCTGTTGTACATAGGGTCGCTATGAGTCGCAAGCGACTCGACGGCACATAACAACAACAACAACATCCTTTAGTGGCCTAGTGGTAAGATGCGGTACTGCAATCTCAAAGGTATGTGGTTTGAATCCACCAGCTGCTCTGCAGGAGGAGAACAGGCAGTCTTCTTTTGTGCAATATACTAATATACTACCTCTGAAAACTTGTTGCAGCATCAGTTAGAGGTCGTTTCCAGGGCAAAAGTACTCAACAATGGCAGCAATAGATACAATACCCTTCAAACTATTTTTTCTTGAGTAAGTTTCCGTTCTGTGAGCTATTACATAGGTTTTTTGGAGGCCTGCTATTTCAGAAGTGGATGGCCAATCCTTCTTCCTAGTCTGTCTTAATCTGAATGTTCATATTTAGAGAAGTATCAGACAGACCAGCGTTTTAAAGAAAAGTGAATGATATATCCCTTATTGTGGAGTTAACTATTTGTATCAGTGTTGTCCCTGCCCTTGGCACATGTGAGTAGAGTGGGAATCCCAGAACACTTGCTCGTGCTAATGAGAAACCTGTACTTGGACCAAGAGGCAGTCGTCAGAACAGAGCAAGGAAACACTGCATGGTTCAAAATTGGGAAGGGCGTACGCCAGGGATGTCTCCATACTTTTTCAACTTGTAGTAGCCAGGAAATTAAAAGACGTATTGCGTTGGGAAAGTCTGCTGTTACGGACCTCTCCAAAGTACTGAAGAACAATGGTATCTCTCTGGAGACTAAGGTGCATCTGATACAGGCCATGGTCTTTGCAATCATTTGTTATGCATAAGAGAGTTGGACAATGACCAAGGAGGATAGAAGGAGAATTGATGCCTTTGAGCTGTGGTGCTGGAGAAGAGAATGGAAGGTATTGTGGACTGCTAAGAAAAGAAACAGATTCATCCAGGAAAGGGTCAAACTGGGTGGCTCCTTGGAGGCAAGGATTCTGAGGCTCCATCTAACATACTTTGGACATGTTGTAAGGAGGGACCCGTTCTTGGAGAGGGACATCATGCTTGGTAGGGTGGAGGGACATTGCAGGAGGGGAAGGCCCTCTATGAGGTGGATTGATTCAGTGACTGAGGTAATTGGGATGGGTGTGTCAGAAACAGTGCGATTGGCACAGGATAGAGCAGAGTTTAGGGCTGTTGAACATAGGGTCGCTATGAGTCGCCGGCGTCTCGACGGCACCTAACAACAACAACAACAACAACAACATGAGCTATTAGAAGACTTTTTCCACTGCATCAAGTTGTTAAATTTATAGTAATGAAATTCTTCATAATTTTGTCTTATTAGCCCTTTAGTATCTGTAGTATCTGTAATAACACCACTTCTCTCATTGCTATTCTGGTAAATTATTTTTCTCAACATTAGTCATATCCATCATCTTCTCAATCAAAGACTATAATTGTCAATTCTAAGTGATTTTGATGACATAGTGTTTTAAACATTTTACATAGATTTATACAATGACAATAGCTTGATTGTGAAATTTGTCAATTTTTACTTTCATATCTAGTCTCTGTTCCAAATGAAAAGTTTATTTATTCATTTTAGATAGTTTCCCATTTTTTGCCATGGTTGGTGCTTTTAATCTTGTTGAGTGCTAAATATTTTTGTATATTTAGAAATACTCTTGAGCTTTGTATTGGAGAACAGTTCAAAAACCTTGAAAAGTATTTGATCTTTTTTGTCTTACTTTTAAGAAGTATTGGTTGGAACAGAGCAGCATTTAGTTTCAGGCTAATTTTCCACACTCCTGAGAAAAGGCTACTTTGAGTACTATACTCAGTGACCCACTAATTAAGGTGTTTTCTTGACTTGTTATTGTGAATGGGGACTTTTTCTAGCTTATACAATCTTGCCTGCTGAAAGTAAGGAGGACTTGAAACACTCGCTCCAGAAGATCAAAGATTATAGTCTTCAATATGGATTATACCTTGACTTTAATAAAGCAAAAATCTTTACCACTGGACCAGTAGACAACATCATGATAGATGGTGAAAAGAGAAATTGTCAAAGACTTAATTTTACTTGAATCAGCAACCAATACCCAATTCCATAGTATTCAAGAAATTTAAAGACATGTGTTGAGGAAGTTGGTTGTCAAGGACCTCTTCAAAATGGTAAGGAGTAATGAAGTCACTTTAAATCCTAAGGTGTACCTGATTCACATCATGATCTTTTAAAGTACTTGCTATGCTTGCTGCAGAAGGTCAAGGACTGCAGTCTTCTATATGGATTGAAGCTCAATATCAAGAAAACAAAGATTATCACCACTGGGCCAATTGGCAGCATCAGTATGGATGGTGAAGAGATTGAGATAGTTAACAGTTTTTGTTTACTTGGTTCCACAGTCAACACTCTTGGTAACAGCAACCAGGAAATCAGGAGACGAATTACATTGGGAAAGTCGACTGTGAGGGACCTCTCAAGAATACTGAAGTGCAACGACGTCAGGCTGGAGACTAAGGTGCACCTGATCTAGGCTATAGTCTTTGCAATTATGTGTTATGTATTGGAGAGTTGGACAGTGAATAGGGATGATAGAAAGAGAATTGATACCTTTGAGCTGTGGTGCTGGAGAAGAGTGTTGAATACACCCATGGACTGCTAGGAGAACAAACAGGTTTATCCTAGAGAGGGTGAAGCCAGAATGTTCTCTGGAGTTAAGGATTCTGAAGCTTTGTCTGACAAACTCTGGGCATGTTGCAAGGAAGGACTGGTCTTTGGAGAGGGACATCATGTTTGGGAAAGTGAAGTGATGGCACAGGAGAGGAAGACCCTCAATGAGATGGATTGATTCTGTGACTGGAGCAGTGGGAATGAGTATGTTTGAGACAGTAAGGTTGGCACAGGATAGAATGGTGTTTAGGGCTCTTGTACATAGGATCGCTATGAGGCATAAACGACTCAATGGCACATAACAACAACAAGAACAATGTGTCTGAAAGTTGGTAAATGAATAAGGATTTCAGAATAAGAAGCAATGCCTTTGAGTTGTGGTATTGGAGAAGAGTATGAAATATCCTGTGAACTGCCAAAATAGTCTGTCTTGGAGGAAATGCAACCAGGGTGCTCGTTAGTGGCAAGGATGGTGAAACTTCATGTCACATATTCTGGACATTTTGTCAAGAGGGGCCAATCCTTGATAAAAGCCATCAAAGCTGGGAAAGACAGAGGGTCAGAGAAAGGAAGACTCTCAACGAGACTGACCCAGTGACTGTAGCAATGTAGCAAGCATATCAAAGATGATGAGGATGACACCAAACAGGCAAGGTTCGACTCAATGACACCTAACAACGTCATAAGAGTACCAGCAATTCTACCCTCTAGTCATCCCAAACAGTCTTTCCCCAACTTTGGGTCATTTCTTGGACACATATGTCAGCCAGCACTCTGCTGAATTCTCGAGGGACTCTCCAAAGATCTCGGAGATCCTCTCTCTACACGATGCTTTCCTCTTTCATACATTACTCTTCAAACTCTAACCCCTTTGTCTCTCAGAACCTTCTATTTACTTGAGAGAATTCTGTTTATGGATGTAGTCTGCCGGGGGTTATTGTCTCTTCCCTGCACCGTGGTTGGTAGGTGGAAGTGGAGCACCCACTCACAGGGCCTCGTTCTGTGTCTCCCGCCCTCACTTGTCACCGTCCTTCCTCCAAGGAGCACCTGGGTTGCACTTCCTCCAGGACAGATTCCTTTGTCCTTTCGTCAGTCTGCGGATGATGAACTTTCTCTCCCTTTATGCACACTTGCAGGAGGAGCCAGTCCTTGGAGAGACATCTTGCTGGGAAAGGTCGAGGGTCGGTGAAAGTGAGACAGATTCTCAAGGAGGTGGATGGCCACAGTGACTACCCGTGCGCTTGACCATGAGAGGGACCATGAGGATGGTGTAGGCTAGGGCAGGGCTCAGAGGTGGTGCGCACAGGGCTGCTATAAGTTGTGGTCCACTTGATGGCCCTGCACTGGCAACCCGAAGGCATGCACTTTGAACCCGCCAGCGGCCCTGCGGGAGAAAGATGGGCTGTCTCCTCCAGGTGCAATTTACTGCCTCCGAGGACACACGGGCAAGTCAGTTACAGGCTGGTTCTGACTCGACCATACACAGCAACAACAAAAACAACATTCCTCAGGGACCACTGGCCTTTACTGCCTTATGTTCAGTGCCTTGAGAGTTGCCATTTGCCATATTTTTTTATAATACTTAATCATATATCGCTTTTTAAAATTTTTTCAATTTATTTTATTATTTTGTGTGTGTGTGTACCGTCAAATCATATCTGACTGGTACAAGAGGAGATTGCCCCTCCTTCTCCAGCAGAGCATCTGGTGGCTTTGAACCACATACTTGTGGGATTGCAGTACAGCTTCTTGCCACTAGGTCACTCCATTTACTGTATTTTTATTTTGGTTGGCTTTTATGAGTTTTTTTTCAGCAGTTGGGTGCATACTGTTGTTGTTACTTTATCTCCATTGGAATAGGAGTTGCAGATACATTTGTTGTTGTTCCTTCTAACAAACATAAATGCATGTGACTATGATTTAACATTGTACACATATAAGAGATATTTTCTCTAAGTAAAATTGAGCCTAGTTTTTTCACTGGAAACCAACAGATTACTGTCTGACAGGATTTTGTTTGCTAGATATATCCTATCAGCCAGGTACAGTACGAGGTAGAGACTTTCTGCCCTCATTTGTCTGCCTGTCATTGAGGGGTACTCAGTGAATGCTTTTTCTACCAAGGGAATGAGACTTCCTATATCAATGAACCACCACAAGTGCCCGGAGCCCTCATACCTGCCTGCTATTCCTCAAGAGGCCAGAGGCCGCCTTCAACTCACACCAAGTCTCCTAAGACCCTAGGCGTGGCGTGGCGTGGCCTTTCAGCATCTTACCATCCCGGCACACCCAAATGCTGGCAAACTCTGGGCCCCAGACCCCCAGTTCATCTGGCAGGTCCGCTCCGCCAACCCCCATGTGGAGCAAAAAGAGCGCCACAAGCACCCATCTGGTCGAGGGTCTTCCCCTCCTTCATTGACCCTCGACATTTTTTAGTATCACACCCCTCTTCAACGAATAGCCCCTCCTAGCAACACGCCTGAATTATGTGGTGAAGCTTCATCATCATCACCTCCAAAGAGCACTCTGGTTACACCCTCTTCAAGACATACTTGTTTGTCCTTTTGACAGTCTGTGGGATGGTCAGTGCTCTTCTCCAACACCACAGCTCAAAGGCAATAAGTCTTCTTCTGTCATTTTTGTTCATTGTCCAGCTCGCAAAAGCATAGCAAGTGATTGGAAAGACCATGGTCTGAATCAGACACACCTTATTCCTTAAACTGACATCATTACTCCTGAATAATTTGGAGAGGTCTCTCACTGCAGACTTTCCCAGTGCAATATGTCTCCTGATTTCCTGACTGCTGGTACCAAGGGGGTTAATTGTGGATCCAGGTAAGATGAAGTCATTGACAGTTTCAGTTTCTTCTCCATCCATCATGATGTTTTCTATCAGTGCACTGGCAAGAATCTTCATTTTCTTGACATAGAGATGCAATCCACATCAAAGGCTGCATTCATTGATCTGGATCAAGTGCTCCAACTTCTGCTCACTGTTAGGAAGCAAGGTTGTGTTACCTGCAAATTTACTCGTTAAGACCTCAGATTCTAGAATAAGAAGTGGGTTACAAAGTGGAGGGGGAGGGAGGAAAATGTGCAACAATAAATGAGTGAAAATCCTGCCTTTCTGTAAGCTTTAGTTAAAACCACAATTAAAAAAAGAAAAATGAAGATAAAATTGTATGCAGCAGATTTTCCCAGTGTGATGCACCATTTGGTTTCCTGACGGCTTTATCTGCAGTGAGTCATTACTACATAATCACTACAAAGAGGAGTTTGCCCAATGCACGTTTAAATTATCCTGAAGAGGAGAAATCTGTAAAAATTCACTTTGTTTGTGTTGGAAAGTGAAGTGTACTTCAGCATCAAGGTGTGTAATAGTGGAAGACTAGTAGTCAAAGCAGAATGAGTGAATGATCGTATAGTGATTTTGGGTTCATGGGACCGCTATGAGTGGTGCTTGACTTGACAGCTCTCAACAACAACAACAATCTTCTGTCCCACGGGAAGTTACACAGTTGCCTTTCCTGGTATAGGGTGCTCAGAAAGAAAGAAAAAGTTCAGATTTTTGTCAGAGAATTCTCCAGACTGGCTTTTCCCGAAGTGAAATCCCTCCTGTAGTTGTGGATCAGGTCATTGTGACTCATAGGCTGTTCTCTGCTGGATTTTCAGGATTGCCTTCTTTGTCATAGTTTGGAAGTTCCGGTGAAACCTACTTAGCTCCTGAGCAACTCACAGACCGCCCCTGGCAGAGTGGCAGAGAGGTGGCGGCTGAGTGTGAGGCGCACGGGCGAGGAATCAAACCCAGTTCCCTGTGTGCGGAGGGCGAGAAAAGTGCCATTTAGTCACAACTGCCCACTGACACTGGATCGTAAAGTACACGGCACACAATGGAATACTACACTGCATTGAAAAACAAGGAACTCATGCAATATTATTCAAAATGGGTGACCCTGGAGGACATTATGCTGAGTGAAATATCTCAGTTGCAAAAGGACAAATACTGCATGTTGCCACTGTTCTAAAATGGGACTGATATCAGGGTTGGGGTAAGACTGAGAAAAACTGGATAAATTGTGTATACTGCACTGAAACAGATGAGGGACTGAATAATTTAAAAGCGATGTATGATAGGGTATTATGGTTATCACAAGAGTCCACAATTAAGGTTGCATAGTGGAATGTACTTGGGGTGGCGGGAGGGGTGTGGGGGGGATTGTGTCCCAGGGAGGGAGTGTTTCTTTTACTTTTGAAAGAGAGGAGCAAACTGGGGGGAGGGGAGAAGGCTGGGCTGGTAGAGAAGTGCAGCAGTGAATGAATGGAAATCCAAAATCTCTGTAAATGCTCATTAAAATTATTTAAAAAAATAAAGCTTAAGAAGAAAAAAAAAGTACATGGCAGGTTTCTGCAACTCAAGCTTTCTGGTGTCTAGGGCATGAGCTCCTTTCTCTCAGCAGAACACACTTTGTTTCAGGGAAGAGGCAGGAGGACGGTGCTGCTGACACTCCTGCACTGTTTTTCTGGGCTGTTTTCTAAGCACACAGTATGTGGGGAACATGTTGCTGTGTTGATACATATTAGAGTGTAGTCTTAAAGGGCCATTGCAAATAAGGAGTCAGTTTATGAGGAAGGCATTGCCCTGCAGGCCTGTCAGTCTAGGAGGGACTGTAGAGAGCAGACCTGAGTGGGATCTTGCCTAACAGCTTGGAGGAGCTCTGCAAACACGTCCCATTTATTTGCCCTGGAAGGTGGAGCAATTTTCCCAGGCACAAATGGACATGCATCCATGAAGGGAGGGAGGGAGCTCTGTGGAAAGGTTGACCTGAGTCTGAAAATGAGAGAGACAGACAGACAGACAGACAGACAGGAATAGCAGTACCTGTCTCTTCACCTCTTGCATGCTGAAGAAATTCTTCCCTTCTAAGTAGCTGCACTGCAAATCCAAACACACAGGTTCAAATCCACTGGCTGCTCCATAGGAGAAAGATGAAAAATCTCCTATGCAATTTATTGCTTCTGAAAACCCACTGGAGTGTCAGCTATGAGTCGGTCCCAGCTCGACAGCACACAACACACATAACACACACACATGCGCGTGCGCACACCCCCCGCCCCCCCATACATACCCTCAGCCCTGTTCCTACCAGACAATAACTAAGAATGATAGAATAGAAGGAGAATTGATGCCTTTGAGCTCTGGTGCTGCAGAAGAGTGTTGAATATATCATGGACTGCTAGGAGAACTGCTAGGTTTGTCCTGGAGAGGGTGAAGCCAGGCTGCTCCTTGGAGGTGGATTCTGAAGCTTCGTTTGACATACTTTGGGCATGTTTCAAGGAGGGACTGGTCCATGGAGAGGGACATCATGTTTGGGAAGGTGGAAGGACAGTGCAAGAGAGGAAGACTCTTGATGAGATGGATCAGTTCAGTGATTGGAATAATGGAGTAGGTTTGTCTCAGACATTGAGACTGGCACAGGATAGAGCAGGATTTAGGGTTCTTGTACATAGGGTCGCTATGAGTGGCAAGTAACTCTATGGCACATAACAACAACAACATGTCACTGTATTGTTGAGACATTTAATTGATAAAATAAATGTGAGGTTTTCCTTCTCAATTTAAAAAAAGTTATTGTGTTATTGTAGCAATTTATATATAATATTGTCAAAAAGTTAAAGGAATACAGAGAGTTATTGTGCTAAAAAGTATTGGTTGACACCCTTCTATCTCATGAGGCAGCATATGATCAAGAACCAATGGTAACGAAGGATGAACATAATATTGCACAGAAACCCTGGTGAAAAACAAAACTCCAAGAATTTATGGAACACCAATTGAGGTGATTAAACAACCAGACACATCTCTGGACATAGTCACTCATCTATGCCAAAAAATTTGGAAGATAGATATCTAGACAACTGATTGAAAGAGGTCTGTATCTCTGTCCAATCTACACTAAAAAAGTAATTCAATAGAATACTAACATTTTAAAAGACTATTGTTAATATTACCAGCGAATAAAATCTTGTTGAAGAAGACTAAAAAGTGGTTGCAGCAGTATACTAGTAGGGAAATGCCAGAAATTGAAACTGGATTCAAAAGAGATTGTAGAACAAAGGTTCATTGTTGGTTTCATATGGATCTTGGCTTAAATTAGTGAATGCTAGAAAAATGTTAATTGGTGTTTTATTAACTTTGCAAAAACACTGAACTGTGAGAAGAACAATAAATTATGAACAACACTGAGGAGAATGGGAATTCAAGAATTGTACTCATGTAGAATCTATACCCTCAGCAAGAAGCAATCATCCAAACAAAACCAAGTGGAAACATCATAGTTTAAAATAAAGAAAAATGCATATCAAGTTTGTAGCCTTTCACCATACCTATAGAGTCTGTATGCTGAGCAAATAATCTGAGATACTGGACTATATGAAGAATAACGTGGCATCAGGCTCAGAGAAAGAGTCATTTAGGGAGCCTTAGACATGAGATGAGACAACCTAGCTTGCCAAAATCAAAGATGACTTAAAATGCTTATTGATGAAGCTCGAAGACAATAGCTTTCAGTATGAATTATGCCTCAACCTCAAGAAAACAAAACTCAGGACTGGACCAATAAACAACATCTTAATAAACGGAGAGATTAGTCAAGTTGTCAAGAATTTCATTTTACTTGGATCCACAATCAGCATCATTCATGAACCTACACGATATATTGCATTGAGAAAATATGTGCCAACAACCTCTTTAAATTGATAAAGAAAAATGAAGACCAATTTAAAAAATAAGGCGCACCTGACACAAAGCATGGTATTTCCAGTTGCTTTGTCTGCATCTAAAAGTTGGTGAATTAAAAAAACAACAACACAACAACCAACACAAAACAGCAACCAAAAACTGAAGCACAATTGGTGCCTTTGAATTGTGGTATTGATGAAGAATATTGAATGTACCGTGGACTGCCCACAGAATAAACGTATCTTAGAAGAAGTACAACCCGAATGCATCTTACTGACAAGGAAGGTAAGACTTCTTTCACACATGTTCAGCATGTTATCAAGAAAGTGGAGCCAGTTCCTGGAGAAAGAAATCTTGTTTGGCAAAGTAGAGAGAGGATCAGTGAAAAAAGAAGACGGCCCTTAAGGAATCAGATTGATCCAGTGAGAATATCAGTGTGCAGGCACAGCAGAAGGGACGAGGCTGTCGCAGGACTGAGCAGGGTTTTGTGTTGTTGTGTTTAATGTTTTTATAAGTGGGAGCTCACTTAATGGCAGCTAGTAAAAACAACATAGGTAACATAAATGTTCTTTATTAAGAAGTTTTTTAACTGTTTAGAGACTAATGGCAAAGTAAAGTGAATCAGAAATTTACTCCAAGGTAGGAAGGTGAGCAATCTCTTCCTGTGTGGTGCACAGCCTCTGAAACTCACTGGATGGTCATCTATGAATTGGTTCTCACTCAATGGCAATGAGTTTGAGGTGGTCTTTTTTTTTTTTAAAAAAATGTGATTACAATGAAAGTTTACAGAAAGCTTAACTTTTCATTCATTCATTGATGCACGTTTCCCTCCCTCCCCCCAATTCTATAATTCACTTGTTCCAGATTGTTCATTGTCATACATTTAATACCTAATCATGCATTCCTTTCAGACAGTCCTTTTAGTTGTTTTCTCCCCCCCCCCTGTGTCAATCCTATTTTTTAAAAAATTTTTATTATTGATTTTGTTTTGTTTTGTTTTGTATGTACCATTAAATTGGATCTGGCTGGTACAGGAGGAGATTGTCCCTCCTTCTCTAGCAGAGCATCTGGTGGATTCAAACCGCACATCTAGGGGATTGTAGTGCAGCTTCTTGCCACTAGGCCACCAGAGCTCCCTTCATGAATCCTATTTAATAACAGCAGAAGAGACCTTGAGAAATGGAAGAATATACCATGTTTACGGATAGGAAAATTCAATATCATGAAAATGACAACTCTACCAAAATCAATCTGTAAGTTCTAGTCAATCCCAAAACAGATACCAATTCCAGTCTTCCGTAAGTGGAAAAGGTAAGTTCTAGTTTTGTCTGGAATGGAAAGGGACATCAAATAAGCAAAGAACTATTGAAAAAGAAGAACAAGGTAGGAGGCATAACACTCTCTCATTTCAAATCCTACTGCACAGCCATAATAATCAAGATAGCATGGTACTAGTACAGTAACAGACACAGAGATCAACTCATCTATCTGTGGTTAACTGATCTTTGGCAAGGAGACAAAATCAGTTAAGTGGACACACTTCACACTATACATAAAGACCAACTCAAGGTGGATCAGGGACATAAGAGTAAAACCAAAGACTATAAAATAGGAAAACTAGAAACAACTCTAGACTCTCTAATCTACGGCACGTACAGACTTCCAAGCGTGACATGGAAAGAGTAAAATAGAGGAATGGGACCTTTTAAAAATCAAATCCCTGTGCACATCAAAAGACAACTCCAGGAAAAGAAAGGAAGATGGCGGAGGTGGAGAGCACAGTGTGAAGAGCCAGAGGGATAGCAGCCTGCGTAGAGAGGATACCAGAGAGTACTTTACGCTCCACAGAGACTGACCATCACAGCGTGATGCGAACAGTAGGATTTTGAATCAGAACTTTTGCTAATACATTATTTTAGAAGCTTTACCAACCGGAGCCCTGCCTGCCTGCCCTGCAGCGGTCCCGCAGAGGTCCCATCACAGACCCAGCAAAAGCTGGAATCCACGAGCTGAGCTAAGCTGCATTGAGACTCACCTGAAAGGAAAAAGGTTAGTGGGGAAATCCGCTGAATTCTCTTGAGCCCACTAAAACCTGGAGGGTCTGAGGTGCAGCGTGGACAATAGGAATTGAATCCTAACTTTTGTCGAAACTTTTAGTATTGGAACTGTGGGAACAAAGCCGCGCGAACTCTGCAAAAAACCGGAAGCCACTAGATGAGCTTCTAAGAGACCCATTTGAAAGGAGAAAACTTAGTGGGGGAATTGGCTTATTTCGCTTAAGCTCCACTAAGAGCCAGTGGGTCTGTTGCATGACGTGGACAGTAGAAATTTGAATCAGAACCTCTGCTGGAGTGGACTCAGAACGAGCTAATAGCCTCAGCTGCAATCCGGACGACTTTTCGGTTGCACTGCAGATCGGCAAATGCCGGAATTTGCAAGCCAAGCTTCTGAGGGACCCATTTGAAAGGGTTAACCTTTTGGGGGAAAGTGGCTGAATTTTCTAAAGCTCCACTAAGGCCCAGTGGGTTTGTTGCATGATGGAGACAGTAGGAATTTGAATAAGAACTTTTGATGGATTAGAGTCGGAACTGTACGAAATCAGCCTGGGTTGCATTCCGGTCAACATTTCAGTGCGCACTCCGGATCAGCAAAAGCCAGAAGCTGCTGGACCCATTTGAAAGGGGAAAGCTTAGTGGGAAAATTGGCTGAATCCTCTTAAGTCCCACTAAGACC
>NW_006399774.1:14378539-14382974 GCF_000299155.1 Elephantulus edwardii
ATTCTTCCAGGGATTACAGCCACATACCCACCAGTTAAATAGTTTGTTAAATAGAATTTATTGTGCAGAAGAACTACGGTTGCTCACAGTTTATGTCAGTGAACCGTGTTTGCTAGCTCATTGCTGTTATGTGCAGTTGAGTTAGAACTGGCTCACGTCTGACCCTCTGGCAGTTTTTCCGGGGCTGTAAATCACACAGGAGGAGACCGCCCTTCTTTCTTTGTCAGAGCAGCTAGTCAAGTCAAACCAATTGTCTTTGGGATAGCAACACAACCCCTTACCACTAGGCCAACAGAGCCCAATAGCAAAATGCAAATATGCTCTGGGGTCATTACAAAATTCTGGAAGCAAATAGTAATAATAGCTATACAACATTGTGAGTATAATTAACGTCACAGAACTGTATGCTTAAAATGCAAATTATACCAAGTGATGCACAAATTACAGATGAAGTTTTATTTGGGACCTAAAAAAAAAAAAACACCAAAAAAAACCCCTCCACAATTCAAAGGAATAAATTATTCTTCTGTTATCCTTATTCATTGT
Organism: Elephantulus edwardii; assembly: GCF_000299155.1. Classification (NCBI taxonomy): domain Eukaryota; kingdom Metazoa; phylum Chordata; class Mammalia; order Macroscelidea; family Macroscelididae; genus Elephantulus; species Elephantulus edwardii. Next base: position 14,379,086 of record NW_006399774.1, read on the forward strand.
CTAACTTTCAGATGCATAGGGAAAAAAATGGAAAACACCATGACTTTGATCAGGAGCACTTTACTCTTTAAATTGGCATCCTTGCTCTTTAGCACTTTGGAATCATGCTAGACAGCAGATTATCCCAAAGTACGTATCAGGATGGTGGTGAAGAGATCGAACTTTAGTCTGCTTGGTTCCACGGTCAACACTCTTGGCACCAGCAGCTAGGAAATTAAAAGATGTATTGCGATGTGAAAGTCTGCTGTTAGGGACCTCTCCAAAGTTCTTTAGAGCAGTGGTGTCACTCTGGAGACTAAGGTGCACCTGATACAGGCCATGGTTTTTGCAATCACTTGCTATGCATCAGAGAGCTGGACACTGACTAGGGAGGATAGAAGGAGAATTGATGCCTTTGAGTTGTGGTGCTGGAGAAGAGCACTGAATATAACATGAACTGCTAAGAAAACAACAGGTTCATCCTGAAATGGGTTAAACTGGGCGGCTCCTTGGAGGCAAGGATTCTGAAGCTTTGTCCAACATACTTTAGACATAATGCAAGGAGGGACCAGTCCTTGAAGAAAGACGTCACGCTTGGGAGGGTAGAGGGACAGTACAGGAGAAGAAGGCCCTTTATGAGGTGGATTGATTCAGTGACTGGGGTAATCGAATGGGTGCATTGGAGACAGTGTGATTGGCACAGGACAGAGTAGAGTTTAGGGCTGTTGTACATAGGGTCGCTATGAGTCGCAGGTGACTCGACGGCACTTAACAACAACAACAACAAAGTATCTTTAGATTTCTTGACTGCTACTACCTGGGGTGTTGATTGTAATTCCAACTAAAATGAAATCGTTGACAACTTCATTCTTTTCTGTTACATACTACTACAGTGGTGAAGGTTTTTGTTTTATTTATGTTGAGGTATAATCCATACTGAAGCCTGTAGTCTTTGAACTTCTCCAGCAAGTGCTTCAAGTCTTCACCTTTTGTTAGCAAAGTTGTATTAACTGCATAGCACAGCTTTTTTGATGAGTTTCTTTCAATCCTGAATCTACATTCTTCTTCATATAATCCAGTTTATCAAATGTTTGCTCAGGATACATATTGAATAGGTATAGAAAAAGGATATAACCCTGACACACACCTTTCTTGATTTTAAACCACACCATGTTCCCTTGTTCTGTTCAGACAAATGTGTCTTGGTTTATGTGTAAATTTTTCTCTTTTTTTTCCATTTAAAAGGTCTTTTTTTAAAAAAAAATTTTTCCATTGAAACAAATGAGGGAGAGAACTGTTTAAAAGGATATATAATTAGGTATTATTGTCATGAAAAGAGACCAGAGTGAAGGCTGCATAGTAGAGTGGTCTAGGGGGAAGAGATTGTATAACAATGAAAGATTTTTTTTAACTTTTCAAAAAGAAGAGTGAACTGGGGCGTAAAGGGGCAGGGAGAAAAGTGCAACAATGAATGAATGGAAATCCAAAGTCTCTGTAAACTTTCATTAAAATTAATTAAAAAATAAGTATTCCAAATCTTTTTCTTTATTTCTTTTTGTAAAGTATCTCTTCAAGTCGTTAGCTTATTTTTTTTTATTTGAGATTTTAATGAAAATTGGTAGAGAACTTGAATTTTCATTCACTCATTGTTGCACATTTTCCTCTGGTTTATATATAGATTTTTCATGAGCACAATTAGGTATTCTGGTATTACCATTCTTCTCAGTGTTAGCCATAATTTGTTACAACCCACATACTCAAATAATTTTGCATAATCACTATAATATAAGTAAACATTTTTCTATCACCAAGCCCATATTTTCCAACAACTTCTTTCTTCATTGTTTTCTACTTTTGCATTCCAGTCACCAATTAGCATTAATGCATCCTGATTGCAAGTTCAGTCAATTTCAGACTGCAAAATTCGGTAAAAATTCTCAGTTTCTTCCTCTTTGGCACTGGATGTAGGAGCATATACTTGAATAATAGTCATGTTAATGGATCTTCCTTCTATACATATGGATATTATCCTATCACTCACAACATTGTATTTCAGGATAGAACTTGAAATTGACTTGTTTATTATGAACCAAACACCATTCTTCTTCTGTTTCTCATTCCCTGCATAGTATATCATGACTATCTGAGTCAAAGTAGCCATAGCTAGTCCACTGTATCTCATCAATAACCTGCGATATGCAGATGTCACAACCTTATTTGCTGAAAGAGAAGAGGATTTGAAGCACTTGTGGAAGATCAAGAAATACAGTCTTCTGTATGGATTGCATCTCAATATCAAGAGAACAAAGATTCTTACCACTGGACTAATAGGCAGTGTCATGATCGATGGAGAGGAGATTGAACTGTCAAGAGCTTCATCTTGCCTGAATCCAAAATTAACACCCTTTGTACAATCAGTCAGGGAATAAGGAGATGCATTGCACTGGGAAAGTCTGCAGTTAGGGATCTAGTTAGAGGAGTAATGATGTCAGTTTGAGTCTGATTCAGGCCATGGTATTTCTAATTACGAGCTACACATCCGAGACCAGGACAATAAATACGGATGACAGAAAAAGAATTGATGCCTTTGAGCTGTGGTGTTGGAGAAGAGCACTGAACATCCCATGGATGGACAAGAAAATGAATAGATATGTCTTGGATAGGGTGCAGCCAGAGTGCACTTTGGAGGCAAGAATGATGAGGCTTCACCTAACATACTTTGGACATATTGCTAGGAGGTGCTATTCCTTGGAGAGGGACCTGATAAGGGTGGAGGGTTGGCGAAGGAGAAGAAGACCCTCATCTCAGTGGATTGACAAGGTGACTGCTGCAGTGAGCTCTCGTGTGTCAAGAAGCGTGAGGATGGTTCAGGACAGGATTGAGTTCAGATCTTTGGTTCACAGGGTCACTATGAGTCATACATGATGGTGTCTAACAACAACAAACATTTTTCTGCTATTCACTGACATCGGCACTGATATCCCTCACTCCAGAGCCACCAGGAGGTTGAAGATTTCAACCAACTTTTGCAATCTGAAGTAGATAAAATGTGGAATCCAGATGCATTATTATCAATTGGCGACTGGAATGCAAAAGTTGGAAACAAACAAAACCCTTGTTGTTCTTAGGTACGGTTGAGTTGAGTATGACTCATAGCAACCCTATGAAGGATTGACCTGAAACCTGTTCTGTCTTGTCCTGTCCTCATTGAAGAAGGACAAGTAGTTTAAAAACATGGACTTGGTAACAGAAATGAGGCCAGAGATAGAGTTTCCTAATTCTGTACAATCGATGATTTATTAATGACAAGCAAAGAAAGGTGATCCAACAGAGTGTGGAAACTATAGAACAATATCAATTTCACATGCAAGCAATATTCTACTGAAGATTATCCAAAAACCACTGGAACAGCACATCATCAGAGAACTGCCAGAAATCCAGGCTGGGTTTAGAAGGGGTCGAAGTACTAGGGATATTGTAGCTAATGTTAGATGGATCTTGGCTGAAAGCAGGAAATACCAGAGGAATGTCTATCTGTGCTTCATTGATTATGGAAAGGTGTTTGACTGTATGGACCATAACAAACTGTGGCTGACTCTGAGAAAAATGGGAATCCCAGAACACTTGATCGTGCTAATGTGAAACTTATACTTGAACCAAGAGGCAGTAGTCAGAACAGAGCAAGGAAACTCTGCACGGTTCAAAATTGGGGAAAGGCATATGCCAAGGATGTGTCCTGTCTCCATACTTTTTCAACCTCTATGCAGAACAGATCATCCGGGAAGCTGGGCTCTATGAGGAGAAATGTGACATCAGGATTGGTGGAAGATCTATCAACAATCTGCACTATGCAGATGACACAACCCTGCTTGTTGAAAGTGAGGAAGACCTGAAGTGCTTGCTACAGAGG
>NW_006399774.1:14383699-14384932 GCF_000299155.1 Elephantulus edwardii
GGAAGGCCCTCTGGGAGGTGGATTGATTCGGTGACTGGGGCAATCGGGGTGAGTGTGTCAAAGACAATGAGATTGGTGTAGGACAGAGCAGACATAGAGTCGCTATGAGTTGTAAGTGACTTGATGGCACATAACAACAACAACCTTTTTGAAAAAGCACGAATAGTGATTACACACCGACCACACATGATGGATTACACAGAAGTCAGATTAACTACATCTGTGGAAAGAGTTGATGAGGAACCAGGCCAGGGGTTTATTGTGGAATAGATCATCAACTGCAACAGTCAATGTACAAGTTCAAATTGAAGCTGCAAAACCCAGAAACCAGTCCATGAGAACAAAAATGCCTTCTTGAGTCTATCCTGATGGAATTTGAACTCTATCTCAAGAATAAATTTGGTACATTGAACACTAATGATTGAAGACAAGATGAATGATAGATGACATCTAGGGTGCCATCCACGAAGAGAGCAAAAGGTCACTGTAGAGACAGGAAAGAAAGTAAACACCATATTGGATGTCAGAGGAGATTCTGAAACTTGCACTAGAATATAGAAAGGCCAAAGTGAAGGGAAAGTCTGCTGATGTAGAAGAGATGAACAGAACATTTAAAAGGGCGATTCGAGAAGATAGGACATAGAAGTTGTTGTTGTTGTTGTTGTGTACCTTTGAGTTGGAACCGACCCATAGCTGACCCTCCAGTGGGTTTTCAGAGGCAGCTAATCTCACAGGAGGAGATTGCCCATCCTTCTCCCACAGAGCAGCTCGTGGATTCAAACTGTGCACCTTTGGGATTGCAGCACAGTGTCATGTCATCAGGCCCCCAGAGCTCCCTAGTAGAACTATATAATGTTTACCCTTCTGTGACTGGCTTATTTTACTCAGCGTAGTATTTCCAAAGTTTATTCATGTCATAGCATGTACCAGGGCTTCATTTCTCGTTACGGCTGAATCAGCTTCCATTGTATGTATGTCCTCATTTTGCTTCTCTAATTATGATGAATACTGGTTTATTTCCACATTTTGTTGTGAACCCTGAAGAATTTATGTGCTCAAAGTCCTCTTTAAATAAAAAGTTGAATGGTGGGTTCTGGTAAAAGGACCTTTGTTCAGATTCACCAACTTTACTATCAAAACTTTGAGACCTGCTTGGCTGGCAGTTATGGTTTCTTTAGGGTATATTCCTAATAGTGGGATTGCTGGGTCAAATGGTATTTCTATTTGCAATGG
>NW_006399774.1:14386504-14400148 GCF_000299155.1 Elephantulus edwardii
CTCACAACATGTCCAAAGTATGTTAGACGGAGCCTCAGAATCCTTGCCTCCAAGGAGCCACCCGGTTTAACCCTTTCCAGGACAAATCTGTTTGTCTTCTTGGTCATACCAGAAAATATCCTGATCGCTCCCAAAAGAAAGTATACCCATGGGCTTGAGTGCTTAGAGAGAAAACGCAGGTTCTTTTGGTGGTGGTAGACCTTAATCTTGGCACACACATGTTTTTTCCATATGTGCAAAAGAGACAGGAAGTGACTAGTATAAAGTAGGGTTGATCAAGGAAAACATCATCAAAACCAGCTCATACCTTCTGCTGTGGAGCTAATGTGGGGTCAGAGTGAAACAGCCTGGCTAAGTTCTCAAGGCTGCACATCTTTATAGAATTAGACGGCCGCCTCTTTCTCTCGTGGGTCAGGTGGAGCAGGAGGTCTGTTTGAACGACTTAATTTCTCTTTAGCAGCCATGTGCTTTACCCACGGTGCCACTACAGACTTTTAAGGAAGACTTGGGAGGCGATTTGGGGTCTGGTTTACAGAGAGGGAGGGTGTGGAGCACCCCTCTGCCTTTGAGAATGAGTTAACACTTCCGTGAGGGAGCTATTCCGTAGACACCAGAAACATAGATTCCTCTTAAAGATTGACCGGCCCGTGTTAATCTGTGCTGGCACTGGTTCAATTATTAACCCTTTGGGGGCAAAGGTGTTACTCAGTTAACACAAAGTGTCCAGAGTATGATTTTTCAATCACAGACAGCGTCTAGTTGGGGGATGGGGGATGGGGAATGCCCTCTCCACTTAGAAAGGTTAAGAATGTTAATGATTTGTTTTCTGCATGACTGGACACCTGGCCTAAAGGATCAAAATCAAGCACTGGCTCGTAATGAGGATCTGTTGTCCTGGTTCACCCCAACACTCTCAGGCTGTGCTTGCAAATGTTTGTCTTCCAGAAAGACTACAGGGTATGGTGAGCAGGTCAGTATGAACACCTCCACATTAATAGGGAAGGCTCTACCGGTGTGGGGGTCCCTGAGTGGTTCAAGTGTTAATGAGATGGCCGCTAACTGAAAAGATGGAGGTCTGTACCTCTGAAGAAAGACCCTCAGGAAAGACCTACTTCTGAAAAACTGTTGAAAACCCTGCAGCGCAGAGTTCTCCGCTGATGCACCGGAGGCCAACATGAGTTGAAGTAATTTCAACAGCAAATGGTTTGTTCCAACATGGGTGTGGTCAGGGACAGTATATTTACAGATTATCTGTTGCAAACTCAAAATTCTTTATGCTCACTTCTCGTTACCCATGAACTCTTCAACGGCACAGCTTGTATTGTCTTCATGTTCGTGTGCCCAGTTCCTGACATTGAATCTGGAAGAAAGTTGGTTCTGATAAAGATATGGAATGAATAGCCGATTGGATTAAGATCTGACATAAGAATATAGGAAGAATATAAAGCACATTCCAGGGCGTAATATGCTGGTGGAGATTGTCCACTGCCAAGTGACAATAATGCCACAAAAGTGGTCCACGTTCCCAGAGGTGGGAACATAGCGGCCTTGTCATCTTATCTCCTGTGTAGCTGAGCAAGGTCAAGAGACTTGGCGTGAGGCTGACCTCTGACCAGAAGCAGAGCTCTCACTAGCTCCATGAACACTGAGGGAGATGTAAGATGTTAACTCCACCTTGTGGTCAGAGTTGGGCCCTCTGAGAGCCCCAGAAGCTGGATGGAGAGGAGACTTCACTGAACTCTGGCAAGTAGCCTGTCTGTGACACTCAACACAGCTAGTCCCTGACTTTAAGAAAAGAGGGCAGCATGGCTGGGACCAAGGAGAACCTTCTGCCTGCAAAGAGCTAGAGCTTAAATGTTCCCATGATCCCATCCCAGGAGATGTGTCTTGGGTAGAGATAGAAATGAGGATATGGGTTATTCTAGTGTTATAGATTGAATTGTGTTCCCTCAAAATATGTGACATCATCTGAACTCCTGTATCTGTGGATGGGGAAGCTCTGGTGGCACGGTATGTAGGGAATTATCCTGTTAACCCAGAAGTAGAGCCTGTCTGATGGTTCAAATCCACCAGTGTTTCCCAAAGAGAAAATGAGGCAACGTCTTACTATGTAATTACAGCCTTGCAAAGCCAGTAGAGGATCAGTTACGGGTTGATTCTGACTCAATGGTAATGATTTTCAATTTTCTAAAAATATTCTTGTTAGATATATGCACACCTATGTTTGTTGTTGCTTTGTTCACAATAGGAAAGAGTTGGAAACAACCCAAGTGCTCATCAACAAACAAATGGATAGAGAAGCTATGGTATAGTCACACAATGGAATACTATGCAGCATTGAAAAACAAGGTACTCATGAAATATTATACAAAATGGGTGATCCTGGAGGGCATTATGCTGAGTGAAATATCTCAGTCACAAAAGGACAAATACTGCATAGTGCCACTGTTGTAAAGTGGGACTGACATCGGGGTTAGGGGGGAAACTAAGAAAAGAGGCAATAAATAATGTGTACTGCACTGAAACAGATTAGGTAGAGAATTGTTTAACACATTGTCACAAATGACAGCAAATGTGTTTCTAAGCACGGTCGTCAATTTAAAAAGTGTGCAGCAATGTGTAAAGGGATGTAGAATAAGGTATTATTGTCATGACAAGAGTCAGAATGAAAGCTGACTAATGGAGTGGACTGGGACTGGGGGAGCTTGTATAACATTGAAAGAACATTTTTTTACTTTTCAAGAAGAAAAGTGAACTGGGGTGGGGGGAGAGGTGGGCAGGGAGGAAAGTGTGCACCAATGAATGATTGGAAATCCAAAGTCTCTGTAAACTTTCATGAAAAAAAAATTTTGTAAAAAAAATATACTTGTGGCTATAATCCCATCTAGGAATAGGCTTTCTTTGTTAAGTTAATGAGGTAATATTAGTGTAAGGTGTGTGGTAAGTGAATAATTTTTAAGATATTAAAAAGACTAATAAAAGCAATTGAAAGAAGCAGAGATGGAGGAAGAGAGCTGTCAGGTAATATGAAGATCACCCTGGAGCAGAAGCTCAGAAGAGACAAGAACCTTCCTCAAGAACCAGCAAAGAGACAGAGCCTTCAAGATCTGGAACCAGAATTAGGATGCATAGCTTCCTAAACTCTTATGCAAGTTCAGACTGAACCTGAAGAAAATGGAGACAAAATCGTAAGAGTCAAAATGTGATTATGAGTATGCCCCACTTGAATTTAGAGACCATTTCAAGAACAGACTTGATGCATTGACTACTAATGACCAGAAACAAAACAAGTTAAGAAAAAACACCAAGAATTACCACCCATGATGAAAGTAAAAGGCTGTTAAAGACCGGGCATTAGAATGAAGACAATCCGTTAAAATGGATATCAGAAGAGACTGTGGGAGGAAACTGGAAGACAACCACCTTGCAAACTGACTGGGAGATACATTTGTTCCCATTTTTTAAAAAAGGCAGTGTAATAGAACACAGAAATTTTCAAGCAATATCATTAATTAATGATATAATTAATATCACACAAAAATTAATAATATAATTAATATCACACAAAGGTAAAATCTCATTGAAGATTATTTTAAAAAAAACAAACAAAAAACAACTGGAGCAATACATTGACAGGGAAGTGCAGGAAATTTAGCCAGGATTTAGAAGAGGCCTTGGAATGAGGGATATTATTGTTTTGTTTTGTTTGGGGTTTTAAAAATATTTTATTATTTTGTGTGTGTGTGTACCGCCAAATCATATCTGATTGGTATAGGAGGAGATTGCCCCTCCTTCTCTAGCAGAGCATCTGGTGGATTTGAACTACGTACCTCTGGGGTTGCAGTGCAGCTTCTTGCCACTAGGCCACCAGAGCTCCCTCAAGGGATATTATTGTTGATATCAGATGGATATTGGCTGAAAGCAGAGGATTCCAGAAAGAGGTTTACTTGTATATTATTGACTATGCAAAGGCATTAGACCATGTCAGTAATAAAAAATTATGGACAAGATTTGGAAGAACGGATTTTGCAGAACACTTAATTGTGCACGTGTGGAACCTGCACATAGACCTAGAAGCAGTCCTTTAGCCAGAATAAGTAGGAACTGCATGGATTCAAATCAGGAAAGTTGGGCATCAGAGTTGTAGCCTTTCTCCATACTCATTCATTCTGTTGACAAATAATCTGAGATGCTAGACTCTATGAAAAAGAATGTGGCACCAGGATGGGAGGAAGACTCATTAACAACTTGCATTATGCAGATGGCACAACCTTGCTTGCAGAAAGTGACACAGACTTGAAATATTTACTGAAGAAGATCAAAGAAAACTGTAGCCTTTAGGGTAGGATAACCTCAACATCAAGAATTTTCACAGCTGGACAATAGGCAGCATCACGATCGATGTTGATGTTGTTGTTGATTGCCGTCTAGGCGGGCATGACTGCTAGCAACCCTACAAACAAAAGACCTGAAGCCTTTCTATAACCATCATTTCTTAAAGTTCATCAAGTTTCCAGAGGCATGTTGTTTAGGAAGTGGATGCCGCTCATAGAAAAGAGATTAAGGTTGTCAGGGATTTAATTTTACTTGAATCCACAATCAATGCCCATGAAAACAGCAGTCAGGAAAACGAAAGACGTGCTGTATTGGGTAAATCTTCCACAGAAGACTTAAAATGCTAACGTGAAAGTCTTTAAAGATTATGGTGTGCCTGACCCCTATGAAAGGGGACAATGAATAAGACTGAAGAAGCAGCGATACCTTAGAATTGTGGTGTTGGTAAAGGATGGTGACAGCAGACTGCCAGAAGAACAACATGGACTGCCAGAAGAGCAAAAAGTTTGTCCGTGGAAGAAGTGCATCCAGAGTGCTCCTTAGAAACAGGGTGAAACTTTGTCTCACATGCGTGGGGCATGTTATCAGGAAGGACCCGTCTCGAGAGAAGGACATCAAGTCTGGAAAAGCAGGGGAACAACAAAAGAGAGAAAGCCCCGTAATACGATGGCCTGATACAGCGCCGTAACAACGGACTGAGGTGCATCTGATGGGGTGAAGATAGCTCAGGACTGGGCAGTTTTGTTCAGTGGTGCCCAGGCTCACTGTGAGTTGAAGCTCATTTGACAGCACCTGTCAAGACTCTCACATGGTGAGAACATAAATTTGTTTGTTAAAGCCACCCCCTTGTGGCAGCTCTGTTAAGCAGCACTGCATGACTGATAGTGGGCAGTAGCTGGCTTAATGTCCTCTGGACCGTCCAAGTGTGGAGGGGACATGGTGAGATTGTCATAGGAAGGTACTAACAAGACACCCAGGTTATCTGAGTTCAAACCTGAGCCCCACATTTACTCAACAGAGCCATCTCAAAATCACCTCCTGCCTACATGTTACTCTGTGGTTTATTTTCTGGTTAACACGCTCCATTCCTCATTTATCAAAGGCTGAAGGTTCAAGTTCACACAGCGGTGTCTTGGAAGAAAGACATGCTTCCAAAAAAGTTGATCATCCAAAAATCCTTCCATCCAGAGCACAATTCTATTCTCACACACATGAGGTCGCCATACATGTAGATCAGCTGGACGGCCATTGGCCTGCTGTATGCAGAGGGCACTCGTGTGAGGTGTGGACCTAAACCAACCTGGCAGTCTGCCCATATGAGACACCCGTGTCTTGTGACACAGTAAGGAGACGAAGTTTGAGACTCCGTGGGTAACTCATCTGAGGCCACCCAGCAAATAAACCAGGTCCCGTTCAGTCCTTCCGCATTACGCAATTGTTGTTGTGTACCGTCGACATGGAACTGACCCTTTAGCGGTCCTTTACTGGATTTTCAGAGGCAGTTAAATGCAGGGGAGGACATTGGCCATCCCTCTCCTGTGGAGCAGCTGATGGCCTCGAACCACATACCTTTGGAATCGCAACGCAGCTTCTTGTCACTAGACAACCAGTGCTTAGGATTTCCAGATCTATCAGTCCCACTGCTGTATGTCCTGTGATTATGACTGGTGTGGAGAGTAACACAGCACAGCACCGCTCAAGCTCTGTTGCCTTTTGCCTTAACTGAGTAACTAACGCTGAGCAGTGGATTTCTGTCTCCTTGCTTATTTGCTCACTTCATCTTGAGTGATGGAAAATGGACAGAGAGGGGATTTGAAGGTTTGTCTGATGATTTCTGGAGGAAAGCCCTTCCCCCATCACTCTGAGCATAGCACGTCAGGGCATTTAGATACCTCAACACCAAATCTCCATCAGGCATCCCAAGGAGAAGATGATTTGGGGTGGTGTGCACATTATTTATTTAGTGTGTATCAGGCTGTTTATTGAGCATGGATGTGTGAGACTTTCTAACGGGAGACGAAAACTCCAAGGATGGAATGGAATGAAATGAAAGCAAAACATGCAGGGAAAGGATAAATAAGGATGTGTGTGTGATGAACTTGAATAGATGCAGTGAAGAAATGCTGAGAGGTCAAGGGCTCCTCTTGAGAAAAGAGGAACTGTCACAGAGTGGTCGGTTTTCACTTTCATCTCTTGCCTTTGAGCCCCAGAGGGGAAGAGGTCTTTGTTGTCGTCCGTAAACATCCTGTCATCAGAGCGTTCCACCAGAAGCCACATCGTTTACCAAGACTGTGTCAACAGAAAATGAGGCAACAGAGTAATTTCCAAGCTGGGATTGAGAAAACCCAGTAAACACACAACCCCATAAAAATATTTTTTGAGGAGCAGAAGTCACCACTTTGCCCTTGAAGTCCAGAACCAGCTGTAATGGGCTTCTGCTATGACAGGGTGCACAGAAATGTGGATGTCTATGGACGTGCTTGGATAGTCACGGGCCAACTTTATTTTACCTAGGTTCATGGCCAGCCACAGTACCTGATTTTTATGTTCAAGGGCATTTTTTTATTGTTAAGGTAAACATCCATTTAAAAAATTTAGTCTGTTTATGTTTAGTGTAGTGCTTTTAAAAATTCCCCTTTTGCTAAGTCCCCCTTCCTTTACATCCGCCTCAACGCCTCATCCCACTCATGTAGCCTACATTAACAAGTTCTCGTGTAAGATGGCCTGTTTCCTGTGTGCTTCTTGACCAACTAGACATAGAGCCATGCCCGTGTCCACATACGGCCATATATGGTGGTGGTTGTGTGCCATCAAATCAGAATAGACGCATAGCTGACCCTCCAGGGGGTTTGCAAAGGCAGCAAATCACATGGGAGGAGACTGGCCTTCCTTCTCCCATGGAGCAGCTGGTGGAGTCAAACTGCGTACATTTGGATCATCACAGCTCCTCATATATTGTTAGTAGATGCCTTCAAGTCAAATACAACTCACAGCGACCCGATCAACTGCAGATCTGAAACCTGTCCTATCCATACAATTTCTTGAGCCCATTGGTGCAGTAACTGTGTTAACATTCCTATTTGAGGGTCTTCCTCTCCTTTGCTGCCCCCTCCAACCTTTCCAAGCATGATGTCCTTCTCCAAGGAATAGCCTCTCCTAGCAGCATGACCCAAATATGCCAGATTAAGCTTCACCATCATTGCCTCCAAGGGGTACTTTGGCTGCATCTTCTCTAAGATGGGAAAAGTCTACAGTCAGGGACTTTTCCAAATTACTGAGGAGCAATGATGTTAGTTTGAGGACTAAGGTGTGCCTGATTCATGATCTTTTCAATCACTTGCTGTATATCTGAGAGCTAGGCAATGAATAAGAATTATAAAAGAAAAATTACCATAACTGCCACCCAAGCAGATATATGCACACCCTGTTTATTGTGGCTTTATGCACAGTGTCAAAGAGCTGGAAACAACACAAGTGCCCATCAACAAATGAATGGATAGAGGAACTCTGGTATATTCACTCAATGTAATACTACACTGCATTGAAAAACAAGGAACTCATGAAATATTATGCAAAATGGATGACCCTGGAGGACATTATGCTGAGTGAAATATCTCAGTCACAAAAAATCAAATATTGCATAGGGCCACTCTTGTAAAACGACTGACTTCAGGATTGAAGGAAGACAGAGAAGGAGGGGAGGAATGATGTACACTGCATTGAAACAGATGAGGGAGAAAACTGTTTAAAAGGGATATATGAATGGGTATTCTTGTCATTACAGAAGTCCAGAGTGAAGGCTGCATAGTGGAGTGGACTTGGGGGGAGGGATTGCATAACAATGAAAGTGTTTTTCTTTTACTTTTTAAGGAGAAGATTGAACTGTGGGGAGGGGGTGGACAGGGAGAAAAGTGCATCAGTGAATGACTGGAAACCCTAAGTCTCTGTAAGCTTACATTAAAATTAATTTAAAAAATTTTAAAAATCCCTCTTTTAGACGGTTCTCTCCCTCCTCTGCTTCAGTGCAGTATACATTATTGAACCCATCTTACTCAGTGTCTCCCTAACCCCAAGGACAGTCCCATTCTACAACAGTGGCATCATGTAATATTTGTCCTTTTGTGACTGGGATATTTCACTCAGCATAATGTTCTCCAGAGTCAACCATTTTGAATAATATTGCATGAGTTCCTTGTTTTTTAATGCAGCATAGTATTCCATTGTGCGAATATACCACAGCTTCTCTAGCCATTCGTTTGTTGATGGGCACTTAGGTTGTTTCCAACTCCTTGCTATTGTGAACAAAGCTGCAATGAACATGGGTGTGCATATATCTGCTTGGATGTCAGCTATGGTCTCTTCAGGGTATATTCCCAGTAGTGGAATTGCTGGGTCAAATGGTATCTCTATTTGCAACTTTTTGAGAAAGCGCCATACTGCTTTCCACAGGGGTTGCATCATTTTACACTCCCACCAACAGTGAATCAGGGTTCCAGTTTCTCCACAACCTGAAGCAGAGGAGGGAGAGAACCGTCTAAAAGAGAGATGTAACTGGGTGTTTCTGTCATCACAGGAGACTAGAGCGAGGGCTGCATGGTGGAGGGGACCTGGGGGAGGGTTTGTAAAACAATGAAAGAATCTTTTCTTTTACTTTTCCATAATTTTTGGACTCATGTACTTATAACTTGTTAGTCAAATTTGTGTCTTCTAGGTTGCAACACCCCCATGATACATCTTGAAGGATATGTACATGTACAGCCAAGCACAATCAATAAGAGTGCATCTGAATTCCAAAATCAATCGCCATAATAGTCTATGTGTTTCCTACTGCCAAAGGGGCCCTTTAGAGTAGTGAGAGAAGATCTTCACCCTGAAACCCACAGCGTCCCTTTTCAGCAGGAAGTAGCTAAGAGAATACGCCATCCCCTTTTCCTTATGACTCAGGGTGAAGTCTCTCTCAGGGAGGAGTGATAGGGAATGGCAAAGGACACACTGACAAAGAAGATTAATCAGAACTGGCTTTGACAAGCACTGTGGCATTTGGACAAGAACAAACTGGGAGGAGGGTAGAGAGAATAGTGCAACAATGAATGAGTGGAAGCCCAAAATCTCTGTAAATGTTTATGAAAATTAATAAAATATAATTATAGGAAAAAAAATTTTAAAAATCCACAAAAAAAGAAAGAAAAATTGATGCCTCTGAACTGTAGTGTTGAAGAAAAGTACTGAATATATGGTAATGGAGGTGATTAATTGACAAAATGAGAATCCTATTTCATACATTTAATTACTGTCAAATCAACTTAAAATTGTAGATATTCTGTAGATTGCAAGTGAAACACTTCTTCATGTTGTCATCCTCAGACTCACTGCTGTTGTCAAGTCAAGCCTTGAGTTGTAACAGTGAAGGATTCCGTGAGGCAGATGTTAAATGACTTAGCACTAAAAGAACATACAAGGAATACATAGTCACTATGGTGCCGCAACCAGTTGATATGCAGCCATGAATTGAAGCCTGAAAGGAGGTGGCATATGGTGAAGAACCAGTGGTGCTGGAGGAAGAAGTCCCGGCTGCACGGAAGGCATTGGCAAAAACAAGGTTCCAGGAATCGACAGAATACCAGTTGAGATGTTTTCACAAATGAACTTACTCAGTTAAGCTGAGAAATTTGGAAGGTAGCTAAGTTGTCAACCAGCCAGAATCAATCTTTATTTCCAAGGAATAATATCAAATGCAGAAATTACTGAACAATGTCATTAATATCACATGCAAGTAAATCTTTCTGAAGAGAATGTAAAATAAAACAACTTTGCATCATTAGTGTGGTGTTTGGTTTGTTCTTTTTGTTTTGTTTTGTTTTTTTTAAGTAGGCACAATCTGAAATGTATAGAAAAGTTATAGTATAAAAAATGGGGAGCTTCTTTTGTTTTTCATTCTTAAGCTCCCCCTGCCAGTCCTGAACATTGGTGGGTATTTCCTGTAATCAGGTTCTTTGTCTCTGGCAGAAACGTCACAGAAATGTCCCTTGTTTTTCCAGGACTGTTGCGTCTTTCCCAGTGGACCTGGCTCGGTTACGGTCACTGCCAATGTGGTCACCAGGCATCCTCTGTTCTCTCCTTCCTAACCAATCATTCAGGGGAGAGGTCCTTTGACAGTATGTACACATCCTGATGGACATTCAGTTCATCCATTTACTTACAGTATCACCAGCTCAGGAGTCTTGAAGTACGGTTGAGTTGGTCACTTGCTTGGTTGCTAGCAAAAGGTCAGCTGTTTGAGTCCACCAACTGTACTGCAGGAGACAGATGAGGCAGTGTGTGTCCCTGAAGAGTTACAGCTTTGGGAACCCCTGGGGGTAGTTCTATGCCACCCTTTTGGGTTGCTATGAATTAGAATTAGCTTGAAGTCACTGGGCTTATTAGTATTATTAGTGACTCATGGTTTATTTTTGTCTCATGTGTTAATCTGTTACTCTTAGTCTGGTGGTCAAGTGGTTTCTGTCAGCTGCTGGCCTCAGTGCTGGCGTGTTGACTGCACAAAGTGGTTCTACAGGAGAGACACCTGATGATGTGCCATGTAGACTGAGATCTTCTGGAGGACCTACACTTGGTAGCTCTGGGGTCACCACGGATTGGAATCGACTCCATAGCAAGAGGTGCACTATTACCATCCTCTGTGAAGGCTCACATTGTCCCATGCCTGTGATCTTTGACATGGGACCTTTGACATGCCCTAGCATTGTGTTAACAAGAGGGAACAGTCCTTGCAGAAAGATATTATGTGTGAAAGAGCAGAGGGTTAGCTCAGAATGTGAGGACCCTGGATGAGATGGATGACACAGTGACTGTGGCAATGGGTGCAGGTGTGTCAGAGACAATGAGTTTTGCTCAGGATAGGACAGGGTTCAGAACCATTGTTCATAGGGTTGCTATGAGTCGTAGTTGACTTGACAGCACATAGCAACAACAATATCAGTGTTATTTGAAAGCTTTCTAGCATTTTGGTGCAAGACCTACTTTTCCTTCCGCATCTGTGGAACCAGCCATTTCTCTAAAGAGTTTGGAGGGGAAGTGCTTACAAGCAAAGATATTATCTGGGTACCAGTTGTGCTCATCCCAGCCCTCAAGCCAACAGAGTTGGGAAACACACACACCCACACACACACACACACACACACACACACACCAGATCATAAAGCAAACCCCCTAACTGGCTCCTGGGGAGCTGACAGTGACTATGAGTGACCCATCGGGGTCAGAGTAGAGCTGTGCTCTATGGGGTTTCTAGTGGTTGTGACCGTGTGGAATGAGGCACCCTGAGTGGACACCAGCTGCTGAGTTATGGGACAGTCCAGCAGCCAGTGACTGTCACAGCATGGGCTAAGTGCTGGGAGCCGTCAGGATAGAGGGCTGGCTGGGGAAGGGAGGGCAGCAGAAGTTTCCCAGAAGTGTGACACAGGAACTTATCATGAGGGTCAGGCGGTACCTGTGAGCCATGGAGAGGGCAGGGCGTGTCTGTGGAGGAAACAGATGGAGGGCGTGCGTGGCCCTTGCAAAAATGCCATGCCACGGCCTCCCACTCAGGTTCAAGGTCCTTCCAGGCCTGGCCTTCCCTACTCTCCTGGTTTCTCACTTTCCCTCTCAGCACCCACGAGGCCCCCAACCCCAGCAGACTCATTTCAGCTGTGTCTGTCTTCGCCATTTGTATCTGTCCCTAGAAAAGCCCAGTGTGTAAGGCCTCCCCACCTTTCCTGGGACCCCACTTCAGGTCACACTTGCCCTAGAACAAACAGCCCTGCACCTGGTACTGCACGGAGTTTATCAAATCCTGTGGTGTTTCCAGGCAAGAACACCCCTGTGGGCATCTGTGCCTGGGCTACAGTGAGCTGTATGTTGTGGTGCCCCTAGCCAGTCAGCAGGCTTTTGGGGGGCATTTTGTAGAGTCACAGACACCCCACCACCACAATTCTGTGCAAAGACAGGGGCTTGGGGAGGTAAACCATCATCCCTGACCATCTTGAACACTGCTTGGAGACCTTGCTGGGAATGAAGATTTCCCAAGCAAAACTCCCTCCTGCTAGTTATTTGCAGAGTAATCCCAGTTTCTGCTTTCCCATCCTAAGGACTCAGGCAGAGAAGTTGAGCAATAATGCAACCATGGAAAGAGAGATAAAAGGCTTCTGCATGCTCTCTCTTCCCACCAAGTGCTTAAGTGTTGGCGAGTTGAGCAATCCTTGCCTTTTGCAAGCTTGATCTCCTTCTCTCTTGAGCTTGTGCAGAGCTAGCATTGGCTATGGCCTCTGGGGTTTCAGATGCAGCTACCAGGTAATACACACACCTTGTGGGGCTAGTAGAGCTCTGAGATGGTAGAACACCTGGGTAGGACAGTGCGTGGAGCACGAGGCTCTTGTCACAGAGGGTGAGGATCAGAGTCCACCTAGACGTACCTCTCAGGAAAAGCCCAGCGATCGCCCTTGAAAGCCCCATGCAGCACAATTCTTCTCGGCTGCCTGTAGGCCACTGTGAGCTGGAATTGGCTCTGTGACAGATGGTTGGCTCAGAGCTGGTAAAAGACTTCGGGGAGGAAGGTTGTTCAGTGCACAACTGTCCAGCCCCTGGTGCTGCTTCTGCTGCACAAAGCAAAGACACGCTGTCAGGAAGTGCGCCAACCTCAGGTCAGAGTGTCATCAGATCGGCATGGCCCGCATCATTCTCAGAGGCTGGATAGCAGAAGTGGACTGTCAGGCCTTCCTCCATGGAGGGTCTTATTCTAGAAGTGCCGTTTATATCTACTCCCTATCGGAGCCATACGTGGCCATCCACTGACACGTGGCCGTCACTGCACGTGAGGTGCACTGGCTGAAAATTGAACCTGAGCTCCTGTGGGGAAGGTGAGAGTCCTCGCACTGAATCCACTGCCCCTCCACTAACGTTAGAGGCTGTAGTCACAGACGTGACAGTGACTGGCTCAGGTGGCTCCCACTCAGGAGGCTGGTGAACCAGCATGTCTTCCCTTGGGCTTAGAGGGAGAGAGGAGCCTGGCCTGGAACGGGAAGGAAGCAGCAGGAGGAACTGGCACGGCTGGGACCTTGGAAGAAGCCAGGATGGGAGTGGGGAGTGGTACTGGGCTCTGAGTGACAGAGGAAGAAAAGACTGGAAGATCATTGAGAGGGTATAAACTCGCTGACATGGCTAATGCATGGAGCAGCAGACCTGAGCCAGGGTACACTGCGTCTATTCGTTCCAGCTGGTTGGACCTCCTGGGCCAGGAACACAGATTTAAAAATGAAAACAACTGGCATAAAGATG
>NW_006399774.1:14402193-14407213 GCF_000299155.1 Elephantulus edwardii
CTTTGATCAAGAGTTTTTGATTGGTTGACAATTATGGAAGAATACATAAATTTTAAAAGACAGTAGTATGTGCTGAAATATTGTATAGAATGGGAAAATAGAATCATGTTTAAAACAGTCACATCAATGGGATACAGCTGCAAGACTGGTAAGATCTTGAAACAGGATCTGGTTATTGATCTTTGATATCTTTTTGAAAGAACAAGTTTCAAGTGCTTCAGTGAGTCTGACCACCTAAGTACAATGATGCAAAGGTAGGCAAACTACTTGTACAGGTGAGTTATAGTCCAGAGCTCAACTATGTCATTGGGTGCCATCAAGTTAACTATAGCAACCCTTTGTACAACTGAGAGAAACCCTACCTGATCCTGTACTGTTCTCACAATTCCTGTTGGCATAACTGTGGTGGTGGTGGTGGTGTGTGCCATGGAGTTGGAACCACCTCATAGCTGACCCTTCAGTAGGTTTCCAGAGCCTGGAATGGGCCTAGGAGGAAATGGCCCATCTTATTCTCCCAGAACAACTGGTGGATGCAAACCACTTGCCTTTGGATTAGTAGTGCAACTCATTACACACTAGGTTTGCAGAGCTCAACTACAAGCTTTCAGAAATTATATAAGGGAGCTCTGGTGGCCTAGTGGCGAGAAGCGGCGCCGCTATATCGAAGACGTGCATGGTTCAAATCCATCAGGTGGTCTGTTGGAGAAGTAGGGGCAATCTTTTTCTGTGCCAATTGGATCCAATTTGACGGTACACAAGGAAAGGGGAAAACCCCCAAATGTTAACTATATATGTATAAATATGAGCTTTAAAATTACATATATATATACACACACATATATACTATATATACATGTACACACACACACACAAACACACAACACACATACACACACAGAGCTTGCTGAAACTGCAGAGAGCCTGAAGCACTTGCTGCAAGAAGGTCAAGGACTGTAGTCTTCAATATGGATTGAAGGTCTAACTCAAGAAGACAAAGATTCTCACCTCTGGGCCAATTGGCAGCACCATGATGGATGGAGAAGAGATTGAGGGTGTTAACAGTTACAGCTTGTTTGGCTCCACAGTCAATACTTTTGGCACCAGCCATCAGGAAATCAAAAGGCAGATTGCATTAGGTAAATCTGCTTCCAGCAACCTTTCCAGAGTACTGAGAAGCAATGATGTTAGTCTAGAGACTAGGGTGCATCTGAACCAGGCCATGGTCTTTGCAATTACTTACTATGCATCAGAGAACTGGACAATGATTAAGGATGATAGAAAAATAATTAATGCCTTTGAGTTATGGTGCTAGGGAAGAGTCTTGAACATACCATTAACCACCTAGGAAACAATTAAGTCTGTCTTGGAGAACTGTATCAACTCTTGGCCCCCAGGGAAGGATAAATTCCACTATAAAGTATTCAAATGTCATCTTCAAGACAATTTCTCAAAGACATTATTTTTCTTCTTCTTCTTCTTCTTCATTGTTTTGCATGAAAAACCAGCTCGTCCAAAGGCATTCTCTATTTGTTTACTACTGTGATTTGAGTGAAAAATTTACAATGGTTTTCATGCAATCATCTATACATGTTTTGTTTTATAACATTAGTTGCAATGTTCACAATGTAATTTTTCTATTTCTCTCTGCAATTCTCATTTCCATTAATGCCTCTGTCCCACTCCTTTCTACGTAGCAACCTTGCGAACATAGATAAAACTTGTTTAGAAAGTCTGCTGTCAAGGACCCCTTTGAAGTGCTAAAGATCAGAGATGTCAGATTAAGGACTAAAGTGTACCTGATAGAAGCCGTGGTCTTGGCAGTCGCTTCCTACAGATCTAAAAGTTTACAATGAATAAGGATGACAGAAGATTTCATGCTTTTGAATTACGATTTTAGAAAAAAAAATCTTGAATAGCCCATGGACTCCCAAAAGGACAAATAAATCTGTCTTGGAGGAAATTCAACTAGAGCATTGTTTAGCGGCAAGGTTGGTGAAGTTTTGTCCCACATACTTTGGGCACATGGTCAGGAGTGACCAGTTCTTGGAGAAGAGATCATGCTGGGAGGGGGCCGGTGACGAAGCTATCTTGTGAGATGGATTGATAGAGGTGGCTGCAACTATAGACTTGAGCATGGCAGGTATATCTTGGCAATGGCACAGGAGAAGGCAAGGTTCAGATGGGTCACTAATGAGTTGTCACCCACTGGCTGGCACCTAACAGCAACCATCCTTTCCTGCCTCCAGGGCTTTATCTTTGAACAAATGTTGCTGTTTTTACCTTTTTAGTTGGTTATTCTATAGAATGAGTGCCTTCATGTTTATTGCGGCATTATTTACAACAGCAAAAAGATAGAAGCCCAAGTGTCCCCTCAATTGTCAAACGGTTAAAGAATCTATGATACAGTCATTCAATGGAGTACTATGAAACACTAAGGGACAATAAAAAAATCACTAACCACTGCTTAACCTGGATGAATCTAGAGGACTTTATCCTGAGTAAAATAGATTGATCACAAAAGGACAAATACTGTATAAAATTAATATAATAAACAGTTAATTAAAAGTTTACATACAGGTAAACTAATTCTTAGATGGTTATCAGGAAAGGGAAGGAAGGCAGAGGGGAGTAGAAATTAGTGACCAGATAAAAGCACTTAGATAGGTGAATGAAAAGGCAATAAACAAGGACAGGGTCAACACAATACCCCTGAAGAAAGGGGTGACAGAGAGGTACACAAGAAACAGCAGCATATATACAGATAGCCAGGTAAGATGAACAGATATGAATAGGTAAAAACATATATGGATAAGTAAAAACCTGTGACTATAGATGGGTTTGGTATATGATATATATGCATCAATATTTAGCATATGCTATAAATCTATCAACGTACAGAGCAGAGAAAACATGGGACAATACTTGGAAAGCTCCTCAAACGTAACCAAACAACTCAAGGGAATCAATGGCTGGTTCTGGGGTCTTGGATCCATGGTTTTGGGGAATATTAAGGTCAACTGGCATTACGTAGTTCCACAAAGACAATATTTAACATCCTACCTTGGTGAGTAGGATGAATCTATGGTGTCTAAGCCTGTGCACAACCGTATAAAGTACAGGTATTGGTCTCTCCTTGTAACAAAAAGGGAGAGGGAAATTTAAAAAACCATACTGAAACAGCTAGCCCACAGAAACAATAGGCCACATGGGACTCAGTTTCTCTGACTTAGCCTGGGAGAACTCGATGGTGCCCAGCCATCATCCATGCGCACTCTCAAAGACATCACAGCAGAAGATGCTGGGTGGAGTGGGGAGAGATGGAGAGCAAAACTACAGAGCATAAAAAAGATGAAGCTTCCTGGTGTGACGGAGCTGGCGAGACCCCAAGACACTTACCCTTTTTACTCTTTAAACTTGGAACAAAACTCACCCCCTGGACTCAGCCTGCAGCCAAACAATAGATGGGTCTGTAAGGTGACTAAAGGGATTCTTGACGGAGGCATTTAGAAGTCAATTCTGGTTTCTCGTGGAAGAATTGTCCCTGGATATGCTTGGAGACTCCTAATCTTTTTGCATGAAGGTCTCCAGATCTTCAGAACCCTGGGTGCCCTATTTGACGTCTGAGAGACTCAAACTGGTCTTATAAAGCATTATGTTTTTACAAATGATCAGAGTGTATTTTCCCTCATATTTCTATTTTTGTAACTCCCAAAAAGAAGTTTAAACAAGGAACGAGAAGATTTTTAAAAATACTCCAAGGAAATGAGATTGGAGAGTGGTGAAATGGAGCAGAAAACACAGCACATGAATAAAATTGTCTATTTAAGGGAATTTACTCACAAATTTGACAATAAGTAGTAGCAGCCCACTCAGAAATAAAATTGTCTAGCTAAGGGAATCTACTCACAAATTTGACAATAAGTAGTAGCAGCCCACTCAGAAATAAAATTGTCTAGCTAAGGGAATCTACTCACAAATTATTATTGATAATAAGTAATAGGAGGCCACTCAGAAATTGTTAGCTCCAAAGAATAGATTTTTATTATGTTTTGTTTAAAAATATAGAAAACTACTTATGGTAACTCACACTGACGGGAGATCTGAAGCATGTGATTAAAACAATTCTTCACATAAAGCTTATGAACTTCACATTCTTTTCGTCCTACTGACTTCCTTTCTTATGAGTCCCCCACACTCATTTCAACTAAATGTTCTATTCCACTTGCATTGCTCACAACACTGCCAAGGCTTCCCCTGTGCCTGAAGGAGCCCTTTATCTGCCAGAGATGGCACTTTTGTACAGGTCATGCCCAGAAACATGAACAAGTTCATGAGTGTGGCCTTGAGGCAAGAGTTCACATCAAGCTTTGCTTTTGTCAAACCAGACGAGAGGCATCAGGTGTGATTTTAAAATATATTTCATGGAAAAGATCTGGAAGAAGACAGCCATCAAGAGACATACTTAACCAGAAGTTAAAAAAGGAATTGCTGTCATTTTATAGTCCATCAACCAGAAAATGTGGATAAATTTTGTAGCAATATTTCCTAGAGAATCAAGAACATGAGGATGGACCTCAATTTGGTGGGTCTTGAGGAGAACAGGCTTATGATTCTATCTCAAAATGTTGGCCCCTAGAATCCTGCCCGATGGTCAATGTTCTCTTGCTTTGCTGTCTTAGTTATCTACTGTTGCAATAACAGAGATACCACAACTGAATGGCTTTATTAAAAAAAAGTTATTTTCTTTTTTTTATAGCAAGGGAAATTCTTTATTGTAAACAAGATATAAAGTACAACAAAAGAAATATTGTGCAAATTGTAAGAGTCACAAAGATTTGTTTTTTAAAGTGGAAATGCCTGATGTTTTCCAAGGGTCCAAAATCTGATGTCAGAAAATCGAAACCTGATATACAGAAACATTACATGAGGTGTAGTGACATTTCCCCCTACGTATTTAAACAATCTCCTCCTGTTTTACCATTGAGTATCTCATACACTACACAACAGAACAGAAAAAGTG
>NW_006399774.1:14408574-14411004 GCF_000299155.1 Elephantulus edwardii
TCCCTCTCCTTCCTTGCACAGGTGCTGAGGTCTAAAAGGACGCACTCCACTCCTGGCAATTATTTCTGGGTGGTAGTGGGTTCCCTCTCCACCTCACCTCAGCATACTTTCTCTACTTTTATCTCTGTGAGATAAAAGGTATTGTAGGCGACACCCTAAGGAAACTCTTCTTAAATCTGATTAGGGCTGTGATGGGATTAATGAGTGTTGCATTCTACCCATAATCTTTTCACAACGATTTGATTTATCAGATTGTAGGGTATCGTTACATAGCTTTATATTATGTGGTTACATACATACATTTGGAGAGACACAATAAAACCATTACATAATCTTTATCACAGCTAACTGGACTCAATGTGAGGACCTGACTGTCAGCAGTCAGGATCATTCTGCAATGAATTTGCAGGTAAGACTTGAATCTGTCAAGTTTCCCTGGATTTCTTGCTCTGGAACCCACAATCAACATGCCTGATAACAGGCAGCAAGAAAGCAAAAGATGTCTTGCACAGGAGTAAACTGCTGCCAAGGACCTCTCCAAAGTGCTGAAGAACAATGATTTCAGTTAAAAGACTAAGGTGCACCTGATTCAAGTCGTGGTCTTTTCAATTGCTTCTTATCCAAGTGAAAGTTGAACAATGAATAAGAGAAGAATTGGTGCCTTTGAGTTGTGGTGATGGAGAAGAGTGCCGAATATACCATGGAATGCCAAAAACACCAAACAAGTCTGTTTCGGAAGAAGCACAACCGGGTTGCTTCTTCAAGGCAAGGATGATGAAACTTAATCTCACATACTTTGGGCATTCTGTCAGGAGGGGTCAGTCCTTGAAAAAAGACACCATGAAAGGCGGAGAAAGGAGAGAAAGGAGAAGGAAAGAAAGACCCTCAACAAGGTGGATTGTCATGGTGACTGTAACAGTGGGCTCAAGCGCATTGGACATGGCGAGGAAGCACAGGGTAGGGTCAGATTGAGTTTCGTTGTTCATAGAGTTGCTTTGGGTCACAGTTAACTTTTTTTTAAAATTGAGATTATAATGAAAGTTTGTAGAGAACTTGGATTTCCATCCATTCATTGTTGTACATTTTCCTCCCTGCCCCCAGTTTTTCTCTTTGAAAAAGAATTATTTTTTCATTGTACAGTTCACCACCCCTGAAGGAGCCCTTTATCCAGTCCACCTCACTATGCAGCTCCTCTTCTGGACTTTCACTCAGCATAATGTCCTCTAGGGTCACCCATTTGTATAATATTTCATGGGTTCCTTGTTTTTTTAGTGCTGCATAGTATTCCACTGTGTGAATATACCACAGCTTCTCTAACCATTTGTTTGTTGATGGGCACTTAGGTTGTTTCCATCCCTTTCTATTGTGAACAATGAAACCATAAACATGGGTGTGCATATATCTGCTTGGATGGCAGTTGTGGTCTCTTTAGGGTATATTCCCAGTAGTGGAATTGCTGGGTAAAATGGTATCTCTATTTTCAACATTTTGAGAAAGTGTCATACTGCCTTCCAGAGTGGCTGAACCATTTTACACTCCCACCAACAGAGAATAGGGGTTTCAGATTCTCCATAACCTTGCCAGCAATTTGATGTTTGCTGCTCTGTTGAATTTTGCTATTGTTACTGGGGTGAGATGATGTTTCATAGTTGTTTTGATTTGCATCTCTCTTAGAGCTAAAGACTTTGAACACTTCTTCATGTGTTTATTTGCAATCTACATGTCTTCTTTGGTGAAGTGTCTATTCATGTCCTGTGCCCATTTTGCAACTTAGTTGTTTACCTTTATCTTGTAGTGCTCGAGTATTCTATAAATTCTAGATATAAGTCCCTTGTTTGACCAAATAGTCCCCCTCCCCCCAGTCTGTGACTTCCCTTTTTACCTGTTGGAGAAGTTTATGGATGTGCATAGGGATTTTATTCTTAGAAGGTCCCATTCATCTATTTTATCTTCTACTGGTTGTAGGTTTTTCAGGGTGCTTGGAAGACTGTTCATATTGTGGATTAGGGCTTCTAGAGTTCTTCCAGGCTTTTCTCTAATGAAGTTTATAGTCCTTGGTTTTAGTCATAAGTCCCTGATATACTTTGAGTTGGTGTTTGTGTATGGGGGGGTGATCACAGTTAACTTGATGGCACATAACAATAACAACAAGAACCCCATAAGGTTGACAATTCCACTCTACTTTTTTCAAAATGAGAAAGATGGTTGTTTCCTTATAGATTTATAGTCATGAAATAAAATGGCTTGCACATGACAGATTGTGAGGATGGCACTGGATAGCTCAAAGTTCAGATCTGTTGCTCATGGGATGGTGGGTCATAACTGATTCAGTGGTGCTCAACAATAACAGCAGTATGCCTTATAGCCTATATGGACCTTTTCTGCCCTTCTCTCTCTCTGTCTCTGTCTCTCTGTGTCTCTCTCTCTCTC
>NW_006399774.1:14411439-14417164 GCF_000299155.1 Elephantulus edwardii
TTTAGCAGAGGAGATTGCTTATCTTTCTCCCAGGTAATGATTAGTGGATTCAAACCACCAATCTTTTGGTTAGTAGCCCAAAATATTCTATAATGTGCCACCACAAATAAAAATTCTGGAAAGTGAGAAGAATTAACAGACACATAATGGTTAGCAGAACATTGCTGTCTTATCATAGAGAGACACAATGAACAGTTGCTTTGGTTATCCATGGGCTTGCAGTTCTTGGTCCCCATCTAATCTCAATGTTCCACCTGTCCTCGGTGTCCTCTATTCCTTTGTTAGCTCCAATTTAAGTATGTTTCTGTGTTTACAAACACACATAATCCATCATTTAGTACCAACCATTTCTTTTTTTTTTTTTTTAAAACAACACTGTCAAGAAGGCGGTGGTTACTGCAGTTTCAACAACCTGTGCTCAGCGGCTGCAGTACCAACCATTTCTGACTGCATTCCTATTACTTAACAGCAGGAAGAATTTGTTACTGGTAATCAATTATTTTTCTGTGAGGGAGCTTTGATAGCTTAGTGGTAAGGAATTGTGCTGCCAGCACGATGGTATGTAGTTCAGATTCACCACCTGATCCATGGGAGAAAGGTGGGCAATCTTCTCCTGTGCCTCTGAAAACCCTCCAGAAGGTCAGCTTTGGGTTAATTCTCACTGGACATTATACAAAAACAACAACTGTGTGTACTTCATTTTATCTATTATGATTAAGAGAGTTTGGAGGGAGTGGTGTCCATGACTCTGAAAGTCACCAGATGCACTTATCTATGCTCCTGCGAAGGAATGTTGTCTATGTAATTAACATCACTAATCACTTGGCTATGATAAAGAGATCATCCCAGTTTATCCTGATGGATTTATTGTGATCACAGCTTTGTAATCTTTAAAAAAACAGAAGATAAAGACAGAAGAGGGTGGAGCAAGAGAGATTTGAAGAACACAGATTTCGTGTTCTGTTTCTGGCTTTGACAGTGGAAGTGGCCTCACACTGAGGAGTGTGCGTGGTTTCTAGAAGCTGAGACCAACTCCTGTCCATCACCAATGAGGAAGTAATGACCGCAGTCCCCCGAAACCCCCAATATGATGCATGAACGAACCTAGAAGCAGCTTCTCCATAATGTCCAGGCCATCTCATATCTTGACAATGAGATCCAAAACAGAGAGGTCAGTGGGGCTTCACTGTGCCCTGAATTCTGATCCTTGGAAACTGTACCCTAATAAATAGGTATGACTTTAAGTCACCAAGTGTGTGATCCTTGTTACTATGGCAGTAGACAAATAATACAGTATTCCTCTGGAACGTGACAGCCCTGCTAGAAAGTCCGTTAATGCCCAGTGCTTACAACAGTCCTCTCTACTACCCAGTCCCGTCATCGGCTTGTAACATAAGCAGACAGGAACTGGGAAGGAGAAGGACCCCTTGAGGTCGGATGTTCCACACTATCTGTGCTTCTTTGTGGCCCTGTGACCTACTCTAGCTCTTTGTTAAATCACAGGCTAGAGGCACTGACTTCCTTGACTGGAGGTCCAGGCCATCCTGCTTGGGGTGCCTTCCACATGTAGGGCTGGGAATCTCTCAAGGAAAGACTTTCTCATGGAGCTCATAATTAACTCTCTTGCCCTGCTGCTTGATAACAGTCATAGAAATGACTCTCAGGAGATTTTAGAAATTGTATTCCCAGAGAGAAATGAGAAATATAGCCACACATGGGGCCAAAAAAGTAACTGGGTCCAGAACAGTCTGGGTCCAGAACAGGGCTTTCCAGGGCAAGGGACACAGCCACAACAGTTTTAGAATGGAGAGGACTCAAGGGTGTCATTTTGGGCTAGGATTAATCCTTTTCTGGAGGTAACCAGACGCAAGGGGCTGAACTGTGTTCATAGGTGTGACATAAAAATGCCATGGATGTGACATAGAGAAGATGGGATAAATTGTGTAGACTGCATTGAAACAGATGAGGGAGAGAATTATTTAAAAGGAATATAAGATTAGGTATTATTGTCATGACAGGAGTCCAGAACGAAGGCTGTATGGTAGAGTGGACTTGAGGGGAGGGATTGTATAACAATGAAAGAATTTTTCTTTTACTTTGCAACAAATGAATTGGGGTGGGGGTGAGGGTTGGGCAGGGAGAAAAGTGCAACAGTGCATTA
Organism: Elephantulus edwardii; assembly: GCF_000299155.1. Taxonomy (NCBI): domain Eukaryota; kingdom Metazoa; phylum Chordata; class Mammalia; order Macroscelidea; family Macroscelididae; genus Elephantulus; species Elephantulus edwardii. The sequence goes on from NW_006399774.1 coordinate 14,413,601, forward strand.
ATAGAAATCCAGAGACTCTATAAACTTCCATTAAAATTAATTTTTTAAAAAAAGAAATGTCACAATGGAATTTCCAGTTCTTCCCTCAGAGCCCATATCCAACAAGATGAGACTGTTTTTACCTTTTCTTCAGAGTTCAGGGGTCTTTACTTTTTGGCCAAGAGAGATTTTGCGAGAGTGATTGTCTCAGTGTTTCTTCGGCAGTGGGATGAGACCAGCCCTACAGTTGGAACGCTCTCTGTCCTGCCACAGACTTGAGACTTGTGGTCTGTTTTGATCTGAGTTAGGTCCCCAGCAAAGAGGTAGCAAAATTCTATCCCTGTGCCCATGAATTCAGCCTTGTCTGGGGAAACCAGGTTTTCCTTTGGTGATATGATCTATTAGGCTGACGTTCTAGAGTGAGATTGGTCTTAATTTCTTCTGGATGAGATTTTGTAAAACACAGGACAGGTTCAGAAGCAAGGTCACATGCAGGGATGAGATGGCATGATAATCTGGTTACAAACTGAAGAATGCTACGGCTCCCTGCATTGGTGGGGCCCAGGAGGAGCTTCTTCTAGAGCTTTCCAAAGGAGGTTTCCCTAGAGCCTTCCGAGAAGACAGCACTTCACCTTCTGACTACCAGAACCCCAAGACAATGAACTTTATGAGTAATTCATTAGTGCACACTTCTGGAAGCGATATGGTATAAGGATGTTGTTTTGATTTTTTTTTTAAATGATCTATTTCCCAAAGTCATGTAGTTTGTATTTGTGACATGCTTTATGAACTGTTTATTTTTCCTCAATTAGTAAAATTTATGACTTGAAGTGACTCGACAGCACTTAACAACAACAACAACAACAACAACATAGAGTTCAGTTGTCCAAGTGGACGGAAAGTGACGCTACCAACCCAAAGGTGGGTGACTTTAATCCGTGGCCCTTAGGCCTGGTTTTAATTGTTTTTGGTGAAACACTCTTCTAAGTGGTATAGCACTGGTCTGATCATTTGCTGTACAGAGGTAACTCGTGGTTGCTGTGATGCTGAACACTGTGACACTGATGTGCCTAATGTGATAATGGTTACCCATGGTGGACAGTGTTTGGTGGAGCTCCCCGACTAAAACAAGCTTGGAAGCAGGAATGGCATCCACTTCCGAAATAGCTTACCTCCGGAAACCCTATGAACTTGGAGAAAGGATGAAAGTTGTACAGCTGTCCAGGTCTTTTGTTCATAGGGTCACTATGAGTCGTCTACGACTCGACAGCACTTAACAACAATGACAAAATGACTCGAAGCACTTACTGAAGAGGATAAAAGTCTACAGCCTTTAATATGGATTACATCTTAAAAAGAAAACAAAAATTTCCAGCCTGGACGAATAGACAAACCATGATAGAGGGGAAAAGGATTGACATTGTCAATGATTTACTTGGAGCCACAATCAACACCCACGGTAGCAGCAGTCAAGAAATCAAAAGATGTGCTGCATTGGCAACACTGGTTGTCGGGGACCTCACCAGAGCAAGTATATCCATTCAAACACTAAGATGCACCTGATCCAAGCCATAGTCTTGTCGATTACTTCCTGTTTATCTAAAAGTTAAACAATGAATATGTAGGACAGAAGAGTTGATGCCTTTGAATCATGGTGTTGGAGAAGAATACTGAATATCCCCGGGTCTGCTGAAGGAACAAACAAGACTGTCATGGAAGAAGTGTAAACGGTGCTCCTTTGAGGCAAAGATGGTGAAACTTTGTCTCATACACTTCGGGCATGTTGTCAGGAGTGGCCAGACTTTGAAAACACATGTCCTGTTGGAACAGGTAGAAGAAAGAAAAGAAGACTCTCAATCAGATGAATGGACACCAGTGGTAGTGGTGAGGATTGTGCTGGATACGGCAAGTTATTGAAGAGGGTGGCTGTGCGTCATGGCCGATTCGATGGCACTTAACAGTGACAAAGTCTTTCTAAAAGAATCCTAAATTAAAAAAAAAAAAAAAGAGTCTCTTTATTTTACAAGACGAACATTTTTTTTTTTAAATTTTATGGAACGTTTTCAGGAAACACTTTGTGTCTCATAATTTTAATTTTTTGACAAGTGAGTTTATGACTTCTGATTCCCTTGGATGAAAGAATATGAAAACATTAGAGCCCGCAGGGACAGCCCGCAGTGCCCAGGTTTCTGGAGGCCCCTTGGGAAATCCAAGTATGGAAATGTGCAGATGAAGAGCTTGGGAACAAGTTCCTACAGCTGATTACTTAAAAATACACTTCTTCATTTCAGAAAAGGAAGCATGCAATGTGGATTTTATACTGACGATGGGGTGAAGCTAATGTTAATTGTGCTTCTTAATAGAAGGATTTTGGAGTCAGAAAGTTCACGTGTGAGTTATAGCAAAGCACTTCTCAGTGATAATAGTGATGAACCTAATTCAACTCATTGTCTTTGAGTCAGCACTGACCCTTAGCTGACTCTCCATTGGGCTTCTGAGGAGGTAAATCATGCAGGAGAAGATGCCCATCTTTCTCCCAGGCAGGTGCTGGTGGATTTGAACCCCCACAGAGGCCTAGACTTGGAGTTAGTAGTGCTACTACCTACAGACTGGGCCTCCAGAGTTCCCTTAGTAACAGTCATAAGTAATAATTATAGTTTTCTATTCATTGGACACTTAAAATGTGTCCAAGTCCAGGTGCTCATACCTATTAGTTGATTTTCACAGTACCATTTTATGAATAATAGTGTCGTCATCATCAGCTTATTTTATTGATGAGAGAATTGAAGCACAGAGAAGTTAAGTTTACTAGCTCAATGTCACACAGCAAACAGATGATACAGCGTTGTGACTTTGGGTTGTTTTTGTTGTCAGATCTGAACCCTGTCCCGTCTGGTACCGTCTTCACACTTCCCTGACACACTGGAGCCCATTGCAGCAGTCACCAGGTCAGTCCATCTGACGGAGGCTCTTCCTCTCTTTTGCCAGTCTTTCCTCTACCTTTTCAAGCATGTTGTTCCTCTCCAAGGAATAGCCTGTCCTGGTAACATGTAAGACGAAGCTTTATCATCCTCGCCTCCAAGGAGCACTCTGGCTGCACTTTCTCCAAGACATATTTCTTTGTTCTTCTGCCCATCCATGGATGTTCAGTACTCTTCTTCAACACCACAGTTCAAAGACATAAAGTCCTCTATCATCTTTAGTCATTGTTCAGCTCTCAGATAAATAGCAAGTAATTAGAAAGACCATGGCTTGAATCAGTTGCACCTTAGTCCTCAAACTGACATCATTGCTCTTCAAGAATTTGCAGAGGTCCCTGAGTGTAGACTTTCCCAGTGCACTACATCCCCTGATTTCCTGACTGGGTTGGTTCACCTGATGTCTCTGAACTTCTCCTGAACAATAGAGGATTGTGTTCTCCTAGATCTCTGAGTTTCTCTGACCCCTCACACGCACTGAATGATGGATCCGCAATGAACACTCCAGGAAGGAGCAATCAAGAACTAAATGATGTATTGTTACATGTGGCAATCTGTGGTAAAAGATCTCTTCACAGTCTTAAGAAATAGAAATAGCACTTCGCAT
>NW_006399774.1:14420553-14421884 GCF_000299155.1 Elephantulus edwardii
CCATTTACTGCTAAAAGAACAAACAATTATGTTTGGAAAAGCTGCAGCTAGGTGCTCTTTGGAGGCAAAGAAGATGAGGCTTCACTTACTTTGGGCATGTTTCTAGGAGGGGCTGTTCCTTGGAGAGGGACATGATCCTGGGAAGGGTAGAGGGTCAGTGAAGGAGAGGAAGACCTTCGACCAGGTGGGTTAACATGGTGACTGCCACAGTGGGCTCTAATGCATCAGGAAGTGTGAGGAAAGCACAGGAAAGGACAGAGTTCAGATCTGTTGTTCACAGGGTCACTGTAAGTCATACTTAACTCAACGGTATCTAACTAACAACAACATAGTTGGTTCTGTCTCATGGCAACCGTTCATCAGGTTTTAGGGGCTATAAAACTTTATGGTAGGACAATACTCATCATTCAACAAGAAGTTGTTGGTGGATTTGAACTTCTGACCTTTTGGTTAGCAGTTTAGTATTTAGTGCTGTATGCCACCATAGCTCCTTTTACCTAGGTGGTTGTTGTTGAGCACCTTTGGGTCATAACCAACTCATAACTGACCCTCCAGTCGGTTCTCAGAGACAGTCAATCACATGGGAGGAGATTGCCCATCTTTTTCCTGCAGAGTAGCTTGTGGATTCAAGGTGCATATCTTTGGGTTGGCAGCACTAAGAGCTCCTTTCTCACCTGAGTAGACATAACTAATGCACCACGGCTTTCTCATACTTCAAAGTCATCCTCAGTGGTGTGCTCCTACCAGGTGATTAGATGAAGCATGGAACGAAACCTACCTGCTGTTCCTAGTCTAACACTTTTGTGAGAAAAGGTTTCCAAGCACGTTAGTCTGCTTCACCTTGTGATTAATGACTGCACGAAGCCATTCCGTGTCAGGTAAGGAAAACACTGAAGAATTTACCCTTTTCACAATTTAGCAGAGCAGCTATGAACTTTAGAAATGCCTTGGGCAGAATGAAGGTATTCTATCTTGTCATAATTTCAGTCCTAATTGGCATATTCCATTCCCATCTACCACCTTTCCTGAAGATAACTGTAAGCCTAAGATCTTAAGAAGCCCAGGGGTGTAGCTGCTAAAGCATTTAGCTGCAAAGTAAAAAAGTTTCTGGTTTGAATCCACCAGACATTTTATGGGGAAAAGGCATGGAAATATGATTCCACAAAGACTTACAATCTTGGAAATACTATGGAACAGTTCTATTCTGCCTTATTTATTTTATTAATTATAATGAAAGTTTACAGAGACTTTGGATTTCCATTCATTCATTGTTGTTCTTTTCTCCCTGCCCACTCCTCCCCACACCCCAAGTCACACTTTTCTTTGAAAAG
>NW_006399774.1:14421984-14431900 GCF_000299155.1 Elephantulus edwardii
TATACATTTTAGGGAGCTCTGGTGGCCTGCTGGTAGGATGTTATGCTGTCAATACAAAGACATCTGGCTTAAACCCAGAGCTTCTCTGAAGGAGATGGCCGTCTCCTCCAATGTGATTTAGAGTCTCTGAAACTCTACTGAAGGGTCTGCTTTAAGTGAGTTCTTTCTCAATAGCGCCTGACAGCAACGGATGCACTTCAGAGCTGGACTTTAAATGAAGAAGATCAAAGAGGAGTTTATGCCCTTGAATCATGGTGCGGATAATGAAGATGAAATATACTGTGGACTATGAGGAAAAACCCAAATTTGTCTTGGAAGAAATAAAACCAGAAGGCTCCTTAGAAGCAAAAGGTGGGAATTCATCTTATGTACTTTTGACATGTTACCAAGAGGGTTGACTTCCTGGAGAAGGACATCATGCCTCATAAAGTAGAGGTGTGTGTTGGTGTTGTGTACAGTGGAGTCAGAACCGATCCATAGTTCGGCAGGTTTTTAGAGACAGTTAATCTCCCGGGAGGAGATTGTCCATAGTTTAAGTCCCTCAATGAAATGGATTGGCACAGTGGTTGCATATGGCTTAACTGAAGCCGTGACTGTGAGGATGGCTTGGCACAAATATGAAATATTTGAAATATGTCAGTTGGTATGCTATCAATTCCTGGGGCTTTGTATTTTTACCAGTTCTTTCAGAGCAGCTTAAACTTCTTCCTTTATCACCATTTCCTCTTAATCATATATTGTTTCATGATATTTTTCTGTGTCAGCAAATTCTTTTTGGTACGGTGACTCTGTGTACTCCTTTCATCCTTCTTTTGATGCTTCCTGGATCGTTTAATATTCTGCCCATAGCAACCTTAGGTATTGCAACTCGAGACCTAAATTTTTTCTTCTGTTCATTCAGTTTAAGAAATGCTGAGTGAATTCATCCCTTTTGAGTTTTAGACTCCAGGTCTTTCCACATTTCATTATAATACTTTGCTTTGTCTTCCCGTGCTGTCCTTTGAAATCTGTTCAGTTCATTAACCTCTTGATTTTTCCCTTTGGTTTGGTTTCTAGGCTCTCTAGTGCAACAATGTTCCAAATATCCAAATGCTATACCACTCCATCATCTCTGCCATTAATTCTCACCCCTCCCTTCAGTCTGCCCACTCTTGTCCTTGTCTTTGGGCTCTATGGTTTATTTACTGGAAGGTCTCACAGAAATTAAAATACCATCAGGTAGAGGCTCCTGCAATTGTGGATGATGTTGGTTGATGTATGTGGATGATGTGGTCACAGAGCCTGATGAATATGGACCGAGAACCTGTAGGCTGAAGCTATTGGTTGATGTCTACTAGCTGTCAGCAGTCATCACAGCTGGGTCAAGTTAGATGCAGTGTCCCAAGAACAAGCACTGAGCTTCTGTAAACCTTCCTTTACATAGGATATCACACCTCCAGGAGAACGAAGCATGAGGACGTAGGTAGTACTTTCTGGTAGTGTCTCCACCTTGATCCTATCTCCTTAGTGCGATAAACAACTCCTTGAATAATGTCTTAAGCACAGACAAAGAGGCAGGAATCACAGAATGGAAGTCTATGAACAGGCCATGTGACGTAAGTCCTAGTACCACAGTTGGGAGGCTTCTTGACCCAGGCGAAAGCAGGATCCATGGAGCGCTTCAAGGAGCACCAGACCTACTGATGCTGAAGACAACAAGGACCTTCCAGAAGCGACACAGAGAAAGCCTCCTGACTGCACGTCTTGCCTCTTCAGCCCTAAGAGAACACACTTCTGTCTGTTAAAGCCATCCGCTTGTAGAGTCTCTACTACAGACGCAGTAGATGACCAACTTCTTGTTGGAAAGGTAACCGTTACTAATGATTCCAGTTCATAGGGTGGCTGTGAATTGGAAGCAGCTCAATGGTAACTGAGCTGGGATTTTTACTGTTTGGTTGGTTTTATCTTGGAAGGGATATTGATCTAATACTAGCTTCAAATCCTAGGTAGAACTTGTACTTAAAAGATCAAATCTGCATCTTCCCAAAGAAAAGTTCCTAAATATTTGGATTGACTCATCTCATGGATCAGAGACTGGCCATCTGTAAAATGGATTTGGGGCCGTAGTTCCGGAAGGATTGCATCATCCCCCAGCTGAGTGAGGATTAAGCTAGTAGCTTGGGACATCACATATGTGAAGCTCGGCTGGATGTTCTCTGATGGAGATTACACCCAAGGGGAAGGCTTTTAAAACGCTCAGCTCCTCTCTTTTTGAATCTGGAATGGGAAGCACATTTCATTGGACACTTGTCTGCCAGCGATATAAACGGGGTCTTCCAGCTGTGCAGGCGTGCTCCTACGGCGTCACTCAGTGCCCGTCTGCCAGCTCCCCTGTGTGCTCGCGTTGGCATCCCCTTCCTGACAAGCAGGTCAGAAGTACCTCCGAAAACGTCAGTGGGGCAATAATTAGCAACTGTATCAGGCGCCTGAGCTCCTTTTGATAGCGTGAGATCATGGCTGTGTCACTTTTAGACGAGGAGGAAAGAATGGTTTCTGGTAGCCTACAGTCCTTTTATTCCTCTCACTCCTGCCTGAAGGAGGATGTATGACAGTAAGAGCTGAAACACACCGTTCAGAAAACGTGCATATTCTAAACCAATGCCACTAGAAACTAGTCCAGTTATTAGGAACCCTTTGTGTTAATAACACCAAAAGGAGACATTGCGTTTCCCTCAACATGACTTAGGTGGTCAATGAACTGTTTACAGAATATCTAGTGGTCTGTCCGGCAATACAGTGAGTGTTTTGCTTGTAAGGAAAATACTAACGCAGCCCTGTCATCAACAAGAAACTGCAGAACACAGTAAGAGTGTACTTGGAACAATTAAAAAGGAGTACTTCTGTTTGTGTTCCTGAGGGCTAAGTGGCATGATGGTGGGTCATAAAGGTCTAGGAATAAGAGGAATAAATAGAGCTGAAGAAAGTACAGGGTGCTGGGACTGAGCTGCTTTTGTAATTAGATGCCCCTGAGTTGACTCGGGGTCAACTGTTCGTCAGGTCACGACTCACAGACCCTATGGACACACATCTGAACCCGGACCTATCTTACGCCATCCTCCCCACCTCCAGCCCCTGGGTCAGGCCATCTTGTTGGGGTCTTCCTCTCTTTCTCTGACCTCCACCTGTCCCAGCGTGGGGTCCTTTTCCTAGGACGGGCCCTTCCTAACAACATGCCTGCAGTATGTGAGATGAGCTTTCACCATCCGTGGCTGTCAGGAACGCCCCGGTGGCACTTCCTCCCACACAAACTTGTTTGTTACTTCGACAGAACACGAGATATCCAGTATTCTTCTCCAACACTACAATTCACACCCAATGATTCTTCTTCTGTAATCCTTAGAAATTGTCAAACTTTCAGATGCTTGGAAATGGAAGGAATTTGGAAAAACAGTTGAACATTGACTGAGCCCTTTTTTGTGTGTCTGAAATGGTGCTTAACATATGGTGCTTAAATGGTCACAAATGGTGCTTAAATCATAGTCACTCTCCCTATGACATATGTTATTTCTACTTCTTTCCATTGTATAAAAGAGAAACCCATGGAAAGGAGGTGAGTTGTCTGACTTGTCCAAGCTGCATAGCACATGAGAGTCAGAGGTGGCATTCCGAGAGCAGATTCCAGAAATTGATGCTTAACCACCTAGCTGGTTATGCTAGGCACAGACAATGACTTGAGCATAATTGTTGTTGTTGTTAGGTGCTGTCAAGTCAAGGACGACTCACAACGACCCTGTGAAACAGATCTGTCCTGTTCTGTGCCATCCTCACAATCTCTTTCGACGTAACCGGAGCCCATTGTTACAATCACTGTGTCAGTCCATCTGGTTGAGGATCCTCCTGTCTTTCACTGACCACCCACCTGTCTGAACAGAGGAGGGGAACACTGTGTGGTTTAAAATCGGGAAAGGTGTGCATCAGCGTTGTGGCCTTTCTCCATACCTATTCAGTCTGTATGCGGAGCAAGTAAGTCGAGAGGCTGAACTAAAGGAAGAGGAATGTGGCATCAGGATTAGAGGAAAACTCACCAACCACCTTTCTTATGCAGACAAAACAACTTTGCTTGCTGAAAGTGAGGAGGGCTTGAAGGATTTGTTGCAGAAGAACCAAGAGTACAGCCTTCAGCATGGTCTGTACCTCAACATCAAAAGCACAGAAATCCTCACCGCTGGATGGAGATAAGACTGACATGGTTAATGATTTCCGTTTCCTTGAATCCCCAAGGAGAGTGCAGCAGCTGATCATTTTGGGCCCACATATTTCAGGGCTGCTTACAGCTCCAGTGTGGTACCAATGGCTAACGTGCCCAGCGGCTACGCCGGGGGACACCATGAGGTGAGTCAAGACATTGGTTCTAAAACTCACATGTCCTTACTCTTTTACAAAGCTAACTTTTTAAATTTAAACTTGTCTGAAGACCCACAAGATTCTCAGTTTTCATCCAGCTTTCCCAGTGACCATCTCTTTCATAATGACAGTACATTGTCAAAACCAGGAGACTGGTAGCAGTTCAGTGTGTTAACTCAGGTCGAGAGCCAATTCAGATTTCCACAATTATCTTTTTAATTTTTTTTCCTAAACAGTATTGAAAGATGCTACGGGCAATATATTGAATGACTCAGAAAGCATCAAAAGAAAATGGCGGGAATATACACAGAGTCACTGTACCAGAAAGAATTGACACTGAAAAATTTCAGGAAGTACCATATGAACAGGAGCCAATGGTGATAAAAGAGGAAGTGGAAGCTGCATTGAAGGCATAGGCAGAAAATAAGGCCCAAGAATTGATGGAATACCAATTGACTTGTTTCAATTAATAGATGCAGCCTTGGTGTACTTCCTGGCCAGTGTCAGGATATTTGAAAAGACAGCTGTCTGGCCAATGATTTGGAAGAGGTCCATATTCCCATTTCTAATAAAGGTGATCATCTGAATGTGGAAACTATCAAACAATATCATTGATATCACATGCAAGCAAAATGCTACTGCATATCCTTAAAAGATGGCTGGGATGGTACATAGATAAGGAACTGCCAGAAGTTCAAGCAGGATTTAGAAGAGGCTTTGGCACCAGGGGTATCATTGCTGATGTCAGATGGATCCTGGCTGAAAGTAAGGAATAACAGAAGAATGTCTATTTGTGCTTTACTGACTCTGCAAAGGCATTTATTTGACTGTGTGCATCATGACAAGTTGTGGCTGACATTGAGAAGAATGGGAATCCCAGAGCACTTGATTGTGCTCATGTGAAAACTATACCTGGAACCAGAAGGCTGCTGTGCACACAGAACAGGGAAACACTGCATGGTTGAGAATTGAGAAGGGAATGTGTCAGGACTGTATTCTGTCTCCATACCTATCCAATCTGTACACTGAGCAAATCATCTGGAGAAGCTGGACTCTATGAGAAGGAGTGTGGCATCAGAACTGGATGGAGACTCATCAATAACCTGCATTATGCAGATGAAACAACCTTGCTTGCCGAAAGTGAGGAGGACTTAAAGCACTTGTTGCAAAAGATCAAGGAATATAGCTTTCAATATGGATTGAATCTTAATGTCAAGAAAACAAAGATTCTTACCACTGGACCGTGTCATCATGGATGGAGAGGAGATTGAAACTGCCAACAGCTTCATCTTACTTGCATCCACAATTAACATCCTTGGTACCAGCAGTCAGGATATAAGAAGATGTCTTGCAATGGGAAATCTGCAGTTAGGGACCTCTCCAAATTATTGAGTAGTAATGCTGTCAGTTTGAAGACTAAGGTGCATCTCATTCAATCCATGATCTTTCTGATGGCTTGCTATGCATCTAAGAGCTGGACAGTGAATAAGGGCAACAGAAAAAGAATGAATGCCTTCGAGCTGTGGTGTTAGAGACGAGCACTGGACGTCCTATGGAAGGTCAAGAGAACAAACAGATACGTCTTGGAGAGGGTACAGCCAGGGTGCTCTTTGGAGACAAGAATGCTGAGGCTTTGTCTCACATAACTTGGACATGTTACTAGGAGATGCTGTTCCTGGGAGAAGGACATGATACTGGGAAGGGTGGATGGTTGGCGAAGGAGAGGAAGACCCTCAAGCAGGTGGATTAACATGATGACTGCCGGAGTGGGCTCTTGTGTGTCAAGAAGTGTGAGAATGGCACAGGATAGAACAGGGTTCAGATCTTTTATTCACAGGATCTCTCTGAGTCATACTGGACTCAAGGACACCGACCAACAACTATGAGATTTTATTCTATGAGATTATTGGATGACTGACTGACTGACTTTTCAGTCTGGCTAATGTTAACCTTTATTTTTGCAAATTAAGCTGCTATACAGCAAAACTATACTATAAAGCAAAACATTTTTACTTATGTTGAGTGAAGGGTTATTTTTTAATTCAAACAATTATTTTTATTTTGGTACAAAAAGGCAAGCATTTTTTTTTTAACATTGCTGTTGTTCTTTGCTGCACTGACTTGACTAGGACTGAGAATGACTTTATGAACAACAAACAGACCAACCCCTCACCCTACCCGGTACCGTCTTCACCTTCTCAGTCGTGTTCGAATCCACCGTGGCAGTCATTGGATCCGTTAATTTTGTGGAGAGTTTTCCTCTCATTCTCTGCCACTCTGCTTTTCACAGCAAGGCTTTTCCCAAGGGTGTCCATCTCCTGACAATGTGCCCAAAGTATAGGAGATGAAATGTCACCATCCTGCCACTGAGGAACATCCTTGTTGTACTCTTTCCAAGACAGATATGTTTGTTCTTTGGCCCGTCCCTGGTATATTCAAAAGTCCTTGCCAGCACCACGTATCAAAGCTATTAATTTGCCTTTGGTCCTTATTCATTGCCTAACTTTTTTGTTTACTTATTTAACAGTTTTATAAAAATTGTGATTTTAATTAAAGTTTACAGAAAAGTTGAATTTTTATTCATTCATTGTTGTACATTTTCCCTTCCTTCCCCCACCCCCCTCCTCCAATTAATTTTCTTTCTTGTTTTGGGGGGGGGTGGTGGCTGGTGCTTTCTTTTTTTCCAAAAAAATCATTGTTTTTATTTATACAGAGTCCTAACCACTTCATGGGTAGGAGGAGTGGGAGAAGCTTCTTTCTTAATCCAGGAACCTCCATAATGTTGGTCTTTTTTTTTAACAAACACACTGGCAAGTGGCATCATGGGTTTAGGAAACTCGTGATAATGTTTAGTCTCTGCTAGAGCAACAAGGTGGGAGTCAATCTCTGCTTCTGAAAGAATCCTGAACTTGGGATTTTCAACTGTAACAACTCCAACTTCAGTTTCTGAAGGTTTGAAGTCAATTGATAGCACAGTAGATAGGCCTGTAATTGCATTTTCAACTGTTTGCTCAAACATCCAATCAAATTGCTTCTTTACTTTTTTTTTCAAGGAATCTGGTTGACTCAGTTTGTTTAACTCCTGCTATAGTGGCCTTAAACCCACAGTAATAACCTGCCAGATACACCTGTACACCTGAGGCCCTTGCTCTTAGACCAATTAAGATCATACAACAACCAAGAGGCCTCATTTTTGCGTTCTGTGTGTAGACCTAAGAAATAGCTGCGATTCTTTTACATAACATGTCCACAGGAATCTCACAACCCTACTTGTATTTCCAATTACCTGCTTCGCACGGAGCCTCTGTACTTGGCATCTGCTGTCAGCTGTCATTGCTGTCATCACACAACCAATGTTTTCTGTTATCTTGAATAGGTGGATCACTGTGCTGGAATCCAATAACTTGTCAGGTACTTTCTTCTGTGTGACTATTACTGCACAGTCTTTTCTTCTTACAGCTAATGTGAGGCCACCCTGGTTAATTGCCTTAAAAGCATATTCTACTTGGTATCGGCAGCCCTCAAGTGAAAAAAAAAAACCAACAAACAAAAACCAACAACAGTTGTGTGGTGGTTAAAACCGGCGCTGGAACCACAGGACATGTTGGTACACCGTCTACAACTTCAAGTACTATCTCCTCACACCGCAACTCCCACACCAAGGCAGTAAGCCCCTCTTCTTCTTCTTTTTTTTTTAAGTATTCATTCATTGTTGACCATTTCCTCCCTTCCATCCCTTCCTTCTCCCCCAGTCCATTTGGAATGTGCCTCTGGTTCGAGACGGTGTCATACATATAACGTCTAATCAGATATTCCTTTCAAAGCGTTCTTTCCCCTCATCTGTTCCCGTGCAGTCAGTGTTCATTGTCTAGCCACTCTTTTCCTAGTTTCTCCCCAAGCCTCCATGGCACTCCTGCTTTACAACAGCAGTGTTATGCAGTATTTGTCCTTTTGTGATTGAGATAGTTCACTTAGCATAATGTCCTCCAGAGTCTTTCATGGGCCACTTGTCTGTCCATTTGCCATACTGGGATGGCTTATGTGTTGCTGTGATTCTGGAAGCTATGTCATCTGGATTTCAGATCCCAGTAGGATCAGCCTTGGAGGACATGTTCTGATGATGTTTCTAGACTAAGACAGAGACCAAGAAACACAGCTGGCCTTTCACTTCTGAAACAGCAGGTCTTTGAAAACCCAATGAATAGCATGGAGGGAACCTAGCAGTGACAAAACCATGGGGAGTATGTGGACGCCCGGGGTGGTTTAAACACTTAACTGCCCAGCCGCTGAACCCAAAGGTTGGAGAGTCAAGTGTAACCAGAAGGGCTTTGGGAGAAAGCTGTGGTCACCCCCCCTCCACAAAGTCACTGATTGAAGCACTGAGGATCTCAGCTCCCTCAGACACACATGGGGTCGTCCCCGAGTCAGGAGTGAGCTGGACAGCAAATTGCCACTGCTTTACTGCTCCAGGGAGTGCCAGTACTGCCAGGCTGCAGGGAACAGTCAAAGGATGTTTATTATGCTAATTGTTGTTGTTATGTGCAGTTAAGTCATCTACACTCACAATGACCCTATGGACAACAGCTCTGAAGCCTGCCCTGCCCTGAGCCACTCTCATTGATTCCAACACACCTTATCCCATTGCTCCAGTTACTGTATCGATCCATCTCATCCAGGGTCATCCTCTCCTGTACCGTCCCTCCACCTTTCCAAGCATGTCGTCCTCCTCCAAGGACTGGTCCCTCCTGACCACATGGCCGAAGTATATGAGATGGAAAACCTCAAAATCTTAGCCTCCAAAGATAAACTTGGTTTCATCCTCTCCAAGATGGACCTATTTGTTTTCTTGGAGGTCCATGGTATGTTCATGACTCTTCTCCAGCCCCACAACTCAAAAGCATCAATTCTTCTTCTGTCATCCTTAGTTATTGTCCAGCTCTTTGCAAGTGATTGTGAAGACAATGGCCTGTATCAGGCACACCTTAGTCTCTAGACTGGCATCATTGCTTCTCAGTACTCTGGAGAGGTCCCTCACAGCAAATTTACCTAATGTTATTTGTCTTTTGATTTCCTGACTGCTGGTGCCAAGAGTGTTGATTGTGTAACAACCTCAATCTCTTCTCAATCCATCATTGTTCATATATATATATTTGTGCAGTTGCTCCCCTCACCTAATTATAGTTTTGTAGTGAATTTTCGTTGTGTTGACTTCTTCCCATGTGTCCAGAGTAGACATGATTTTCAAGACTGATCTCTTGGAAGCAGCTCTCCCTGCTCTTCTTCAAGGACACTCTGAGTAAGTTCAAACCACCAATCTTTCCTTTAAGGTCATACACTTAATTGTGTACCCCACAGAGGCGCTCCTTTATCTACAATAAAAAGAACAACAAGAAGCACATTCACAACTGTATAGTCAATTCCAACACCACAGCTCAAAGGCATCAATTCTTTTGTCATCCTTATTCATTGTCCAGCTCACAGATGCATAGCAAGTGATCAGAAAGAGCATGGGCTGAATCAGATGCACCTTAGT
>NW_006399774.1:14436346-14445126 GCF_000299155.1 Elephantulus edwardii
TTTGTTGATGGGCACTTGGGTTGTTTCCAGCTCTTTGCTATTGTGAACAAAGCAGCAATAAACATGGGTGTGCATAAGATCTTAGACATTTTAAAACTAGAAGCAGCATCTCTTTCCTAAGGACACTGGTGTCAATAACTATCCCCCATTTGACCAGGAACTTCACCCTAAGGAAACCTAAGGCATAATCAGCTGACAAGAGAGTGAGTAGAAAGAAGATTTATGAGTTTGGTCAATGTAAATCTGTATTAGTGTCTGATTATAGGACTTGGAAAAGTAGGGACACTCGCAGCTTTTACTCCATTCTTAGGCTAAAGGGTAAATGACCATCTCCACGCCAAATAAGGAGACAACAATTCTCCCAAACATTCTCACTCACTTGCTAAAGAAAAAAAAAATAAGGAAAACACAATTCCTCATTTTTTCCCTTTGGCCCAGGCACTTGTACCAATTCAGTTGCCAAAAGTTCTTTCAGCAGATCTTTGGAAACAAGTTTTATTTCAACATTTATTATAGTACCCGAAACAAATCTTCTATTCTCCCCAAACACCATGCATGCCCTTAAAAAGACTCGTTTTTGGTAACGCATTATCTGGTGAACATACACTCTATTCCCTGATAAATCCATTTCTAAACACAATAAAAATGCCAACTACAAAATTTCAGATGAAGAAATCCAAACACAGATCTTTTCAAGAAGAGTTAAAGTAAGTACATTTACTTTACAAAAACCTGAAAGTTATGGGGATTGATTCTTCATTATTGCAATCCAACAAACATGTGTTGGTCACTTTGCCTAGCTCAGCGCTGGACAATAGACCTTCTTGTGATGGTGGAAAGTTCTAGATTTGTGCATTTCAGTAAGTTAGCCCCCCAGCCATGTGAGGCTATTGAGTCCTTGAAATGGAACTAATAAAGTATAGAGTTTTCCATTTTATTACATTTTAATTCATTTAAGTTTAAATATCCAGATATAGCTTTTCTCTAAAAACACCTGTAATGTAGTGGGAGAAATAAAAATTTATATCCAACTTTAAATGAAAGCCCCAGTTGGACTTTTGGGGAACTTAATAACGTTAAAAAAATCTACATGGAGCCCAAGTCCAAGAGTAACAAAGGTCATTGTTTAAAAAATCTATATGGAGCCCAAGCTCAAGAATAGCCAAGGTCATTTTGAAGAGGAACAACGTGAGTGGAGGGTGTGATGGTTAGTGCTATGTGTCAGCCGGCTATCATTCTGGCCGTTTTGGCAGTCGCATATCATGCCTTATTTTGTACTCTGATTTGAGCAGCCAATCAGGTGAAAGAAGAGTTTCTTGGGGGTGTGGCCTCTACTGATGATATCAACAAACTCTCTGGCAAAGTATGTGGCCTCATCGTGCTGCATTCATCTCTTAGTCCTCCGACCTCCAGCTCCTGGAGAAACGTAAGAAGTCTTGAGCCTGACGCCTGACCTGCAGACTTTGGGTTCATCATTCTCACGAGCTATCAAAGTCAGAAGACTCCAGTCTGCGCCCTGACTCACACGTTTGGAACTTGCCAGCCTTTCTTCATTGTGGGAATCATTCCTCGAAATAAGTTTATATAGTCATATGATTTGCTGGTTTTTCTCCTTCGGAGACTCCAGCCTAAGACATGAGAGAGGATGTGAACCTTGTCCTCTCAAGACTCAAAAACTCAGACTGACTGCTGTCGAGCTGTAGTTGATTCATGGCTGACCCTCTCATGGGTTCTCAGACACTGTAAATCATTCAGGAGAAGATTGTTCCTATTTCTCTTCTGGAGCTGCTGGTGAATTTAAATATTAGAGGCATGCCACCTTTGGGTTAGAAGTACAGCTTCATACCCTTGCCCTACTAGGTACTAGAGAAGGAGCCAGAGCAGTGTAACAAGTAAGGGCTAGATTATTCACCTGAAGGTTGTTCAAATCCACCACGTAACTGCTTGGGAGAAAGACCAGACAACATGATCCTGTTCAAGATTACAGCCCAGAAAGCCCCTGCTCTGATGTGGAGTTCCCATGATTTGGAACTGACTTGATGGCAACTAACAGCATAGGAATTACCAGTGAAATGCTTTCATGGAGACAGATTAATAGAGCAGCAGAGCAGAATGGAGAGCTCACATCCAGATTCATGCATATGTAAGAGTCTAATCGAAAACAGAAGCGGAATTGTAAATCAAGGAAAAAGGAAAGATTATTCAATGAGTGGCATTTGGACAATTGGTTGTCCATATGGGAGAAATAAACAAAATTAAAATCTACCACCTTCTCTGCAAAAAATTAACTCCAGAGATGTTAAACAGTAATGTGGAAGAAAAACCATAATAAGAATACATAAAAGAAAATATTTAAGATCTCCATGTAGGACAGATTTTTTTTTTTAAGCAAGACACAAACAGCAGAAGCTACAAAGGGAAGACTGATGAATTTTTCTACATCAGAATTTAGATCCAAGGCATTATAAACAAAGTTGAAAGACAAACCACAGACTGCAAAGGTATTTCTAACATGGACAGCTGACAAAGGAACATAATACAGAAATACTTGAGTAACTTTTCAAATATTTCATTAAAAATAGCAAATGGGACATAGGGAGAGGATGCAAAAAGGCAAGTCACAGAAGATGAAACACGAATGACAACTCAGTACATGTGATGTGTTCAGTTGTACTGGAAATTAAACAGGTATTGTATGTGTGCTGAAATAATTCATGTCTTCTGTGTTTATTTGCTAACTACTCCCACACACAGAGGTATTTTTGTAATCAATGCTATGCCAATTTTATTATGAAGTGTTGTTAAAAAAATACCCCACAGCAAGTGTGCTTATAATAAAGCTTGGAGGAGTGGGAGCAATTGGCAAACCAAATTGTTATCTGTGTAAAATACGTTAAGTCAGAACCAGGAGGTTGAATTTTATACCTATACCTATACTATCTGCCAACAATTTTTAGACTGACAAGACCAAGGTGTATATGTGGATGGGGACAATCTCCTCCTTATAGGAGGCCTGACCCGTTAAGGTAATAAAGATGCATTCTCATCAGATAACGTGCTGCTTTACAAGGGAAGGCTCTAGATCCATATATATCAAGGTTAATAGGTCTTGAAAACAAAATGTTAAGAAAAGAGAGAAGCTGTAGGAAAAATATAGTACTATTCAGGGAAACTTGAAAGTACTCAAGATGCCACACGTTGTGTATGTGCAGTAACTGTATAAACTATTAAAACATGGGTGAGTGTGTGGGCTTCTCCTGAAATGTGAAGCCAATGGGTGATCATAGCACCAAGGACGGCCCGCCAGACAAGGGTTCGCTGACCTCAGAAGGTGAGGGATCCAGGGGCTGTAGGGCAGGAACACCGACCCCTAACATACAGACTCAGCAGACCAGCTTGGAGCACTTTCACAGTCAAGGTCCAAGACAAAGACTTAGCAGACCACCTCCAGCCTCCATATCGTCCCTCAAACTCCATCGCTTCCCAGCTGCAGCTAGCAGAGAATGAAGCAGGATCTCAGCACATACCCAGACCTCACTCTGTGCGGTCAAGTTCCCGCCTAGATCCACTCAGGAGATAGTGCTTGGGAGGCGTCCGCTGAAGATGAGAGGGTGAAGTGACTGTCCAAACCTGACCACTGGGGGCTTTCTTGTCATAATGTACTTAGATGAAATACTAATACTTTCTTGTCATAATGTACTTAGACAAAATAGAACAAGTGGTGAATCTTAAGTTCAGGGTATGGGGACTTATTTTACTGGGTTGACAGATTGTCTTAAAAAAGAAAACAAACAACAACGAACCATAGAAGAGATGGATAATGATAACTGGTAGTTACACGTGGTCCAAAGAGGTCAGGTGCCTTCTGGAACCCACTCTGACCTTCCTCTGTCTGCTCCCCTCCCCCTAGGGCTAGAAGATGAAGCCCACCTGCAGCCCACCTGCACCCTCCCACACATGTTTTGAGAGCTGGGGCCTCAGGAGACACAGGTGTTTGTGGCCCCCATTCCCAGGTTCACCTTTTGAAGGGTGGACCTGTTGGCTGTCCCAAGAAAGAAGGAAGGATGGGGAAGCTCTGAAGGTCACAGAGGTCACAGAGACCTCACTTCTGCCTGTGAGGTGTTAAGCCTTTTTTAAAATTGGTATTTTAATGAAAGTTTATAAGTAACTTGGATTTCCATTCATTCATTGTTGCACATTTTCCTTCCTGTCCCCCTTCCCCCTAATTTGCTTTTTTCTTTGGAAAAAAAAGTCTTTCATTGTCATACAGTTCCCCCCAGACCACTTTACTGTGCAGCTCTTATTCTGAACTCTTGTCATGCTACTAATACCTAATCACCTATTCCTTTTTTACAGCTCTCTCCCTCATCTGTTTCAATGCCATGTACATTATTTATCCCCTCTTTTCTTAGTTTCCCCTAAGCTCCCACGTCAGTCCTGTTTTATAACAACAGCATTAGGTGGTATTTGTCTTTTTGTAACTGAGATACTTCACTCAGCATAATGTCCTCCAGGGTCACCCATTTTGAATAATATTGCATAAGTTCCTTGTTTTTCAATGCATCATAGTAGTCCATTGTGTGAATATACCAGAGCTTCTCTATCCATTCGTTTGTTGATGGGCACTTGGGCTGTTTCCAACTCTTTGCTATTGTGAACAGAGCCGCGATAAACATGGGTATGCAGTGGTAAGTCTTTATAACAATGTTATGGATTGAATCATATTCTATTCTTGTTGTTAGGTACTAGTGAGTCCTTTCTGGCTCATACAATGTCCCTTAGAGCAGAATGAAACATTGCCTGGCCTCACCTCACCCTCATACTTGCCGCCACGTCTGAGCCATTGTCTCAGTCACTGTGCTAACCCACCTTTCTGTGGGTCTTGCTCTTTTTCATTGACCAGGTGGGGCATTCTTCTCGGGGACTGGTCTCCTGACAACATGTCCAAAGCACACGTCATGAAGGATCATTCTGGTCTACATCTTTCAAGGCAGATTTCAGGCCTGTGATCTTCCCTGCTGATTATTTAGCACATGCAGGCTCATGAGGGGAGACGACTGCCAATACAATGGCTCGGTCAGCGTGTACTTAATCCTCTTGGAAATAAAGAACACTTTAAAGAGGTCCTTTGCAATACATCATTTCATTTTTTAAATTAATTTTAATGAAAGTTTCCAGAGATTTAGGGTTTCCATTTATTCATTGTTGTACATTGTTTCATTTCTTAACTGCTGTTTCCATGGGCTTTGATTTTGAACCCAAGTAAAAATCTACTCTCCCTGTGGTTTTAATCCTAGTTGGGAAAAGGGTGTTCTTTGTGATGTTGACGAGGTACGATGCGTGTAAGGTGCTTCTGAAAGAAGGAAGAGTGGGCTAAGCAAGCAGCGAGGAAGCACAAATGGGTGAGGAAGCTCCAAGGCACGTGACCTCCCAGGAATAGAAGCTGAAGAGGAGTCAAGGCCCCTTCCCAAGGGCAGAGAGGGAGGTAGCCATTCCCAGCCATGGTGCCCAGGATTCAGACTTCCAGCCCTCCGGACTGTGAAAAAATGGATTTCTGTTTGTGGAAGCCCCCACTTGTGGTATTTCTGTTAAAGTAGCAACAGATAACTAATATATACAATGTATCTCAGACAACTCAGAACTGAAATAAGATCATATATGCCAGTTCCGGAGGGGAGTTTATTGCTCTCTTTATTAATAGCTAGCGCTCACCTAGTACATAGGCTTTGGACATTATTCCAAGTTGCATGGAAAAAAAGAAGATTCTATGATTTTTCTTTTCTGAAAAGGAAACCGAAGAGGAGGGTGAAACAACTCGCCCATTGGTCACTCAGAGAAGAAGAAGAGAGCTTTGAACTCAGTTTGTCTCCAAAATCCACACTCTTGACAATGACCCCAGCTTTCTGTATGACTTGGTTGTTTCATTAAGACAAAAGTGTGAACAAAAATGAAAATACCTTGACAACTACTGAGAAAAGCATAGTGAAATACATCAGGAGGTTCTTAGATATGTTAGGACCCAGATGAAAATGACTGTTTCTGCCCAAGTAAAACCTCCATGCAGGTGACTCACACACATATAATGCTCATAAGACACTGATGCTGGTGTGTGTGTGTGTGTATCTTTGGTTTTCTAAAACTGTATATAATGTGTGTACTTTGCATACAAATAGTAGATTCCACGGTAAGAATGCGATGAAGGTTGGGGATGGCATGGTAAAGGTGGTAGTGACACTGAACTAGGCCTTGCTGGACAGTGGGCATGCCTGCGCTGGAGGGTGACATTCCAGCTAAGGGAAATTCATGTGTAAAGGTACAGATTTAGGAACGTTCAAGAGCATTGCATGAAGAGTGTTGAATAATTCTGTTTGGTTATCACATGAGGGGACAATCTGGTGAGGGACATAGAATAGAACCTCGAAAGAGAGGGTGAGAGATGAGATTCAATTTGGAGAGCAAGAAATGCCATTGGAGGAACACCCGGAATGACACTGTAGAAGGGTTTTAGGGGTGTAGGATGGGCAGAAGGACGATGGCTGGAGATGAGGGTGCCCTAAGTTGTCCTGAGCTCAAATCTAACTGACAGTCACTGGGGGCCAAACAAAGATGGCAGAAAGGCACGAGGCTAGGAGAGGACACATCCGAAGGGTCAGGAAGCAGTCTTCTATTCCACATAAATTACCAGGTCTTTGTTGCGCACCTGCAGATCAACAAGCCTGCCTTCCAACGTGCTGCAGCATGGGTTCAAACCACCAGCCTTTCAGCTAGGAGTCAAGTGGTTATCTCTGCCACCCACAGACTCTGCTGGTGAACAGAACATATTTCTCTGCCCTTATGACAAGTGCATTCTAGTGGAGGGGTACAGATTTTTAAAAAACAAACCAAAACAACAACCAGAGATAAGTAAAACATGCATTCAGTGGTGGATGAATGAAAGATGGATGATGAGAAATGGTGGTGCGTGCTTTGGAAACCAATGCTGGGGAGCTGTGCTCCTGTTCCTGTCTGGAGGTGGGGTGTCAAGGGGAGCCTCACTGTAGTGGGACATTGCTAAAGCTCTGTGGGGGCCTGGATGCTGAGGGTCTACCTCTAAATGGCCAGTCATGACTCACCAGAAGGAAGACCAGGAAGACAGGTGGGGTCCATGGGGGGGCACATGGGGTCTGGTGCCCAACAGCTCCAGCTAATTCCGTATATGAACCAGAGCCTGGAGTGTGAAGCACGCAGACATGAAAGTCATTGTACGTAGGTGACAGTGGAGGTATTTTGGAGAGAACTCTGGTGGTGCAGCGGTAAGGCACTTGACTGTTTACCTAAAGGTTGGCAATTTGAACTCACCAGCCACTGCACAGGAGAAAGACATGGCAGTGTCTGCCTTAAAGGGCTTGTCTTTGGACTGCTCCCTGGGGGGAGGTTCTGTTCTACTCTCAGGATCGCTGGGGTAGACTCATGGCAAAGGCTGGATTCCATGGTCTTTTAAAAGATCTGTTTTGGAGTCTTTGGGTGACGCCAACAGCATATGTCCTCAGCTCCTGACTGAAAGCCTGGTAGCAGAGGCGCACCTTGGAAATAAGGCCTGGTGACCCACTCGTAAAAAATCCTCCAGGTGGCTTTGGACAGAGCTGTGAGGCTCGGGTCTGTGCTAGCACACATGCTCAACTCACAGCAACTTGTTTTGCGGTGGTTTTAGATGTGTTTTAGCAGCTAAGATCAGGGAGAGAGAATAAAATCTAACACCCAAGGTGCCCCGAGTGCGTGCCAGGCACTCCACCAGACGTCACACTCCACCAACGCCTGCAGTCCCCAGGACACCCCTGCAAAGTGTCATCAATCCACCAACAAAGAAAAGCAGCCATTGTCACTTAGGAAGTGCCCGCTGCCTCACATGCTTCACACCACTTCACCACTTCACTGTTAGTCCTTATGATTCGCTTTGTTGGCCTCCTTTGGTGGGGTGCAAAGGTGGGTCTTTGAGCTGAAGGGGCCCACGGCCTCAGGCAGAGGCAAAGCTGGGCAGCCTGGCCATGGAGGAAAGGCCAGTCTGTGCTCTGCCAGCCTCCAGCAGCCTCCCGGCTCTCCGAGGAAAGGCCAGCTAAGACCAGCACTTGGGGGGACACCTTGCTTTTTATTGTTTGGGGTTCCCCGCCTCATTGGGAGAGGGTTCCAGAGGGCTTGGAGAAACGCGCGGAAAACCCGGTGGGCAGGTAGCAGGCTGGATCTGGTGTCCCAGCTGCGGAGTGTTGGCCGTCACATGTGGTCACTCACAAATGACCAGAGCTGGGCACCCAAGGCTCTGGATCTCTCAGAGCAAATGAAGACGCTAATAACGATTGAAGCCCACCAGCAACCCCCTCCCACGACGGAAGGCTGAGGACGTCCTGGCTGCAGTCTCCTGTCCCCTGAGCGGCCAGGATTCTGATCAAGTCACTTAACCTCTGTGACCTCCCAGGTGTCCGGTCAGACCAGCCTGTTGATACACGCTGAGCGCTGACCCAAGAGGCCCGGTGGGGCTGCAGGGTGTGCACAGTGGGCAGTGGGAGCCTTCAGGGTGGTCGCCCCAGGTGATCAGGTCACAGAAGCGCGGGGCGCAGTGGGTGACCCTGGAACTCTCTCCTGGAACCCGATCAGGGCGGTTTGCAGAACAGGCTGCTGGCAGCGCCGAATGCAGCTGGGCGCCAGGCCGAGCTGTGCCCGTCACTCGCAGTCTGGGCACGGCTCCTGGCGCGCGGGGACCCTGCGCTCGGGGGCGATCGGGCGGCGGGAGACGCGCTCGCAGACGC
>NW_006399774.1:14445238-14479399 GCF_000299155.1 Elephantulus edwardii
GCTGGCGCGGCGCCCGGCGGAGGTAGGTGGGGCAGGAGGCGGGCGGAGCGCTCGGCGGCGGCCACTCGGCGGGGTGCGCTCGGCGGGGTCTGCTCGCCGGGGAGCGCGCGGGCCACCATGCCGTCGTTCGACGAGGCGCTGCAGCAGGCCGGCGAGTTCGGCCACTTCCAGCGGCGCGTGTTCCTGCTTCTCTGCCTCACGGGCGTCACCTTCGCCTTCCTCTTCGTCAGCGTGGTCTTCCTGGGGCCCCGACCCGACCACTACTGGTGCCGCGGGCCGAGCGCTGCTGCCCTGGCTGAGCGCTGCGGCTGGAGCGCGGAGGAAGAGTGGAACCGCACGGCGCCCGTGCGCCCCGGGCCCGCGCCCCCAGAGCGCCCCGGCGACGGCCGCTGTGAGCGCTACCTGCTGGAGGCGGCCAATGCCAGCGCCGGCCCCGCGCCCGGGGCGCTCAGCTGCACCGACCCGCTGGCCGCCTTCCCCAACCGCTCAGCGCCCGTGGTGCCCTGTCGAGGCGGCTGGCGCTATGCGCAGTCCCACTCTACCATCATCAGCGAGGTAAGGCGGGGGCGGGGGGGCGGCGGCCCTCCAGCCTGGGAGGGGCGAGAAGGGCCACCTGGGGAGGACTGTGGAGAGAGGGACCTGCTGGACACCTTGGGGACCTCCAGCGTGAATCCCACAGTCCTGAGTGCGGCGTTGGAAATGCCTGGAGAACTCCTTCCTTTTTTTTTTTGGAATGCTGGTGTCTTAAAGACAGAGATGCTTGGTTTCAGGTGTGAGCCCATCCTATTAAAGATTCCAGGTTCAGAGCTGCTTCGCACATCCCTTTCCGGGGACTCAACTCAAACGCCCAGCGCTGTTCCTCTCTCTGGAGTGGGTCTGGGCGCAGGTTGGAACTTGGAAGGATGATGGTAGGAGCGTTGACAAGAACCCAGAGGGCTGGGCCCATCCATGAGAAAACCCGCAAAGAGAAGAAGAACCCAGTCTGTGAAGGCGGCACGATTTTTTTCCGTTGCCGAAGTGAATGAGCCAGAGTGCACGGGACAAAGGTCGGGGCTCTCCCCAGAGGGTGACTTTGGTGAAACTGCTTTGGGACAAAGAGCAGCATTTGAGGGAAGTTGGGAAAGCTGTGGTTTGGGATGCGAGTTTCTTTCCTTTTTTAAAACTCCTCCTGAGAAATCTCAGGGACTCGGCTGATCTGGTTACAAGTGGACCCACCCACCCTTACAGAAAGGGCCCCTGTTTTCAGGTGGTGGGTATTTGGGGCAGGTGAGGAGATCCTCACCCCTTGCTGGATGTCTGGGCAAGCAGTACACTTGGGGTGCTGTGGGCCCTGGTCACCTCTGGCGAGCCAGCACTCTTCCTAAACCTTGATGGGTGTGGTTGAGTTCCTACCATAGAACATAATTACCAAGTGATTTGCTCAGAAACAGATTCTGAGGAATAGGGTCTACAGAGATGAATCAGTTCAGTGGACTTCAGTCAGAGCTCAGGTCAGTATTTTAAAGGCTCTTGAATCTCGTCAGGTCAATGATTCAAGAAAAAGGAGCTCTTACTGTCCTACCCACATGCCTGGAAAGGTGGGGGGGGGGCGGGGAAAGAAGAGCAAGACCTCCGACCAGGTGGATGCAGCAATGGGCTGGAGTGTGTCAAAGGCGGTGAGGACAGGACAGGGTTCAGATCTGTTGTTCACAGGGTCGTTAAGACTCCTGGACTCGATGGCACCTGACACCACCACCACCACCACCCCATGCCTTGAAAGCACCGGCCTGAGGAACGGCAAGGCCTTGGACTGTCCACCAGCTACTACTGCTGGGCTTCTCCTCATGGTGAGCCCATGTGTCTCTGATGAGTGCAGCTGGTTTCCGAGATCTTCCAGGAGTATATTCCCAGGGCTGCCCCACCAAACACTGCATTGGAATTTTGGGGCGATTTTTCTCCCACCACTCACTGGGTTATTGGGTCTGGTGCCTTCATCCCTCTTGAGTTGGGTCTCCGATCACTGAGTTGCCGTGACATTGTCTGGTGCCATGTGTGGGTGATGGACTGTGGCTTTAGGACCTGACCTGAAACTAAGCACTGTAGGCTAAAATAACTTGGTGGCCTCAAGGACATCGAGTACGTCTTTGGGCTGTTGGCTGTCCCCTCCTCCATGGGTAATACTGACGACTGCCCTATAAACGGTGGTGGGTGGACTGTTGGAGATTTCACAGGTGAGCTGGATCAGTGCCCTTCCCCAGGGTTCCCTCTGCAGGTGGCTCTGTCTGCTCCACTCAGCAGGGCCGCTAGTGCTCACTCCCAGGTGAACTTGGGGAATAGACACTCTATTTCGGAAACCTTGAATGAAGAATGAAACGAGACTTAAAAAAGAAAAATGCATATGCATTTGAGTGCTGTTTGCTGTATGAACGTGAGCCTAAATGCCCTTCTCATGAGGGAGAATGGATGACCTTCTCAAAGCAGGCAGACAAAGCTGCAGGTCAATGTCCAGAAGACGCTTTATTATAGTTCGGGCGAAATGTACAGAGCATACTAGTTTTCCAGTCAACAATGTACAGACACTTGTTTACCAACATTGGTTGCCATTTGTTTACCAACATTAGTTGCAATCCTTTCAACGTAACAACACACAAACACACATCCCACATTCTCACTGGGCTCCTGTTTCCATCCTTCCTTCTTCCATGCCCTGTCATGTCTCCCAAGTTTTGATTTAGGGTAAATTTTGCCCTGTTGGTCTCATAGGGTTGATTGTCCTGGGGAGTCCCTTTCTCCCTGGTGGTGGTACTCGCTTCTCTACCTGTCTGTTGTTTGGCCCGAAGCTGATCCCTAAGAATGGATTCAGTTCTAGACTTGAAGGCTGCCTGAGGATCATAGCCCCGTGGTCTACTCCCAACCAGACCAGTAAACCTGGTCCTTTTTCTTATTTTGTTGTGTATTTTCCCCCCTCCCTCTCCCTCTCCCTCTCTGTCTGGACTTTCTGTGGTGACCCAGGTCAGAGACCCAGGTAGTGGCATCCAGGCACCATCCGGTTCTTCTGGTCTCCAGTAAGAAGGCTGTGTGGTTCTGTTGTTCCCTTGAGTCGCTCCACCCCCACTTTTTTGTGATCCTGAGACAGATCCTTTAAAAACTGAACATTCTGAGGTTATGTCATGGAGGCTCAGGTGGTCTGATGAGAGTTGGGAGCTCCTGAAAGATAGGGTAGCCTGATGGGAAGTCAGAAACCTGGGTTCTGGAATGGTCCCCAATGAAATTGGCATTCTAATCTGTGAATTAAGTAGTTGGGCTAAGCCTTTCCTAGCCTTACAGAGGCCATCGGTGTCCTCACTGATGTCATGGCTGACCACTTAGTGTGCTCAGAACTATGACCAAAAGTCATCAGGGAATATCCTATGGGGCTGTTCTACTCTGATGGCAGCATCACTATGAGGTTGTCTATTACTAGATGTCAGTGGGCTTGGTTGGGGTTTCAGTAAAGGGAATGCCTTTTTAGTAATTTTTAAATCTGCAGGTGCGCCTAGTGCAAGTGACTATGATGAGAAATTTGTTGCCAGTAGGGGTCGGTTCATTTGTTTCAAAATGAATGTAAATTAGCAACATTAAAGGTCAAGGGAGAGCGTTTGGAGGAGATTGTTTGCCTTTCTCCCTTGAAGTGTATCCAGACTGCTTGATTAGGATTGGCAGCGCACTGCCTTATCCACTAGACCACCAGAGCTCAAGAAACTCTGGCTCCACCTGGTTCAAACCCAGGAGCTGCTGTGTGTGAGGCAGATGTGCTAACCACTCTGCCACGGAACTTTCCTAATTTACTCATGTTTGCTGCCTGGTTCCCATCAGTTGGCAATCTTGCTCTAGGACTTCTTTTCTTAACCCCCTCCAAACAAATCAACCAATAAGACACTCTCAAAAGAAAAAAAACAAAAAACCAACCACAAAGTCATCCAGAAACAGTGTCATGATGTCCGGGTGCCAGCTTCACAAACAAGCTTGTCACACATATCGGAGAGCTTTTGATCCCAAATAGCTTGCTTTGACCCTGAGTGGGAATGGCTTTGTGGCGTCCATCCAGTGTCCCACGTGCTTTTAATTTGCTGTCTCCTTCCAAGGCAATGGCATTTTCCCTGATTTCCCTTCCTCAGTGTAGCCTCTCCTGATTCAGAGTCGTCAGACACTGGGGAAAGACTCAAACAGGTTATAATATAGAGAGGTGAATCATCTCTGCCCCCAAGTACTTCAACAGTTTAGAAATCTCAACTTGTCCAGGGAAATAGTTTTTAGAAGTGATGTCGGGGCTTTGACAAGTTGATAGTGTATCATAAGTGGAAGACACATTAAATGAGCCTCTTTCCAGTTCCCACGAGAAATGAGGCTTTCGGACACCTTTAAGAACAGACCCAGTCACTCTTGTTTTCCTTTCCCAGATATTTTTTCTCCCAGCGTTAAAGGAAAGGCTACTTGAGGCAGATAGCTGCCCTACCGAAGGGAGTGGTGGCTGATTTGTTCCCAGGGATGTCTGTAAGCTTCTTGAGTCTCTCCTCCATCTGCAAATCCATCCAAGTAGAAAGACATGTTCATGAGCCATAGGCGTCGCCCCAGCCCCTGACCAGTTATCAAATCTACAGTTAAACTGTGTAGATACCAAGAAAGAATTTGAGCAGACTCAGTTTGTAAGGTGGGCTGAGTGTTCAGTTTGCCATGAGCCCTAATGAAAGATCTGACCTTTGTACTGCACTTATTTCAAACATTATTTTACCTGCAAATAGCATACTTAACTGCCAACTGAAAAGTTGAGGATTTGAGTCTTCCCAGAGGCACCTCAGAAAAAAGTTCTGACAAACGACTTCTGAAAAGTCAGCCTCTGAAGACCCTATGGAGTACAGATCTACTCTGATGTATGTGGGGTTGCCATGAATCAGAGCTGATGCAGTGGCAGCTGGATTTTGCATCCTTTTGTCCCCCCTGCTGAGGCAGCCTCACCCCAAGAATGTCTGTTTTATCATTGCCTCAAAGAAACTGTGGCCTTCCCCCCATTTCATTAATTTCTCCTCTTTATTTTTTTTTAAATTTTATGTCATTATTTTTTGTGTGTACTGTCAATCAGATCTGACTGGTACAGGAGGAGATTGTTCCTCCTTCTCCAGCAGAGCATCTGGTGGATTAGAACCGTGCACCTCTGATATTGCAGTGCAGCTTCTTGCCACTAGGCCACCAGAGCGCACCTTAATCTCTTCTCTTTATTAATTACTGTATTTTAAGTGTTTATTGGTTTAAAAAAATTTGGTGTGCTCCTTCCAGTTTAAATTGAATGCTTAGATTGAATTGCCAGCTTTTCCTCTTTTCTAGATAATTACTTTAAGCTATTAATTTTCCTCTATGTACAGCTATGACTTCACCCATCATGTTTTAAAATATGTGTTGTAATTATTCTTTTTTGTTCTCTGTGTTTTTAATTTCTAGTTTCTTTTCTGACCCATAATACTAGTTTATAAACTCAAAAAGTTCTTCTCCTTTTATTGTTGTTTATGGATAATGAAACTCCATCTTGTACTTTGGGCATATTGTCGGGTTATTCCAGTTCTTGGAAAAAGCCAGCATGCTGAGAAAGATGCAAGGTCAGGGAAAAAGGGGGAGATCCCCAACAAGATGGCTTGGCACAGTGATGGCATATCCAAGATTGTGAGGACCACACAAGATAGGGCAAGGTTCAGATCTGTTGTTCATAGAGTTGCCATGAGTTGTGGAAAACTTGATGGCACCTACCAACAACAAATGATCAGATAGAAGAGTCCTCTTGGCATAATAGGTTAAATAAGAAGCACTGTTTACTGACTACTGCGTCAAACACACCTGCCTCTCCACAAGAGAAAAAGGAGGCAGGCTGCTCCTATAACAACCACAGCCTTGGAAGCTTCTGTGGGGCAATTCTATTCTTATAGGGTCAAACTCAGTTGGACAGCAGAGGGTAGCTTTGGTTAATATGGTCAAAGAATGTAGTCTGCATGGTTTCAGTTCCTTGAATTTTATTGAAACTTGCTGTTTGGTCTTATAAAAGTCTTTCATGCTTAAGAAGAAAGTGTGATCTTCAATTATTGGGTGCAATATATTAGTTCAAAACAAAACCCACAGTTTTCTACTCAGTTTCAGCTTGCGGTGACCCCCGTGGATTAGCACAGCCCACAGCACAGTCTTTCCAGAGACTGAATTTTAGAAGTAGATCAGCAAGGGCTTTCTTCCAAGGAGCCTCTGGATGGATTTGAAACTCTGCACTTTCAAGTAGCAGCCAAATGCTTTAACTTTTTACTCACCCAGGGATTTGGTGGAGTTTATGGATGCCTGATATTTGTCAATTGTACTATTAAAAGATTCTAATGTTTCTTGAATACAGCATGGACTACCAAAAGACCAAGCAGGTATGTCTGGAAGTACAACCAGAGGGCTTCTTAGAGGCAAGGATGGTGAAACGTTGTCTTAATTCTTTGGGCTTGTTTTCAGGAAGAGATAGTCCTTGGAGAGAGACCTAATACTTAGAAAGGTCAGTGAAAGAGAGAAAGACCGTCCACTAGATGAATTAACACAGTCACTGTAACAATGGACTTGAGCATGACAGAGAACATGAGGATGGTTTAGATCTGTCGTACACAGGGTCATTAGGAGCTGAAGTTGATTTGGTGGCACCTAACGACAACAGTGCTTCTCCTTAATGAACTTTTTTACCTGTTGCACCTATCAGTTGTTAAAGAATAACAGTGAAATATGCTATTATGTTGGTGGGTTTGTCAGTATAGCCATAGATTTCTAGTCGTCTTTTGTTTATACATTTTGAGGGAGGAAATTTCTTTAGATGTATATTAATAGTGTAGAATTTAAAAAAATCTTAGTGAATTTAGCCTTTTATGTGGTGGATCTTAATGCATATTTTAGTAGATCTTGTTATTGTATCTTAATGCATATTTTGTCTGACATATTAATGATATTAAGAGTTCCAGCTTCCTTTTCGCTAGGCTTCAAGTTCAAAGAAGAGTACCACTCCCTTTCCTATGAGTTCACAACTGGACAGGGATTGTTTCATTGAGGAAAGACAGGGACCGAAGGGGTGCTTGATTCGATGTGGAAGGGGGTGACTTCTTCTGGATGGACAGAGAGTGAAGTCAGAGCAGATCGTGTGTTGCTCTTGACCTCAGCCTCAGAGGGAAGGAGGCTCTGTTCTCACTGGTCTCAGTTTCATCATTTCATCGAAACACTGTTGCATCCTCCCCCCTTCACCATCTTGTCCTTTGGGCGTTAGATGCATTCTCTCATTTTCTCCGTCATTTCATCTGGGTGTTGCCGCATCCTCAGCTCTTCACTATGATTTCATTTGGGCTTTATCGCATCATCTTCATAGTTGGCTCTGAACACTCGCTCCGTCTTGTTTCTATCAGCCTTTCGCTCGGGTGGTAGCACGTTCCATCTTCATCCTTTGGTTTGAGCACCACCAGCACATGGTTTTTCTTCATCATCATCATCATCGTCTGGACACTGTCATGTTTTCTCATCTCCATCATTTCATTTGGCCGCCATCACTGTCTCTCCTTTAGCATCGTGTTTGGGCATTTTCACATTCGTTCACCATTACTTCATTTACGTGTTATTCCTTTTTCATCTTCATTTCCCTTGGGCATTTTCAAGTCCTCTGTCCTCCTCATTGCCATGTCCTCTGGGATGTTTACTTACTGAGAGTTGGAGCAGCGGTCAGTGTGAATGCCTGGGCCCCACCTGCAAATGCAGGCCCTTATTGTTAGGGATGAAGTCTGGGATTTTCCTTCTCCCCAGCATCTGAGGTCGTACAGGGGGTCTATTGACCATGTGTGAAGAGAGGATGGTGAGGGGCCTGACCTGTTGCTCTGAACACATTGTGCATAGTTGTGACGAGAACTCCCATGTGTGTGGTTGACCAGTGTCATCGACCCTGGACTCTGAAGATGAGTGTGCATCTCCACCCCTTTGTGTGATGAACACCACTGCTTGCTTTTAGAGCTCTCTGAGCCCCTCCAGGGTGGATGAGGGATCAGGTTTGTCGTCCAGGGAACCTCTGGGTGGGTTTAAACTGCCAGCCTGTGGCTTGTTCACAAATGCTCAGCTGTACTGCCTGGGACTCCTGTGATTGGAGTGACAAGCCCCAGATCAGCCCACGGCAGCTGAGTGCATGCGGACTCTTGACAGCTTCCCACTGGGTTTGGAGGCTGTAAATATTTACAGGGGGAGACAGCCCATCTTTCTGTGGAGCAGCTGGTGGATTTGAACCACTCACCTTTTGGTTAGCCGTGTGATAAAGTAACACTCTATGCCACTAAAGCACCTTATGATTAAATTACAGGTGCTTGGTAAGCACTTGATAATTAAATTAATGAGTGTGTGAGAAAGTGAATGAGTGTCAGATTTCATCTCTTCTATCCTTTGGCTGGGTGGTGGCTGAAATTGACCTTCATGGAATGAATATTTTAAAAAGCCCACTCCCCCAATAGTGCACGTTCTTAAAGCTGCTCAGTGCTGGACCTTGCTGCCCACTCCTCCTGGTCCCCGTGGTGCTGGACTTGGAGAACACAGCCCACGCTTTGCCTGCCCAGTTCTTTTCCACACACAGACCTGACATCTGCCGAGCGCTCGCTTGAGGGCTGTGACCAGGGCCAGGAGCGAGCAGGAGGACAGGGCCCCTCAGGACCGTCATTTCTAGGTGCTGACGCCTATTGTGCAATGGAGGCTTTCTCAGCTGTCATGGCATCGAAGGTGCATGTGAGCTGAGTGCTCCTGGGACAGCCGGGCACAGGCGTGGGAGCCAGCTGGGGCCTAGGGCACCTGGCCTCAGCAGGGTGCAAGGACAGTGCTGGGTCCTTCAGCCCACAGCCAAGCGAGCAAACACTGCCTAGCTTTCCAGTAGCCCTCCTAGCTTCCTTCTCTTAACCCATAATCCAGGAGGGAGCTCCATTTACAGTCTGTGAGAAGACAGAGGCTCCAGGACGCCATTGCTGTCATAATCTGGACCAGAGATGTGCAGCGCAGCCCGTAAAAGGTTCCTGTGCTTGATCTGGTGTTATTTGTGTGATAAAAAGAGAAAAATAGTACGACATGCTGTTTAGGGACCTAGAGAAAAGTGGATACTCTGTTTTGTGACGTAATGTGTGTGTGTGGTGTGATTTAGCGTCCAGACAAGCCCGGGGCGTTATACCTGTAGAAGCGCACTGTACCCATATCCTCTTACACGCATTGTTGCACATTTCTGTCCAGCGGATTTAATAAGTCCTCATCTTGGTGCCTCAGGAGCTGCACTGCCAAAGGCAGTGGTTTGAATCCACCAGCTGCTCCAAGGGAGAAGGATGGGTAGTCCCCTTCCGTCTGGTTTACTGCCTCTGAACACCCACTGGAGGGTCAGCTGTGGGTGGGTTCCAGCTGGATAGTGCACGACAACATAATCATGGTGCCAGCTGGCGTGGAGATGTGGCTCCTAGCAGACCCTCCACAGCTGCCCGCCCGCGCCCCAAGTTCCTAAAGCAGCACGCCCCTGGTAGGAAGGAATGGGGTTTTCTGCTCCAGGAACAGACCTCATTTGGACGCAGGCTCCGGCCCAGCAGGTTCACAGGTGTGCGCGCTGGGGAGGGGCCGGGGAGGCCAGTCAGGTGCTGGAGGCTGATGCGCCGCAGCACGCTGATCGCTGATCGCTGATCGGTGGGGACTCTGCTCCTTGTGCAGATCCACTGGCCGGAATGGGAGCCTTGGGTGCAGCCGGGTCCTGTGTGCGCTCCCGCCCCACGTCTCCCCAGTTCACGTGGGGGTGACATCGCCCGACCTCCTCCTCAGCCTGAGGGGACCCGCCACTTTCTGCTAAGTCAGCTCTGCACGCAGCCAGCCCCTCACTTACTTATGGGGTGGCATACCTGGTGCAGATCTGCCTGCGGTGCTCTACCACGCTCACATCCTGGGTCGGCTGTCAGTCGGCATCAGTTAGTTGCCTCTTTTCGGATTACCTGAGCGCTACAAAACTCACGGTGTTGTTGGAGAAGAGGACTGGCTTTCCCTGGACTGTCAAAACAGACACGTCTTGAGACAAAGTGCGGCGAGAGTGCTCCTTTATGTCACCTACTTTGGGCCATGTTATGAGGAGGGACCAGTCCTTGGAAAGAGATCTCATGCTTGGAAAGGTGCAGGGTCAGCGAAAGAGACAAGACCCTGATGAGATGGGTCGACCCTGTGACGGTATCAGTGAGCTCACGTGTAGCAAAGATGGTAGAAACGGTACAGGATTGGGCAGGTTCAGATTCATGTTCATAGCATCGCTGTGAGTCGACTATCTTTGACTTGAAGGCACCTAATAACAGCAAACCAAACTCCATTCATGACTTCCTGACCATGCTTATGCATTTATTGTAAAAAGATGGTCAAAGGTAACATTTAGAGATGATTTAATGAGGCAGGAATTCACCACTGGAAACCTAACAGACCCACGTGGGGAGTGCCTGGGTTCACTTGACCTGAACTCTTGTAAACTGTTGTAATTTTGTCATCTCTGCCGGCCCTTTGTGGATGCACTTTGCTTGGACGGGCATGCTGTTTGTAAATACAAGGAAGACCTCTTTTTAAAATCTTGACGTTTAAATTTTACCTGATGTAAAATCACAAAGTGGGGTAAGAAAGGTGACCTGGTGCTTTGACCTTTCACATTGCTTTTGGGGGAAGTTCAGAACCAAGGCCAGCTGCTGGGCACGGGGATTATTGAGGAACATCAGGATCCTCTTTGGGGGGAAAGGAATTCTCAGCCACTGCTGGTGAGGATGAAAAAGGGTACAGCCAGAGTGGAGAACGATGTGGAGGCTCCTTAAACAAATTAAATGCAGACTTACCATCAAGCCTCAAGCCAGTGCCGTCAGGCCACCGCCAGCCCATAGTGACCCGTGGGGTAGAGCAGAGCTGTCCATAGGTGCTCCTGGTATGTGACCTTGATGGGAGCACACTGCCTCATCGTCCTTCCTTGCAGGGGCTGGTGGGTTTGAACTGCCAACCTTTTGGTTAACAGCTGAAAGCTCTGATCACTGCATCACTGGGGCTCCTTTTAGAATCTACATAAACCCAAACTCATTGCGACTGGCTTGATTCCAATGCGCATTGACTCTCAGTGTGTTTATGAGGCTGGAAATCTTTATGGGAGGAACTGCTCATCTGCTTTCCAGGGGGCAGCTAGTGAATTTAAACTGATGGGCGCTACCCACCAGGGCGCCTTAAAATGACCCCATATATTTCTAGTTGTGTTCCTGAAAGAATTGAAAGCAGGAACTCAGACATCTGAACACCTATACACATCGCAGCTTTATTCACGATAGCCACAAGGTAGAAGAAACAACCCAAGTGTCCATTGGATGCACAAGTGTGATGCATTTGCACAATAGGTTACTGTTATTATAATATGACTCACAGTGACCATGTGAACGACAGATTGAGACCCTGCTCTGGCCTCTGCCGCCCTCCTCAGCTCCGGCAGGTTCACGCCTCTGTTGTAATCAGTGTGTCAGGCCATCCCTTTGAGGGGCTTCCTCTCCTTCATTAACATCCCTTCTTTTCCAAGAACAATGCCTTTTTTAAAAAGTAGCCCTTCCTGACAGTACGCCCAAAGTATGTGCGATGACGTTTCACCCTCCTCGATGCTAAGGAGAACCCTTGTACATCCTCCAAGATGGATTTGCTTGTTTCTTTGGCAATCCATGATATATTCACTCAGCCATGAAAAGAAATGAAGTCCTGATGACCCACTATATACTCTCACATGAAGGAAGCTTAGATAAGTTACACACGAAAGGACGGAGAGTATGTGGCCTCGTGGATATGAAATACCCAGAAGAGGCCGATGGGTAGAGAACAGAGACTGTACGCTTCTTTGTGGTGGTCAGTGGGCGGGGTCATGATTGTTCACGCTACTAAAGTTCCTAGGGAGCTCTGGTGGCCTGGTGGCAAGAAGGTGCGCTGCAAACCCAAAGGCATGCACTTTGAATCCACCAGCTGCTCCGTAGAAGAAGGATGGGCTTTTTTCCTCCTGTACGATTAACTGTCTTTGAAAAGCCTGTGGAGGGTCAGCGAGGGTTGGTTCCGACTTGATGGTACACAGCGACATCAACAACAACAGTGTTTCTGTGTAGAGTAACAAGAACGGAAACTAATAGCGATGGTGAATATCACGAAAATGTCCCTGCAAATCAACATTTCTGCCATCACGTGGGATCTTAGGAGGCACTGGCTCACCCTTTTCATTTTGCTCTGGAGCAGGTGTGAGTGAAAGACAGCTGACAGACAAGGGAGACTGCAGCTTTCTGTTTTAATAGCAACTATGGGGTTGGAGAAGGTGCGGCCAGAGTGCTCCTTGGGGGCGATGATGATGAAGCGTCATCTCACATACTGTGGGCAAGTTGCTAGGAGAGGTTATTCCTTGGAGAGGGACATCATGCTTGGAAGAGTGGAGGGACAGTGAAGGAGAGGAAGACCCTCGACCAGGTGGGTTGACATGGTGACTGTGGCAATGGGCTCAAGTGTGTATATGATTGTGAAGATGGCACAGGATAGGACAGTGTTCAGATCAGTTGTTCATAGGGTTGTTATGACGATGGCAGCAACAACAACCCAACATGAGGTCGGAGAGTCGAGCTGCATTATGGAAAAATAAAGCTGGAATTTCATAACCTTATCCCCACCAACTCAGCTTTATCTCAATTATCTGATGATTAATCCTGAAATGTGATGACACTTAGAAATATGAAAATTATCCTGCTAAGATTTCATCCACTGAGGGGGGAGCATATGAATTTTCTATTATGGATTTTGTTGTTAGCTCATTTTTTGGTTTATTATTTGTAGAACCTGGAAATGAGCATGAAAGACTTGTTTTCTTGTTTCTTAAGAAATAGAGAAGTGAAGTGTGGAGACTTGGCACAACGTCAGAAGTCAGATCTTCTTTCCTGAAGAATGTTGACTATACCTGAGTGGAATGTAGTGACCAGTGCTGGCCGGCCCTCTCCCACCCAAACAATTGGAGTACGCCCTTACTCCTGGTTTGCCAGCTGCTGAATAGTTCTGCTTTGAGAGAGCGAATGCTGGTGGCCGACTGGGTAGATAAGGCGTCGTGCTGCCAACGCCAAAGCAGGCAATTCAGATCCACCAGTTGTTCTGTGAGAGAAAGATGGTCACGCTCCCTGCATGTGATTGACAGCCTCTGCTCAACTGCTGGAGGTTAGTCAGTTCTGACTCCATGGCAGTGACTTTGACTTTGACTTTTGAGGTTGAGATAGCCGAGCCCAGGTAGCACTGAACATAAAGTGTTGGCTGCTAACCCAAAGGTGGGCCCATCAAATCTCCCAGTTGCTACTCAGGAGAAAGAGGGGCCGTGTCTTTCCATGAAGAGTTACAGCTTTGGAGACCTGGGAGAGGGTCTCAGTGACTTGGAATATACTTGATGAGTGAATCTTGGCTTGGTGTTTTGTTGCATGTTCTTTTTTCTTATGTTCAGTAAAGGAGCCTTTGATTGCCATCGTTTGTTTGACTATGAACCAAAAAAGGTTGTCAGTTTGACTCCAGCCAAGGGTGCCTCAGAGAAAAAGACCTAATGCTCTTTGTCCAAAAACCCAGCCATTGAGAACCCAGTGGAGTGAGCCCATGGGCGGGTTCCCACGGCTTGGAGTTGATTGAAGTTGTGCCCAGTTGGTATTAACTCTCGTAGCAACTGTCCGCTAGGTCTCTGAAATGTAAATCGTTGTGCGAGGAGACTGTGCATCTTGCTGCCGTGGCGCAGCTGGTGGATTCGAACTGCTGACACACTGCGCCCCCCAGGACTCTGCAGACTTCACCCAGCACGTCCTAACCGAGTGTGCTTTCCCTGGTGGCAGCCGTAATGCCTCACAGAGCCATGTTATTATTGCTTGTGTAACACGAAGTGGATTTGGTCAAGCGATGGCTTTCTCTGAATTTGCTCTTAGCACAGGGCTGTCCCACAGGAGAGCCAGGGGAGGCCGAGGGAGCGAGCTGGGGCGGCACTTGGGTGGCCCACTGCTGGCCGATGGACGTGGAGAGGGCCCAGCGCTGCCTTGGTCAGGACAGGGTGAACTGTAGGGCAGTCTGGGCTTAACCTTTAGCTTGTACGTTTCTGATGCTGGGTGTTATCAAGTTCTGGGGCCCTAGATCCCTAAGAGCTACAAGGCAGGGGTCTTGTCCTGTCCTGAGAGAAGGCAAACGCTGTTGTTAAGATGGCATGTGGAGAAGGCAGGTATACCCCCTCCTGGGTGTATGATGATGACTTCTGGCCCCAGAGCACCCTGCTATGTCCACGCCTCACCCGTCTCATTGACGGTGCCTGCAGGCTCAGATGCCTGTCCTTCGTGGGTGCTTATGTCCTGCCTACGCACAGGGTGGCTCTGATTTCATGACCTCTTTGCCAACTGGACGCAGCGGGGGACAGCGTGAGATGAAAGGATGTGTGTGTCCTGAGCCCTGTGCGCAGGGCAGGGAGGGTGTAAGGCGATGCTCTGGGCCCAGGCAGAGGGGCTGGTGCCAGGAGCCCCGTTCTGAAGGCACACTGGGGCACATTTATGAGGGGAGAGCTTGGGGTTAGAAACCATTGGAATTCTCACAAGTGATGATTAAAAAAAAAAAGCAGTGAGTTTTGAGACATCTGTTGAGAAATGAGCTCTCTTTAGTATTTCTCAATTGAGTGTTTCAAAACAAAATACTCCTAAAACATGTTAAGTAGCATGGAAAAAAATTCTAATTGGTTTGGCATTGACTTACAAAATCAAGAAAGAAGTATTAAAATGTGTTTAGTAAATTTTAAAATGAAATAAATAGTTTCTCAAGGGCAAAGGGAAATGGTTCTGAGAACCTTTCCCACAGAGGCTCAGAATCTGTTTGTGTGTGTATAAAAATTTCCCCTCTTGTAGTTGGGTGAAATGGTTGCAGAACAAATTTGTTTTCCATTCAATAATTTTTACATACTTTGTTAAGCTCAGCCCCCTCGGCTGTTAACAACATTCTTCCCACTCTTTGGATTATCTGTATTCATTCATCGTTCTTTCCTGCTTCTTCATTTCTTCACTCTTCAAGTTTGTATTTTGCTTTGAGGAAAAGCTTACAGAGCAGATTGGTTTCCAGTCAGTGATTCATGTGTTTTGTTTCGTGGCATGAACTGTGCTCCCCTCAGGCTTAGAAAGGTGGGGGGGGGGTCAATGAGCAAGAGGAAGACAGTATAGTGGACTGACTCAGTGACTGCAGCAATAGACTCAAGTGTGTCAGAGACAGTGAGGACGGCACAGGACAGAGCAAGGTTGACGTCTGTTGTTCATAAGGTCACTATGAGTCATACTCGACTCCACAGCACATATCAACAAAACAACAATAATCATGTAACAGCCGTCTTCCTCCCCCTTCCACGGGTTCCCCAGTTCCACGGTCCCTGTATCCTGCCCTTCCTGCTGTGACCCCTGAACTGTCCATGGGTCTCACCTCCTTGGTAATGTTTCTCTTGGCTCTCTACCTGAAGCCCCCTTTATCTTTCTATAACTGCCATGGCCTCTACCCAGGGTGGAGGTATGTGGTGGAGTGAATTCTATTACCAAAAAGACTCTCGTAGCTTAGTGGTAAGAAGATTTACTGCAGCTCCAAAGGTATAAGGTTCGAATCTCCCAGCTGCTCCATGGCAGAAAGATGGACAATCTCCTCCTGTGTGATTAGCTTGCTCTGAAAACCCACTGGTGGGTCAGCTAGGGGCCAGTTCCAACTAGAGGGCACACCAAACAACCACCACTGTCTGGCCCCTTTCGACAATAAGGCTTTCATTTGATGTTAATGAGATCATACCAGTTGAGGGTGGATTCTAAACCGAGTGCCTTCTGAGTGGTGCTTCCTTTTTTTAAAAAAAATTATTATTAATTTTAATGAAAATTTAGAGAGACTTTGGATTTCCATTCATTCCTTCTTGCACTTTTCACCCTGTCCACCCCTCCCTCCCAGTTAGCTCTTCTCTTTGAAAAGTAAAAGAAAAACTCTTTCATTGTTATACAATCCCTTCCCCCAAGTCTACTCCACTATGCGCCTTCGTTCTGGATTCCTGACATGACAATAATACCTAATCATAAACTGCATTGAAACAGATGAGGGAGAAAACTGTTTAAAAGGGTGCTTCCTTTATCGGAGCGTGTATGAGTGAGCTTATTCTCTCACGTGTGTGTGTGTGTGCGTACACACCCCTTCACACACTGACACACTCAGAGGAAGATGCATCTATAAGGGCAAAGGAAGGTCAAGTTGTCCAGAAGACCAGAAACTCAGGGAGAATCGGCATGGCTGACACCTGGTTTGAACTTGCAGCCTCCAGAGCTGCTTCACTGTAAACCCTTGTTCTCTAAGTCACCCACTTAGTGGGTTTTGCCCTGTGACACTAAGAACATTGTCTTAGTTATCTGCTGGAGCTGTGACAGAGATACAACAAGTGGACGACATCATCAAGCAAATGTATTCTCTCACAGTTCAGAACACTGGGAGGTCTGGGTCCACTTCCCTCTGATGATCCTGAGGAAAATCTGTTTCCTTTGACACCTGCTGGCTCAGCATTCCCTGAAGAAACCCGTGTGTCTTACTCCGTGTCAAGGAGCTTCCTAGTACAAGGTCCAGAAAGAACCATTCTGCTCTTGGTGGTTCTTTCTTGGGGGAAATGTGAGTTCTCATTCCTTCTCCTCTTTTACCTCTTATGAGAGAGAAAGGGGGTTGCTGGCAACACCCTAAGGAAACTCCCCTTACATAGGACCAGGCTTGTTAGGAAGCTAAGGGGTGTGCCATCCTATCTTTAATCTTCTTACAGCTGTATGATTTATCAGATCATGGGATCATCATACAGCCTCCACATTATATTATACAAACCTGTTTGGTGGTTTGTTGTTCTTTTACTTTTAAAAAATTTTATACTGCTTTACTTACAAAGTTCATAAAGTTCATTGTTTCTCACACCACATCTTTTCCCTTTTCTTTACCCACCCCTCCTTCTACTCATTAAATTGTGTGACCCTATGATTAAGGGCCCTCTCCTTGGGTCCTCATACTCATTCCACAATAATGGTCTTATACAGTATTTGTGTGAGACTGAGTTGGTTCATTTAGCATAATGCTCTCTGGTCCCTACCATGATGGGTAGTAATTTACAAATGATTGCTTCTACATGCTGCATAGTATTCTATTGTGTGAATGTACCATAATTTCTCAGTCTATTCCATTTTGGTTGGGCATTTAGGCTGTTTCCATGTTTTTGATATGGTGAATAATGCTGCTATGAACATTGGTGTAGAAGTTTCCATTTGTGCCTCAGTTCTCATTTTCTCAGGGTGTATTCCAAGCTGTGGAATAGCTGGGTCAAATGGAATTTCTGTGTTCAGAATTTTGAGGAAACGCCAACTGCTTTCAAGAGTGGTTGTACCATTTTACAATCCCACCAACAATGTATAAGAGTTCCTATCTCACCACATCCACTCAAACATTTTTACTTGCTGTCCTGTTAAACTTTGCCACTGCTACTGGGGTAACCACTCATTGTGGTTTTGATTTACATTTCTTTTATTGGCAGTGATTTGAACATTTCTTTATATGTCTGTTGGCCACCCAAATGCCCTCTTCTGCAAAGTCTTTCTCTGTCTTTTGCCCATTTTGTAATTGTAATCAGTCTTTTTCTTGTGGAGGCCCTGTAGGATTCTGTAAACTTTCGTTATGAGACCCTTGTCTGAGATGGTATTGCCAAATGTTTGTTCCAAGTCAGAAGGTTTTATTTCACCCTCTTGGAAACATTTTTGATGAGCACAGAGATTTAATCTTTAGAAGATCAATTTTATCTTCTTAAGATTGTGCATTTCTGGCTGTATTTGTCAGTCCCTTTATACTGTAGACTAGGCCTTCTAAGCTTGGCCCCAGTTTGTCTCTTATGAACTTTATGATTTTGGGCTTTATTCCCAGGTCTCTGATCCACCTTGAGTTGGTTTTTGTGTATGGTGTGAAATGTGGATCCTGTTTCAGCTTTCTGCAGTCAGCAGTCCAGTTTTTCCA
Organism: Elephantulus edwardii; assembly: GCF_000299155.1. Classification (NCBI taxonomy): domain Eukaryota; kingdom Metazoa; phylum Chordata; class Mammalia; order Macroscelidea; family Macroscelididae; genus Elephantulus; species Elephantulus edwardii. The sequence continues at coordinate 14,463,326 of NW_006399774.1, forward strand.
GCACCATTTGTTGAAAAGGTTGTCATTTCTCCATTTGATAGCTTTGATTTCCTTGTCGAATATCAGTTGACCGTAGATAGATGGGTCCATTTCTGGTTCCTCAATTCTGTTCCTTTGGTCCATGTACCTGCCATTTGTACCAGTACCATGCTGTTTTGGTTATTACTCCTGTGTAGTAGGTTTTGAGGTCAGGGAGTGCTATTCCTCCCACTTCTTTTTTGTTTTTCAGGAGTGCTTTGCTTATTTGGGGTCTCTCTCCTCTCCAAATGAACTTGACAATTTCCCTTTTGATCTCCTTGAAAAAGAGATTTGGTATCTATATTGGAATTGGTATGACTGTCATTTTCACAATATTGAGTCTTCCTATCCATGAACAAGACACATTTTCCCATTTATTTAGGTCTTTCATTTTGACTTGAAAGAATGTTCTATGGTTTTCTTCGTACAGGTCTTTGGTGTCTCCAGTTAGATTCACTCCCATGTTTCTTAATTTGTGACTGGCTATTGTAAATAGTATTGTTTCTTGGTTTCTGAGTTCTTTTTGTTACTGTAGTGGAACTCCACTGATTTTTGGATACTATTCTTGTATCCTTACCGCTCTACTACACTGATACGCTAGCTCTAACAGGTTTTTTTTGTTGACTTCTTGGGGTTTTCTGTGTACATCATCATATCACCTGCATATGGCAACAGTTGAACTATCTCTTTGCCAATCTGGATGCCTTTTCTTTCCTTCTCTTGTCATATTGCCCTAGCAAGCACTTCCAATACATATTGAATTGAAGTGGCAACAGTGGTCATCCTTATACAAGAATATATTTTTTAGAGACACAGTTAAATCTATAGCAGACATAAACAGACCACATCTTGTTTTAAACTAAAACCAAGTCAAATGCATCACAAATTCTTACAAAACTGTCTTTGATCTATCCTACCCCTACATAGATAATCAGGTAGAGTTATTACAAAAGTTTGTGCAGAAATGATCATATTTTAACTCTGAGTTGTTTTAGTATAATGTACCTCTAGGAAGCTCGGATGGCCTAGTAATAAAGTATTGTACTACTAATCTGAATAAGAGGATACTGCCCAACCTTCTGCCTTGAAGTGCATTGTGGATTGAAATGGCTGGCCTTACGACTCAGCCTGACACCTTATACCCTACACCACAAGGGCTCCCAAGGAAAGCACAGTGACTCAGAAAATAGACACCCAGGTTCTGCAAATAAGGGCAAACCAGATACTTTTCCAAGTTCAGAAATGGAAATAATAGATATGGCACAGAGCTGAGAGGAAGCATGTATTAACTAAAGTATTCAGGATAAGTGTCATGTTGTCTGGCACATCTGAAGTGATATGTTTGTTGATGGCCATCAAGTCAACTCCACCTCATGGTGACTGATCTTAACTGAAAGAAGTGTTGCCTTGTCCTGGGCCACCTCTATGACCCTTGACGTGTGTGTGTCCTCTGCTTTACCAATCTCGATGTCCTTTTCCAACTATCGGTCTTTCCTGTTTCCAAAGTTCTTATTGTTGTTAGGCACGTATGCAAGTTGAGTATGACTCCTTGCAACCCTGTGAACAACTGACCTGAACCTTGTTCTATCCTGTACCATCCTCATCATCTCTGACATAGTCGAGTCCATTCCTGTAGTCTCTGTCTCAGTCCATCTGTTGAGGGTCTTCCACTCTTTTGCTGACCCTCCACCTTTCCAAGCATGACATTCTTTTCCATGGAGTAGCCTCCCCTAACAACATGCTCAATGTATGTGACATGAATCTTCACCATTTTTGCCTCCAAGGAGCACTCTAGCTGCACCTTCTCCAAGACATACCTCTTTGTTCTTTTGGCAGTTCATGAGATATTCAAAGCTCTTCTCCAACACCATAGTTCAAAGGCATCAGTTATTCTCCTGTCATCCTTATTCATTGTCTTGTTCTTCAAGGTATAGCAAGTGATTGAAAAGATCATAGCTTGAGTCAGGTGCATCTTAGTCTTCAAACTGACATCATTACTCCTCAGTAATTTGGAGAGGTCCCTGACTGCAGATTTTCCCACTGCAATACATCTCCTGATCTGACTGCTGATACCAAGGGTGTTGATTGTAAGATGAAGCTGTTGACAGTTTCAATCTTTTCCTCATCTATCATGATGTTGCCTGTTGGTCTAGTGATGAGAATTTTTTTTCTTGACGTTGAGATGCAACCCATATCGAAGGTTGTTTTCTTTGTAAGTGGGCTGAAATCTCACCATCTTCAATTCTAAGGAGCACTCTGGTTCTATTCCTTCTAAGACTATTGGTCATTCTTCTGATAGTCCATGTGTTTATTCGGGACTCTCTTCCAAGATTCAATCCAAAGGATTTTACTCAAAAGCTCAGCCTGTTGGCCACTTCCCTGACTGTGGTATAGATTCCCCTCTGTTTAGATTACTCTTGTCTTCTCAGCTGAAGCCTCTTCTTCAAGGTCAGAATGACTTGGACTTCCTCTATTGCTTCTTCCATTGTGGACACTCAGTGTCTTTTCATTGAGGGGTTAACTGAGTTCATTCACAAAGGCTTTTCAGACATGTTCATTGATTGGGTTAATTGGGTTCATTCATGAAGGCTTATCAGACATGTTCTAGGAAAGATTTGCAAGGCAGTGGTCATTCTATTGGTGCTTCAGTGAAAGCATCCTAGCCTTCCATGAAGTAGACTTAGGTCTGCCTCTTGTATACTGCTCACCTATCTGTCAGTGGAGGTTTGTGTGTTGTTAGAATGCTAGACGAGTTTCAGTGGCGTTTTCTAACTAAGGTAGATTGAGAAAAGAGACCCGGTGAGCTGCTTCTGACAATGAATATCTCCTGGAGATGGGCGGAGATAGAGCAGCCTTTCATGCCCTTGTGCACGGAGAAACCTTTTCACAGGGGCTGCTTAGACAGCATTCATGAGAGCCACCTCACAGATTTGAGCAGAGCAGCGCTACTGGGACTGCTGTGTAGCTCCAGGGAAGCATCTAACTGAGAAGAGCTGGAGGTGACCAGAGCCCGCAGCCCCCACTCTACAACATGCTGCTTCTCTGGCCAGTTGGATTGGGAGACCAGCATCTGGGGGCCAGCTGTCACCTCACAGCAGACACTGATCAGTGTGGAACTGAGAATGTGTCTCTCCACAAGTGCTCAGAGACATACACACACTCTATCTCCGTTTCCTCCTCCCTCGTCCTTCCACCTTTTATACTTTGACAAAATATATATTCCATGAGGCTGACCATTGTAACTATTCAGGGGTATTGACTATGATTACAGTGTTACATAACCACCACCATTGTTTGTTTCTCAAACATTTTCCATCACCCTAAGCGGAAACTTTGTCCCACTCAGCAGTCACTGTCATCCTCCCCTCCCTTTGCTTTGTAACCACTAAACTTCTTCCAGTCACTGTGTGCCTCCAAATCCTTGTTCCTTCATGGATGAGTTAAGAGTCTGTGTCTTAACTCTTGCAGCATAGTGTTTTCAGGGTTCACTCCTGTGATAGCATGTAGAAGCCCTAGTAGCACAGTAAGCTAAGTGTTGAGCTACTAACCAAAAAGCTGTCCGAGTGAGCCTACCCACTGAGCCATGAGGGAGAGGAGGTGGGCGCCTCCTGTTAAGACTGACCAGCTCAGAAAGGCAGTGGGGTCACCATGAACCAGACTGCACTCGGTAATGGTGGGTTGGTTTAATACCAGCATGCCCTTCTTTTGAATAGCTCCGTAGTGTTCCATTGTCTATTAGGGAACCATAGTTTGTTTCTCCACTCATCTGTTGATGGATTCTTGGGCTATTTCTACTTTGGTGCTGCAGTGAGTATTGGTGTTCATCAGTCTGAGCCCCTTTTGATTCTTTTTTGGTATTTCTTGGGGAGTGGAACTACTGGATCATGTGGCCATTCTGTTTAACATTTTTTTTGAAGCAATGGACACTTCTTTGAGGCAGCCAAGCCCTTAACTTTTTGCCACCAACATGCCTTAATTTCCATTAAACAATCAAAGTAGAGGGAAATAGGTCCTATCATGTCACGTTGCTTGTTCTAACTGAAGAATTTGTCTTTCAGAAAAGACTTCCACTCTCTCTCCACAAACTGTGGATAAATCCACTGCAGTAACTTGAACAGTCATCATGAATTTGAAATTCAAGTTGCGGTTGAGGTCAACCCCACTGGTGTTGAATACTGACTCACAGGGCTTCTAAGGCCACCAACCAAGCTGTGAGCAGAGACTGCCCATCTTTCTCTCATGCAGTGGCAGGTGAATTTGAACCACCAACCTTTTGGTTTGCAGCCTGACACATTGGACTCTGTGCCACTGAGACTCTTGGTATTCTCTTGCTTTATAAATCTAGTTTTCTTGATGTTAAATGGATTCTAAAATTTAATCCATGAAAGCAGTCTTATGCGCAAACCCAAAATCAAAACAAACCCAGCAAAAGAAGAAATTTTAAAACTATGCTGCTAGACTATGCTGCTAGAGCATAGTCTGGATTTCTTTGTCCGGTATAAAGGCAGTTGGATGGTCTGCACCAAACAACCTCCTTTGTAAAGCAACAGAAGCCAGCTATGCAATCCAGCTCTGTGGTTTTGACAGGTCGGAACACTAGCAGATTTAAAGCAATGCCCCATGGATGGGAGGGCTGAAATACAATCTCGTTGAGCAGAAACTCGAAAACAGGGACCTTAGCTGTGGTGCTAAGAAATAGTTCCTGTCTGAACAGTGATGTTTTATTATACGTAATGACGTTCCGGAAAGCACGCTGAGAAAGTTTGTAAACAGAATCCAAGAAAGAGGAATCCTGGCTCACCTGAATTACACATCAGTGCAACTCGACTTAGAATTCACCACTTCACTACACGCATTAGAAGGATAGGGAGAAGAGAGTTCATACACGTTCCAAGTATTTACCCAGGCAGTGCCATGGTTAAGTGCTTTCTGCTCACTGAAGTTTAGTGGTTTGAACCCCTGTCGGCTCCACAAGGGAAGAGGTGGCAGCCTCCACAGTGGACTCTATTCTTGTCCCACAGGGTTGTTATTGCATTGGAATTGACTCAATAGCAATGCAATTTGGGTTTTAAGTGTGTGTATGGGGGGGGGGAGTGTAAAAATAACACCTCATTTTCAGCACTTTGGCGATTATCCGAGATGCTGGGCTATACAAAGAGGAATGCGGCATCCAGATTGGTGGAAGAATCATCAACAACCTGCATTATGCAGATGACACAACTCTGCTTGCTGAAACTGAAGAGGAACTGAAGCACTTGCTGCAGAAGATCAAGGACTACAGCCTCCTATATGAACTGAAGCTCAACATCAAGAAAACAAAGATTCTCACCACTGGGCCAATTGGCAGCATCAGTATGGATGGTGAAGAGATTGAGATTGTTCACAGCTTTAGTTTACTTGGCTCCACGGTCAACACTCTTGGTAACAGCAGCCAGGAAATCAGGAGATTAATTGCATTGAGAAAGTCAGCTGTGAGGGACCTCTCAAGAGTACTGAAGAGCAATGATGTCAGACTGAATACTAAGGTGCTCCTGATCTGGGCTATAGTCTTCGCAATTATGTGTTATGCATCAGAGAGTTGGACAGTGACTAGGGTAGATAGAGAATTGATGCCTTTGAGCTGTGGTGCTGGAGAAGAGTGTTGAATATACCATGGACTGCTAGGAGAATAAACAGGTTTGTCCTGGAGAGGGTGAAGCCAGAATGTTCCCTGGAGTCAAAGATTCTGAAGCTTCGTCTGACATATTTTGGGCATGTTGCAAGGAGGGACTGGTCCTTGGAGAGGGATATCATGTTTGGCAGAGTGGAGGGGCGGCGAAGGAGAGGAAGACCTTTGATGAGATGAATCGATTCTGTGACTAGAGAGGTGGGAATAAGTGTGTTTGAGACGGCTAGGTTGGCACAGGATAGAAGAGTGTTTAGAGCTCTTGTACATAGGATCACTGTGAGTCACAAGTGACTCGATGGCACAAAACAACAACAACAACCAAACTTTCACATTTTTTTTCTCTCCTACTTTAGACTGTGTCATCTGTCCACATGTAAGAGATACTCCAAAGCCATTTCTGTGAAGTTGATTTTGATCATAGCAACTGGACAGAACAGAGAAGAATTTCCCCGAGGGGTTTCCAAGGCTGTAGTCTTTATGCAGGGAATTCTGTTGGCCCAAGGGTAAGAAGCTGGGCTGCAATCCCAAAGGTTCGAATCCCCCAGCTGCTCCACTGGAGAAGAATGGGCTCTCTCCTCCTGTGTGATATTACCTGCCTCTGAAAACCCTCTGGAGGGTCAGCTGTGGGTCATTTCCAACTTGGTAGCACACACGACAACAACAGTTGTTACACGAGCTGACTGCCATGTCTGTCTTTCATAGAGAAGCTGGTTGGTTCAACTCACTGACCTCTCAGTGAGCGGCTGAGTATTAACCACTGTATCACCAGCCTATTAATGACTTTAAGGTTGTAATAACTGCATATCGACTAAGGAGCCCTGATAGCACAGCACTTAAGCACTTGACTGATAACTGAAAGCTCGGTGGTTCTAATCTATGCAGTGGCTCTGAAGGAGGAAACCCATCTGCTCCCACAAAGACAATGGTGTGGAAAATCCTCTGGGCCATCCTGCTGTGGCACGTGGGGACCGGTGGGGCAGAAGCACTTCGACCGCACAAAACAACAGCATATGCTGGCTGCTTCTCCTTTATATGGAGGTGTTCTCAGTCTCCGTGGTGACTTAGTGGTAGGGAGTTGTGCTGCCGCCCGAAGGGCACAGGTTTGAATCCACTAACTGCCCTGAGGGAGAAAGATGGGCATCTGCTTCCAGTGACTTCCTGCCTCTGGGGGTACCAGCTCACCAGCTGTGGCTGCCGACCTGACAGTGCGTAGCAACACCTCTTCGTTTGGCCTGTTTTCTTTTTTTCCCCCCTCTTTACCTTTTATTTTTTTTTCCAAATTCATTTTTTATTAATTTTAATAAACATTTACAGAGATTTTAGATTTCCATTCATTCATTGCCGCACTTTTCTCCCTGCCCACCTCTCCCTTTTCTTTAAAGTAAATAAACAATTAGCCTTGAAAACGCTGACAGCCCACTATTGCCTCTACTGAGATTCAAAGCTGCCTTGAACTCCCTTTCCTAAATACTGCACCAAAATTCCATCCCCCCAGTTCCCCTTTCCAGAAGCATCTGAATTCATGCTCATATGTGACTTGTGTGTTTATTAACTTGCGCAGAAAACACATGTAGCTTCTTTACCCTGTCTATCATTGGTTAAGCCCTAGTAGCCTGGTTGGCTAAGTGTTGGGCTACTGACCAAAAGGTTGACAGTTTGAACCCACCAGAACCAACAACAACTAATTCCAAAAATGAAGACTTTAAAGATTTTTTTTTACCAACTTCAGCAATAAGAAACTGATTTAATGTGCAATCAAAATGTGTTGATAATTACTACTGAACGGAATGCAAAAGTTATAAACTAAGAAAAAGGAGCAGGAAACAAAGACCCGCTATGAGGTGGATTGATTCAGTGACTGGGGTAATTGGGGTGAGTGTGTTGGAGAGAGTGAGATTGAGAACAGGGTTTAGGGCTGTTGTACATAGGGTCACTATGAGTTGCAGGCAATTTGACGGAACATAACAACAACAATAGTTGGAAAATATGGCCTTGATAACAGGAATGGCACCAGCGATCTTCTGACAGAATTTTGCAAGGCCAACAAGGTTTCTTTTCTTTTTTTAATTGCTTTATTAAATTAATTAAATAATGGTATATCTTTTAATCATGGGGAAAAGTTACAAAATGTGGGAGTAAATTCTTACTCAAGATAGATGAACCAACAGCCTGCCTAGTTCTTGAAAAAAAAATATATATATGTATATATATTTCCCCCAGCAAACTAAACAGCAGGAACACACATGGATCTCTCTGGGGTTCAGATCAAAACATCTGTGGAAAGAGATGATAGAGAATTTCACTATTCTAAGTCAGTATAAGGAGAGGTACCAATTATAGAGCCCGTCATCAATTTCCCATGTACAAGCTCAAGATGGAGCTGGAGAAAATGAAAAGTTTCCACCAAACCCCTCACTGTCATTGATTCAAGGCTGCCTCGCAGCCGCCCTCAAGGATGGAGCAGAACCGAGTGTGGACAGGTGTGAAGCGCAGAAGAAACAGGCAGCCTCCTTTTTTTCCCACCACAGAATAGCAGTGGGCTCCAGCCAATAACCTTTCAGTTATGGCCCAGCACACCTTATGCCACCAAAGCTCCTACAACAAGTCCAAACTCCGGACAACTCTGTGCCAGCAATTTCATTCGGCCTCATGGCCACTCTCTGCTGGGGTTCTGAGACCGTCAGTCTTGAGATGGGAGGAAACTTCCTCTCTTCCTCCAAGGCAGCTGTTGGTGGATTCAAACTGTCAGAGTCATGCGCCATTTTTATTAGGACATCACACTACTGATATGCCACCAGAGTTCCCTACTGTGTCTGTGAGAAACGAAACCTACATATGACATTGAGTTTACAAATCATCTCCAGAAATGGGAAAGATCCACTGTAAAAATCAATGTATTCCCCTTTCTACGAAGATGGCGCCAAAAGCCAAGAAGGGAGCCCCTGCCCCTCCCAAAATTGAAGCCAAAGCAAAGGCATTTAAGGCCATGAAGGCGTCCTGAAGGGCATCCACAGCCAAAAAAAAAAAGAAGATCCTCACGTCACCCACCTTCCAGCAGCCTAAAACGCTGAGACTCCGACGGCAGCCCAAATACCCCCGGAAGAGCGCCCCCAGGAGAAACAAGCTTGACCACTATGCCATCATCAAATTTCCCCTGACCACTGAGTCAGCCATGAAGAAGATAGAAGATAACAACACACTTGTGTTCACTGTGGATGTCAAGGCCAACAAGCACCAAATCAAACCAGCTGTAAAGAAGCTCTATGACATTGATGTGGCTAAGGTCAACACTTTGATTAGGCCTGATGGAGAGAAGAAGGCCTATGTTCGACTTGCTCCTGATTATGATGCTTTGGATGTTGCCAACAAAATTGGGATCATCTAAACTGAGTCCAGCGGGCTAATTTTAAATATAAATTTTTCTCACACACAAAAAAATCAGCGTATTCAAACTTTGTAAATAAAATAGTATTAAAAAAAGAAAAAAGGAATGAGTTTGATGCATTGAACATTATTGCCCAAAAACCAGACAGATGACTTGAGGAATGACATCAAATAAGTTAGACATGAAGAAACAAAAAGTCGTTACAAGGACAGAAATAAAGAAAGCACCACATGGATGGTGTGAGAGCTTCTGATGCATTTATTGCTGCCGGTGGGTGTGTGGCCTTGACCCACAGTGATCTGATGCACAGCCGAGTGAAACCCTCCACAGTGCTGCGTCCCCCTTACTGTCTCTGCCTGGCATTGCAGCCTCTCCATTGCATTGAGGGTCTTATTGCACCTCATTGAGGGCCTTCCTCTTCTTCACTTACCCTCCACTTTTCCAAACATGATGTCCTTTTCCGAGAACTGGCACTTTGTGGCAGCATGCTCATGGGGCACAAGATGAAGTCTCATCGTCCTTGTCCAAAAGGAGCAGCCTGGCTTCACTTCTTCAAGACAGATGTTTGGCAGCCCGTGGTGTAGTCAATATTCTTCACAAACATCACAGTTAAAAGACATTTATTCTTTGACTTCCCTTATTGATTTTGAACTTGCTCATAAACATATGACAATGTTATTGTTGTTGTTATGCACCATTGAGTTGGGACCATAGCTGATAGTGAGTTTTCAGAGGCAGTAAACGGCATGGGAGGAGATTGCCCATCTTTCTCCCACAGAGCAGCTGATGGATTTGAACCACACGCCTTTGGTTGTGGTTCAGTGAAACTCCTTACCACTAAGGCTCCAGAGCTTCCTATAGATGAAAAGCAGCAATTGAAGATACCTTGACGTAGGCCAGGTGCCCCATGGCTTTCTTTTTAGCACTTTGGGGTCCTTGGCAGCAGACGTGCCTTGATGACCTTGGGCAACACAGTGGGTCCAACATTGGGTTCAGACACAGCAGTGGTTGTGAGGTGCCACTGAGCCAGGAAATGCTTCTTGTTTTACGTAGGCATATATGAATTAGAACCAATTTAGTGGTACCTAACACAAGCAAGCTGGCTGGCTGAGAATGTCACTCCTTCCCTGGCACTGACCCAGTCAGTCATCTGTCAGGTGAGTACTGCACAGGGTGACTCTATGAACAATAGATGAGAACCCTGTCCTGTCCTGTCCTGTGCCAGCCTCACAATCTCTGACACGCTGGAGCTCATTGCTGCAGTCACTGTGTCAATCCACCTGGTTGAGGGTCTTCCTGTCCTTCACCACTGCTCCTCCTTCCCAAGCATGATGTGCCTCTCAAAGGAATAGCTTCTCCTAGCAACGTGGGCAAAGTATGTGAGACACAACTTCCTCATCTTTGTCTCCAAAAAGCACTGTAGCTGCACCTTCTCCAAGACATATCTGTCTGGTTTTTTGGCAGTCCATGGGGTATTCAATACTCTTCCCCAACGCCACAGTTCAAAGACATCAATTCTTCTTCTGTCATCCTCAGTCTTTGTGAGTTCTCAGCTGCATAGGAAGTGATTGAGAAGACCATGGCCGGAATTAGGCACATCTTAGTTCTCAAATTGACATCATTGCTCCTCAGTAATTTGGAGAGGTCCCTGACTACAGACTTTCCCATTCTAATAAGTTTCCTTATCTGACTGCTAGTTACAAGGGTATTGATTGTGGATCCAAGTAAGAGGAAATAGTTGACGACTTCAGTCTTTTCTCCATCTATCATGCTGTTGCCTATTGGTCCAGTGGTGATAATTTTTGTTTTTTTGATGTTGAGATGCAATCTGTACTGAAGGCTGTCAGTTAGTGGTCTCACACAGTCAGTGGCCTTGTATCTAGAGTAAAATAGAGTTTTATGATGAAATGCACATCAGCAGAAGAGACAGATTTTTTTTTACAGCTCTCTGTTCCACAGGAAACCAAGTTCATTTTTTTTAATTTAGGTTGTTTATTTTTCATTTCAATGAACATCTACAGAGATTTTGGAATTCCATTCATTCATTGTTGATGAAACCAAGTTCTTATAGCTTATATACAATTCAAAGGGAAAGAGAAAACAAATCACAAGTAATCAAGTATACATTAAGTGAAACACATAATTCAAGATGTAACAAAGTCACAAGGCTCATTAAAAGAAGCACATCAAGGGTGGGAAGCACTTGGGCTTCGTGTTTCCTCCCTTATCTTCAACCCACATGATGGAGATAGATCCAGTCTGCTGCGCTGGTCCTGCTGACGCTCGAGTTCCAGATGGTCTGTTGTCAAAACGCCCATCTTCAAAAGAGCACGACAGTGATTAACACCAGCAATAACTCAGAAGCCAGCAAGAGAGAAAGATGAAGAAACAGGAAATAGAGCAATTAAATTGAGGGAAGAGGATGTTCAGAGATGGGTCACATTTGCTCATTCCATGACCAAGCTCCCTTCAAGTAGGAAATGTGATTCACAAGAAAGAGAATCATGAAAAGCTAGTTGTGAGTAACATGAACATGGAGGAGGGTCAGAAGTCAGAGTCAATTTTTGCATGCTTCTGAAGCGAGTTTTACATGTTTTTGAAGAACCAGAGAGCTCTGGTGGCTTAGGGGTAAGGAATTGTCTTACCAACTGAAAGGTATGTGGTTTGAATCCTCCAGTTGCTCTGCTGGAAAATGATGGACAATCTTCTCCTGTGTGATTTACTGCCTCTTAAAACCTACTGGAGGGGTCAGTTATGGGTCAGTTCTGACTCAAGGAGTAAACATCAACAATAACATGAAACAATTGAGAAACCATGATTTTTTCATCAGGTGCACCATAGTCTTTTAAGTGACATTGTTACTCCAGCACTTTATAGAGGTTCTTGGGGGCAGACTTACCCAATGATGTGTTGTGATTTCCCGACAGCTGATTCCATGGGTGTTGACTGTGGATCCCACAGAGATGAAGTCCATCTTTTCTCTACTAGTGGAATGCTCTTGTCAATGAGAAAATTGTTGGTGAGATATTCACAGGAAAAGTTGCTTAGTTGCTTAATTGAACACAAAGACCCTAAAACTAGAAGGGGCCTGTGCAGGAAATGTGGCAGTAGGGAGAAGCAAGCTTCTGGCATCATGGTGCCCTATTTAGAAGCTCCCTTCATTTTGGGGAGAGGACGTTTCTTCATTCAAAGCGGGATCAGAAGTGAGAGTCGAGCTGTTTTGATACGTGAAACAGCTATCACTTCACTTAACAAGGATTAAGATTTGAATCTGACCTCCAGCTTTTAATCACTAGACTCTGCTTAAATATCTCACCAACATACTCTAACATGCCTCATCTATATATTTTGTATTTCCTATTAGGTCCATGTTGTGGTGAGATGTTTTTTTTCATCTTTGAACTTTATGGCAAGATATATTTACTTGATTCATGAACCATTAGTTTATCTGTTTGAGATTGTACACTTAAATTTGGGGTTGTTTTGATTACTGAATTTATTTTTGGCCATAAAAATGTAGTATGTTCCAGGTGCTTGAAGTACTATGTTTAGCATTCAAGTAGCCTGTGAGCGAGGTGATTGTGATCATCACAGTTTTCAAAGGAAAGGAGTGAGGCTAAGAGCCACCACTGGCCAGCCCAAGACAGGACCGCAGGACAGCTGGTATTTACACCCAGTAGGTTCCACAAACCACAAGTCCTCATCCACCTGCTTCAAGGAGCTCTGGTGGCACCAGGCATTGAGTGTTGTGCTGCTAGCTGGAAGTCCAGTGGTTGGAATCCACTAGCTGATTTGTTCTCCTCCCAGAAAGAGTTACAGCCTCAGAACCCTGGTGGAGGCTCACTGTGCATTGTGTAGACCAGACGGCAGCGGGCTTGGGGTGCGCTGTGAGCCTCCTACTTCTGGCTCCATGTTCACATACCTTGGCCTATATCACGCCCCACTGGAGGCTTGCTGAAACACACATTGCTGGCCCCCGTTAGAGTTTCCAGTCAGTACATCTTTGGAAAAGCTGTGGTTCAATACCTGGGGGTTGTTCCCTGACAAACATGGATGGATGGATGGATGGATGGATGGATGGATGGATGGATGGATGGATAGACAGGTAGGGAGACAGATAGATAGGCAGATGTTGTTGTAAAGTACCATCAAGTCATAGGTGACTCATAGTGACCCTATGAACAAAAGTCCTCAACACTTGCATGCATGACTTTCATCCTTTCTCCAGGTTCATAGGGATTCCAGAGGCAAGCTATTTACGGAAGTGGATGCCACTCCTGCTTCCAAGCTTGTTTCAACCGGGGAGCTCCACCAAACACTGTCCACCATGGGTAACCGTTACTGCATTTGACACATCAGTGTCACAGTGTTCAGCTTCACAGTGACCACAAGTTACCTCTGCATGGCAAGTGGACACACCCCTATGAGACATGTTTAAATTACTCCACAGTGTTTCCAAGGGTGTAAATCTTAACAGAAAAACAAAACAAAAACAAAGCAACCTTCCTTGTCTCTCTTCCACTGAGTGGCTCCTGGATTGAAACGCTGGATCTTTTCACTAGCAGCTGAATTCTGTGAGTCACAGGGACATTAGGGCCTTTGTGATGACACAGAAACATCTTGAAGATCTTTATATTCACCAAAGCACTTGTCTACTGCGTCATGACATAGGACATCGCTCATCTTTCTCTGTGGGTGCTTTGGTGGATTCGAACAGCCAGAGAGTTGTGGCTGCACTCGCTCATGTGCTGCTGCCCACCTGTAAAGAGATCTGTTAGCCAAACTGCGATCTGTAGATGATGTTCTCAGTTGTTCCTGTCTGACCAGACTTCTCTTCCCACCTGTGCTTTGATACCCATCCCCTCCCACCAGCTCAGGTGATCACTACCTCCGTCATCACCACCCTTCCCCTGTCTCTCTTCACTCCCTCCTTCCCTGGTGTTCTTATTATGTTCATCATATAAACACATGCTCAGTCGTGTCTTTGCTCTGATAGAGCCGTCCTCGTCCGCACACTTCCCTGCAGGAAGGACACGTCTTGATAGGGAATGCAGAGGCCTGATCTCATGGCCTCCACGTTCTTTTCTTCCATCTGTCCATCCTGGTCCCTCCTCCATCCCAAGCAGTCCACAGAAATCTCTCCCCAGTGTTTCTGCTGTCTGTGCTGGAATCAGGATGGGAGCCCTGGGTTGCCCTTCACTGGCTTGGTTTCCCCTGGTCTGCTGTATGACATGCAGTGCTGGTTCTGTGAGGGAAAAGAGTGTAGCTTATACATTTCTGTAACCCTTCTTGTGTACAGGTAGCTGCTGTAGTCATCAGTTCATATTTCACTGTTCTGCCCCTTCTGTGCTGCCTAGGGAACTCTGGTGGTCTAGTGGTAAGGAGTTGTGCTGACAACCCAAAGGCACATGGTTCGAATCCACCGATGGCTTTGCTGGAGAAAGATGGGCGGTCTCCTCTTGTGTGACTCACAGCCTCTACAAACCCACTGGAGGGCCAGCTGTGTCAGTTCCACCTCAACTGCACACGCAACAGTGTCTCCTAGGGAGCTTTGCTGGCATGATCCTTAGGGAGTTTTGCTGTTAAAGACAAGCATTTGCAGTTATATATAAGCATTTTGGAAATCTTTAAATTCCCAACAATAGCGAAGTTCAACAGAGCAGTGAACAACTAATGCTAGTGAGGATGTGGAAAGATTGGAACCCTTATTCACTGCTGGTGGGAGTGTAAAATGGTGCAACTGCTATGGAAGGTGGGCTGATGCTTTCTCAAAAAGTTGGAAATATAAATACCATTTGACCCAGTAATTCCACTACTGGGAATGTACCCTAAAGAAACTAGAACTGTCATCCAAACAGATGTATCCACACCCCATGTTTATTGCTGTGTTATTCATAATAGCAAAGAGATGGTAGCAACCCAAGTGCCTATCAACAAATGAATGGATAGAAAGACTATGGTATATTCATTCAACAGAATACTACACAGCACTGAAAAACAAGGAATTTGTAAAATATTACACAACATTGATGACCTTAGAGAACATTATGCTGAGTGAAATATCTCACTCATGAAAGGACAAATACTGCATAAAATGACTGCTGTAGAACAGGACTGATTTGGGGAGTTGAAAAGAACAGTTTAAAAAGAATATATGATTAGGCATTATATGTGTGACAACAGTCCAGAATAAGAGGTGCATTGCACAGCGGGCTGGGAGAAAGGAAGGGGATGAAAGAAATTGTACAATGAATGGATATTTTAAAGAAAGAAAGTGAACTGAGGGTGGGGAAGTGAGGACATTGAACAACAACAAAAGAATGAAAATTAAACTTTTATGTAAATTTTCATTGAAATCACAATAAATTTTTTTAAAATGAAAATCTTGAAATTTACCAAAACATTAGTCAACTCTCTAGCTGTTTGAACCCAACCCAGCTCCACAGGAGAACGATGAATGATCTCCCATGTGATTCTAAACCTCAGAAACTCCATAGAGGGTCAATGATCTGACAGTTCTGATGATACATGTCCTGGTTCACCTATGTCCTACTCTGTCCAACTCCTGAGAAAGCCAATCAATGCTTTAACCCAGTTTGAACTAGTGGGCCCTTTCAGGAGGTCGAAAGAGGAAATTAAATTATTACCAGCACACTGGAGAGAGCTGCACATTCAAAGCCATGCAATCATACACTGTATCTGAGCTGGACATCACTGTCTCTGACTCTGTCAGTTCAGAGGTTTGGTTTCTAATAAGAAGACTAAGTTCCAAGCAGGCACTAACCTATAATTTTTCACATTCTGTTTAGGTGGGTTTGATACACTTGTTGTTGTTGTTGTTATGTGCCGTCGAGTCGCCTGCGACTCATAGCGACCCTATGTACAACAGCCCTAAACTCCGCTCTGTCCTGTGGCAATCGCACTGTCTCTGACACTCCCATCCCAATTATCCCAGTCACTGAATCAATCCACCTCATAGAGGGCCTTCCTCTCCTGTGCCATC
>NW_006399774.1:14481874-14496849 GCF_000299155.1 Elephantulus edwardii
TCTAATTTTCCTACATTCATGGTTCTCACATTCCACGTCCCAATCACCAGTGTCTGCTTACAACTGTTCCTCTTCCTTTGTATTTCCATACTTGAAAACTCAACCTCTTTGTCATCTCTGTTATCTAAATGTGTTCTGTGTACATAGGGTTTTCAGAGGCCTGCTATTTCAGAAGTGGATGGCCAATCCTTCTTCCTAGTCTGTCTCACTCTGAATGTTCAGATTGATACACTTACATGTCACACATTTTTCTCTTTTCTGGTATTGTTTCATCAGCCATGACTGATCCAGGTAGAACCCATTTAAAGCCGTGATCCAAATTATCTTAGAAGAGATGGGCACAGCTGGGCATGGTCCACTCTGCTTGTTAGTACAGTCTTCAGGAAGCGTTGAACCAGACATCTGGAGAAGGGTTGCTTTTCTGCTCCATTCAGTGCTAGAGTAATTTTAGGCTAATTATCATGCATTTCATGATGACTAATGTTTTTTTAAAAAAAGAACTTAGTGCCTATTGGAAAGTCTATTTTTTAAAAGACTGTTGTTCTTTGCTCTTCAGGAAGGAATACTCCATCTGTAAACCCTAATCCCCAAACCTGACTTAATGTGTTGATAAATTAGCCCTGAGTGCCTTTGCTTACTTGCTTCACATTCTCAGTTGGGCCAGAAATCCATCAGCATTCCAGAACCTTCACGTAACACTGTAGTGGCATGCGTACACCTTCCAGGCTGGGGTGGAAAGGTTGAGCTTGTTGGTAAGTCGTCTGAGACTCTAATAGAATTTACCAGTAGGACCATCTTGACGGCTAGTCTGGCCGCTTGTTCTGGGTATCCTGCTTGGTCACGTTAATAGTATTGCCATCCATCTTCAAATGAAATCTTCAAATGAATGAAAGAAAATACACATTGCTTTGTGAGTTTTCTGGAATGCTTTAGTTTTGGGCTTTTTTTTTAAAAAAAAAAAATAAGTAGCTCTTGAATACTAACTGGAAAATGTCAATAATTTAGGTTTTATGTCAGATCATGTAAAGTTTCTTATTTGAAAAAATTGCCAAAGAAAGATAGAACACAGGCTCTTTATGTGGACTCCCCGCCCCCCTGCCCATGCCTGGGCGCATGCCCACCATCTACCCCGGGGCAGTCTGATATAGTTTCCAGAATGATTTTGTGGGCTCTCTTTCCCCAAGGCAGTTTTCTTACCTTTCTCTCAGATGGTGGAGAATACAAGACCAGGAAGGCCTGGAGATGCAGTCCATGCGGAGAGAGAGGATTCTTCCCCGCCTGCCTGATGCCACAGTCGTTCAGAGCTCCCCGGTTGAGGGCAGTGCTGGCTCTTGTCCCTTGAGCAGCATGGCGCTCATCTGTGTGTGTGACTCTGCCATACAGGTTGGAGCAGATATGTCTGCAGATGAGACACCAGAAAGGAGCAGACTTGGCAGGGGAAGGCGGATACGGCCTTTTCCAGGAAGAGAGCCAATCTTCAACTGAAGTTTCACTTAGTCAAACAAGTGAATTCACCTTTAAGTTGGAAACTGTGTTGACAGAGGCCTGGGCACCACTTAAAAGGGGTGGGTGGGGGGCGGAGTGGTAAACAAATGCAGACTGAGTGGCCTTTAGTTTTTAGAGGCCTGATGCCCAGTCCCTCCCATGTGGTCAAAGGAAGAAGCCTGGTGGAAGCCTGCCGGACTGTGTCTGTGTCTCTGTACCTTGGCTTTCTAAGAGAAGTGGAGTGATATTTGAATTTGGAAAAAGCAAGTTCTGCTCAGCCCAGAGTAAAGGTCACTGTCCCCAGGAGTTGCTCCAGAGGTTCCAGTGCAGTGATTACAGACTTCTTCTTAATGTTGCTTGTTGCCGTCACCTCAGCTCATAGTAACTCCATGTAAAAGAAAATGAAGCTTTGTCTAGCCCTACACCACCTCCCTGTGTTCATAACCATGAGTCCATGGTTGTAGCCACTGTGTTTTCAGTGCCTCTGACCCAGGGAGCTCACCATCCAGCCCTGTTATCAGCCAGTTCTCTTTTGTGACCTCTGGGCCTTCACTGGCCGATCTTCAGAAGGAGATCACCAGCTCTTTCTCTTCGTAACCCACACTGGTTTTTAAAATACTGGTGGCAGAACTTCCAGAAGCACACATTGAACACAGTAGGACACGCTGATAGACAAGTGGTGAACGTATGGTTTTTGTAATGGTCTGGGTTCCTCTGTCTAGCACAAGTTTGATTCAAGAGAAAGGCATATAAACAATCAAGGTGATACTCCACTCTAGAACCTTCTCTGCTCTTTAGCCTGCTGTTGTCGAGTTTGATTTGTGAACACCCTCTGCTGGGTTTCCAGTCTTTACAGCAGGAGACGTAGCATCTTTCTCCCTCGAAAGAGCTACCACTGGATGCTTTTCATTCTCTTCACCTGCTCCCCCACCAACCAAATTGTGCAGCCGGGCACCTGCATCCCTGCAATTTTCATCCCTGCCCATCCTCATCCTTCTGCTCCCATCCCTCACCTCTGTGTATCCCCAACATGCTTTCCCCAATAAAATTTAAAAAAAAATACTGAAAAACCAAATCAAGACACACACACACAGTGCCACCCGGTGGGTTCAAACCACTAACCTTTAGCAGCCTGACACATAATACACGATGCTCCCAGGGCTCTTTGCTCCTTTTCAAGGGAAACTTAATTTTAAGACAAAGGCACATACATGACTCCTGTACTCAACAGCTTGTCCCTGCATTTGAAGTCCCAAGGAATTTGTCCTAAAGGTAAAAGAAAATATCAAGAATGGTTGAAGAGAAAGAAAACCTGGAACGGTATGACAATTCAGGTCTTTTGGGTTGTACCATCACCAAAAATTGTGAGGAAAGTGTGAGACAGTGTTTAATTGGCAAAAAAAGCCTAGAAGCAGTCTACCCGTCTTCTAGAAAGAGGTAGCTGAGTGAAATCTGCAACATTATCAACACTAATTTTTTTTTTAACAATGAGAATCACTGATGACACAAAGGTTAAGCACTCATCTGCAAATCTACCAGCTACTCCACTGGTAAAAGATGAGACAGTCAGTGTCTGTAGAGATTTAAAGTCTTGGAAAACCCATGAGGTGGTTCTATTCAGTCCTAAGGGTTGCTGTGAGTCAGAATGAGCTGAGCGCCGGTGGGTTTGGTTATTTAGTTGGTATTTAACAAGCGCAATGACAGTAACATAAAAGCTTTCGAGAGAAGAATGTTTGGGATATTTGATGTGCGATATACTTATCCTGTAGACGGTGCATTGATTCAGTGGTGGCTACCAGCATGCTTGGAGTTTCAGGTCTATCAAGATGCGACTGAGGAAAAAGCTACGTCAACCTACTTTCAAATATCAGCCATCACAAGCCCAGGGGAACTGTTCTGCTCTGACACACAGGGAGTTGCTCTGAGTTGGGGGTCAACTCAACAGCAGTAGGTTGTTTCTGTTGTTGTTAGGCACCGTCGAGTGCAGTATGACTCCTAGTGATCCTGTGAGCAGTGGATCTGAACCCTGTCCTGTCCTCAGCGTCTCTCACACACTCAAGTCCATTGCTGCAGTCACTGTGTGAATCACGTGGAGGAGGACAATCCTCTCCTTTGTCATCCCTCCACCTCTACAAGCATGCTGTCCGTCTGTGAGGAATAGCCTCTCCTAGCGACGTGCCCAGAGTACGTGAGACTTTACCATCCTTGCTTCCAGGAAGCACTCTGGCTGCACCTTCTCCAAGACTTGCCTGTTTGTTCCTTTGGAAGTCCAGGGCGTATTCAGCACTCTCCTCCAACACCACGGCAACAAGGTAGGTTTGAAGGCTTTCTTTAAGTGGAGTTATTTTAGGGAGCACCTCATTAACCTTAATAAATGAAGGCACGTTTCGAAAGCTGCTGGGGAGGCTGCAGGACCCTGTGTGCTGTGTTGTGGAGTGAAGGTTCAGATGTCTGCGTTCCTTTGCTTTCCCTCCATCTAACCAGCACGCAGACTTCAACCAGTAGCTTCCTCTCACTGAGGTCACTCCCTCATCATGTGACAGATGAGGAACCTGCATCTAGTTCATGGGGCTGCGGGATGCATGAGCCGAGACGGATGCTCAGGACATGCTAGCAGAAAAGACGACCGGCCTCTGGGTTCCGATCTGAGGACACTGCAAGACATTGCTCATGTCCATGCACACCTGGGGCCCTGGGAGAGATCAACACCAGGATTGGACGGGGCAGTGTCCTGTCCTCTTTCCATTATGTCTCTCTGAATTGGAACCAGCCCAATGACACCTAGCAGCACAGATCCGGGCGTGTTGACTCAGAGGACCAGGTGTTACCTCTGCTCACTGGGTGACGTATGAGGGAAAGAAGCCCTGAATGACACTTCCTCTATGTGTTTTTGTTTGTCTTACTGAGATTTTCATGAAAGTTTTTAAAGAACTTGGGTTTCCAATCGTTCGTTGTTGCACATTTTCCTCCCTGTCCTCCCCACCACCCCAATTGCTTTTTCCTTTGGAAGAAAATGTCTTTCATTGTTATAGACTTGTCATGCCAATAATACCTAATCGTATATTCCTTTGATACCATTTTCTCCTTCATCTGTTTCAATGCCGTGTACATTATTTATCCCCTCTTTACTTAGTTTCCCTCCTGCTCCTTTTTTTTAATCAGTCCTGTTTTATAACAGTGGCATTATAAAGTATTTGTCCTTTTTGTGACTGAGATATTTCACTCAGCATAATGTCCTCCAAGGTCACCCATTTTGTATAATAATTCATGAGTTCCTTGTTTTCAATGCAGCGTAGTATTCCATTGTGTGGATATACCACAGCTTCTCTGTCCATTCGTTTGTTGATGGGCACTTGGGTTGTTTCCAAAGAAGACATTCAGATGGTGAACAAGCACATGAAGAAATGTCCAAAATCCCTAGCTTTAAGAGAGATGCAAATCAAAACAACTATGAGATATCATCTCACCCCAGTAACAATAGGAAAATTTAACAGAGAAGCAAACAACAAATGCTGACAAGGTTGCAGAGAAACTGGAACCCTTTTTCATTGTTGGTGGGAGTATAAAATGGTGCAACCACTGTGGAAGACAGTATGGCTCTTTCTCAAAAATTTGGAAATAGAATTACCATTTGACCCAACAATTCCACTATTAGGAATATAACCCAAAGAAACCATACCTGCCACCGAGGCAGATATATGCACAGCCATGTTTATTGTGGCTTTGTTCACAATAGCAAGGAGTTGGAAACAATCCTTTAAGTGTTTTATACAGAGTCTTTGAAGCCACATCTGTGCTCATAGTTTCAGCCACTCCAAGTAATTCTCACGAGCACAGCTTCTAAAATGCCTTCAGGGGTAATTCATTTCTATGGAGGGTATTACACAACCAGTCATCAGATGATCTGAGAGCCCGTGACAAAGGCAGGAGGTAGCACTGGGATGATACATTAGCTGTGCCCAGAGGCAGGTGCCTTCACATGTGAGACATGAGATCGAAGACTGCCACAGAGGTCTTTCCTTCCAACAGACCCAGAAGAACCTGGAAAAAGACAGCTTGGGGACAAATCTGCTAAAACAAGGTCCTCTTGATCGTGGAACTCTTCAAAGCTGGGTAATGACACTGGGTTGGGACTTGAGGTGAAATTGTTGCCTACAGTCACAACAGGAAAAACCTCGCTAAAGGGGGATCTTCAGGTAGAGCTGAATCAATGGACCTGTTGTTCCGAGGCCCGCCTGACGACCTGGAGGCTGTCCACCGCACGACCTGGATGGAGGCTGTCCACTGCACGACCTGGCGAGAATACCTCTAAGGGGAAACATTCTCTCAAGTCCCTTTTCCTGACTGGAAATGTTACAAAAATAATTCCTTTGTCAAACCCCGCCTATTCTCGTTCTTAAATCCAAACGACCGAAAGAGCAACCACCAAAACCCAGGCAGTGGAGGCGAACACAGGGTGTGCAGGGGGAAGTGGCCATCTGCAGAGCCCGCAGCAGTTGCTCAGCTCCACCTCAGAGATTTTTATTCGCCTGAGTCAGTTCCCCATTTTTCAGCCATGTAGCAACTTGTTGATTTTTAATGAGAATAGCTCTGCTTTTAGTACAGATCTATATACTATACACAAATAATGTATGCTTTGTACACTTTTCAGAAACCATCCAACCCCTTTGAAAATGCTGTGTGATGCACATCTTGTAAGTGTGCAAGGTACTTGCATGGCTGCATTAGGTGCAAAACATGGTAATGCTGTGTTTCTCCTCTGAAGCCTTTCACTTTATATTCATTCTCTCCTAACAAAATTAATCACAGGTGTTCTGGTGGCATGGTGTATAACATGCTGTACTGCATGGGAAAGTCTGCTGTTAGGGACCTCTCCAAAGTACTGAAGAGCAATGGTGTCTCTCTGGAGACTAAGGTGCATCTGATACAGGCCATGGTCTTTGTTATCACTTGTTATGCATCAGAGAGTTGGACAGTGACTAGGGAGAGGATAAAAGGAAAATTTATGCCTTTGAGCTGTGGTGCTGGAGAAGAGTATTAAGGGTACCATGGACTGCTAGGAAAAACAGATTTATCCTGGAGAGGGTTAAACCAGGCTGCTCCTTGGAGGCAAGGATTCTGAGGCTCTGTCTAACAAGCTTTGGACATGTTGTAAGAAGGGACCGGTCCTTGGAGAGGGACATCATGCTTGGTAGGGTGGAGGGACAGCGCAGGAGAGGAAGACCCTCTGTGAGGTGGATTGATTCAGTGACTGGGGTAATCGGGATGGGTGTGTCGGAGACAGTGCGATTGGCACAGGAAAGAGCAGAGTTTAGGGCTGTTGTACATAGGGTCACTATGAGTCGCAAGTGACTCGATGGCACATAAAAACAACAACAACTGCTAATCCGAAAGTCATTGATTTTAATCCACCAGCTGCTCCACAGGAGAAAGATGTGTGGTCTCCTCTTGTGAAGATCTGACACCTCAGAAACATGGTGGAGCCCTGCTGTCAGCTGGAATGACCTGATGGCTGGGAGGTTTTTGGTTGAACGTAACAGCAGTTAGCTTAGTGATGAGAGAACTGTGGTGTTGTGTCCGGTACTCACTTGGTGTTCACATAATCATAAAATTTTAGGACAGGCAAATGCAGAGCTTCCAGATTGCTCTGGGTGCCCTAACTGGATGTGTGAATGAAACCAAGACTCAGAAGTGTTTAGAAGGGTATATCTCAGACCAATTATTAACCTCAAAACTCAAACTTATTGTTGTTGATTTGAAACTGACCCTCTGATGGGGTATTTTTTAATTAAATTTTTTTATTTTATACTGGTTTATTTTATACAAAGTTTACATACATTGCTTTTCACACCAGATCTTTCCCATTTCCTTTACCCACCCTTTCCTTCACTCAACATATTGTGTGATCCTATGACTAACACTCCCCCAACCCCCACCACAGCCCATTCTCACCCTTCTGCTCCTCCCCTCCCCACCTTGGATACTCATACACGTTCTATAATAATAGTCTTATACAGTATTTGTCCTTTTGGGACTGAGTTAGGTCACTTGGCATAATGATCTCCAGTCCCTCCCACATTAGGTAATGTTGTTGTTGTTGTTATGTGCCGTCGAGTCGCTTGTGACTCATAGCGACCCTATGTACAACAGCTCTAAACCCTTCTCTGTCCTGTGCCAATCTCATTGCCTCCGACACACTCATCCCTATTGCCCCAGTCACCAAATCAATCCATCTCCCAGAGGGCCTTCCCCTCCTGCGCCTGCCCTCTACCCTCCCAAGCATGATGTCCCTCTCCAAGGACCAATCCCTCCTTATAACATGACCAAAGTATGTCAGACGAAGCCTCAGAATCCTTGCCTCTAAGGAGCAGCCCAGTATAACTCTTTCCAGGATGAATCTGTTTGTTCTCCTAGCAGTCCATGGCACCATCAGCACTCTTCTCCAACACCAAAGCTCAAAAGCGTCAGTTCTCCTTCTATCCTCCTTGGTCATTGTCCAGCTCTCCGATGCATAACAAGTAATTGCAAAGACCATGGCCTGTACCAGACGCACTTTTGTCTCCAGAGACACCATTGCTCTTGAGTATTTTAGAGAGGTCTCTAAAGGCAGACTTTCCCATGGCAATATGTCTTTTAATTTCCTCACTGTTGGTGCCAAGAGTGTTGACTGTGGAGCTGAGCAAACTAAAGCTGTGAACAATCTCAATCTCCTCACCATCCATCCTGATGCTGCCAATTGGTCCAGTGGTGAGAATCTTTGTCTTCTTGACATTGAGCCTCAGTCCATATTGAAGGCTGCAGTCCTTGACCCTCAGCAGCAAGCACTTCAGGTCCTCCTCAGTTTCAGCAAGCAGGGTTCTGTCTGCATAACGCGGATTGTTTATGGATCTTCCAACAATCCTGAGGCCACATTTCTCCTCATAGAGTCCAGTCTCCCGGATGATCTGTTCTGCATACATGTTGAAAAGGTATGGAGACAGGACACATCCCTGGTGTACGTCTTTCCCAATTTTGGACCATGCAGTGTTTCCTTGCTCTGTTCTGATGACTGCCTCTTGGTTCAAGTATAAGTTTCGCATTAGCATGATCAAGTGTTCTGGGATTCCCATTCTTCTGAGAGTCAGCCACAGTTTGTTATGATCCACACAGTCAAACGCCTTCACATAATCAATGAAGCACAGATAGACATTCCTCTGGTATTCCCTGCTTTCTGCCAAGATCCATCTAACATTAGCTACAATATCCCTAGTACCATGACCGCTTCTAAACCCAGCCTGGACTTCTGGCAATTCTCTGCTGATGTGCTGTTCCAGTCGTTTTTGGATAATCTTCAGCAGAATCTTGCTTGCATGTGAAATCAATGATATTGTTCTGTAGTTTTCACACTCTGTTGGGTCACCTTTCTTTGGAATGAGAACAAATATAGATCTCTTCCAGTCAGTCAGCCAAGTGGTTGTTCTCCACATTTCTTGACACAAGCTGGTATTAGGTAATAAGTTACAAAATTATTGCCCCTGTGTGCTGCATAATATTCCATCAAGCGAATGTACCATAATTTCTAGATCAGTTTGATTGTGGATGGTCATTTGAGCTGTTTCCATGTTCTTGTGATGGTGAATAACGCTGCTATGAACATTGGTGTACAAGTCTCTGTTTCTGCCTCAGTTCTCATTTTCTCAGTGTATATTCCAAGCAGTGGAATAGCTGGGTAAAATGGAATATCTATGTTCATCTTTTTGAGGAAGTGCCAAACTGCCTTCCAGAGTGTTAATACCATTTTACAATCCAACCAACAATGTATAAAGAGTTCGTATCTCACCACATCCTCTCCAATATTTATTACTTGCTGTCCTGTTAAACTTTGCCACTGCTACTAGAGTGAGAAGGTATCTATCTCATTGTGGTTTTGATTTGCATCTCTCTTATTGGCAGTGATTTTGAGCATTTCTTCATGTGTCTGTTGACCACCCGAATATCTTCCTCTGTGAAAATTCTTTCCATGTCTTTTGCCCATTTTGTAATTGGTTTATTGGTCTTTTTTCTTCTAGAGGCCCTGTATGATACTAGGAACTTTTGATATGAGACCCTTGTCTGAAACGGTATTGTCAAATACTTTTTCCCAGTCAGCAGGTTTTATTTTCACTCTGTTGGAAAATGTTTTTGATGCACACAGGGATTTAATCTTTAGAAAGTCCCATTCATCAATTTTATCCACTCTCAATTGTGCATTCTTGGCTAGATTTGGCAGTCTTTTTACGACATAGACTAGGATATCTAGGTTTGATCCCAGTTTGTCTCTGAAAACTTTATGGTTTTGAGCTTTAATCCCAGGTCTCTGATCCACATTGAGTTGATTTTTGTGTATGGTATGAGATGTGAATATTGTTCCAGCTTTCTGAGTTTAGCAGTTCAGTTTTGCCAGCACCATTTGTTGAAGAGGTTATCATTTCCCCATTTGATAGGCTTTACTTCCTTGTTGAATATCTGTTAACCATAGATATCTGGGTCCATTTTGGGGTTCTTAATTCTGTTCATTGATTTGTGTGCCTGTCATTGTACCAGTACGATCCTGTTTTGGTTACTACTGCTGTGTAGTAGGTTTGAGGTCAGATAGTGCTATGCTTCTCCCTTCATTTTTGTTTTTCAGAAGTGCTTTGCTTATTTGGAGTCTCTTTCCTCTCCAAATAAACTTAATCATTTCCCTTTTTATCTCCTTGAAAAATGAATTTGGTATCTGTATTGAGATTGTGTTGAACATGTAGATTACTTTTGTTAGAGTTGTCATTTTCACAATATTGAGTCTTCTTATCTGTGAACAGGACACATTTCCCCATTTATTTAGATCTTTTATTGTGTCTCGAAGAAATGTTCTGTAGCTTTCTTTCTACAGGTCTTTTGTGTCTCTAGTTAGGTTCACTCCCAAGTATCTAAATTTGTTCTTGGCTGTTGTAAATGATAGTGTTTTTTTGGTTTTATCCTCTGAGTTATCTTTGTTACTGTAGAGGATATCTGATTTTTGGATATTGATCTTATATCCTGCCACTCTACTAAATTAGTCTACTAGCTCTAACAGGTTTGGGTTTTCTGGTTTGTTTTTGTTGTTGTTGTTGAGTCCTTGGGGTTTTCTATGTACACTATCATTCTGGTGGGTTTTTAAAGGCTGTAAATTGCATGGGAGGAGATTTCTTGTCTTTCTCATATGATGCTGCTTACAGATTCAAATGGCTAGAGAGATATGGATTTTGAGTTAGCATCTCTCTAGGGACCACTACTAGAGAGTTTTGGGGAAGGTGAAGCCAGAGTTCTCCTTGGAGGCAAAGATGGCGAAGCTTCATCTCACATGCTTTGAGCTCGTTGCTAGGAGGAGCTCTTCTTTAGAGAGGGAGATCATGCTTGGAAAGGTGGAGCGACAGAAAAAGAGAAGAAAGCCCTCAACTAGGTGGGTTGACAGAGTGATTGGCGGCAAAGGCTGCAGTATGTCAGAGAGTGTGAGGATGGCCCAGGATAGGACAGTGCTCAGTTCTGTTATTTGTAGGGTCGCTGTGAGTCACACTTGACTTACTGGCACCTAACAACAGGAACCACTCCACTAACACTCCCTGCTGGCGTATGTACAGGTAAGCAGGTACCACTCTGCACGGCGATCTCCCCTCATAGGATTACGTCTAAGAAAATCTCCAGTAACAGATCCATGCGGGGTCGTCAGGAATTAGAATCAACCTGACAGCCATAAGTTTCGGTGTTTTGGAGACGAGAACTAAGAACAGAAGTAAAGAAGCTGCAAATGCTTTTTAAATACTCCTACAGAGACTTTGAGAAACAACGCTAGTTGTAGAAAGGCTTCAGGTCTTTTTTTCATAGGAACGCTTTGAGTTGTGCTCGCCTCAACGGCAGTCAACAACAACAACAGAAACCCAGCATCTTTAAAAGTTTCAAAGACACCTGCTGATTGGGAAAAACACCAGTTCATTGGCTAATCTCCCGTTCTGGAGAAATCTCTTTACTGGGGGCACTCATGGTGCAGTGTTCTTGCATCAACTGATTCCCTGTGCCCTAAGCCATGTGTTTTTATTAGAAAACACTGGTTTTGGCAAAATTTAAAAGATGTAATGTTGTGGCATGGTCTGATTGGATTATGAAAGTCTTGAGCAAGAGTGGTTTCCAAATGGAGAAAAAGTATTTCCAGTAACTTTGAAAGAGAGAGAAACTGGAATCTCTTAAGTCGTGAGAAAGGGCCTTCTCCCTTGCTAGAAGCCCTTCTCTGGGAATGTCGGATGGGCTGGAACAAAGGTTGAGAACTCTGGACTTCAGAAAATGATGATTCCAAAAGAGTGAGGCATCGTGGTGACATATACCTTCAAGCCTGCACCCACCTGTAGGAGAAGGTGGGGAAGGGGAAGCCCCCTTTTCTCCAAAGGCCAGGCACCTTGCCCTTGGGGCAGGTCAGCCTGTTAGCAACCCTCTGGGACCGAGTCGAAGTTTCCCACAGGATTTCTAGGCTGTGAATGTTCCAGCAGCAGAGTGGCCCATCTTTCTCCCAAGAAGCAGCTGATGGATTCAAGGCACCAGACTTCTGGTTAGCAGCTGAGTGCTCTGGGGCTGCTTCGCCACAGCTGCTTTGCACGGGCCCCTGCGGTTATTGTAACGGCATTTCTGCACAGGCTAGCTTGGGTCTGAAACCCCACCGCCAGCCCAGCGTTCTTAGCTCGGAGTACTAACGCACAAAGGAAACACGTGGAGTTTACTCTTAGAAGCATGTGGCGCTTTAAATTCATCATAATAATACCTTTTTCTTTCCGGCTGCTTTTATGTTGCTTCGATTTGGAAAATGGAAGCTGCTGAATGAATCCGTGATGAAGAGAGAACCACTTAGGGCGTCTTCTGGAGGAGCCAAGAGTGTCTCCCACCCCTTCAGCATTTGGGGTCAGGGTTGTTAGCTGCCAACGAGCCGAAACTCACAGTGACCCCAGGCTCAGCAGAGAAAGCACTGCCTAGTCTGCCATCGTTCCATGATGGCCTGCGGACTGGACTGTTGAGATCCGTTTGGGGTCTGGGGGACCTCTTCGTTGCCGTTTGGGTGAACGTTTGTAGAGCAAAGCAGTTTCCCCTTCAACACTGTGCGCACAGTCTGTTTCCCGACAAGGGTCACCTCTCCTTCAGTGTGACAGCTTCCCGTTCCCGTGCGTCCTCTTCCTGACCTTCTGCCTGCGGGTTTGATGGTGGTGTGACTCACACTTGGCCCCTGGAAATGTTCTCTGCTTTGTGTCCTTACAACCTTTGCTCACCGACCATAAGCAGTAAACGCATCTGACGATAATGTATCTGAATATGTCTGTCACCAGCTTTTCGGTTTTCCCATCCTCCGCTCCGAGTAGACGGCTTTCCAAATGTTGAATCATTTGAAAGGACTCTGCAACTACTAAGAATTTCAGGGGATTAGCATTATGTAAGGGATTAAAAAAACAAAAAAATCCAAGAACTGGTCATGATTTTAATGAAAATTGAAGCTAATCTGTACTAACCTAGGTCTTATTTTATTTCTTTTTTTTAAAAAAAAAAAAAAACCTGGCGTATTTTACACTGTATGAGGGAAAAGAATGGATTTCTGTGCGTTATTATTGTGTATACTGATTTTAGGAGGTTTATAAGAATTTTACTAGAACTATGTAAGCTACATAATCAACCAATTGCTTTTCTACTACATGTTTAAAAAAGAGCCTCCATCACCCTGTACTCTAATTAGACCGTGAGAAGGTTTATGAAATAAATTGGATTAATGCTATTGAAATTATAATTTAATCTCTTCACCCCCAAATGAATCCATTTTGCTCCAGAAAATGTTCCAGACTTGACCTTTCAGAAGCCGGTCACTAGACTTGTTTTTCAGTACATCTTTCTCAGAGGATTTGAACCACCAACCCTTTGGTTAAGAACTGAACTCTTAACCTCTTCTGCTGGGGACATCCTTCTATAACGTGACTATATTTCAAAATGCTTGTAGATTGAGAATCTCTTTTAGAGAAATAAAATAGTGAAGTTATGAATAGAAACCAACATAAAGGGAGCTCGGATGACCTAGCGGCCAGAAGCGGCACTGCAATCCCTAAGGTGTGCGGTTCGAAGCCACCAGATGCTCCGCTGAAGGAGGGACAATCTCCTCCTGTGCCAGTCGGATCCAGTTCAACAGTACACAACAAGAAATTAAAAACAAACAAACAAACAAACCAAAAAAACCACCTGAAAAACACAAAACCAACACAACACCAGTGTAATCCTTAATTGGAAAGACAGAGGGGTCAGTGAAGGTGAAGACCCTCAATGACACAGCTTGACTGACACAGTGACTATCATGGTGAGTCTGCATACGTCGGACCTGACCAGGGTGGCACAGGATAGGGCAGGGTTCACACCCATTGTTCATCGAGTCACTATGAGATGCAGTTGACACAACAGCACCTAACAACAACAGTCCTTATTTGGGAGCTCTGGTGGATTAAATGGTAAGACGTTTCATTGAGTCCACCAACTACTTACGAAAAATGTGGGTAATCCCCTCCTATGTGATTGACTGCCTCTGAAAACTTGCTGGAGGGTCAGCTAGGTGTCAGATGTGTCCCCTCGAGGCCTTGAGAAATGAAGGAGTCAGATTTTATCAGGTTGAGAAGGATGCAAAGTGAAATTTCGGACAAAGGCCAGCTGGAAGCTTTAAAGACAAAATCATTCTGCTCTGAGTGGAAATGCCAGCATGGCTGGAGGCTGAAAATGAGGGTGATAAGATTGGAAGTGTTACGGCCGCTTAATGGGAAGGGCCTTGAAAGCTGTAATAAGTAGAACTTTAGCCTGTGAAGAGTGGGCAATTGTTGGAGATTTTAGCCAAGGAGAAGATAATCTTATACTTGAGACTTCCTACACAGCATTGGAATATAATGAACTCATAATGAAACACTATCCAGTATGGATGAGTCTGCAAGGCATTATGCTAAGTGAAATATCTCAGTCACAAAAGGAGAAATACTGCATAAGCCCATTATTGTAATAATAGAATAGAGACAAGGGAGTGTGGAGTGTGAAAAGAATGGATAGATGATGAACACTATACTGAAGTGGGTGACAGGACAGGCAATCTGAGAGGAATGGGTGATTATGTGTATGGTAATTAATAGCCGAGAACAGGACAAGTATTACAAAGGGAATTGGGGGAGGGGATGGAGGAAAGTGTGCATGCATGCATGAATGAATGAAACCACTCTCTTTGTAAACTTCACTAAAATAAAAATCAAGAGCTTAATATTTTTATTTATTTTTTTAAAGAGGCTTTGATGGCAGTTATGGTCTCTTTAGGGTATATTCCCAGTAGTGGAGTTGCTAGGTCAAATGGTATCTCTATTTGCAACTTTTTGAGAAACTGCCACACCGCTTTGTTCACAATAGCAAGGAGTTGGAAACAACCCAGGTGCCCATCAACAAACGAATGAATAGAGAAGCTGTGG
>NW_006399774.1:14497314-14504775 GCF_000299155.1 Elephantulus edwardii
AAAAAAAAGAGGCTTTAACAAACACATAAAAAAATGCTCAAAATCACTGGCAATAAGAAAGATGCAAATCAAAACCACAGTCAGATGCCATCTCATCCCAGTAGCAGCGGCAAAGTTGAACAGGACAGTAAACAATAAATACTGGAGAGGATGTGGAGAGAGAGGAAAATACATTGTTGGTGGGACTGTAAAATGGTACAACCTCTTTGGAAGGCAGATTGGTGTGTCTTCAAAAAGCTGAACATAGAAATTCCATATGACTCAGTTATTCCACTGGTTGAAATATACTCCGAGAAAATTAGAACTGAGGCACAAATGGAGATCTGTACAACAATGTTCATAGCAGCATTATTCACAATCACAAGATCATGGACATAGCCCAAAAGTACAACCACGATCAAGTGGATTGAGAAATTGTGATACATTCTTATGATAGAATACTATTCAGCACTCAGGAGTAATGATTATGAGAATTACTACATAACTTGGGAAAGACTGGAGGGCATTGTGCTGAGTGAACTAACTCCATCTCATAAGGATAAATACTGCATAGGACTATTGTTGTAAAAACAGAAGAATAACTAGTAAAACGTGTTTGGGAATCCAAGAGGAGAAGGGAAGGGAACACAGGGCTGAGAGGGGTGAAGGGGAAACAAAACGGTCACACAATTTGGTGGGTTGGGGGGTGGGTAAAGGAAATGAGAAAGAGCTGGTGGGGATATGGAAAGACAAAGTAATGGTGGGCATAGTTCAATGGTGATTGATTTTATAAAACAGGGTGAATGAGAATGATTGTATGAAATATAATGTGAATGAAGGATAGTGTGAAACACAATGTATGTGAGCTTTGTATACAAACCAATGTAAAATAATTATATTCAAAGACATTTTGTCCTCAGTATTGATGTAGGAGGTGTTATTCTATAGTAGATTTTTGCTGAAGAGTCCTGGTGGTGCAGTGGGTTAAATGTTGTGCTACGAACCGAAAGGTGAGTGGTTTGAGCCCACTGGCCACTCTGAAGGAGAATGAGGGAACAATCAACTTCCACAAAGATTTGCAAACTTGGAAAGCCAGTGAGCAGTTCTGTGCATACAAGATCACTGTGAGTCAGGGTGCATGCAGAGCAGTGGGTTAATACTGTTAGTTGCTGATGGCATTAGTAGGTTAGTCCCTATTATGTAATGGAAAGGAGTGTTGCCAGTGCTGTGTCATCTTCACGAGGCTCGATATATCCCAGCCTGCTGTCTGATTATTGTGTCAGTCCATCTTACAGTGAATTTCTTTCTCTCATTGCCATCTAGTAAGAACTCACTCACGGCTGATGCTCCATTGGCTTGTCAAGGTTAATCACATGGGAGGACCTTGCCCATCTTTCTCCTGAGAACTTGCTGGTAGACTCAAATCACCAGCAAGGCCTGGGCTTCGGGTCAGCAGTATGACCCTGTATGGACTCACTACACCATCAGAGCTTCCTCATGGATAGTTTTGTTGTTGTTAGGTGCCATTGAGCCGAGGGTGACTCATAGCAACCCTATGTATGTAACACGCTGGGCTACTAACCAAGAAGTTGACAGTTTGAATCTCCCAACCGCTCTGCATGAGAAAGGTGATGCCTCACTGATGAGAAAGGTGTTTCCAGGGAGATTTGCAGCCACGAGATGCTGATGGCTGTCTACCATCAGACTGAGTCAATGGCGGTGGATGGGATTTGAGTGTGTTACAAGAGTCCAAGAATGCTAAGTCTCAGTTTTATACCATTTGATTTGTTTGTTGTTGATGATGATTGCTTTTGAGTCGAGGTTGACTTATAGCAACTCTATGAACAAAAGACCTATTGCCTTTTCATAGCTATCATTTTTTTTTTCCAAGTTCATAGAGTTTCCTGAGGCATGTGGTTTAGGAAGTGGATGCCACTTCTGCTTCCCAACTTGTTTTACAACTGGGAGCTCCACCAAACGTTGTCCACAATAGGAAACCATTCTGGTA
The DNA here is from genome assembly GCF_000299155.1 of Elephantulus edwardii. Taxonomy (NCBI): domain Eukaryota; kingdom Metazoa; phylum Chordata; class Mammalia; order Macroscelidea; family Macroscelididae; genus Elephantulus; species Elephantulus edwardii. Next base: position 14,499,302 of record NW_006399774.1, read on the forward strand.
TTTGATATCTCCATGGCACAAGGTTGAGCATCGTAGCAAACCCACATTACCTCATACAGCACATTGACAAAGAGTTATGTGTAAAGTGGAAGAGTGTTCTTCCAGATAGAACAGCCCTAGTTTCATTTAGCAGTGGTTAAGTGTTGTTGACAATGACCAAGGAGGATAGAAGGAGAATTGATGCCTTTGAGCTGTGGTGCTGGAGAAGAGTATTGAGAATACCATGGACTGCTAGGAAAACAAACAGATTTGTCCTGGAAAGGGTTAAACCGGGTGGCTCCTTGGAGGCAAGGATTCTGAGGCTCTGTCTAACATACTTTGGACATGTTGTGAGGAGAGACCGGTCCTTAGAGAGGGACATCATGCTTGGGAGGGTGGAGGGACGGCGCAGGAGAGGAAGGCCCTCTATGAGGTGGATTGATTCAGTGACTGGGATAATTGGGATGGGAGTGTCAGAAGCAGTGCGATTGGCACAGGACAGAGCGGAGTTTAGGGCTGTTGTACATAGGGTCGCTATGAGTCGCAGGCGACTCGACGGCACATAACAACAACAACAACAAGTGTTGTTGAGTCGAATATGACTCAGAGTAAGCTTTGCGCAAAAGACCTGAACTCTGTTCTGTAATTAACATAATTTCTGTATATTTATAAAAGAGTTTGTGGATTTTCCAGAGGAATCTCGTTTAAGAAGTGGATGCCACTCCTGCTTTCCAGCATAAATCAATCTGGAAGCTCATCCAACCATTATATATAATGGGTAACCATGACGATATTCAACACAACTATGGAATAGTGTTCAGCATCACAGCAACTCCAAATTGTTCAGTACAGCAAATAGATTTGTTTTAGGAAAAGAAAACAAAACCAAGTTCACTAAACAACTTAGTCATCCCCCAAGGTGTATGCAGCTTCGGAAAGTTGACGTTCTCCAGGTGAAGACGTCAGAGAACAGAACCCAAAGGTTGAAGGCCAGCTGGAAATTAAACAGCCAGTTACTGCTTAATTAATGACACAGCCAGAGGCAGCGCTGCCTCGTGGTGACCCCCCATGTCTCTCAGCAAATTTTCAGGAGCCCATTATTTTATTTCATTTGAGTGAAGTTGACAAATCATATTAGGTTTTAGTTTAACCATTGACAGACCTTTTTAATAACATTAATTAAAATTTATTCATGTATTGACAGTGTCTAAGCAACCCCTTAATGTATATAGCCTTTCCCTTCACCAGTTTATCTGCTTATTAACCTTTGTTCACCTCTCCCTCCCCTCCGTCTTTGTTAACCACCTAAGATTGCTTCTATCTGTGTATAAACTTCTCCTCGGTTTATGTTAGTGGTCTTGTACCTTAATTGTCCTTTAATAACTGACATAGACTTCAACACAATTTTTTTCTAAATGCACAACATTTGCTTAAGTTTTGCAATGTATCACACAAATTCTTGATCAGTTTTTAGTGATGGATCATGCTTCATTATGTGGACATACCACCATTTCTATAGCTGTTTTTCCCTTGATGGGTACTTAGATTGTTTCCAACTCTTTGTTATTGTAAATAATGCTGCAGTAAATGTGTGTGTGAGTATGACAGTTTGTGTTGCAGGTTTTGTTTCTTTGGGATGTAGTCTGAGTAGTTGGATTGCAAGATCAAATGATATTTCTATTCCCAGCTTTCTCAGAAAGTAACAAACTACTTTCCACGGTGGTTACATCATTTTATGGTCCCACTAGCAGTGCAGGAGAGCTCCAATCTCTCCACACCCTTATCAACATTTTTTGTTTTATATTTTAATTAATGTTATTATGTTCCCCCCTGGAATGAGATAGTATACCATTATTTTCTTGATTTGCATCTCTGTAATAGCTTTGAGTTGTAGTCAATTTCATGACACCTGAGAACAATAACTAATAGCTAGTGATCATGGGCATTTCTTCATGTGTTTGCTGACCATCTGAATGTCTTCCATGCCGAAGTGGATATCCATGTTTTCCTATCCAATTTGTAACTGAGTTGTTTGTCTCGTGGAAGTGTTGGAATTTTTGATAAATTTAAGAGACCCTTGACGGATGTGCCATTGCCCAGTATTTTTCCTCCATGTATAGGTTCTCAGTCTTTGGAGAAGTCTTTTGAAGTACTCATTGTGCAGGTTGACCACCAAGCCTTTCTTCTGAGGGGTCTCCGAGTGGATCTTAACCTCCAACCTTTCAGTTAACAGCTGATTATATGTGAACATCACCAGGGACTCCCATTCCTGAAATAAAATACCATGATGCCTCATACAGTTAGAATCTCTTCCATGAGTTTGTCTCTTGTCTGCTTCTTGAAGGCCGAACTAGATGTCTAGGAAAAATGCACTGCTGCCCATCAACCTTCTTTCTCTGTGACCTGAGGACCAGGTAAAGGCTCACTTTGTTGGCTTTTACACACCTGACACCTTGACTTCCCTCTGCTCTTGATATCTGGAAGGTTATTTTCTTTCTCTAGTTTTAAGGATACTTTAGAAATCATAACTTTAACATTTACCTAGTAATAATTTGCCCTGAAATTTTATTACTCTAATTTAAACTAACAGAGTGTCCTTTTGGGTTTGAACAGTGATGCAAGGCTGAAAAAAGCCGTTGGTTGAAAATGCTTCCAAAGGACTGAATTAGGCTGGAGTTCCTGTGCTTTCTGCCAAATGAAGCAATGTAGTTCTTCCAGCATTGCATAAACAGTGGAGTCTTTTATCAGATTGGCCTCTGTTCATGCCAAGGAGAGTAATTCTCTTTGTATTAAAGTGACTTTGAAGATTAATAAGTAACAGAATGAGTACATGCAGATTTACGAACATGAATACTTTTTTTTTTACTTTTCATTTTATTATTTGTGTGTGTGTGTGTGTACCGTCAAATCAGGTCTGACTGGTACAGGAGGAGATTGTCCCCCCTTCCCTAGCAGAGCATCAGGTGGATTCAAACCGTGTGCCTCTGGGATTGCAGTGCAGCTTCTTGACACTAGGCCACCAGAGCGCCCCTGAGCATGAATACATTTTAATGTCTCTGTGTGTGTACATTTTTGGGGGGAGGGGAAGAAGACATTGCACTTGTTCTAGACATATTGGTGTGGGAGCAAGACGTCAGCTCTGGAGGCTTTGGTGCGCAGCTGGGTAGGATCGTTGTGGTCCGCAGTGACTGAGCTGTGACAAGAGCGGGTCTGAGGACCTTGTCAGGACGAATGCAGACTCTTCTAAAGCACAGAACCAAACCAGTTGCCTGTGACAATGTGACAGCAAGTCACATGTGACACCAAGAGTGTCAGAGCGCGGCTCTGCTCCCGGGACTTTCGGGACTTTGGTGCGGATCACCAGGCCTTTCTTGCGAGGTCACTTCTCAGCTAAGCGACAGGAAGTCTCATAAAGTGAACAGTAATTGCTTCAAGAAACATGTTATCCAGCACAATCAACCGTGGCATTGTGAGGTGCCGTCGTGGTAACACAGACCCAGGACGACCGTGTTCAGCAGATCAGCAGTTGGCCACACCCTCCCAGCCTCTGCTGTGCTTACACTCGTGGGGAAAAGCCCCATGCCAGCCCATCACCAGGACGGTCTGCATTCCTTTCACTGACCCTCTGTTTTCCCAGGTGTGATTTGTTCTAACAAGGACCCGCTCCTCCTGATAACTAAACGGACTCATTGGTGCGGAGCTGGAACCAACTCAGAGATAACCCAGCGGGGGGTTTGCAGAGGCTGTAAATTGTGCAGGAGGAGATTGCCCATCTTTGTCCACAGAGCAGCTGGTGGGTTCAAATCACCCGCATTTGTGCTGGTTGCAACTCCTTACCCACTAGGCTGCCTGACATTGTTGTTGTTATGTGCCATCGAGTTGCTTGCAACTCATAGTAACCCTATGTACAAGAGCCCTCTATCCTGTGCCAACCTCGCCGTCTCAAACACATTCTTTCCCACGACTCTACTCTCAGAATCGATTCATCTCATCGAGGGTCTTCTTCTCCTGCATGTCCCTCCACTCTCCCAAACATGATGTCCCTCTCCAAGGACCAGTCCCTCCTTGCAACATGCCCAAAGTATGTCAGAGGAAGCTGCAGAATCCTTGACTCGAGGGAACATTCTGGCTTCATCCTCTCCAGGACAAACCTGTTTGTTCTCCTAGCATAAATTATTACCTAACTTGGGAGGGACTAGAGAGCATTATGCTGAATGAACTAACTCGGTTCCACAAGGACAAATATTGTATAAAACCATTATTGTAGAATGAGTATAAGGAGCCAAGGGGTGGGGGGTGGGGGTGGAAGCAGATGTGGATATGCACGGGGGATTAATCATGGGGTTGTACATTTTGATGGGTCGGGGGAGGAGAGGGAAGTTGGAAGAATCCACTCTGGAAAACAGTGTATTCCAATTTTGTAAATAAATTAGTATAGTAACAATCTAAAAAAGAAAGAAAAAAATTCAGAACAAAAACCAAACAAACAGAAACCTCACCCATAGCTGACCTTCCAGTGGGTTTTCGGAGGCAGTTTGTCGCATGGGATGAGATCGCCCAGCCTTCTCCCGAGGAGCAGCTGTTGGATTAGAACCACGTGCCTTTGCGATGGTAACACAGCTTCGTACCCTTGGCCACCAAAGCTCCCTTACAGCATGCCCTTCGTACGTGAAATGATGGCTTGACATCCTTGCAGCCCTGGTTCGTTCCTTGATAGTCTAGAGTGTCCTCAATACTCTGAGACAACACCACAATCCAAAGGCATCAGCTCTTCTTTGATCTTCTGAGTTCAATGTCCACCTCTCCTGTGTATGTGAAGCAATTGAAAATACCATGGCTTAGAGTAGGTGCGCTTAGTCCTCAGGGTAACAACTGAAGGAGACCAAAAAAAGGCAGCATTAGCCCCCCAAAATGTCCAGAAGGAGAAGGAAAGAGGAGAAATAGAAATGTCAGAGTGGGAAAGAACGCTGTCACAGGGAGGGCACTGCGGGTCATGTTATGAAACAAAGTGTGCGTTGTTAGATAGAAAACAAAGTTTACTCTGCAAAATGTTACTCAAACCACACCAAGTTAAAAGTTAGAGGGGAAAAAATAGATCCCTAGGCCCTCGAGGCGAAGCCCGTGCTGTGTGTACTGAAGGCTTGTTGAGGGTGTGGGGTCTGTTTTGGGCCTAGTGGTGAGGACGTGTACTGTCAACGTGGAGGCTCGCCATCCAGATCTGCCAGCCACTTCACAGAAGGGTGGGCAGTCTCCTGTGTGACTGCACTGCCTCTGACCACCCACCGGAGGGTCAGCTACAAGTCAGTTCCGACAGCAATAATTCCTACAGAGGTTCTCTTGACCTCGCGAGCCATTTAAAAAGCACAAGGTGACGTGTCTGTTCATATCCTGTGCCCGTTTTTCAATTGGATTATTCTCCTTTATCTTGTTGTGGTGCTCGAGTATTTTATACATTCTAGATATAAGTCCCTTGTCTGACATGTCATTACCAAAAA
>NW_006399774.1:14505461-14516720 GCF_000299155.1 Elephantulus edwardii
CACTTTTTTCTTTTTAGTTAATTTAAAAAAAAAAGCACAAGGTTCAAACCCGCTAGCTGTTCTTCAGGAGAAAGAGATGCGGTCTCCTCCCGCACCATTTACAGCCTCTGAGGCTAATGATGAGTTGGTTCTGATTTGGATAAAGGCGGTTGAGGTGCATTTGCATTTAACTATGTAGTAGGTCTATTCGGAGCTCTGGAGGCCATATAGACTTGAAGGCAGTGGGTTTGCATTTTGGTTTTTGAGGACCTAAATTCCTGTTAAGACACTTAAATCACCATGATTACTAGTACAATGCAGTGTGTGTGTATGTATAAGATTTTTGAAAATTCCTTAATGTCACTTAAACTCTCCACGAAGCAGATTGGCACTCCTACCCACCTTTGTCTCCCAGTCATGTTATGTGGCAGGTCGTTAGCTGTAGGAATTAGACAAAAAGTTGAATTTTCTACGTCAAGAAGACATTTTTGCTTCTGAATGTGTTTGATGAGTTGTTGTTGTTGTTGTTGTGTACCATCGAATCGAAACTGACCCATAGCTGACACTCCAGTGGGTTTTCAGAAGCGGATCATTCATGGCACAGGAAGAGATTGTCCATTTTTCTCCTGCAGAGCAGCTGGTGGATTTGAACTGCATGCCTTCAGGATTGCAGCACGGCTTCTTGCCACTAGGCCACAGCACTCCCTTGTGTTCAATGAGACTACTCCTAATTCCTGGTCCAATGTCAGTCATCTCCCCGTCCTCCTGTTTCGAGCAGTAAGCTTCAAGTTGGGTCCCACCTCCTGTCAGAGAGACGGGAAGACCATACCCAGGGCCCAGGGTCTTGGGTGCTTTTAAAGATAAGCCCTTTTCAGATCCTCGACGTGCACAGTTTCTCTTGTTGCAATGCATCTGCCTAAGATTACCTACCTGTGATAAGGACCCCCTCTGCCCCACTGTGAAACTAACCATTCCCTTCAAAACCATGCCTCGCAAACCTCCTTGCACTCTTCCTGTTATGCCTCGATGTGCTTTTCAAAACCTATGCAGCACCAAACAACGAGGCCACTTGCAATATGGATTTTGATGTTAAGTGAGCCATGCAGAACCGAGACTGGTGGGAGTTATGTGGGAGAATGGCCATCTCCTGTGTGGCATTGCTAGACTGAGGCAGACAAATAAGAAAAGTCTAGTAATCTGCTTCTGAAAATCAGCCGGGGAAATTCCGTGGTTCAGGTGGAAACCCATCATGGTTAGACGCGGGTCTCGGCATTGTTTCTGTCGTGCATGGAGTCACTGTCAGTGGGTCCAACATGATGGCAGTAGATAACAGTTGGAGGGCAAATACAGGACTCCAGTGAGTTGATGAAACAATATTTTCTAAGTCTAGTGGTTTCCAAATTTTTTCCCTTAGAGCAAAATTTCAGGAGGATTTAAATGTTGTGTCAGCTACTAGAAAATGAAAAATAATTTTTGATGATAGATCACTATGTGATTCCTGGCTTGTAACTGAGAAGGGGGTCACAGGATTGGATAACAGTGCTATAACAAAACTCTTTCCATACCCATTAATTTATTTATGGAGAGAAGGTTTCTTGGCATATAAATTTTTAAAAATGAAAAACAGGAATAGAATTGATATTAATATTGAGCTTTAAGTCATGCTGGTAATAAATAATATTCACCCACAGATTACATGAAGTAAGTGGGAAAACACCCAGTCTCCCCTGCATTCTTCTGGAACTGTAAGAGGTTCATTTCCAGGAAAATTTTACTCCTGAGTAATAATTATTTATCAAAATTCATGGTATCTTATGTTATTAGCAATTGTCCCAAAATAACTGTAATTATAACTCAATCAGAAAAAAAATGTAATATTTAGAGATTATATTCACAGACGTATGAATAAGGAAGTTGGACAATGAATAAGGAGGACGGAAGAAAAATTGATGGCTTTGAATTGTGGTGTTGGCGAGGAATCTTAACTATACTAGGAACTGCCAAATAGAACAAATAAATCAGTCTTGGCAGAAGTGCAGCCAGAGTGCTCCTGAGAGGCGAGGACGTTGAGACTTCATCTCGCATAGTTGGGGCATGTTGTCAGGGGGGTCAGTCCCTGGAGATGGACACTGTGCTGGGAAAAGCGGAAGGTCAGAGAAGGAGAGGAAGACCCTCAACAAGACAGATTGGCAACAGTGACGGCAACGACGGGCTTAGCACAGCGTGGATTGTGAGGCTGGCCCAGGACCAGGAAGGGCCTCAATCACTCTGCGTAGTATTGCTGCGAGTTGGAGCAAAGCAACACCTAACAGTAACAACAGGGAAATTCTGGAAATCCAAAGTCTCTGTGAACTTTCATTAAAATCAATTTAAAATTAAAAAACAAAACAAAACAAAAAACTCCAAGGAAATTAGTGAAATAACGAAATGTCAATTTTTCATGCGCACAGCTGTATGATGAGATAATCGAGAAGATATTTTCTACATTGAATTCATCACATTTGGGTAAAAGTACATTGTTGTTGTTGTCGAGTCGGGACGGGCTCAGAGCTGACTCTGCAGTGAGTTTTCTGAGGCAGGAAATAGCACGGGTGCAGTCTGCCCGTCTTTCTCCTGAGGAGCAGCTGCTGGATTCAAACCGCCTGCCTTTGGGTTGGCAGTGCAAAAAAGAAATACGATGCCACATTTTAGACTGTTCAGGAACCTGCTCGCTGCTGAGGTTGGTGGCAAGCAGCGGAGACATTGTGTAGAGCAACCTCTCTGCCCAGTCCTCTGTGACCGTTGACACCTCTGAGCGCGTTGTTGAAGCTCTTACACCAGTCCTCTTCTCTGGAAGTTTCTCTCAACTTTGCTGCCCCTCTCCTTCTCCAAACATGACGCTCTTCTCTAGTGACTGGTCTTTCCTGTTACTAAGGAAAGTCCAAAGTGAGCGAGACAGGGTCTCACCATCCTGGTTTTGAAGGTACAACCTGATTGCCATCTTTCTAAGAATTAAGTGATAATTCTTCTGGCAGTGTGTGATGTGTTTATTCTTCTTCACCAGCTATCTGTTCTGTCCTCTTTTGCGATGTCCAACTTCTGGGCTCATTTGAAGAGACTGAAAACACTATGACTTGAGTCAAGTTATATGTTGGTATCAAAGCACTGAGATTTTAAGGTTCTAAATATATATAAAATAAAATTTATAGGTGATTGCTATGATGCTAAACACTGTGACAATGAGGTGCCAAATGTAATAATGGTGACCCATGGAGGACAGTGTTTGGTGGAGCTTCCCGACTAAAACAAGCTTGGAAGCAGGAGTGGCATCCACTTCAGAAATGGCTTGTCTCCGGAAACTTTATGAACAGTGCTCAGGTCTTTTGTTGATAGGGTCGTTGTGAGTTGTCTATGACTCAATGGCACCTAACAACACCACCACCAACAATGTGTATACTTAAAAGAATGAAGTAAAAGATTTTATCAAGTTCAGGCCATCACACACTTTGCAGTTATGTAAACAGAAAAGGACAGTTTTCTATGTTAGTATGAACATGTCTAGAGACGATTGATCTATACATGGGGCAAATTGTTTCAGGTAAAAAAGTCCTGATATCGGTATGTGTCTTCTGTTTTCCCAGTTTAACCTCGTGTGTGTCAACGCTTGGATGCTGGACTTCACCCAGGCTGTCCTGAACCTTGGCTTCCTGGCAGGAGCATTCACCTTGGGCTATGCGGCAGACAGGTGGGTATGAACATGCCAGCAAATTCTATACCATGAAAACACACCTTTGTCTTAGTTCTCCAGTGCTGTCATACCTGAAATGGCACAGTGGGTGATTTTAATGGACGGATGTTTACTTTTGTCATTCAGGAGGTTGGAAGTCCAAAGTCAGAGTACTGGCTCTAGGGGAAAGCTCTCTGGAGAAAAATCCTTGTCTCAGTTTGTCAGGTAGTCTCGGTATTCCTTGGATCTCCCCATGGCATATCTTTCTCCCCATTTGCCTCTCTGCCCTGTATCTTTTATATCTCAAAAGTGGGTAGCATTAAGGCACTTCTATCTTTTTAGGGCCTCATTAATATAACAAGGAAGGCTCTGTCCTCAAGTGAGATTACAGCCACAGTATTCCTCAGATTAGGATTCTAACACATTTTGGTGGAACACAAATTGAGATGAAGATGTTTTGTGCTAAATATTAGAAGTCATTTTGCTAGATTTGGGAAAAAAATTCTTTCTGCCATTCCTTGTATCTGCATTTGTGGGACTTGACTGTTTTCCTTCTTAAATGTCACCTTCATCTTCTGCCTGTCCAAAGAGACGATGCTATCGTCAGAGAACGTGAAAACACAGATCTCTAGGAGGGGTGTTGGTGACTGTGAATCGCTGCAGAATTGATTATAAGTGTCGACTAGATACCAGCTCCCTGGTTCTGGTGTGTTTCACTTAGTCACAGTGCCACAGTCTTCAGGTTTGCACATCCCAAATGGGTTGCACTTTTTTCTTTTTAGTTAATTTAAAAAAAAAAAGAAGTTCTTTTTCTTTATTCTATGAACTTAGACCTCTGCTGGGGAAAAAATTTTCCTCAAAAAAGTTATTAAAGGAATTTTATCTATTATTTAACAATGCTAAATATCACTGTTGACGGCAGACATAGTGGAAATGTGCACACAGTTTGTGGCTCTTTAGTAAATATTTTGTGTGGTTAGATTGCACATACATTGCTGTGTTCCTGTTTTGGAACATGTGTTGCTGTGTTCCTGTTTTTGAACATGTGTTGCTGTGTTCCTGTCCTACCTTATTCTTCTCTTCCAGTTTTAATGATCTGGTCATTTCCCCACATCTGAGCACAGGGATGGACGTCTCGGGCCCTCAGTCCTGTGTGGTTGGTTTCATGTTCCTCTGCTCACTCCTGTCCCCCTTTGGTGGGTCAAGACGACTATGCCACATGGTGATAATGCTAAGGGCATCCGTAGAGAACCGTGAACAGCAACTCATTAAATCAGTAAAGACAAGATCACAATTAGACAGAGTTAGACGCTGTCTTCTTTAGCTTGCCTCCAAGATGGGGAAACCCTTCACCAAGTTCATGTGCAGGAAGGACTTTCATCCTGCCTTCAAATCCAATATCATGGCAGAACAGGACATATCAAATGATAAGAAGATACAAGAAGAATTAATGCAACAGTATCTCAGAGAACAAGAATCTTATGATAACAGACTCCTTCTGGGAGATGAACATGCGAAGAATGACCTTAACTTCATGTATGAGGCCCCACCAGGAGCTAAAGAAGAAAACGAAGAGAAAGAAAAAGCAGAAAAAGAGACTGAATACAAATCTGAATGACAGAAGGGGCTCCAGGAGAAAAAAATATGTCCAAGAAGACATCAACATCAGAGATCAACCATTTGGTATTCAGGTTCAAAATGTGAGATGCATTAAATGTCACAAATGGGATCACGTCAATATGGATTGAGATTGTCCTCTGTTTTGGTCTTTCTGGAATCAGTGCAAGTTCAGTGCCGACTGTTGGCTCAGGGCCTTCGATGCCCCGTAGGAGCTGATAGCGGAGATGAGAAACAGCGGATTTGCACTGGCATGAGAGGTGCTGGGGAGAAACAGGATCACAAACGACCCATCACAGGAATGGGTGGCAGGTGAAGGTGAACAAGATCCCCAAGTGGAACTTCTAAAGTCACTAACAACCAAACAAAATCAGAAACTTCTCAGAAAACTGGATCAACTTGAGAAGGAAAATGAAAAAAAAAAAAAAGATAGAAAAAAGAAAAGGCTTCAGAAGAGCAGAAGTAAACAAAAAACATAAAAACAAATCGTCCTCATCATCCTCTTCCTCTTCCAGCGAGACCTCAGAGCGCAGCAGTGAGAGTGAGAGATAACAAAGAAAAGAAAAAAACATAGAAGAAAAGGAAAAGTACGTGTACTCTCCATAACAGGAGTGATTTTGAAGAGAAAGACATCTCACCTGTCACTTTCTCTAAAGAAAGATAAATGTAAGAAGAAAAAGCCTTATGAAGAACTGTCTAGTAGTCGCAGTAACAAGAAAAAAGACAGGGAACTGCCTGAGTTTTTGAAACGAGAGAGTTCTGGGAAGAATAACAAAAGGAACCATTCTGATTCTGACAAAAATTCCAAAAGCCGTAACTACAGCCCAAACAAGAGAGGGTCTGAAAGAAATGAGAGGAAAAGCAGACGCCAAAGCCTGGATGAGAGGAGTAGGAGAAGCCAAAGCCAGTCATGGGAGTGATAAACAGATTACAAAGTGGACACAGCGAAGCCGCAGGGACAGAGCACACAGAAGAAATGACCCCAGGAGTCAGGGCCCAGACACATGCACAGGAGACAGGGTGCACAGGAGAGCCCAGGAGGCGAGCGAAGTCCAGAGAAAAGAGACACTGTGTGGGAGGACTGAAAAGGAAAGTATTTCCACTCACTGGAGAGCTTCCTATAAGGACTGAATGCTATTGTCTTTTTCATGAAAAAACTCTCTTCATTTTCCATCTCTATACACAGCCATTTCAAGTACACAACTACGTGAATACCATAAGAATGAATTTCGCAGGTATTTGTAAGTAATCTGTCTTGAGACTGTGGAAATATTCTATGTTGGTAAATGTATTTTGTGCCCTGTACTAGACTGAAAACCCCAGTTAACCATATGACATTTTATTTGTCCTGAAGTATTAAAAGAATGGCAGTATATGCATTTGCTATAATTTTTCAAAATTTAGATTTATTTGAAGGTATAAACTTGCTTGAAGGAAAGCGTTAATCATTGACATTCACTAGTGTGAATTAAAGAATTGATCAGTATTCCTTTGAGATTAAAAAAAAACAAACCCCAAATTAGCTAATTAGAGAGGTGAGTCCAACCACTTGAACTTCACCGTGGGCGGGAGCTGGTGGACCCCTTTCTTTGTTTCTTGCTGTTCTCATTTTTTTCTTCCCCTTCCCCACAATTCTGCATCTGAATTTTTTCCCTCTCTTTTTTTGTTTAATGTTCCCCCATGTCCTCTCTCTGTGCCTTTTCCTACCATTTCTATTTCTAGCCCTTTCAAGCTTCATTTTTCCTTCTTAATCCCCCTCATCTGTCACTTTGTCTATGAAATCGCTACATTTGGAACTGAACTATGCATTTAAGATCTCTATTTATTTTATTTTATTTTTACTCCATTACTTTAAAAGTAGGTTTTGTGGCTTTTCCATTTCTCTCTTACACCATCAAGAACCATGTCTCTAGACTAAATGAACTCAGATGACGGAGGGGAATTTCCCCTTCTCTGTCCTATGACTGCACTGAGCAAAGACCTCAGAGATGACTGATGCTTTTTTGGGGGGGGGAGTGAGGGGAGACGTGGGAGAAAACACAGCCATGGATAATTCTGCCTCCTGCCAGGGTTGTTGACCTTCTCTCAGCTCCTTCTCAGCTCGCACATCTGTAATCTACATCCTTGAAGAAAAAGACAATACATAACTTACCAAGTCATAGATCTCTGAAAAAGCAGTGTGGGAATGGCAGAGGATAAATGAGAAATCCAAATCATATAAGGCTGCTTTTATCTCTTTCCATGATTGAAACAAGGTGATGTGTGCCTGTGAATTTTACGGAGATTTCTATGGAAAATGTCACAGAATCAAATATCTGTAGTGGATGAGTCTTCACCAGCGAATAACTGATACAACAACAAAATTAATCATTAGACTCTCCAAATAGTGGGCATGAGACCCAATTGCTGTTCCTGAACATCATCATCATCATCATCATCATCATAATAATAATAATAATAATATAAACTTAAAATTAAGAGCTCTTTCCATTGGCTTTGAACTGCACCATTTTAAAATGGTACAGTTGCTATAACCTAGCTGAGGAGGAGGGGGAGGAACCCCGAGTATCTGTAGAAGAGGGCAGCTCACACGAGGACAGCGGCTCACACGAGGACAGCGGCTCACACGAGGACAGCGGCTCACACGAGGACAGCGGCTCACACGAGGACAGCGGCTCACACGAGGACAGCAGCTCAGAGGACAGCGGCTCACACGAGGGCAGCGGCTCACACGAGGGCAGCCTCTCACACAAGGGCAGCGGCTCACACGAGGACAGCAGCTTAGAGGACAGCGGCTCACACGAGGACAGCGGCTCACACGAGGGCAGCAGCTCGGAGGACAGCGGCTCACACGAGGACAGCTGAATCCGCTCTCCACTAACTCCACAAAGAACAATTCTCATCCTTAACATCCACAGCACAAAACTGACTCGTGTAAGGGCAAATATACCTCGACACTCCCGGTACTTCTACCATCCTAACACCAACCAACCCTTTCTTTTATTACTGGGTCTCTCTATCAGGCTCTCTTTGCTCTATTATTAGGTGCATTAATCTTTTGCAGAGGCCATACAGAACACACTGATTATAATCACAATTGGAGGGCTTAGTAGGGAGAGAACCGGTTACAATTTAGACTGGAAACATCATACAGGTTTGTTTGGTTTTTATCAGGAAAGCGGCTCAGGTGTGCTCATGGACTCTCTGACATTCAGCCTTTTTCGGCTTTAGGTCAGTGTTACAAAGCTCTCTTCCTTCTGCCTGTCATGGCATCTCCCCTCCCTGGCCCCTAACTCCTTACGAAATTTGAGTGATGGTTTGAGCTGTACCTCTGGCTCTAGGGGGCAACGCCTCTGTCTCACATCAGTCTCTGGTCTCTGCTGCTGGTTCAGTGTCTTGATCTTCGTCTGTTTACCCCTCACAGGACTCTTTCTCCGGCCCCTCAGGCCATGCACTGCATTCTCTGCTGCTTCTTTCCTGCTGGGAGCAAGATTTCCATTCTCTGTCTCTGAGCCTCTTCAATTTAAAGCTGGTGGGATGGCCCAACTGACCGGTCCTCTCATTCAGAGTCTAGGGGTTGTGTTTTCATGTTCTCACCCAATGGGTGCTCTTCACGTCATTCATCTCATTAGCATGGTCACACCCAGTCTTGTCAGGAGCTCTGCTGCCCTAGTGGTGCAGAGCTGTGCTGCAGTCCAAAAGGCTCATGGTTCAAATCTACCTTATGTTCTACAGGAGAAGGATGGTTAGTCTCCTGCTGTGTAATTTGCTACCTTTGAAAACGTGCTGGACGGTAAGTTATAGGTTAGTTCTAACTCAACAACAACAACAATGAAGTGACAAAGTGAAAGTCAAAGCCAAGGGACTAGGAAGGCCACTGGAGCAGTAAACCTACTGTACCACAGTCTCTGTTTACTAGTACTGCTGTAACAGAAATAAGGAGCTCTCGTGGCCTAGTGGCAAGAAGCTGCACTGCAATTCTGAAGGCATGCGGTTTGAGTCCATCAGCTTCTCCATGGGAGAAAGATGGGCAATTTTTTCGCAATCCCGTGCAGTTAACTGCCTTTGAAAAACCCACCAGAGGGTCAGCTATGGGATGGTTCTGACTCAATGATGCACAAAAACAACAGCAGAAATACCACAGTGGAGATGGGGTGAGGGCTTTAAGAGGTCAATTCATTTCCTCTCTCTTTAGGAAGCTAGAATTTCCGATTCGGAGTGCTGGCTCACCCTCTGTTCTCTCAGGGAGGACCGTGACTCTTCACCTCCTCTTCCTTGGTTCCTTGGCCATCTCCAGATAGCATCGTCTTTTCCCATTTGTGCTGGGTTGCTACTATCAACACTGATCAGCTTGAAGCATGCTTGGCACTGATACGGCCTCATCAAAATAGCAAAGAAAACCCCATTCCCAAAGAAGATTGCATTCACAAGTATGTTGTTGGTGTTGTTAGGTGCTGTCAAGTATAACTCACAGTGATCTTATTTATGAACCCCATCCCGTCCTGTGCCGTCCTCAACATCTCTGATACACTTGAGCCCGTCGCTGCAATCCCTGTGCCAATCTGTCTCGTTGATAGTCTTCCTCTCTTTTACTGACCCTACACTTTCCAAGGAAAAGCTTGTTCTACCAACAGGCTCAAAATATGTGAGTCGAAGTTTCATCATCCTTGCCTAAAAGGAGCACTCTGGCTCCTTTGTTGAGCCCTATCTATTTGTTCTCCTGGCAGTCTATGGGATATTCAGTTTTCTTTTCCAACACCACAATTCTAAGGCATCAGTTCTTCTCCTGTCATCCTTATTCACTGTCCAGCACTCAGATGCACAACAAGTGACTGGAAAGACCACGGCTTCAGTCAAGTGCACTTACGTCTTCAGATTGACATCCTTCCTCTTCGGTGTTTTGGAGGGATCCCTGGCAGAATAAATGCCCAGTGCAATAGAAAGTAGAATGTACAACCTGTTTGAGAAGACACAATTCAATCCATAACCCCTGAGTCTTACAGAGTTTAAGGAAAATTTGCCAAAGCAATTGACTGGTCAGCAGTGGAGCCAGATTCAAGCCCAGGTCATCGCACTGGAAAACACTATCCTCTTTCTTTCTAGCACTTTCTCTTTGTGACTCTACTCACAAAAAAAAAATGTTAGCCACTGTTCCAGTTCTACCTCTGGAGAGATTGTGTGTGAGAACAATGTGTTGTCACCCTTCTGGAAACTACAGTTCTCCAAGAAGTATTCCGTTTGTAGTGCTATTTCAGAAGTACATGCTTTGGTTTTAGTAGACAGCAAAGCTTAGCATCTTCCGCAATCATCTATGTCATCATGAGTAAACTAAAGAGGACAGCAGTTTCCTATACTTGAAAGTTTTAAAATTCTTTTCAAAGCTATAATTGTTTTCCATTGTGTTGAATAAAATGTTTAAGCTCATCTGTTCTTCTTTCTCTTTTTTTCTCAAAAAGGTATGGCAGAATAGTGATTTACTTAATATCCTGCTTTGGCGTTGGCCTCACTGGTGTAGTGGTGGCATTTGCGCCCAATTTCCCAGTGTTTGTCATCTTCCGCTTCCTACAAGGTGTGTTTGGAAAGGGAACGTGGATGACGTGCTATGTGATTGGTAAGATACCTTCTTCTCTGTTTGAGAACTGGGGGAGATGGGGGAGAAGTACCTGGGTTATCAGCATCTAACGATTTCATTCCAACCATAGTGGTTCTTTCTGCCCATAAGAGAGCACAGAGGTGGGAACTGAGTTGTTTTCAAAACTGCAATGTGGTCTTACCTTGAGCATCTATACGGAACAGGGCGTTGATGCTGCCTCCCAGCACTGTTATCACAATCTTCCTTATTTTGCCTATTAGAAAGGAATTATTATAAAAATGTTAGTAGCTTTTTAGAACACTTTTTTAACTATTAAATTTTATTAATTTTAATGAACATTTACAGAGATTTTGGGTTTTCATTC